>NC_080641.1:20543594-21143594 GCF_027579445.1 Ammospiza nelsoni | reverse complement strand
CTGGAAACAAACATTTTTCTTTTTGCTTTTTTAAGTATTTCTTCCAAAAACTTAACCCTTTAATTATGGGCCTAAGCCAAAAACTTGAAAAAAATTTTCTCAAAGCTTTTCTGCAAGAGATAAGAACTGACCTATTTACTTCTCTCCAAAGTCAACATCATCCTATTTGTTCCTTTTCTGTCACTTCTGTTTGATTATGGAAAAAAACCAGTGGAACCTACTCTTTAACCTTCCATTTAATGTCACAACTGACCATCCATGAAATCTTTCTCAAGACTACATTTATTGGATACTAGATTCTGCTAATTAATTCTCTGGATTAATTTCTTCTGAAGTAACGTTATCAATTGTTTCCAGTAAAGAAAAAGCAGGCCAGTAGTAACTTGATTTTCACATAAATGGATTAAACTTACACAAATGCAGTGGCTGAAGATATCATTGATCCATGTTCATTGGCTGCTGCTGCTGTTTCAATTGTTATTTGATATGGTAAAGGACAACAGAGTGGGAAACGGTTTTGATCTGAAGCAACTGTTTCTAAGAAGATACCAGCAACACTCACAATGCATAACTTACAAAATGTATTCTAGGCACTGAAAAGCATTAATCGCTAAAATTGTAACTATTTCTGAAAGTCATGGTTTGATCCATAAAGATGCTCAAGTTCACAGAAGACATTTCAATTGAGGCCGCTCAGTATGCAATAAAAATGTGTGGGAATTGCCAGGGGGAGGAACTATTCTACAAATTGAAAAAAGGAAAAAAATATTAAATGTCCTTGAAACTATGAACTGGATGTCATCAGTTAATGATTTAACATAGAAAAGGAATGACTACTGCATTAGTCAGCATTAAATGTTAAGGAGAGACCTACAAAGACATAATGAAAACTCAGGGATACCTCTCTTTATGAAAGCTAGAGGGAAATCATCACCAAACAGGGTTTTTTAAAATTTATATATATTTTAAAATGTCCTCTTTTCAATTTCTTGTAAAGATACTCTTGAAAATACTGGTTTGGCATGTTGTATTTGTGATGTAGTGAGTGTTGCATTTGTCATAAAATTCAGATGTCCACTTTTGAACATTTTTCTTCCTTGACTTTGTTCAGCTTTGACCACAAAACAAAGCTAAGTAGTTTTAGGGTTGCTTCAAATCGTGTCAGCTGACAAGATGTTCAAAGGGTATCAGAGAGGCTATTCCTTTCAGTCTTCCAGGGTGGGAAATGGACTGGCCTGGAAAAAGAACTGACTTTTCCATTTAGATTCTGCTCTTGCGCTCTCTCTTCAACACCATGACGTGTCACTGACAGAGTAGGCAGTTTTTAGCAAGAAGGTGCAGGAAATTGAAGTTCAAGAAAAGAAGGAATGAAAAGTGAATGGAAAACAAATCTATAAAAGTTATTGAAGTTGCAACTAACTATTTCAATTCCTGCTCAGCAGAATATCACCAACTGCTTAATATACTCAGTTCATTTGATTAATTAGCTTCATAAATTAGTGTAAATGATCCTTTTATCTCTGTGGTATTAGGAGCTTTCTGTTTTGAACATGTACTCAGCCTTCAAAAAATAGTGATTGCTTATTAAATAAAGTCTGCTCCTCACACAAGAATTCACGTCTTCAGAATCATATCTATTAACACATGAACAAATAAAAATAAATAACTATTAAAATACTATTTTCATTCATGCAAGCCTTGCAGAGACAGTAGCTAAAGAAAATCAGGGCAAATTCAACACATGCAGTATGAAGAATTAGTTTACTAACACAAATGCAAACCCCAAATTGAATCGTTCCATGAGAAAAAGAATTTCTTGTATTCTGCCTACAAAAGATAAGGAGATTACCTGGCTGTAAGTGAAAGCAGAGTTAGACCTACTGAAAGTGTTATTCCTTATAATTATGCTTGAGCTAGAAAGCATCTGAGCCTGAAATTCAGAGACCATTTGAGATTGCTGAAGAAGCAGTTCAGAAATTTGACATGTCATCTCTGCAAATGTAATGGGGAATCACAGACAGAAAAAACCAAATAATCTGCTCTCATTTTAGCATTACATTTTCTCCAGCACTACTGAAGAATACAGCAAAGGCTAAAACATTATGAAAAAAGAAATAATCTAGCCTTGCTGTACATACTTACCATGTTATCAGCCAACATCCTTTCTTGCCAGCAGAAGTGAACTGAATTGTTGGACCAATTGGTGATGTTTTAATTCGTGCTTCTTCTCCTTTTTTCCCACTACGAACAAAATATTTACAGACCTATTTCACTTTGCTTCACATTTCTCTTTAAAAACTACTAACACTGTACTCTCCAAAGAGGACAACTTTCCTTTAATGGTCATGTAGAACAATGTGGAACATCACTTCTGATCAGCTTTTTTAATCCTTTCCTGGGCACCAAAAAGCCCCAAACGACTTTTCTTACTTGTCAGGTGCTAGAATAACTCACACTTCCTTTTCATCATCCATTTCTACTCAATGTAGCTGTATGCAAATTATGAAAGAAAACAAATTTCACTTCTTGTGGTAAGTTAGAGAGTTATGGTTACTAAAAAACCTAACATGCACAATAGAGTGAAAGCAGTTAGTTTGTAAATCCTTTCAAATCAGCAAAAAGATAATTTGAAGAATACTTCTTAAGACCATATGTTGCAATTTATGCTTAAAATTACCCTTGTTGATGCAGTTAGCTATAGGATGCACCAGAGTTATTTTCTATTAGCACAGATTAGTCATTGTAGCTTTGAATCTACCCAATTCCTATCTGTTCTACCTAATTTCTAAGAAAGTGTTTATTTACTGCATGGCTCCTCTGACAGTTAGGATCAGCTGTTCGCATTGCATGAATACTTTCTGAGTATCAAATGCAAGAGATTTCAAGGAGAATATTTTCAGTGACACCTCTTCTGTTTGGTATACAGCTTTCCTGAATTCCAAATTTAGTGTGCAAACTCTGTTTCTCATCAAACTTGAAGGAAGCAGATGTGAACCTGAGAAGTTTAGAACCGCACTGCTTGGAGTAATCATATGTTTATAAGCTTTAATGTGTCTGCTTTTACCAAATAGGCATATTTTGTAAACAAAGGTACACACAGGATTGGACTCTACCATAAATTTAATGTTTCATTATGATTATACTTTTTTTTCTTTTTTTGCTCTGTTCCCTACTGATTGAATTCCCTAATCTGATAACCATATTTGACAACTTTTGCTGACTGTATTTTCTGATTTGTCGTGATTTTTGTTGGTGGTGGGTTTTTTGTTTGTTTCTTGGGAATTTTTTTGTTTTGTTTTTCATTATTAATCAGTTCTTCCAGAAGTGCTCTTGAAAGGAACTATACACCACTGGAAGACCCATTCACATAACTCTAAATAACAAACTGAGATAAACAGGTAGAATAAGGACAAGAAAGGAGTGAGGAATATTTTAAAGAGAAACATGAAACCTCCTCTACAAATCAAATTGTATCATAGGAAAATTCAGTTTGTAAGAGACCTCAGAATGTCTCTAGCCCAAATTTAAGCTCACAACAGAGACAGCTTTGAAGTCAGATCATGTTAAACAGGGCTTCATGTAACTGGACATTAAAAATTTTCACAGATACAGACTGCCCAGTATTTCTGCATCATCTATTCCAATGCCTGTCTGTCCTCAAGAGGAAAGTGTATTCCCTTACATCCAGCCAGAAATTCTATTTTTTTCCTCCAATTTATGTCCATTGTTTCTCCCCCTCGATCATGGCCCACTGTCAACAGCCTGGCTCCATCCTGCTAGACCTGTGCTGTACTTGTCAATGTCCTTGTGCTGTACTTTATCAATGTCCTTCCTGTAATGGGGGCCAGAAAAATTGGACCTGGTATTCTTGATGTGGTCCTCATGACCTGTAGTGCTAAAGACAGATAAATTCTAGTAATTCTCTGGAGCGACCCCCTTGCCTCCACTGCCACATCTCTTATAGTTTTTAAAAAGCAGTTGAAAAGCCCATAACAACAGCTCTTATTCACAGGTCTGCAGCAGAAGAGATGTTACAGGCAGGAGCTCTGCCTCTAAAAGAAGTCTTTCAAAGGATGGCAAAGGACTCTGCCACCATGAATACATCTTATAGAAGCTTTTTTAATTTTTGGTCAGAATTCTACATTAGAAAAATGGAGCAAGTTCCACAAACACCCACATCTGCTGTAGAAAGGCTTGCTCCTCCACACTGCCTTTTTCTGCCCACCAACTGGAAGGGACACTCCTAGCTGTGTGAGGCAACTGCTCCAAAAAAAAGGGACTGTTCCAGGTTAACTCCATGCTTCAAGAATTTCTGCAACTTTTTAATATGTTTTATTGTATTACGGAATTGAGGTTTTTATTCTTTCTTTTCATTCTCCCCCAACACCTCTCTACTCCCTTCATTGCAGTAGATCACAATTTTATATTCAAAGAAAACTCCTAATAATAATCTCTCAGAGATTCACCAAGGCAACCTGAAGGCTCCAATTCCCAAGTTCCATTGAATTTCTGAGGGAATTTGGCACCAAACTCCTCCAGGTTCTTTTATAAAATGTCATTCTTAAATTAATATTGTGCAACTGGATGTATTTGCTCTGAGTATTAAGAAAACATTGCTGTTCTGCTAGTTTAATTTTCTAAACATTTCTTGTCACAGACCGACTCAATAGCCACATCAGGGTAAACCTAAGTGGAGTAAGAATAAGCTTCTCATTCAGTCACACAGTGCACTCCTGCTTGATTGGAATGGATATTGTACATAATATGTCCCTGCAGATGTTTTCTCCAGTGGGGCACATTGAATTTCATTTAAATGCCAAGGCTCAAAATCTAAAACAATGTGACTTTAACAAAAAATCTGATGAGGAATTTGATGAGAAAATGGCAAGAATTCCTGTGGCATTTGGGTAACAATTTCAAGCCTTCATTTTAATAGAATAAACAGGATCATATTTCATTCAAAGCTGGCAATGAGATGAGCTTTGGGTATTACACTGATATAAACCAATAAAGAATTTGCAAATTTGAAGCACTAATTAACAGGCACAATATTAAATGAAAAAAGTTTGCTCCAGGGGCAAATATATTTTGAAGACTTTAAACTTTTATTAAAAGACAATTTTGAATAGCTTCTTCTGCATTTGACTATTTTGTTCATTTCAAAGTGGGGGAGTCTTGTGTTTTGAAGTAGCATGTTTAATACAGTTGGAATATAAATGAATAAAATAACAGTCTCTTTTCTGCCTTTCTGAAATAATAACTCAATGTCATGTCACTTCAAAAGAAAAAATCCCTCTAAGTTGAACATACACAGCCAAGAGCTGTGTAAGAGGATGTTAGAATTTTACCTACACTGAACTCCAACACTATTTCTATTGAATTATTTTTTAAAGTCTTATAGTGCTGAATCAAAAAGCACTCCTATTTAGAACCTGACTGTTCTATTATGAGAGTCCCAGTAAAAACGTATAAACAACAAAAATTGGAACTTTTGGTTTACAGTTCACAGATATAATAGTAAAAGGATTTTCTCTAACTAATTGCAATGCTGCACATTGTAGCCTTTTTGATACTACAATATCCAAGACTTATGTATCTAAAGAGTCATACTTCAGAAAATGGGAATGTCAGCTAGAATATTAAGGTATGAAATCTATGAGACTGACCTTCAGATAGGATATTAGAGACTGTTTTTTGAAACAAGTGGTTATTTCATCCTAAGCATAATACCATCAAAATCTGCTGATGATAAAGTCACCTGCTCTGACAACTCAGCAGCTGTGCTTCACTTAAAAGCTGTCACATATTTAATTCATTAGGAAGCCAGCTACCTTCTTGCTTCAAGAAATCATGGATTTTTTTACTTCCAAATATTAAGGTAATTTTTTCTTTTACACTCTATGGGATAATTGTGCACCAGTATCTAATCCTATAATGGCAGGTCCATAGTCCCTTATATGTTATCTTCGGTGATGCTTCCATTTTTTCCAACCACTTTCATTTTTCTTGTCTTTAATACAGCTGATTGTAGTACCTTTTTTTTCTTATTATTTAAAGGAAAATTATGAGGTAAGTGTTTAGAAAGGTAATTGATCTGTAGTTTAGAGATAAAAGGCCTGATCTTTCCTTCTGATACTGAATGTGCATCAAAGTCAAGTTGAAGCACTTTACATGCATTGCTTAATGAAAACTTGTAGAAAATGGAATATAAAAAAAGCCATTAGCTATAAAAATAAATGACAGGAGGTTCTGCAACCCGTTCACTGACAATTTGTGTATCACTTGGATTCAAAATCTATACAATTTACATATACATGTGAAATACTGCCTAAGTTTAATGAACAACTATTCACAAAATCTCACATGTTACTTGTGTATGCCCATAACTCTGTACCTAAAAAATGCCCAAAATAATTTGGGGTTAGGAGCCAAAGTGGGGAAGTTTGTATATTTTTAGAGGGTAGAATAGAAACCCCACACAAAAATAAATTCAAAATCCAGAAGCAGAATTGAACCTGGTCCTCCCTGTCTCTCTATGTCAATGCCTAATTACAGGACATAACCCCACATTAGACTAGTGATCTTTAATTTACAAATATCCAAGCTTCCTCACATTTCTATCCCAAATTCAAAGTTTGGTTCAAGAACCAAGGGAAAACCATCTCCCTTGGAGGCATAAAGGGACTCTGAATAACAACACACATCTTCCATGACAGAAGTCAAAGCAGAAAGCTGGCAGAAAATGGGGAAAGATGGTGTCCTGTGTGTCATTCTGGGTGTGATCACACATGCACCAAGATATGTGCAGAGCAGGACAGTCATAAAACTACAGAATCTCATAGAATATGCTGAGTTGGACGGGGACCCATGAGAATCAAGTCCAACTCCTGGCCCAGCACAGCACCATCCTCAAGAGTCACATCCTGTCCCTGAGAGCATTGTCCAAACACTTCTTGAACTCTGTCAGACTGGTGCTGTGACCTCTGCCCTGGGAGCCTGTACCAGTGCCCAAACACCCTCTGGGCCCCCTCAAACCTCTTCCTAAAGACACAGTAAGCTCACCACAGCAGTCACTGTGATTACATTGTTAATAAACATTATTTATTTGCTTAGAAAAAGAATGTGATGCGAACAAATACTTGAGAAGCAGAGTGAAACACAAAGGCTGTTGTATAGCTCTTCCACAATGACAAGGAGCCATTAGAGAAATTACCTAATTACAAAACAAGAGAAAAAAATTCAGGCATAGAGAAGAATTACAAAATGGACAAGTAAACACATGGATGCAGTAAGCTGGAGAGGGTTATTACACACTACAGCTTCTCTATGCTAATTCCTCCATTGTTACCGTATTACTGAGGAATATGTTATCTTATATTTACCTAGAGTTAAGAGCAATCAAGCCTGCAGTTTTCAGCATGGTGTTGCTGGTTCATATTTTTGCTTTACGGATGTAGTAACTTGTTTGCCTACCCATCTCATTATAGAATTAAATAACAGATCATTTCTCTATTAAAAAAAATTCTTTATTAAAAGCTACCTGAAATTATATACTCCCCACTGCACCTCACTGGTGAATGCAATTTTCCAAGTAAATCTATCATAGCTCTAATATGTAAGATAGTTATTGATCTGTAAGTGGAATTATATATGAGTGAAGACATTTGCACCTGTACCTGTCACATTATAAGACACTTCTGAGTAACTGATGGAAGGATTTACGTATACTTATTGAACCTCCAGTACAGCACTGAATCACTTCAAATACTACAGCAATGAGTGAAGGATCATGAACTGGAAGAACCAATTCAGCCTGCACACTGACTTGTCTTATGGAATAAAAAAAGCTGTTCTCCTCCATGCTGTGATTCAGGCTCAGCTGTCTGAATCAGAAAAGACATAAAATTCTACATAAGTATATCACAAGGGTTTCTGGGAAAAGGAAAATGCTGTGTATGTAACAAGCAGGCACTTCTGTGAAAAATACAAACTAGCCTAATACACAAGATGTTATTGGCTAGAGAATGAAGCCATTGCCCAATTTAAATAGTTCGCAGAAAAAGTGGCTTAAAAATACTCCATATCCCAGGCAATCAGTATCGAATGACCACTTAAGGGAAACCTTTCAACCTTTCAACTCTTTCAAAACTCATAATACTTAGAACTATGTAGAGCTCCACTTGCCAAACACTCCCCAGACTGTTTTGCTGTGGTCTGCATTTCAGGATAGAAATTTCTGACAGAAGGGCCACTCTCTGTCCCTATTCTGTACGGTGTCACACTTCTCAGGCAGACTTTGTCCCTCTGTTCCTTTCCATAAAACCCTCTGAGAATAACAATGGGGCAATCCTAGATGTACATACAGACGGGGGAACTGCTGGAAAGCAGTGCTGGAAAGAGGAAAGTGACCTGGGGGTCCTGGTCAACAGAAAGTTGAATATGAGTCAGCAGCACCCTGGGAGCCATGGCACAGCCAACTGTGTCCTGGGAGTATCAGACCCAGCATCAACGCAAGGGAGGGGATTGTCCTGCTCTGCTCTGCTCTGCTCTGCTCTGCTCTGCTCTGCTCTGCTCTGCTCTGGGGCAGCCTCACCTCGAGTGCTGGGGGCAGTTTTATTGTGGCTGGGGAGAGTTTTATTGTGGCTGGGTATCACAATACAAGAAAGACATTAAATTATTAGAGTGTGTTCAAAGGAGGGCAACAAAGATGGTGAAGGGCCTTGAGGGGAAGCTGTGAGGAGCAGCTGAGAGCACTGGGTCAGTTTAAACTGGAGACTGAGGGGACACCTCACTGCAGTCACAACTTCCTCATGAGGGGAAGAGGAGGGCAGGCACTGTTTTCTTGTCTCTAGTGGCCAAGACCCGAGGCAATGGCCTGAAGTTCTGTTAGGGAAGATTTAGGTTGGACATCAGAAAAATGTTCTTCACCCAGATGGGGGTTGGGCAGGGGAACAGCTCCCCAGGGCAGTGGTCACAGCACCAGCCTGACAGAGTTCAAGAAGTATTTGGACAATGGTCTGGGGCACATGGTGGGGATAGTGCCGTGCAGGGCCAGAAGCTGGACTTGATCTTACTTATGGGTCCCTTCCAACTCAGCACATTCTGTTTGATTCTGCTCTCATTACCAAGACCCATGTTAGACTACCAGATTTCCCTCCAGGACATATACTGACTTTACTGACTTGCCCTACATTCACGCCTTCCTTGGTTTGTAAGTTAGTCATATACATGTAAGCCAGAAAACATGGAGGTTTTTACAAGATTTCCACATGCAGTTCTTTTTGGGTGACCAGAAGAGTCCACGCACATTTCTCTTTCCTGAACCTCTTTCTGAATTCAGGCCTCATGGGTCAATTCTCTCACAGATACACACTTCTGAGTAGCCAGCATTTTTTCACTAATAGTTCATACTCATTTTTTGACATGTGTTTTTTTTGTTTTCCCCTTCAAATCACTTTCTTGCCCATGGCATGCTCTACAATGAATTTCCTTCCTCCTATCTTTCCCTCACTAAAATATCCTTTAAAACTCTTTCTATTTTTTTTCTTTACAACCCTGAACCATTTTTCCACGAGTGTCCTTACAAGAGCCTCTAACAGTCTCTACCACATAAATGGAAACCTATCAGGGTTCATATATTTTACATACACAGAGTATTCAAGCAATTTTTTAGTAATAATTTTCCAATAAGACTTTACTGTTCAGTTTGTTTTGACTACCTTTACTTTGCATGGAAAATGGTTTAATGAAACTCAGCCCTATGTGCACATGTCTGGGTGCTGCCAGAACTCCCCTCTCAGACTGCAGCATGCTAAGCAAAACTTGAAGTAAATGTAAGCAGTTTTCCAGTTTCTCCAGGATCCTCATTTGGGTGACAGAACCTTTTATGTTAACTTCCCAACATTTCCAACAAGCATTTAACATTGATTTTGCTTACACAGGCAATGTCCTGTTAAAGACAGCAAAAGGAAGAGAATCAAAAGACTCTCTACACAAACTAAGCTTTGATTAATCCTGGGTAGCTCTTCAGGGTTAGAAACTCAACAAACATGTGACTGTGAAATTAGAACTGTTCAACAAAATTAAAACAGATGCATGCTATGCTAATAAGAGAAAGAGATGTTACAAAAGATAACAGTGGGTTTTTCAAGGCCTGAAACATCAGTTTTAGTCAAGATTTCAGAGGTTAATGTAACATAGTATGGGGGATAAATTCAATTTACTCCTAACATCAGTAGGAGCTTAAAATGTTACACAGAATTTTTTTTATGCTGAATATTACATTTGAGTTAGGTAAATTACTCATAGTGTGCAAACATAAAATGAGGCAGAGGAATTCATGTTCTTGGCTGAAACTATGAAATATTAAGCAAAGCCTGCTTTAAAAAGACATAAAATACTCCAGTTAGAAATTATTGTTGATGAAAATCAAGCACCTAATTATAATCAAGTAGTAACAAGTTAAGCTGTCATGTGAGAATAGAAAGGGAAAACACAAGAAAACCTGCAGGCTTGTATTCTAGATGCCATATATATGGGATTGGAGTGCTTTCCAAATTATAAACTCTCATTAAAGCATTATCTGAAATCAGGACATACATCTTGCAGTCTATTATTTGCCCAGGGCAGTGATTTTATCCTGTGAAGACAGGATACATTCTTATGTACATCCTGTCCTGTTGCCATGCTTTTTGTGACAGTGTGCTTCTCCTTCTTTGTATCAACCTGACCTCTATTTCCTGTAAATCTGTTCAAGTGCTAACCACCAGTGGTGGTCCTAATGGATGGTTTGGTAACGATGGCTGCATCCGGCTTAAAGTGGATTCAGGGGAGACATAACAACACAATAGCCAAAGGCTAATTTGAGCAAGGCACGCTCCAAACCACAGTGCTGGTCAATACATTACTCAAGCCAAACCTGGACAAAGCTAACATCTGTAGTCAGTATACAAAAATGACTACACCTCAATCATCTGACTCCCTATACTCCATACGGGCAGCCCAGGGCCCATTGAGCTCTCCCGAATGGCAATGGGCTGCACATTAGAATGAGTCCCTGAGTAGGAATCCTTATTGTATCACATACTTGGTAAGTGAATTGGGAATAAGCACACTGAAACTTTGAAATCTTATCTAAGTGAGATAGAGAAAGGGATGTGCATATATAATCTTTAGACATAAATCATTCACCAAGTCTGGGACTAAATCTGTATCCAGCTGCATCTAAACTACCCCTGAGGAGTTTAGAATGAAAGGGGGGTCCCCTCTGAACCGCATGACTCTACATGGGGGTCTCAGTCAGTTCTTTCTGACCCTGTTCACAAGCAGTAAATAATCACATGTACATTGCCATGGATTTTTGTTAAAGCAGTCACATTTACCATAGAACTTTGTTATCACACTGCCTGATAGAAACAAAATGCATTGTTTCTTCTTTCTTGTGAGTGAAGTGCATGACTCTATTCATGACAATTTTCCACCAGTTTAAACAAAACTTTGCAATGAAATCTCACAAATCTTTACAACTATTATACAACATTTACTCCTCAAACATCAGCTTTCACTATGGGCCCCCCCCCCTGTACAGTGCTGAGTGCCCTCAGCTGCAATTTGATACTTACTTTGGCTTAAAAACTCATAAAATTGATTACAATGCCACATTTAACTGATGAATGCTTCATGACAGGTCATAATTTCATTTAAGGTAAATAACAGCAAAAGGTAAAAAGCAAAACAGAAGTGAAAAGCAGTGTAGTTTCCAACATATCAGGCACTAGCACTCCATTTCACTGCACTGATGGAAAATGGCCTAAGAAATAAAAAGGAAGACAATGAGTCTTATAGTTGGAAGTTCCATCCTATGTAGTCATTTATTTCATTCTGAGATTTCTCAACAGACAACAAAATCTCTTAAGTTGGTAAATATTAAGGGAAAGGAAGAATGCAATGTTTTTCTTTGACAACTGTATAATATCAAGGCATAAAGGGAATAGTTGACACCGATATTTTTCATTACAAGCTATATGAAGAGTGAAGTCACATGTATTTAATGCAAAGTTAAAAAAATACCTAGGTTATTTAGGAGTAGCACAAAGGGTAGTTTCTCTCACTTCAAAAAGTTTGTTTCTACATACTGTGCACACAATTAATCCAAATGCATGGCATCATTACATGTAAGAAAACTTAGCAGGAGTACTTCTGTAAAAATTATATCAGCATTTTTTTTCCTGTTTTGGGCCTGAATATGTCAGAATCACTACAAACTAGACTAATTAACTATTACTAATGAAGACTGTTTACATTCTAATACAATGAAATGGAAAAGGAGTCTCAGAAAACATATCCAATAAAAACCCCACACTACAGGTTAATTAATTTTCAGGGCTAAAAGGCATCATTAGATTATTTTATTTGCCCTCTTACATAACACAAACTTAAAAATGTCACCTAGTTTTCCTCACAGTAAGTCAAATGACAAAATACCACTGCCTGATGCACATCTGCTCTACCTTGCTCAGAACTGTACTTCCACAGTGTACAGAAAAATGTCTTCAACTAAAATGGGAAAATGAAAGGTTTTAATCTAAAACAGTAGCATTTCTCCCTTTTACAGCAAAACACCATTTGTTTGGTACAAGTAGTTATTCTGCAGCCAGCACTAACTAGACCACTTATTATTGTAGCCTGTCCAATTTCTCATCCAAAACTGCAAGTGGTATCCAACATGTACTGAGAGCCCAAGGATACAAGAATTAGAGCTCTAGTGACTCTAGCTCAATGATTCTTGCTATGCAGTATTTGGGGTTTGCTCCATTACAGAGAAAGAGATTTACTGCAACTTGTGGACATTCATTCAAGCTTCAAGCAGCAGATAAGTCAGCTCAAGCAATGAGGCATTACAGTACTTATTTTACTAAAAGAATGATCTTTCCGTTATTGTTCATGTGGGTTTACTGGCAGGAGGAGAGTAAGAGAATGAAAAGCGGTGACAGGAGAACAAAGGTGACAAAAGGCCTAAGAGCAAATGTTGCCTAATGTTAATTTTGAGGCCATAAATATGAGAGGTTTTTAGGCTGAGAAACTTTTATTGGCTAGCAAAAAGAGGATTTTAAGATTTTCTTTCTGTATCCACCATCATTTCAGCTCTAGTCTAACGTCAGAATTTCAAGACTGGCAAATTGAAGTAGACAGTCTGCCTCCTGCCAAATCAGCTTTATACAGATGCCCAGCAAATACACAGGCTGTTATAATGACTGAGAAGTGGGAGGAATCAACAGTCAGAAAACAAGTACTAAAAGCTCTAGGTGACACATCTGCTAATCAAAGAGAAGGGTTTGAGACATGTTTTTCACAGGGACACAATGATCTACAGTGGAGTTCTCCAGATTGCATATATTCAAGTACCTGTTTTGTATTTAGTATTTGATGTGAAGAGTGGACTGTTTTGAAACCCACCTTAATTATTATAGTAAGTATGATTGATGAGGGTTATTTTAAAAATCTATATTTTTTAAATATAGATTTAGAGTGTGGGGGAGCTATCAAATTATTATTTTTTTTAAACTGTTGAAGATAAAACACTGATAAAAATCTATTACAAATATACTTCTTCAGGAGCAAAGAAGCTATTGAGGGCTGATATTAGATCAATTCAAGAACAGCAGTAATGGAAGGGAGTTTTAAGTTTTATGCCTTAACTGCATTAAAGAATTCTGAAGAAACAAAAAAAATAATTAACTGGTTTTTTCAAACTACAGCATAACTCAGCTCTTCTAGCACTTCTACCATACACAGTGTTGAAAGCTAACTTTCCCTTTTAGTATGACAGGTAGAATTATCACTTAGGCCATCAAGCCATTAAACCAGTTTTTTAAAAGTATTTTGTAGATTCTGTAACATTCTAGAGAGTTTCCTGTGCTTTTTCAATCAAGAAAATCTGACTAAAATTGCGCTATCTGACCTTCCGATTAATGGCCTTCCTATAGCCTGTCATGCTAACACGGATTCTGGGGAACAGTTAGGATTCATCTGGAAGCAATATAATTTCTGCCTTTGTCTTTCTTTTCTGGACACTAATGGCTTTAAATCAGTCCTCTTCACTCAATGTATGACACATACAGCCATTCTATTTCAGCTGTCCATTAACTTCAAGCACTATGACAAGAACAAAGCAACTTCTCAAAGGAGTTCAGCTATATGTGTGCTGAATTTCTACAAATCCTTCTCTTCTTAGGTGCTCTTTTCAAGTACCACTAATGTGAACCTAAGTGCATCACTACCTATTATAATTAAAAGTGGCTGCTTAAACAAATGAAACAGGTTACAAGGCTTGTGGATTCAACATTAGTGTTACTATTCAGTTTCTCTACATATTTCTGATTTTTTTTCCTAGAACTTATCTACCTTTTTTAAGCATGACCTGAGGAAAAAAAATCAACAACCAGAAACCTCCAGTTTGTGGTCTGAAGTCTAAGGCCTGAGCATAGTACTTGATATTGCCTCCTGGAGACCATGCAAAGGAGAGACTACAGAGAGCACACCTAAGCAGAAAGGAATAAATACATTTCCACGGGTACTTACAGAATCACCAATATAAACAACTAGAGGAAATAGATTCTATTCTGAAAAGTGATACCTGTAGTCCTACAAGATATTTAAATATTTCTGCTCCTTAAATATTTATCACCAAGATGCAAATAAAGCATCTGCAACATCCTGTGAAATAACATGCATTGGATGGCTTTAAGAAATGTGTCTGACTGTATTAACATCTTACTTAGTTGTACCAACCTGGCATCTGGTCAATGTCTATATTAAGGCTACATAACAAAGCATTTTTACTCACCATACTGTTTTAAATAAATAAGAAATCTCCTATCTCTTTTTATTGGGACACTAATGAGATAAGAAGTCTCTAGGTATCGTTGAGAGGTGGGAGAAGCTCTCAACTTCTGTAAAAATATTCTTGTCAGAGCCTCGCTGACCAGACAACACAGTACAGTTCCATCTGAATGCAGATGGCATTTATGTCCATGTGGCAAAGGTGTTTTATTCTGACTTGACCATATTTGATCTCATCAGATTCTGGTGAAACTTACCAGTAATTTGCCTCTTCCCTAGCCAAATGTTCCCAGGACCAGCTATGTCTGTGAAATGATACTTGCAGCTATGCTTTTCTGTATTCTTCAGTGACACAAAGTTCTCTCCTAAGCCTCAGGCAATGTGAGAAGCCAATTCAATTTTGATTCTTTGCTACTTCTCTCTCTCTCTATCAGACAGCAAGCAATATTCAAAAGATGCCTTCTTTCAGAAGAAGACTAAGCCTATATGTATAAAACTTCGTGTTGTGCTAGATTTTCTCCTTATTCTTTCTGAGCCCTCCATCAGAACTCCTCCTAGCAGAGAGTTAAATGCAATGCAGCAGTATAAAGATAGCTTTGCCCTTCAATAAACAATCATCTCCTTCAAATGTGTGTCTTAAGACTTACACCCTGAGCATTATCCTTTCTTTCTCCATCTACTCAGATTTTAAGCAAAACCAGTCATCATTGGGACACAATTGAGTAAGAGATCAGATCAGTAAGTATCTACATGAGGAACCTGCTCTCTCTCTCTCCCCAAGACTTCTCTGTTAATCTGAATCCAACAGATCAAAGAAAATTGCTGCCTCAGGCATTCAACCCTACAAAGCCAACTACATCTGTCCAGCTACAAAGTGCAAAGCTGGTGGTAGAAATAGAGATAGGATAGTGGTGTCTGTAACAAAAAGACAGCTGAGGAAAAACACCCAAGCTGTCAGATGCCCAGTGCACTGCCAGACAAATCAAAATGCTCAACTTCATATAGGCTGATACCTCAGGTGCTCTGAAATCAGGAGAAGGGCAGGTAGAAGATTCTCCAAAATCTTTTATGCTAGCTACTTGTTATTATGAATATAATTTCAAGGGTGAATTGGAATTACAGATTCAGATATCCAAATAAAATATAGAAATAAGTCTCTACAAACAGATGTGAAGCAATGTGGTTTTACCTTCTTCCTGAGGATAAAATTTTCAAGAATACGTTTGCCCTTGTAACACAAGCTAATAACACAGGTTAACAGCAAGAGATAAGTTTAAGCTCTCACAGCAAGGCATAGAAAGCAAAAAGGAATCAACATAGAGCTCTATAGGTGGCTGCAGAGTCCCCATGGATCTTACTGCTCAGCTTCCTATTTCACTCCCACTTCATAGCAGTGTAGTAAGAGCTATCATCATCTGAATCATTCTGATACCCTGTTTTCCAAAAGTACTATCTGCCTCTCCCTCTGTTCCAAATGCATTCAGGCTATCTCCTCTAGCAGTTTGCTGCCACATGGGCAAGGTTTAGCTTATACTCATCCATGTAATTGGAACAGTGTTCATTTTACACTGCTAAAGAAGACTGTACATGATTGTCCATGTAACCACAACCAGCTCAATCACCTGGAAAAGGCCACGACTTGGCACTATTTATCCAGCTTGTTTTTGTTGTTGTCAAAAGCCTGTAACATGTTTCCAGCTTGAACCATATAACAAATAACTATGTAAGAATTTGAAAATGCACAAGCTTTTCAAGTCACTGGTTCTTAAATATGGAACAGAATCAATCCCCTATTGTCATCTCTCTTTTATCTTTTCAGGGTGCAGCTATATAGTGCACAAAAAGACTTTATTATATTCACAGACAATGCAGCTGTGTAATAATGTTAGCTTTGTCCTTTAGTGCAAAATCATTTTTTGCTGTCATGCGTGTCTTAGGGACCCATAACACTGAAACATTAGAAAATAGTGATTCATTTTAAAAATTTCATTTGAACATCTGCACTAAACAGAATTTACAAAGAAAGAGACATTATTCTGATCATACAACTTCACTGCTTTACACAATCTACACTGCTTTGTGTTTCCTACAGCTCAGAGTCACCCACAAGGGATGATACTGAAGGCTAGTTCTCTTTCTGCATGTGGCTAGACAATTTCCAATTACAATAAAAACCTAAATTTCAATGTAAAATTCCATTCTTATTACATCCATGTTTAAATGCCTAAAAAAATCCAGTCATTAAATATATGAGAAGGAATTTAAAAAAAAAAACAACCTCAAACCAGAAATCCCAAGGGAATGGGTATATGCCAGGCTGGGGGTATTAAAAATACAATGAGCTATGAAACATTTTTTAAAGCAAATGCTTCCATGTGATCCTTGAGAACTATATACCTGTGTATGTGTATGCCCATCCAGACATACACACTATTAGGGCAACCTGCCCTCATCTGCTCCGGTGCAACTCTTTCTGATAACATAATTGAGGTAATGTAATAGAAGGAAATCACACTAGCAAAAATAAATTACTCAGGTTCAGATGATTTTGGAAAACATGGGAGAAATAGAAAGGTGAATTACAGTGAAAAGACAGCAATCAGTTTTTACGTGAAAAATCAGATAATGGGTTTACCTGACGCATGAGCATCACTGTAACTTTCAAAGGGGGCTGAAAGGCTGCATTAAAGGCTGAAGGAGAAGATATTTGCAGAGAGAGTCACTGATACTAAATGCAGAGGGAAGAAATAAGATTAAGAAATGCAAAAACAATATAAGAGACAAGACTTAGAAAACATTTCTATCAAGTTGATGACAAAATTAGCTTGGTAATATTACAGTTAGACTTTGGCATAAAATGGGCAATATAAGGTAAAACCAAATTTTTAAAGACATTTTTCTAGTCTACAACAAATTTAAAAAATCATAGGCATGGATTCCATCTACAATAATCAGTATTAGATAGATAAATAATGAAACTCCTTGTTCTAGTAACATACAACATCTTATCATAAATGTTGCTAACAGTGTAGTTTATCATTAATAGTGGGACTCAAGAAAAGCTGAATGGAACAACTAGGTTGTCCATAAGGTAACTGTGACTAAAAAAATAGCTGGCAGCATTTCATTCTGATGAGACAGGGTCTGCATAAATTAAAGAATTACAATTATGTCAGGAACTACATATAAATGAAGCTGATTGTAATACACCAGGAAGTACATTGTTACTATTCACTATGAATCCACATACATAAAAACTTTGCTTACTCTTGTTTTAATCCCAGCATGCAGTTTATATTAACCTGTCCAATTTCACATATTAACCAATTGTGACTATTACAATCCATATAATTTATCAGATTAAAAAAAAAATAAAAAATAAAA
The DNA here is from genome assembly GCF_027579445.1 of Ammospiza nelsoni. Lineage (NCBI taxonomy): Eukaryota > Metazoa > Chordata > Aves > Passeriformes > Passerellidae > Ammospiza > Ammospiza nelsoni. The sequence goes on along the minus strand of NC_080641.1, from coordinate 21,125,369 downwards.
AATAAAAAATAAAAAATAAAAAATAAAAAAAGAAATCCAAGCAACACCTTTCCATATGGCCAATTAGTAAAGTCATAAAATGCAGCAAATATATGATGCTGTATTGAACATCTGTGCTGGTTATCCTATGGGAATTTTTAATAAAGGACCAAACAGCATATTGATGTTAATTCTATGTTACCGGGACTTTAAATAAAAAACTAAAATAAATAGCATCCATTAAACTGATCATACTGTTGTAACTCAAATTGTGTTTATTATGCTAATGGAACATGAAATTAAGAAAAAGACCTTTATGCCAGTGGAATTAATTAATGAGCTTTATGAAGGCATTGGGATGTAATTTATTTCTAGATAAGTAAGTCTAATTTGCAGTTCCATGGGTCTCTGCAATGCTGATTGTAATAGTTATTCCTGCAGATGTGCTGCTCACAGCATGTCTTTCCATTAGAACTGAACACCTCATTATATAAACTGTACCTAATTAAACATAATACAGTGGTGACTTGTTAAACTGGCCTTTTTAAGTCAGCAGCTGCCTAAGCTAATAATACCATATACAAGATTTATATCATCTACCATATAATACTGATATTAAAATATACTGCCCAAGGGATTGACAAGTAATTTACCAGTATGTAACAGGTATACTTCAGATTCTGCAATAGAGATTAAAGACTACTAGTCTATAAAAATCAAATGAATTAAAGTCTATTTGGAGTTCTAAATAAATATAAAAGTTTCTTAACAACTTTTATCTTCTAACAGTTCATTTAAAAAAACATAATCAGAGAACAACACTTCTCCTATGTTCTTTCTCCATATGTGATGGGCCATTTTTCTTTTGTGGTCTGAATTACTACAACATTCGAACACAATTAAGTATGTCCATATTGCCTTTGTTTCAGGCAAAAGAAAATGAGAAACTGCAAGACAGATACAGCTACTTCTTGAATTTTGTGTGTTTGATTCTGTGACTATTCTGTTTGATTCTGTGACTACCCTGTACATGTCCTTCCCACCAAACTGTAGACAGAGCTCATATTCAAAATATGACAGTCAGATTCCATGAAGTCTATTTTGGTCAGGAAACAAGGTAGTCGGAAAATTCACCAAGAACAGATTGAGTTTCTTATGAAAGCTACATTTGAAAGCTACAAAATAATATTTTGGATAAACCATGTCTAATCATGAAAACTTTCCATTCTGTATCCTTCCTGTGGTTTAAGAATTGTTTTCTGTTTCTCCCCTCTTCAGAAGCTGAATCTACTGCCACGCTATGTTCTAATGTAGAGCAGCATTGCTTTTGTTCTTCCTGTTTTGCCAGTGTGTGGAGGAAGAGAATACATTTTGCTCACATATGTATCTGGGGAGCTCCATAACTACACCTTTTCCTCAGAGAAGCCTGTGATTCTTCTTTCCTTTTTTCTCAAGTATGCAAAACTGGCTCATTTTCCACTCTTACTCTATGCCATAACTGAGCCGCCTGAAGACATGTGAGCAGTCCTGCATTTTGCTTCTATCTCTCTTTCTAAATGAAGAAAATGAGGCTCAAATTCTAAAGATATTTGGACATAGGCCACTTCAAGCAATACCTTTAAAACGTGTATAAATTTAGTCACAGTCTGGAGTCCATTGATGTCCATTATCAAGTACAAAGTTGATAAACGTCAATGTATTTTTTCAGTATGGACTGAAACTTACTTTCAGTAAGTTTCTGGAAACATTCATTCTCTTGAACAACCTTCAACATTTTCTTGCATAGAGAAGTTGGAAAAAACAACAAAAAAGTAAAAGCAAACTCCTCAAGTTTTGGAGGAAAAGATTCAGAATTAGATCAGATTTGCTTTGAGTCACTTTCTCTGTCTTACTGAGCACATAAAAAAATATAGTGTTCTTATATACACCTCAATATCTGCAGTGTCATACTTTACTTTAAAGGTTTCATGATAAAGACAGACAGTCATTCCCCTCTTCTTGCTACAATATCTAAATCATTCCAGACTATAGTGTGAAATACATTAACCACTGCAAATCAAGGTGAAATTACAGTTTGTTCTAAAGTTACAGATTCAGAGAAGAAAGATCTGTTCTGTCCTAAAGGCTGTGCATCAAGTAACAAAACTATGAGCAATTTAACCCTATTGGCAGAACATGAAGAACAGGCTTCCAGACTGAAACAGCTCATGCACAACCAGCTTATGCTACTAAGAGAAAGAGGATTCTTGTGGTAGAGCTGACAGCACACTCAGAAGAAACTCAGCATTCCAGGATAAAGATTAAAACAGAAAACTTGCAGTTAGAAGCAAAGACTTTATGAGAAATTATTTGTTTCCAATAGTTGCTCTGTTTAAATTCTGTCGTTACCAAGGCTGCATTTTAATTTCCTGGAAGTTACCATTTGCTTCAGGCTTTCAAGAGAGTCTTCCAACTATTTAATTCTTGTACTTAATTCTTGTACTTAATTCTTTCTTCAGATTTTTATTGCAAAATCTTTTATTATAAATAATCACTGTTCTAAAACAACTTTCTTTATTTTAATGGATACTATTTCAATTCAAAACCAGAGTCCAATTTTTTCCTAAAAGTCCCATTTAAATTGCTTCACTATCGCTCAGTAATCAAACATGAAATGTAACAGAACAGCAACATAATTTGCTAAGGGTAAAATTTAGCAGAATCAATCAACAATAAGAAGAAAATAGGAGGTCATGAGCACCATGGATCCATTATAATTATTATTTTTAATTAAATATTCTAGATACACATTAATTTTCTTTGCTCACCACTTTTATTGTTTGACTTGCCTTCAAATGAGAACTGTGAGCACTTTGAAAAATGAGTTGAAAGACTCTCTTGTTTCACAACAGACTGAGTAGCTACTTCTCCATTTGCTGCCAAAATGCATTTTAGTAACGTATCACAGCTAAACTCCTCCATGACTCACCAGAGATGCCTTCTGTCTCTTAAAGCAACCTAAAACAAGGAAAACATTTTCTCCATATCCAATCAATGAAAGTACAGAAATATCACCAAAGGTTTAAAGATACCTAACTGGATCTTGAATTCAAAAAGCATTTTCTAAACTGTTGTTATTTTAAAATTAAGAACCTTTTATAGTGTCTCCAAAAAGAAAAGAAAAATCCTGTCATTGTGCTCCTGAACAACATGACGTCTTTAAAAATATTAAAGACAAACAAAAGTATGATAAAACAAAATACTAACCCCTTTAATGAGATCAACAGAAGATTTTTTCATTTAATTAAAATTTCAACTATTTTATAGAAGAATTTTACAGTTTCTTACCCTGCCTAGTTCTGGTGAAAACAATAATTCTAAATACAACAAGAAGGGTGGATTCACAGGCCTACTAATGTGGCTGAGTTTTCAATTTACAGTCTCAGGAAATCTATGAAATTGAGAGAAATATCCTGATAATTTGATGCTTATGTGAGTTGAGCTTCTAAAACCTTTCTGAAAAAGTGACTCTCAACTGGTGTGATTTCACAGGTGCCTAGGAATACTGGCTTGAGAGTTATACTGCCTATTTAACTTCTGACTTTTACAGTTAAGCAGTTATTCTGGAAGCATAAAAAATACCTCAGACTGTCACTCGGTCACTTGTAGCTGGTTTTCAACCTCCTTGGGTGATGCAGAAAGGCAAACAATTGGGATCAACTGAATTCTCTCAGAAACATTCCTTCCCAGAAGGGTGTAAAAATATGCAATAATATGGTCAGCAGGGAAAAAATTATTCCATAATAAAGATCCCGCAAAATACCCCAGATATTTTAGCCTATTACTGCTACCATAAAGTGAAAAGAAGCTGTTGGATAAATGAAAACATTGGGAAATTACTCATATTTTTCCTCTCAAACCACATGCAGAGTGTTATTGTCCACTGCATTGCCAAAGATTTGATTCACAGATACTCTAAAATTTTAGTCTTTTTTCTGAAGTTCTTCAAAACAAAAAAAAAGACTTTAAAAAAAACTTTAACACACCATCGACTGAAAAATCAGTATTACAATGGTGAATTGGGACAATCACAGGAAACATAAACAGCATCTTCTTCCAAATAACTCTACAACAAAGCAAAAACTCCTAATCCATACTCAAGACAACTGAAAAACAGGAGAAAAGTGACAATCATTAATGCCCTGAAAAATTACTTGGAAGACCAAGAGAATGTATATGCATGCTACTTTGAATTCCTTTTGCTGCCAGAGCTCAGATACCATAACAATGAGAGGTCACGCACACACCCTGACAGAACAGAACTGACAGGTTTGTTAATTGATGACAAAGTTACAGCACTAATATCTTTTCAATTATAACAATATTTTCATGATTTGAGAGGTCAGTCTTCATTCCCCACGTGCATACCATAAAGAACACTAATGAAATGCTGTGAGTAGAATTCAGACAGTTGTTTCTGCTCCCATCAAGGACAGAAATTTCCACTGACTTCAGTGTAAACAGAATCAGGCCCTTCATGGGCGTATTAAATAAAGCAGACACTTCTGTCTCAATCTTCTCTGAATACATGCTTTTGATGCCACAAAGGAGATAAGATGATCTGATAAAAGTAATAGATGAAAGTATATTATTATCTATACTATCTCCATTATGAGATATAAAATACTCTGTAGTGTCTGTGTGTATTACCATAAGCTACAGTGAAAGTTGACCTGTTTTCCAGAGGACAGATTTTTAAGTGTGATGCTGAAGCAATTTTTGATGACATACTTTTCTACAACATTTCTCATGCCACTGAAGATTAGATATGTCTGCAAAACAGAATATAAATACAGCACCAGAATTTTATCTTATTCCTTAGCCACTAGCTATGAAATAAATGTTCCAATATCAGTTTCTATATAAATATGAATCAGTGGAACTTCCTTGGAATTTTTTAAAAGTCAGACATTGCTATTATTGTCATGTCACTAACAACAAGAATTACTATTTTCTAATTGCATGTTCTCTGTCCTCCCTCTTGGGAGGCTCCAACATAGAATCCCTCTACAATATTCTTTAAAAGCACTGGCATTCTGAGTTAGAGTTTTTCAGCTTTGGAAGCAGATTCTCACAGCACCAGGGGAAAAACAGTAAAAAATCCACAGCTGGAAGCACAGCTTCCCCAGTGATGGAATACCCCCATTTGGTAGGTCACAAATCTGCAGGGAGAGACAAAAAGGTGGGGTTTTCACACCAGCTGGCCTTTGTGGAGAAGAGATGTGAGCTATTCTCATTCAGATGGTGCCTCAGGAGACTCACAGGCTAAGTCAGTACAATCAGGTGACATTGTTTTCAAGACCCAGAACACCAGTGAATGACAATTTAATACATTAGAAGGTGCACTGAAGTAGTACTACAAGACCTCAGCTAGGCATGTGTGATGTGCTCTGGAGACTTTAAACTCCATCAGGAAAGGTTTATACAAGGTGGGAAAGAAAGGAATGTTATTGACTCTACAAACAGGGAATCAAGTCAGAAAGGATTTTGGCAGAAAGCTACTGAATGATTAGCATGTGAAGGAATCACAGGCAGAGCGGATCCCAAAATAACACTACTACTTGCCAAGCACCTCCTAGTCTCTAGCCTGCATCAATTACTGAAATACACACATCACAATACTCAACAGTGCTTAAAATTATTTTTTCTGAAACTGAGGCCATTACAAATTTAACACAAAACCTACAGGGAAGACATGTAGTGGAACAAGGTAAGGGGGGAAAAACCCACAAAGATGCTTTTGATTCCTCCTCTCTGTATAATGAGCCAGATTGTCAGCTAATGCATAGCTTCATTTTTCCACTCATACCTATTGAGCTCTGACATTCTGTATAACTGGTATGTTTAAAAGCAGGTTAAGAATAAACCTGTAGACCCAGCCTTAGGACTTTCCAGACTTACAGAAGCTCATAACACGGTGAAAGGTCACAGAGCTGCTCACATTTCTACCTTTTGCCCAACAACACCACAACTTCAGCCACCCACGAGGTGAAAATATGCCCCTGACACCAAGCTGTCAGGCTTAATGACTGAGTCTTCATAAAAAAGAAAAAAGCTCAGTTAAATCTAAAAGCACACACACAAATTCTGACCTCTGGTAAGAAAAAAGAATGTGTATTTGTGCCGCTTTTAGCTTTTATTGGTTTCCCACCACATCTCTTAATACTTCTTCTGACTTATTCCAAATTTTCAACTTTTGAATAACTAAATTTGCAGCTCTGCTAATTTTGCTGCTCTGGGAACACAGCAAAATCTGGCTGCCACAACTGTGGCTCTTTTGTGTTCAAAACTGCATCACTTATGTATTTAAAAATACATATGATATTTATAAAGCCTACTCAAAACATTACTAAATTGTCCCATTTTCATGTTTTCATGACAATTTATATGTTTTCCATATGGGCAAGTGCTGACAATATGATACAAGCTTAATGGAACAAACTGTTTTTTCTTTATTGTCTTGGCATCAAAAATCTGCACTTGCATAAAAATAACTCTCTCCTCTATTTTAAAGGGATGACTTTTCATTAATGCAATTTTAAGGGCAATTCTCATTTTACTTAAAATGTATCAGAAATTTTCACTGCTTACCTTACCATTGTATCACTACTGTATTTGAGAACATTATGAATCTATTGTAAAAAGCAGCTGACATACACAGAGTGCAGAATTATTCAGAGTTTTCTATAACTTAGCATGAGCTCCACAATAGACTCAGGTTTGGGAGGGGAGGAAAAGATGCCTCACTCTTTTCATCCACAAGGAGACAGATACTTCCATATCTCTCCTCTATTTCTGTTTTCTCCCTCCAACTTTCCAAAAGCAGGAACAGCTCATGCCTGCAAGTATTAGGAGGAGCCTGTGTGCTAAAAGTCTAAGGCTGGCAACGCTGACAGTAGATGATTTCCTTAAAAGTTCTCAAAGACTCGAATATGGCACTTAAAAGAACTAATATTGCTATACTCCAACAGCACATGTACTTCAGCCATCTCCATCCAGTCTCTGCTGCCTCCCTTACCCTACCTCACCCCAAAGCTGTCCTTGCCTTCTACTTTTCTTCTTTTCCATTTACTGCAGTCCTAATGTAGAGAAAGCTTTCCCTGACCTGAAGCTCCTCAGTAGACAGTCAGACCAGCCAACCTTCTCTTCATTTTATCCAGCTCCTCCACAAAATTCACAACATGACAGACATGTCAAATGAGAGGCCATAAGAGACACAGCTGATGGAAGAGATTGTCAGAGGAAGTCAGGAAGCCATAGGTAATATCACAAGTGTCCTGCTGAAAACTAACAGCCTAATGAGTATGATATTGCTGGTTATTTTATGTATCTCAAGTCTAGGCCTTGAATAATTACTACTTACTACTGAGAAACTAAAGTTGGAACATAGATTTTGCCAGAGTTAATAACAAAGGCTAATGGTATAGAATTGTGGGTTACAGGCACCACCTCAGTCAGTCTAAAACCTTTTACTTTCTAAGAACTGAAAGTTGCTATACTGATGGAATCAGACCAAGTTAATTCACCCACAGATAAAGCAGCTGGTATCATGCACAAACCTTCTCCTAGGCAGCCTCTCTCTGGGATAGGCATCGGGCAGTCTGTTTAAGAAGCAGGCTCAAAACATAGCTGACTCAGACAGTCTCTGAACGAGCTTCCTGTTAACCAGCTAGAGAGATACTCAGCCACCAACTGGCGCCTTTTCCTTCAAGGAGAACACAGCGCTTTCACCAACTGTTCTCTTTTGAGGTGACTCACCTTGGTGGCATTACTGTCCCTAGACATGCATACGCTTCCATTTGCAATTCTCATGCCTGACGGGAGAAAATCTGCTGTGCTAAAACACTGGAACAGTCCATGGATTGTCACTTCCTTTTTTTGCAAGACTTTTTTTCTATCAGTTGTGTGGGAAATGCACTTCAGGACAGTTTTACTGCATTCTGTACACATCCTCCCACACTCACAGCAAACTGACACTTTGTACTGGTTTGGGCTGAAGTAGTTATTTTTCTTCATGGTAGCTTGTAAGGGGCTGTGTTTTGGATTTGTGCTGAAAACAGCATTAATAATTCAGAGATGGTTTAGTTACTGCTGAGTAGGGCTTACACAGCATCGAGGCCTTTTCAGCTTCTCACCCCACCCCACCAGAGAGTAGACCAGAGGAGCACAAGAAGCTGGGATGGGACACAGCCAGGACCCCAAATATTCACAGGGATATTCCACATCATATAGCACTGTGATCAGCATGGAAACTGGGGGAAGAAGAAGGAAGGGGGACATGTTTGGAGTTATGGTTTTTGTCTTCCCAAGTGACCATTTTGCCTTATGGAGATCTCCTTCCCTGAAGATGTCTGAATACCTGCCTGCCTGTGAGAACTGGTGAACAAATTCCTTGTTTTGCTTTCCACAAGTTTGTTTATTAAACTGTCTTCATCTCAACCCATGAGTTTTCTGACTGTTACTTTTCTGATTTTCTCCTCCGTCCTGCTGATGGGGGAGTGAACAAGCGCTGTGTGGGTGTGGGGCTTAGGTAAGCCATGACAAATCCACATGTACAGTAGTGCAGCTTCAGCAGAAGTCTCCATTGTTGACATTATCCAACTCATTCTGTCCTGTTTAATCTGACTCATGTTTTCTTCACCCATCATCTTAGTTTTCCTTATTTCATTACATTTCCTTTAAAAGAGCTTGTGGCTGCAATCTAAGAAAGTTCAAGCAGTAATTTATTTTTCTTTAGCAGATATTTTAAGGGCAGATCTCTCAACAGCATTTTTAAGATGAGCATTAAAGGCAAACAAAACAAGCTTCTGAGGAACAGAATCTAATAATGACTTCTCTTGGTTTACTTCTGGATTGTTTTTGTATTAGGCACAGTATACATATATAGTTTAATTAGGATAAATTCTATGCTTGTTTATGATCTCATCCTTTGCAAAACTACCACACCACTAGTGTTGAACAGGCTATAAATCACTCAGATGTTCACGCTCAGCGTTGAATTTCTCTCACCAATTAAATGGGGGTTTAGAAAAGTTCTGAATCCAAAAGTTCACATGATGAAAATTTTGGCACAAAGGTGAATATTCTCTATTCTCTATTGAGAGAAGTGAGCAATATAATGCAGTGGTTCATTTTCCATCTAAGCAGAGTCTTGATTAAATACCTGTCTGTTCCTCTTACATGTCAATAGCCTGTATTTCAGCCAAGTGATTGCTCAATTACAGAGAGAAAGTTTGGAGACAGGAAACTGCGTTTATTCTGCGCAATATAATAGAACCACTAAAATTAGGTAAACTTCCAGGAAACTGTACAGTGAAATGCAATAACCACCTAAAGCCTTAAGTCTCAATATAAATGCTTATTTCAAACAGCAGGTTGTCATCAGTCAATGGATGATTTTTCCTTTTCATGTAGCATCAAAACCTATCAAGTATCATTTGGAATTTTCACTTTAGTTCTCCACTGTTCAAGTGACTTAATAGTCACAGTTAAATAATCAAATAATAATTTTTAAAATTGTATTGCAGTAAGATGAAATGGTACACAGTAAAGACCATTGACACTCTCCTAGAGAATTTTGTTCCTGGATAGATAAACAGTATTTTTTTCTTTAAAAGGAAATTAAAAAGTAGAAGAAATCTGTTCTGGGAAAATGAAAATAGATATTTTTGCTGTTTATCCAGGCTGAATTAATAGTGCTAGTACTCTCAAGGTAACCTGACCTATTCCAGTGAATGTAATTCCTTGCTTTTCAACCAACATTTGAAAATTAGTTTTTCCACTTTATTAATCATATATAAAGTCTATTTCACTTACATCACAAGCTTCAAAGGTTCTTTCTCTTCTAGCCCATCTCTGCATTTCACCCTTAAAACTTGCTTTGCAGTTAAAACATCCATGCCAGCAGATACTGTGACATTCATACATTTTATAAAATAGAATCACAGCACACACATTTAAAAAAACATTTAAAATACACAAATTTTCAGGAATTATTATTATAGATGGTAGTCACACTACTTTAGTACTTACCAGAAATTGTAAAGTGTTTTCAAGTGGACTGGAGGGCTTGACCAGTCCTGGGAATGGAAAACAGACCAGAAGACAATGTCAGGTGTTAAAAAATTCCTTACAGAAAGATTCCAAGTCAAAGTCACATTTACTGCATGATTTGGAACTTAAACCATTCCTTTCTGACTCTACGTTCTTTCAGCAGATGTATTTGAGGTGTACAAACACTGAAAGTCTAGACTCCTTTTTACATAAATTTGATTTTTCTACCTTAATTATTGTTGATATTGTACATCATTTAGATGTGATTATGTTATATTTAAGCATTCCTAAATGAACTCACATTAATCTAGTTACCTAAATTAGAGTAGAAAAATTATTTTAATGTGACATCCTGTTAATTTGTTCCTTTGGTACTTTAGCTTTGCATCCCTGGGGCAATACAACCATATCCCATCTAATACAAGAGTTTCAAAGCTCCAATACAGTACACAAACTCAGGATCACAGGAACTGCCAAACATGATCAGAACCACAGGCTATTTAGTCTCACATCCTGTCTCCTGCAGGGAAGATGCTCCAGGGAAAGGTGTAAGAAATCCACCAGTAAGTGATAACAAAATACAATTTGCAATGTGGCCATCCAACACAAACAATGGAAATGGTGATTTTAAGCACAGCTACCACAAGAACAGAGATTAAAAAAATAATAATTATAAGTAATCACTTTAAAGAACACAGGGATGTTTCTATTATGTAAATTTCCATTCCAGTGAAACTTTGATACAAACTGTGATATTCCATCATGGGCTACAAATAAAATTATTTGTCAGGGCACAGCTATGGACAAGAGAGAAAAACGTGCATTTATTCTATATAATGCTGTTTAAGAAGTGTTTCCAAGTGGCCCACAAAATTTTATTCAGGGGAACTGCTTTTGCTTACGCTTGCTGAAATCAGTAGTAAAACTAACTGTACTGTCTTTGGTTTAGAAGGGCAGAATGGAAAGCAAAATGTAGCCACTGTGAACCTAAAGACACACTTATACAGCTTGTGAACCACACAGAGGCTAATGATCTTAATCAACAATGCAATTACAGTCATCCAAAGGTCTATATACAGACAGAGCCCTGGTAATATCACAGCTGCAGGAGCCCCACTTCTCTTACTCCATCTGGAAAATAGTATTTCACTGGGGCTGAAAGGCCTGATTTTTGTTCTTATCTCTAGTCCAGACTTCAATTCCCATGAAAACTGAGGAGAGAGACCCTGGCTCCCCCCTGGTGAAAACTTTCTGAACAGCCCTTTTCCACATCTTCCACAAGAAGGCCCTGCATAAAGGAAGCTACTTTTTGAAGAAGGTTTGAAATGAGCTTCCACAAAAAGCACAGGTCTTTTGCAATAAAACCTGCATCAAATTTTACAGGAAAGGGGAAGGTTTCCTTGAAGCACATGAAACCAAGTCTTCTAGCAGTGATAAGGCTAACTCCACATAATGGAACTTTATTTTTTAATATTTTTTCTTGACATAGTAAAAGATTTTCAACTTTGAGATTTTTCAGGAAACTATATTTGGAATGCCACATGGCAGACCAGACACTCCAAATCTTTTTAGCTGTACATCTTTTTTGTACAGTTTACAGTATAGTCTAATTACATAATCACTTACTTGTCAGTATCATACTTTTTCTCCCACAGAGACAGATTATAATGCTACATAATATTTTTCACTGCCATAATAGTCCACTATGTCTTTAGCAACAAACTTTTCTCTGATTAAATCCTCATCTTTCTTCAGTAAATATTTTTTTAGTCAGCAGCCATATACTATATAGACTTTTTTCAAGCAATAGCAATGCTTTAAGTTACATTTTGAGATGAGATTTTACTTTGAAGCTAACTTAGCTGCATGCACAGGTATCCTAAAAATGCAAGTCACATCTCACAATGTCCTCAAACTGGTTGATAAATCTGACAAACAGTCACACTATGCAACAACAGTGGCCAGCCCATGATGAACAAAAATAGTGAATAAACAGCTGAAAAAGAATTTGCACAATGTTTTCTCACATCTTGGAAAATTAAAAATACATCCAGAATACAGCTTTGTTTTGTCCTTGACAGTTAATTAAATATAGCTACCCAGATCATCTGCCAAGCTTGAAATTTGGATAATCATACCTGTAATCTAGAATAAACCTGCAAAGCAGCTGTGACTTACAGAATTATTCACTAGAAAGTACTCAGATATTGGTGGATCAGCATATCCATACTTTGCCCCTACCATGAGAACAGAATAGAGACCTGTGGTTAGAGACTGCAGTAGCAGATAACAGATTTACCAGATCTTCTGGCATATAAAAAATGTTCAACAGCACAAAATGCAGAATTATCTGAAGTGATATAATAATTATACTTCAAAAATAGTAGCTGACAATGTAGTCAAAAGTTGTTTCTTAGAGGGATTTTATAAGTGTGACATTTCTTTACTTTTGAACACTTAGCCTTACTCTTGCCTCATGCATTTACCATCAGGGTTGTTGAAAGAGGGTGCAGAAAAATGAAGCAGAAAAGAGCAGCACTGAAAACAATACCATCTATTAAGAAATTATGAAAGAAAACTGTAAAATCTTGATCATAAGAAATGTATTATTTTGAACTCTCCAGAAAATAAAGTCAGAATATAAAATAACTGTCGTCCTGTCATGGGGAATTATTTTCACTGTAGGTGTGTAAATACATACAAACCAGAGCTCTTCCATTTCAGTAAAGAATAATTTAAGGAAGCTGATCTTTACCTCCCCTTTCATCTTTCTTGTAGAAACAAATAATTTCCTTTTACAGTATCTTGCCTTACTCTTCTCTGAGAAGTTGAGAGTTTGAGCTTCCAGCCAGGCCAGATAATCTGCTAGTAACTACTCTCCCTAGCATAGCCAAAATTGACACAAATGTCTCTTGTAAAAACATTCACTTTTTTGTTTTAAAAGGCATATTAATACATGCACAGTATTTCTGTGGATCAGATGCAGAATATACTCACTAGTTGAAAGTGGTTTTATGGCTCTTTTCCTCTCCAGGAAACTTAATGCTTTGGCTGAATTTTGCTTATGGAGCCATCCCATTTCTGCCTGATAGAGATTTGAAAAAGACAAATTTCATTGGAAATTGTACCAGGCAACAGCAGGGACACACTCACCAAGATCAGATTCAGTTGTGAAAGGGGGAAAGAAATTTTAAGGTTTTTTTTAAAAAAGTTGTTTTGACATACGGACTTCCTTTGTACATAAGACAAATAAATTTGAGAAACTGTTTCACTGTACCACATATAGGGCCCTGTAGGGCTTTTCCAGATGAAAGGAAGAGATAGCAGTGTGATCTGCACAGGTGTCCACAGGAGTCTAATCAGAGAACACTGGGACTGCAGAAGGCAGGCACCAAACTAGAGAACCATTACTGCAAATGATGACAAATAGATGAAAACAGCTTGGTTTAATGGTCAGACCTTAAAGTGAACTTGTAAGATCTATATGCAATAAAAGTCTTTAATGCTTTTGCACTGAAGAAATTGATGAGAGAATCAGTGATATACAAGGGAATATGGAGTACCACAGTGCTGTTATAGTACAGTTATTTCTAACAGGAACACTATCTTAATGACTTCTTTGTAGATGTTTTACAATGTAATCAATTGCTGGAACACACATGTGTGTGATGTCTACAATGTCATGCCTAAACCCAGGTTTAATTCCACATATAGGCTGCAAAGACTGCTGGAGCTTTGACATCTCCCACCTCTCCAAGGCTTTCTGTGACTCTGAGCACCTTCGTGTTTTTATAAATCTGGTCTATGTCTACTGGAACAGAGGGACTGATTTCTACACAGAACAACATAGCTACAGCTATGAACTGCAACTGCAATTTCTTGTAAAAACTTTTATTTCATCTCTTTCTAAATAACTGCAGCTCTGAAGTACAGAATCATGGAATCGTTAAGGCTGGAAAAGAGCTTTAAAATCACTGTGTCCAACTATTAATCCAGAACCACCATGTTCACCACTAAACCATATCCCCCCAAAACATATGGTAAGTTAAGACTAACAAAACTTTCTTTACCATTTCCAGAGAAAGCTGGTTCCTGTTTCCAAATAGCTATTTACTGAGAAACACATTCAGAAAACTGAAGCAAATCTTTGGAATATGGGTATCCTTAAAGCACTAAAACTTAATCTCCCAGATCTGTAAAAATAAATGTGCTCCATTAATAAATATTTTCAATTGTGTGTCATGCAGAGAGTATGTTAGCAGGCCCTTGACCCTTTACACCAAGAAAAAGTAACAGGAAGTTCTAGGAAAACAGAAACATGCCAGTGCTGGACACACAGTGGGAGGGGGTCACAAGGCCAGTGAAGATTGTAAAAGGTGTCTAATGGAAATTGTTCAATTTATTACTTCTTATTTAAAAAGCAATATATACCTTTGCTCTATATTTCCCAGTGCCTGGGAACCACAGATTTTACATGCAGGTAAAGCAGAAGACTGAATGTTCCTCAGCTGGCTGAACCTACCCACTCTTCACTGAAAACCAAAAGCACAGAATTTGAGCCCTCCTGAATCTGTAATTAATCTTAGTAAAAACTCCTTTCATACCTGAGACATCACTGGAAAGAATGTTTGCATAACAGTTCTAAAATGCTAGTACTGTGGGTGGATATTTTATTCATTTATACATAAATATAAGCATATATAAGACAGAGCTTGGTTCAAAGATCCCCTATCTAATGATATTTCTATAAGTTAAATCATACATGGCAAAATAGTGGGTTTTTTCTACTGAAGAAAGAGGTAAAAGAATGAAAGTTTCATAAATTACCAGTGGCATGAGATGGCCAGCTTAAGACATCCCAAGGATGCTTGATCACCTTTGAAAACCTAGAGCAGGGACCCAAATTACTCTCCCCTCTTGAATAAACAGCTTGCTCTCTGAAATAGCAAAAATATAGAGCATATGGTCATCATACTACAAGAATAACACAGAGGAAAATAACTGAGACACTACGGTGTCTAAGCGTGGTAGAACTGCAGCACAGAAGGAAAAGGGCACATTGCTATTCAAAAGCATTGACTTTTTGGCCTCTGTGTTTCAGTGGGGACAGACACAAACTACCTGCTCTAATGAAAGAAGGCTGCACTCCCCACCATCGACCCAGAATGCAAGAGCTGTCTTTGGACATTCAGAGCACAAAAAAAACTTGTTACTGCTCCCCTATATGTAGCTTCTTGCAATGAAGTTAAAATGTGGCTTTTTATACAAGCCGTGTTACAAGATAATTTCTCCTAAAAAATAAACTAATGAAAAATGCTCTTAAAAAAAAAAGCCTGATCTATGTTTTCAGCCCACATAGATATTAAACCTAGTTTCCTAGACCCTGAAAAGCTAATTATGCATTCAATTAGAGTTTCTTAATAAAGATTAAAACTCTGAAGTCTATTACAGGCCCATATTTAATTCAACTGCCATTTTATCCATGCCATGAAAGTGTGAGTGGTAACAATGAATATAAATTATAATACATGCCATAGAGTGAATGCTATTTGTCGAAGTACGTTACTATAAAGAATTAAATTTTGCTATCAGTTCCATAATCTAGTTAAAATTGGTATTCTTTATTTGGTCTTTCAATGTAGTCCAATTTCCTACTTTGAAAAACAAATTCTAGGGAATAAAGAAAAGAGATTAATTTATCATTAAGACTCTGCTTAATTGAAGTCAATTCCGAACAAACTTGAATTCAATTTCTACTCATTAAATTGAATGTGCTCTGCGTTTCTCTCTGCATTGCTTTGAGCAAGCAGCTGAGAACAAGGGACTAACATCAAAATTATTAAATTGAGGAGATTTTATTTGGTCTTCACATGCCAGAGCTGCTTTGATGAGGAGCTGTTTTGGCACTGAAAGGAAACGAGAGCAGCTGGAGGAAAAATCAAATGAAACTAAGCCTCGGAAAATTGAAGAAAACGCAAGCTTAATAATATTTAATAATTAAATTTCCACAAACAATAGCGGCAAATGAAGTAATCTGCAAAGTCTGTGAACTCATTTGCATAATTGATGCCGGTCCCCTGTAAATGAATAATGAAGATAATAAAAGATGTTTCTAAAAATGGGCACAATAACAGCAAATTTCATCAAGCCGCGCGCTCTGATTAATCTGCTCTTGCAAATCAGCAGTGCGGGGGGACGTGTGATTACCCGCGCGGCGGCCGGCAGCAGGCGGCAGCGGGGCCCCGGCCCTGCACCTGCACCTGGCCCTGGCCCTGCCCCGCCCCGGCTCCCGCGCCCGCCTCACACTGGGGGCAGCACCGGCGGCCCCCGTGGGCGGCCTCCGGCCTGGGGCCGCCTGCAACCCAGCGCCCCCGAGCCCGAGGCGCCCCCGGGACCCCGCGCTGCTGAGGCACAGCCCGGGGGCAGCGGCGGGCCGGGATGCCCCCAGCCGTGCGGCCTGTGCGGCCCTTGTCCGCCGGGGCGCCGCGGCCAGGAGCAGCCGGGGCCCGAGGCTGCTCCGTCCGTGCCGGGAACCGCCCGCTCTGCCCCGCGCTTGGGCCAGGGCACAGCTCTGCCCTTCAGGCTGCTCTGCGCAAACCGCGGATTCCTACTCAGCGCCCTTCCCGCAAACCCAAGGCCTCTCCTAGAAAACGCAGTTTCCAGCAGCCCAGGACAAGGGCCCGGTGTGTCACTGCCTGGTAGGGCCCTTCAGGACTGGACAAGGTCTGGCTCGGGCCACTGAGCACCCGCAGTTTCAGCGCAGCCTTTCAGTCCTACCAACACTCGTTTATTTCTAAGAATAAGCCTTGCCATGTGTGTACCATCCAACCTTCACTCTGAGGGAGCCCCTCGTGACACAACGCATCGCCCAACGCTTCACACAGCAGTCTGTGCTCTTCACAGATGAAGAGTAAGTGCCACAAGTAGGAGCTGTTGGCCAGGTTGCTATCTGGCTCAAGTGTTAGTAGCCATAAAATACTACTTTCAAACATACTACTCAGTTTATCCTGATTTAGCTACTCCCACAAGGGTCCAACTACACAGATTTCACTGGCATTAATTAGTGATTTTCACAAGACCAGAATTTTTCACAGATTGGGAAAAAAAAAATTGAGAAAACAGTTATTCTGCTTCCTCAAGCTGATGCATAGGCTGGCAGTGGACACTATGCATTGGAAGCAGGAAAGTATTTCAAAAGGCAGTATCTTTTTAGAATACAGCACCACACTCTTTTACAGCATTTAGAAATATTCACTTAGGAGTGAATTAGGGGTTTACTCATAGGGAATTACTCATAGGACTATTTACAGGATCAAGCCCCAAACTGTTAATCTGTAGATACAGTTTACTATTCAGTTGCCTGAAACAAGTTTTCTGTCAGACCATTTAACAATTTCATTGAACAAGAACTTTTCGCTGTATGTAATATTTAAGTACTTTATAGCCAAAGTACAAGATACTCTCTATTTTAATTGCTCAGATTCTTTTACTCAAATTATGGATCAATCCACCTTAACAACTAGAATTTGTTTGAAGTAAAGGGCATGTATTTCATTACAGAGTGGAAACTCCAATACTAGACACTCCTAGGATAAGTCTTTTATATCAGTCTACTGAAAAACAAAAAAAACCCATCATTTTCTCTTGCTTATGGTAATTTTTAAGCTGCAGTTCCATCTATTTAATTTGGTAAAAAAACACCACCTCACTTCCTTGAACATAAGGAAGACTGCCCTTTGTGGCAAGTATATCTCCTTCATCTTTCTTTCTGCATTGATACAAAACAATTGTTTAAACCTAGTTATTAAATCTATGTACAGCACTATATACACCTGAAATACAGTTTGATATATCATAATTAATACAAAGATCTCATGGGTAAACTGCATTCAGTACATACAAAAGCAGTTAAGCCATTCAAACTAGAATGAGCAGTTTTTTCATGAGCTTGATGGATGCCCGCAGACCTGCGTGGCAAGAAAGAAAAAGGTTTGATTGTGTTAATAGGCATATAGGTAATTGTTTCATTAGGGAAATAGGGACAGATCCCACTATACAGAATACAAATCTATATTTTGCAGCTAGGAAGATAGCTTTTAATTCTATCCTTTTTTTTTTCTTGTAATACTCGAGGAATAATTCCGCTCCCAGTGTAAGTTAGGGCAGCCTTAGAAGTATTACAACTTCAGCAACTTTGCCACTGAACCTAAGGATCCTCTTTTTGGCTGTGTATCAATGAAGCACAACATCCAGGGCACATAAGCACAAAACAGGCAAGAGCCAAAGGGAGTACTGAGAAACATCAACCACAAGAGTCCTCCCACTAAACAGTACAACAACCATGGACCAGGACTCAGGATCCTGAGTCTGAGGGGTTTGTAAATGTAGGAGTCAAAGATGCCACTAATAAGGGAGACTACATTACCAAATATGTGTGAATATAACTTTGGATTCAATTTTTGATAGACGTGATGTATTTGGGGTCAAAGCTAGTTATTGTAATGAATTGGGTTCTATGTTCTAAAAGCAGATGTTTGGTTAAGTATTATCAGATGGTAATACATGTTGATATAAATCTGATTTTATTTTGAAGAATCATTTTTTATTTCCTCCTTTTTTTGAGCACTATCATTGTTACACTGTTAGAAGTCATTATCAAAACATCTTTGTCTGATAGTGGGACTGGGAATAATTAGATTTTGTCCAGACCAGTCCAGTCTAATG
Organism: Ammospiza nelsoni; assembly: GCF_027579445.1. Classification (NCBI taxonomy): domain Eukaryota; kingdom Metazoa; phylum Chordata; class Aves; order Passeriformes; family Passerellidae; genus Ammospiza; species Ammospiza nelsoni. Next base: position 21,106,574 of record NC_080641.1, on the reverse strand, counting down.
ACTCGGGTGCATTGACTTAAGACCTGACCTTTGTTGACTAATTAAAAGGATTCTGTATCAGATGCAAGTGTTGTGATTGTTTTTGATGCCCTACGGCACTTTTGGTCAGAAAAAAGATTCTACTTTGCTATTCTCAGCATGTTTTAGTTGAGGTATTTTCCATCTTCGAAGAGGAATAAATGTGTTGTTAATTCTTTGCCTTTCCATCCAAAATATTGTTTAAAAATGTTCTCAAGTCTTCACCTCAATGAAACACTAATTCAGAGATCCTGACCCTGTGAAATATCTGGATAAACTTATGGTTTATAAAAGCAGGAACAGTTCTTATTAATGGAGTTTTTTCTTTCTCCCTTTCCTCTGCTTTCCCATTCTTAGAATGCTTATGAATCCCATGCCCTGCTCCATCAAACATTCCAGTATTGGATCTACATAGACTCACTCTATCCAGACAGCATCCTAAAATACAGATCTTCAGCATATCCCCGTTTTTGTCCCGCAGTGTTCCAAAGAAAAATGGTCAGAATTTAGCAACTCTTGCAGGAAATTGTTCCATTTTAAGTTTCACTTGGTCTTAGTTGACAGATTTCAGGCAGAAGCAAAATTACATTGCTCTTAGTGCAGACTGGATGAGCTCTCATTGCAATGGGAGGAAAGGATTAAGGCTCATACTTCCTTCACCCCTGATTTCTACTGTTCCTAAGTGGAGTTGGTGGGTTTTATCTGCAGAGCCTCTCAGTAAATCTGGGCAATATCTTCATAGTCTGAGTCAATCTGGGAAGCTGTGTTAGACTTTTTGTACTCCCTTTATCATTCAGCTGCCATGTTTGCCTCTATAGTCACAGTTAACCTGTCAATGTACTTGCTGTGAAACAAGGTTTCTGCGACCATTCCAGCTGGGTTTTTTTCATCAAATGCATCTTGAAATTGTGTATGATGGTCTTCCATGTTAACTGGCCCTAAAGACTGTACACTTCAGCTAAGTGTTCTCCCCTATTTCAAAATAAAAGAAAAATTCAAAATTGGCCAGCTAACGTGACTTCTCATACTTTTAGACATCTTCCTGTGGGAGATTTCTCTTCAAACCTTACACCATTACATTGCCTAAGTTGAGTTTTGTGGCCATTTTCATATTTTAAATGTTCCTTTTTATTTGCTAGTCCTTTTTATTTTGCTAGTAGCTGTTCCTAGATTAGTAATGGAGAAGACAGATATAAAGGTGTCACGTGAACTTCTGACCTGGCTTAAAGACTGATAAAAGTATCACTAGAGACTGTATTTCGTCTACCTATTCTCATAACTAGGGCTCATAGTGTCACAAATTTAGTCATAGTTGGTGACATTTGGTTATGCAACGTGCTTTTTTCTTTTAGTAAGGGAGATTTACTGTTGCACTATACTAACTTCCATATAACAGCAAGGAGCAATGGATAATCACAATAATCTTATTGGAAAGCTGCTGTTGAAGGGCTATTTTGCCAGAATGTTAAATTGACTATTTAATTGCACAAACAGCATTATATAAAATGAAGAAAATCCAAAGGGAAAATCTTCACCCAAGAACAGTAGTGCTACCAAAAAAACATTCCGGGGCAATTTTCTCTGGCTTGTTCAGCATCATCAAACCATTAATTCTAGGTGATACTTTCAATGACACTCCCTCAGAGGAACAATATTAGGCATTCACTTGTATGATCTTCACCTTGTATGAAGAGAATGAATAAAAAATGAAGTTCTTCACTGTGAACTATTCTCGACTAGCTATTTTCATTTAAAAAAATGTTTATTTTACTTTGACAGTCTGAAGGTTAAATTAACTCTGAGTTTTCTGTTCCACCATGAAGCTAGTGGGAAGACTCAGAGCATGCTGCTGCCTCATAAGATAGTAAAGGAAGCAATAAAATATAGCTGAAATGTTAACACACTAACACTATTAAATGTCTAAGTCACAGACTCATCAAAAACTTTCTGACCAGCGATGCTTTCTTCTGTCTAGAGCATTCAAGATCTTGATTACTGATACAGAGCCAAAGAAAATAAAAATTAATTAGGCTGCTGCCTCAAACATTCCCTGGGATGCATTTTGAATGCCATGCAGTGTTTCCTATGCATTCCACAACTTGTCTGTATAACTCCAGTAGTGATACTGCTCCTGAGCCAGATACAGAAAGGATTGATGTTCTTTTTCTCGTTTAAGGATTTGATCCCAATTTGCTGCCATTGCCTAAACAAGAGAGAATATTTTGACCACCCTGACTATGAAAGAAGCATAAAAGTGTATTGCCGTACATATGCCTTTCTCCTTCTTAGTAAAACACTGTTAGGACATACTCTGCAACACAAATTTTCTAATTGCCTTCTCTCTATCTTTAGTGACTCTTAACTGAATTCACATGGACAGAGGGTTTTCTAAACAGTGAGGATTTTTTTGAAAAGGTTGAAACTACTAGTCTTTTAGCTGAGGTTACCAAAATCTATGTGGAGAATAGCATGTGTCACTGCAGCCATCTCACAAAATACATACACTGCACTGGGCAGCTACACTGAGACTCATACCAGCTTTTTGTTGAATAAACTTGTAAAGCAGAGCAGTAGTGGAGATATTTGCTACCAGCTCAGAGAGAAATTAGTTCAGAGCCTTTTGAAATAATTGTTCTGTGCTCTAGCTGATAAACCACAGCCTATTTATTATACTATTTATGCCTCATTGTTCAAAATGTACTTGCCTATTATGAAGGACTGCTACATTGCTAACTGAATGAAAATCTTAAATATACAGAGTCCTACCAACTTTTTGTAGAATATCTTTTGAAAGTGTATCTGCAGTTGGATATTCAGACTGACTAGTTGTCTTAATTTATGCAAATATAGCCTATAGCTAAAAGCTTTGTATATTTGTTTCCCATGGTATTAGTATTCAAAAAATGGGACATTCTTTCAAGGGCATTTTATAAATGCAGAACTATAATTTATATAGCAAATTAAAGCTTATACAAAATGTGTGCACTGAGCTACAGATTAACATATTTAATTTCACTATTACCTGCAAACCTATTTTTTTCCATCCACTGCTCTAATTAGCCATATAAAATCAAGTCAATATATTGTAAGCAATTATTTTAGTGGGAGTAGAAAGAGAATCTGAATTAAATATATGGTAAGAGATAATATCTTATGGAAATTAATATACTCATTTGTGTCAAGAAAAATGTGTTCCAGCTAAATTTTATAAGATAGTTTGGAGTTCAAACATATGACTCATGTAGAAGTTGTAGTTTTATAGCTCCTAAGATGTTAGACTGTGGATCTGCTTTTAAGTTCTTTATTAATGTGCCAGTGCTCATTCTTTGATAGCTACAGATTGTCAGTAACTACTGCCATTTCATACTCTGAAATTGTTCTTATTATGAATATTCACTCCCCCTACAGTCAAATATGTAAACTGTTAGTAACTCTGGATGTTAAAAGAAGGGGTTTTTCCATAATTTAAATGTATAAATCATACCTGGCTCTTCATATTGTTTTATTATTCGTTTTTATTTTTGTAACTATTTACTTGAGAGAATTAAATGATGGTGAAAATCAAAATGCATCCTTCCTTTCACTGAAAACAAAAAGTAATCCTATAAAGAGTAATTTTTTTCTTTTATCCTCAAAAAGTATGAAAACTAAATATGAAAACTCTTTTTAAGGAGTAAGAAAAAAAATTGATCCATGTGATGATGAACTTCAGCTGTTTCCTCCTAATACAGTTTCCAATTGTGATGGTATTCAGACAGCACAAATCGTTTTCTAGCAGTAAGAGCATTTAGCTGATCAAGTTGCTGCAATTCAGGATTTTGCACTCAATTTCAGTTGTGGAGTCTGCAATATATGCCACAGTTAAGTTCCTTTTAAAAGAAGGATAACAGACTCAGTTCCTCTTACTTCTTGCTCATGATCTCAGAATATCCTGCACAATACAATGCTAACTACATGGAAGTCTGGTGGCTGCATAACTATCTCCTGGCTTTAGAGCAACTTTTCCCCATTTCTTGGCATAGAACTTGCTGTCTGACATAGCTGCCTTATACTTCTACTCTGCCCTGGGAGATAACATGGAATCTTACTGCTTGGAAGCACCTCCCTAAAAAGGCAAGCAGAAAATAAAATCTTTTAGAAAAGGTGCAAAAAATTGGATTATGTTTTTGTCATTTTGCCTCCAGCATCACACAAGAAGCACTAATGCACAAGAAACTTCCTGGATCTAGAACTGTAAAGAGAAGTCTTCCCATCTCATGAAAAATCAAAGTTTCCAGATGTTTTACTGTTTCCTGTCTGAAAACTGAGTGAACACTACAAAAATGTTTCAGTTCTTCCCTTAGCATTCTTTCACATTCCAGCTGAGCATCCTGGCCACTTGAAGTCTGAGGTAAGTTGTTCTCAAACTTCCCACTGTAGCCTTTTTATCTTCTATGAACAGAAAAATCTTCATTTTAAGAACCTGTTCCTGGGCAGAACATCAACTACTAACCAGCCTTAAGCAACTGTATTATAAATGTTAAAAAACCCCACATATACACACACACACATATTCTCCTATGAAACAGGTGGGTTTGGAGAAATCATCATCTCAAGTGAAACTCATTCTGTTTCACAAATCCAAAATAGTTTCTCCAGCTATAGGAGGAATAATTCCCAATCTTCTATATTTATGTGTAGAAGTAAAAGAAGTGTGTACAAAATACTTTTAAATAAAACTTTCCTTAACTTTGTAGTACAAATTGGCAACATGGCCTCAACCCAATCTGTAAAAATATGTGGAAGAACTTCCAGTGTGACAGCTAAACTTGCACTCAACATAAAGTGCAGTAGGAGTGACAGAAAAAGTGACAGACAAATTAAAGAGCTACCTCTGTTTTAGCAATTTTTTTGTGACAGCATTTTAAAAGTTTGCTGGGCAATTACTCTAAAATGACAGTGTACTGCTGAGCAGGTAGTACACTGAGTACATAAAAGAACTTGTCAATAGCTTTCAAACTCACAGGAGCTTTAGTATACATCATTACATCATTAAAATATTAATTTATATCAGCTTTTACAGATGCAAAATTGTTGCTGCACCTATTTTGCTAATTAACTCTGACATTTATGCTTTTGCATAAATGTTAAATACTTCAGAGATAGCTCATTTCTACATGCTAGTTACTAGTCTGTATCAATCTGCTTGTAATATCAGAACCAAAAGACTAGGTACCCAAATATGGCCAACATTTGGGTCAGTGATGACCTTTTGCATATAATTTTTCTTCCTCAGTTTTTTCAGCTATCGAAGTCCAGCCTTTGGGGGGCTGTAAAAATTTTTTTTCCATGCAGCATTTTAAAGGCATGCTCATTTTATTGTAGCAGAAATTATGTAACATATGAGTTGAGATTTTTTTTCAAAAGAAAATGGTTTGCCTACAAAGCAGATACAAATATGGTCATGTAACAGAAAATAAGTAATACTACTGAAGAAATATTTTGCATCCGCTTTATATTACATACCTTCTGTGTGCTTTTTTGGTACATATTTGCTCAATACTAATAATGGACCACTTTAGCAGTTTAAAGATTCTCTGCATATTTCAGTAAAAATTGAATAAGTTTTGTTTTCCTCACACATATCAGAGGTTTTCCAATCACTTTAAAGAAGTACTCTCCTAATCTTCCCAGACAAAGTGACTAGTTACATTTTTCATCACATTACTCTGGCTTATGAGGTGTTAGAATAAGATGATACAAATTTAGTTTATATCAGAATTATTAAAGTGATTCTAATGCCTTTAGCAAAAAATATTAATCCTGGACAAACTCTGCTCATGGACAGTCAAAGCACAAATAAATAGGGCTTTTCACTTCCATCATACAAGTTTAAATCTATTCTACTTTAGTATTGTCCAGAAATTAACAGGTGTAAGCTGGCCTAAGTTCCCTGTAGGAAACCAGTACTAAAACAGATGGAGATATACAGTACTGCAGTATTTTGTTATATACTGAAAGGACTTATGAGCCACCCAGGCCTCTCTTCCATCTCATCAATACTTTTAATGTTAGTGTGTAAATGTGGGGGAAAAGGTAAATGCTAACCAAGAGGATTTCCTATCAGCCACGTCAGATATCTCCCGTTGTGTTCTTTCCCCAGTCCTTCATACAGATTTGTACTTGGGGTCATCTCATGGCACACTTTGCATCCTGCTGCTACAGAATAGAGCCAGTGTGACAGCCTAGTACCAATGACATGAATTTTCAGAAATTCTTAAACATTTCTAGTTTTAAAAAGCAATGCATTGGGATAGTACTGATAGAGTTAAAGCCAGTTCAATGTTTTCTGAAATTAAAGTGCTTTTTTTAAGCAACACAATACAAACCATCACTGTTATTAAAGATAGGCTGTAGCTGGTGCTTCCCAATAGTACTTGCTCAAACCCACACTCAGATAATTTTCTTCATTCATACAGAAAACGTGTGGGGAAGATGTTTCCAGTGAAATCATAGCCAGTCGTGTAGGTGAAGGGTATTCTGGAACTCTGCTGCATTGGCTGCAATGTGTCTAAAGTCCTGTAGCTATCAATCTCAACCCCTGCCCTCTACCTGTTTAAAGACATTGCACTGCTGAAGAGTAGTTCACAAACTTTCATGTACTATTCACAAAATGTATGAAATTTTGCACCTTAAGATTCTCTTCCACCTCAAAACCCAGTTCTGTTCAAATACTACAGTATCTAGATTCATGCCAGCAAGTGCAGCACTACCACAAAATAATACAAGTACAGCTCTCCATTAGATCCTGCAAACCAATATGCAGGAGGTATTGTGTTAAAACAGTAATCTTAATCCTAAAATATTTCTTAAAAGCTGCCTTCCAAATTCTGGAAGTTTGAGCCACATAAGGTTATTAGGTTATCAAGTTTTGACCAGCAGTTATATGCACAGTTCAAACACACTTCTCAACATCTGGTCAATAGCTGTACCCTATTCAAGTATTGAAAGTCATCCTCATTGATCTTGTTATACAGTACTTTTAAAAATTATTAAATTGTTATAGAATAATTCCCAGTGTTTCATATCACATAAAATGTGTATTTTGAAGATTTGTGCCATCTCTCCAATCACACTCACAGGAAGCAAAATAATGCAAAAGCAGCAGTACAAAATGTAGTTAATATTGACATTAAACTATGTATCAGCTACTCCAGGTGTTATGAAGTAAACTTAAATCTACATCACTAAGGAAATTCAGCAGTAAGAAAACAGTTTTCCTCTGAGAAATGTGGCAAAACTTGCAATACACATTTCTCTCACTGAATTAACTTCTCCCTAGTTACAACAGTCCAACTGGAGTGTCAAAAATGGCTTTAGTAACACAAGAGTTCGAACTGCATTCAGGCAGAACTCCCATGAAAATAAATGGGAATCTCTCCTACAGCGCTGTTTCTGAAAACGCATACTCATGTGGCTATTGAAGGCCACAGGCCTGCATGTTTAAAATTAACTCCACATCAATGTATGGGCTCAAAGCCTAAAGAAGAAGTATAGAACTGAACCTTACAGGAACAATGGCTCAGAGATTCCAAAAGGAATTGCTTAAAAAACTTATATTAAGAGTGCAATGCTTAATGTTTCTAGTCTCCTTTGAAAAATCTCTTCATTTACCTCAGCTATTTCCTGAGTAGCTCAAGCCTTCTGTGTGCCAGGAAAAAAGAGAAGAGATATCCTCACTGCCTTAACTATTCATGCACTAGGATTCATGCACTATATGAATAGTTTTGATCCAGATCAAGTTCTACACTTTATCAAATACCATAAATATCTAAATATGATAATGCTAGACCTGTATTCATTAGTGCTTTAGTCAATGGGGACATATTTGTAACAGTAAGACACTGTCACTTCCGAGGGAAAAGATCATTTTGTGACAGGTAAATTATTGCTATATCTCATTAGGAATGCTATGTTCCTGTGCTAAGATATATCAATTGCAAAGGGGTAATCATCATAATAGCATCAAGATGTTGCTATATATAATCTAGAAATCAGAAGAATGTGTTCCCCTTGGGCCTGCACTGAAATTTCAGTGCAATTATCAATACTTTACAATCAATTTCTGCTAACTTTTCTCCCATAAATCAACAGTGCACACCAATACCAAACAACCAAAGCATTCCTTTAGATGGGCAGCTCTTCAAGATCCCAAGCTTTAAAATGACAACTATTTCTCTAGTTCAGAATCAGCTGTATCAGTGTCATCTCATTCAGCAAGGAAGTCTTAGAGACCTCTGCCTGATGCTAGGGAGCACTAATAGTGTCATCTGACCTGAAGTGATCCTGGGCATCCCCTGAGAGACTGGTTGCTCTTACATGCAATTCTCTGTCCATAGGTTCTACTGTACCAATCTGGTGGGATTGGCTGTATCCATACTGACAAAAATAGAAACTTGAGACCTCAGATTTAGATCATAAATACTGACAACCTTTCCTCCTGTTACACAGCTAAAATAAGCCACAAGAAATATAAATATTTCTAGTATCAGGCATTTCAAATTGAACTAAAATTTCCTGCAAAAAGGAAGTCGGTCCTTTCCCCTTGATTTACTGCATTGACAAAGGAACCCCTCCTGAATTACATTAGAGCATGTGAATCAAAAATTGCTATTAGATATGTCAAAATATTACCTCATAAATTTTTAGAATCAGAGATTACACCATAAGTATTTTTAATGAAACCTAAAAACAGAAAAGTGAATTTAAGTCTTTAATTCATTAAGAGCTAAACTTTCAAGGCTGAGGGACATACATCACTTCTAGGGGATTCCTAACAAATCTAGATTTTCACCATGATAGGAAAATGTGACCAGAGTAATAATACATGGTGTTATATGCTGCTACACAACTTAGAAAAATTACATCTGCTATTGGATAGATGTGGAAAGAGTCTGCATTAGCAAGCTTCCTGCTGGGTCTCAAACATACATCAGTAATGGTTTGTTTTCAGCACAAGAAAAATTGCCATTGTCATATTCCAAAGTAAGCGTAAATTGTTTTATTATAAACTCCCTGTTGGTCCCTGTTTAACTGAGAAATCATTCAATCTAAATTTATCTTTTCTCTGTGGCAAGGCCATGTGCTGGTATCACCAAATTTTGCCTCAATAAGACCAGTATTTCTGTAAAAGACAGACTGCACTCTTGATCTTAAGCAACCTACCATACATTAACTCTTAGTTTGCCCTCATTTCCTTTGATTTATAATCCAAGGCACTCAGTTGCATGAAGAAAAGACCTCATTGTTGTTGATTCACAAGGCAATCAGTCTCTACAAACTTCTATAATGCTTGACAATTCAACATTTATGCATATGAAAATATACATTTCAGAAACACTGAAAATTAATGAAAACTGTCCCCTATTTATATGAATTCCTGTAGCCTCAATAGAAAGAAATCCTAGTCCAGATTAGTAATGATAGATATACCTATTCCAGCTATCTTCCATGCACTTCGTTTTCATTTGATATGCAAGAGAACTGACCTGCTTAAATAATGCCACTTAAATGTACACAAAACCAATATGTAGCCTTTTTTATTTTCCTTTTTTTACATTTTTTGCTCTTCCATCTTATCTTTAGCATCTGATGGCAAAGTGTCAAAGACTCAAAAAGAACAGCAAAGCAAGCACTCAGACATCATACAGGCTCCAATTAGCATGAGAAGGTGTTATTGTTGTGTCCAAGCTCCAGCAAGGAAGGCTTTGTTGACGATGTAATTTTTCACACGTTGTGCCATGAAATGTCAACCTGAAGCAAAATCAAATCCACCACCCCTAATGTCACAAACAGCTCCATTATACCATCAAGAGCACAGCTGAGGAAATAGAATGAAGCTAGGTCCCCAGTAAATACTTATCTGCTAAAGATTAAAAGTGTTATATGCATTGGAAATATTATAAGTTTGATTTTTATATGTACACATCTGCCCACATTCAAAAAGGGATAGACTTGTTTAAAACAAAACATTTCCTTTAAATTTTTTTAATTGGCAATTACAAACAAGCAAAGCATCCTTCCTACCCACTAATTTAACCTCTGGGGAATAGCAATATATTTTGCATCTTACCACTCTTCACTGAAAACCTGGAGCAATTTCTATACTTTCTTTAAGAAAGGAGGTTGAAAAACATGATGTTACTAGAAACTGTGGGGATCCACTGTTTTCTGTCTCCAGCTTCTCCATGTTCTCACTGACCAAAGTAGCAGCCAGCTCTTGCTGGCTCAGTGTGACTTGCACAGGCAAGGCAAGGCAAGCCAAGTCAGGTGGTATGTGCTGTCTCACAAGAAAGAAGACAGGATTGCTTCTCTAATTATGTTAATGAAGGGTATCCTTAAAGCATGTAATTCATTCCTCTTTTATAGGGCTTTCCAGAAGAGGATAGTTAGGGAAGGGCATAGCATGTACTATTTAAAAAATAAACTATTATTTACTGAACAGAAAAAGCCCTAGTCCTTCCAAATATCTTTTTTTAATGGGATTTTTCCAGTTCTTCTTCTACACCAGATTTGGGCTTTTTGTTTGGTTTTTTTGGGGTTTTTTGGGGGTTTTTTTTTTGGGGTTGTTTTTTATTTTTTTGCATATCTGGAGAAAGTAGAAGCCACAAGTGGTGAAAAATGATAGTTTACTCCAGGTGATTGGGCGATCTTCCAAATTAAGAAGGGAGTATGTCAATGATATTTCTGCAGTATGCAGAAATTTAAGCATTTATCTGGATAGTGGGTGCTAGCCTATGGCTTTGATGCAGCTTAAACTGAGTAGGGAAAGGAAAGCTTAAACTGTGCAAGGAAAGAGAACCTGAGTTCGCCTCTGCCCCTCCTGCCTCGTTGCTGTGTTTCCATTCAAAAGCACAGGATGGAGAAGCTGGAGAGTTCCTGGAGCACACTGCTGCTCCCCACTGCCGGCTGGTAGGTCCCAGCCAGCCCAGCTGGGGCTAATTTAAGAAGTCACAGGTGCAGCAATAATCTACCAGCAGGAGCTAAGTTGTTGTTGTTACACTTTTGGGTATAGAACTGCACCTAGAGACTGACATCTGTCTCGGGTATGAACTTACATCAGGCCTGCTAAGACCATAAATCTTCAGCAGGGACCTCAGAAATTGGAGAGGAAGAGAAAATTTAGCTCTTCCCTGAGTTTTGGAATATGTGGTATACTGTGTTATTCTGGAGATCCCCTAGTCTACAATGAGATAAAAATTAAGAATATTTGTAAGGAAAAGCAGTGACTTTAGCTGCTACTGGCTTTCTTTCCTGTTGGGAAAAGCAGTTTGTGAAATATCATTAGATAGTTTCTTGTAGCAGCATGATATCTCTTTATTAAAACCCATTGATGTAACTAGGAAGCAAAACTATTGCTAGAGAAAAGCATGTATCATCCCAGTTACTATCTTCACAAGGGTGTGTTTCAGAAAGACTTACATTGGGCCAATAAATAATTTGTGGGTTTTCTGTCCAAAAAAATTGCTGTCTCATGATATTCAAGTATAACTTTAACCTTTCTTTGGACAAGCATCTAACAATGAAAAAAGAGATTATTAATTTGAATATAACAGCCTTAGAAAAAAAAAGATTTTTTTATTAGTCAAAGTCAAGAGCAATAACTGTGCATTCAAGAAACACATCCAAAATGTGGTATGCTTAGTGGTAGAATCTCACCTATCTCAGAGCTACCAAAACCCAAAAATCTCTTAATGAAGTATGAGTGTATAATTCTGACAAAAAAATGAAGAGTGTTCACCTTGTGAATAAAGAAGCACAGATACTCCATTAAAGGACATACTAGAGCTGGAGAATGAAAGCTAGGAAACCACTGTAGATAAAACAGGAAATAAAAAGCAGCCACATACATTTGATTTCTCAAGACTTTTGAAAAGGCAGTAGTTGCGAAAAACAAAGTAGAAGAAATCAAAGCAAAGTTTATTTTTTGACATTTCCCTTCCAAGACCAAAAAATACAAATAGGTGAAAAAAGCATTATCTGAGGATGATGTGAACACACTAATTGGCAGGCTGGAGAGTGAGTAGTGAAGGGACTTACTTACAAGGTGAAGAACATTCCAAGTGCTGGGAGAAATTACTTGCACATTAATCATTCACCATCTGGGAAAGAATTAGTATGCCTACCCACTCCTCAATGACCACAATTTCTGGGGTTTATTGTGGTTGGAATATTATTTAAATCAAAAATATGAACAAGTTAAAAATATTTTGTTTCACAACACATTTCATTGCTATCAGTTTTCTACTAACAAGAAGTGCTAAATAGATGTCCTTTCATACCTGACTTGCTTGTTCTATTTCAAAATTCAGCTAGTCAATCAATTTATTTCTATCTGTACACTTTAAGAAACGTGTTTGGAATGAAAAAATACCCTTTTTAATGCTGCCTTTCTCCCATCTCCAATTTTGTTCATTCTAGCTGTTTGTTAGAGCACAGCTGTAGTGCACTACAAGCACAGAGGGATGGGGGGGAAGGGAGGGCTTTGGAAGGGCATCTGGTTCAAGGTTAAGATGAGATAAAACCATAACTTGCTTTAGACTTATCTATGTCTCATCTCAGCTGTGTGATATAACCCTCTCTTCTTGCTGAGCTGCACTATCTCATGCTGATACTGTGTATCAGCTGACAGACATTCTGAGCTTTATTCTTGCCACTGTGATTTCAAAAGATGGCTACAATGAAGTATGGAAAAGTATTTAGCAGACTGAAGGAAATTGGGAAATAAGTTTTATAGTAATGTGTTTCACAACCATTAGTCAGCTAAATCTGCATCTTGTAATAAAATATTTACAATTATTGTCAGTGAAATTAAGGTTCCATTAATTTCCAGTTCATTCTTAACTGTGCCTTGCTATTTTCATGTTAATTCAGACTATTTTAAATATACTCAGCTCTTTGATGTGCCCAATGGAACATTTTCAAAAGTAACTAATTTCAGAAACAACAGGATCATAAGTTAAGTTAGGAATAATCTGCAGCAGAAAACTACTTTAGGGTGTTTATTTTAGGGAGTCCAACACTGTCTTAAGCACAGAAAATGGCTATAAAATGCAGAGCAGGTTTTGAGAAGATTTCAGATGAATTCTGGAGGTACTAGGCAGTAATATTACCCAAGCCAGCAAATATCAAGAGGCTTTCAAAGGTTTCGGCTTTGGCCCACTTCAGTGCAAAAGCCATGATGTTGATTCTAGAATATTTTTTTCTTCCTGCATTACAGAAGTAACTAACAGTTCTCTACCATTAAAGACTGGTCAGAGCTTTAAGCTTCAGCTGCAGTGAGTCCAGAGATGCTTACATCTGGTTTTATGCTTCAGTGACCACTGAGTCTCAGTAAAGTAAGTTAATAGCTTGGATTTTGATCCTGTTTTGCTCTTGTGCCATAAAATTAAAAGAAAGAGTTGTCTTCTGTCTTCCACCAACCATTCTAAAATGTCTTCTTAAAAGAACATGTGTTTATTTATGAGAAAAGCTTCAAATAATTTAAATTTTGTGTTCAGAACAAAGGACACTGCATTTACAAGTAAATTCCACTTACTTGTTTCTGCAGCATCCATACCTGATACACTTCATCAGAGATTCTGGTTTATAAATCTTAAATTTGTAGTAGATAACCGTGGGCCCAGAAATACTATAACTGTAAAATATTTGCTTCTGATTTGTTTTATTCAATTTCTATTATTAAGCCTTATTAAAGAACAACTGCACATTTATTTCATATGTTATGCAATATGCAAAATGTATAGGCTTGGTTACTCCACTATGTTTTTGATAGCAAAAATAAAATTTCCTAAAACAAGACTGAAAATCATTTATGGACTACCCCTGCTCTGTTTTCCATTCAGCATCTAAATATTCAAGGCAAAACAAAGCTTAACTCCACATGTTATGAAAACTACCATTTAAAATTTATTTATGTTTAAAATTACCTACAAAACTTTTCTTCTAAACCGCAGTTGAGGTATCAGTTTTTTAAATATATTCATCACATTTACCAGAATCCTATCATCTCTCCTCTTCCTATTTAATTAAGAATTACTTTTGCCTGCCACAGGAGAATCAAAAGAGCTTTCTTTTGAGTTATTCAGAGAGTGGTAAAATAACACATGCAGATACAGCAGCTGACAACATAAGCAGGGTCAGTATTAGGACAAACTGGCCAAAAAGAGCAGCTTTTGGCATAATTTTAATCAGTCCTTGGGTACATGAAATGTCATGGAGTTTCATATGAAATGAAATTATCCCTTTCTCTTAGCTTATTTTTGTTCCAACTAATCCTCTAACTCTTTATTAAACATTATCTTTACCATCTGCTCTGGGTGAATGTTCAACACCTTGCAGAAGAACTCTGGGCTGATTGGTTTTTATGAGCAACATGATCTGAGTTTTATGCACATACTTAGGATTATGTCAAGGACAAAGAGGATGAATAATCCATTAACTATAATAAGCAGGAACCCATATCAGTGAAGCTAAAACATGCGTTATGTTTCAAAAGGAAAAGATGAATTAGAGATATGTGGATCATAAAATACACATAACCCAAGACCCTCTCTACACCAGAACGTAATTTCCATACATACATACTCCACTAAACAGCATTCCTGAAAGTGATGTTTCATTCTTGACCAATCAGACGTTATAGTGCTGAAATGGAATTTCCAGGCCTACAACATGCAAAGAAATAGCTCTGCTGAACTGGGCATTTCCTCTAAAGTGGAACAGATGGTAGCAAAATATCTGCCCCGTGCACAGGTCTTTCAACCACATCTATATGGTCAATAATAGAACTTCACTCTATTTTCATACTTTCAGTAAGCCACTAAAATAAGTCATCAAGGAAGTGCTGCTGTTTAAAGTCACAATTTAAAAATTTACACTTAAAAAGTAATTGTCAAAAGTTAGTCAAATGTTGCTATCAAATAGATCCAGTTATTGCTATCACTCTTTGATTACCACAAACACTAAAAATAACATTACCAGTATTAATTATGATATTGAGGGTAATGTGTATCAGCCCACCAAGACTGCATTTGCCATAAAACACATAACTGTAAGAGTTTGGTTCCTTGCTTGCAATAGTTCATGTAATTACTCACCTTTTTCACCTTTCTACATCTTCTGCAATAATTTGTCTTCCTCTGGCTAACCTTTCAGACCAAAGTATTTACCTTTTCTTCCACTATAAAGGTTTATGGTCCCAAAATGAACAACTGTTACAATAGTATTTGATAACAGTATATTATCAACAGAAAATATCTGGACAGTAAGTCTTTACTCATTTCCATTGATGCGGAAGGTTTGCACCATATATCCTTGCAGTATGCTCTAAGGCCTAATGACTGACTACTCTTCTAAACAATTTCAGTAACTTGTTGAGAATTACTTAACTCACAGTGAGCAGTGTTCTTCACTGCTGTATCATTCCATACATGAAGGGAAGGCTCAAGGTTCTCCACTAATATAAGGGTTATGAATTCTGTTGATTTCAATAGAACTGTGTTGATTTGAATCAATGGGTGATCTATACACTTTTACAATCAGTGAAACAGTAAGGACTCAGAGAAATAGTCATTACTAGCTACTGGCTATGCTGCTAAAGACTATGAGAATTGTCCAGCTGAGAGCTTTGGCAACAGAAGGGTGTATTAATCCCAAAATTCAAACTTCAGTACTGCATGTGCTTTGGCTCACCAGGGACCTTGACTTCTTTACCTGTTCCTGTAGTACACACTAGGGGCAAAACAGGCTTAGAAGCAAATCACAGAAACCATGCTCCATGAACCATGCTCCAGACCACTGCCCTCATGGCTCACTGGATTAAAGGGAGATCAGATTAGACCCGAGATCATTTACTGTATGGAGACCTGGTCAAGTTGCTTACCCTAATCTAAATCTCAAGTGTGCTAAGCAACAGATGAAAAGCTACACAATAATTGCCTAGCTCAGGTGCTTGGTAAACAAACTTTCCTCTACTTCCAGACTAGTGACCAGTTTAGAAACAAAACCTTACTAAACTTTTATTTAGTAATAAATAAAAAGTAGTACAGCTGAAAGAGCCCAAAATAGCATTACACTAAGTCACAAACAATAACCCAGTATCTTCCTCTCCAATTCCTCCAGGCATGGGCAGCATTCAGTGATAGTCATAGGTGGGCAAGGAAGGATCCAGTATGTTTATGTCACAGAATTTCCCATGTAAATAATTAGCTGCTTAACACACACCCAAGAGTTCTTCCTAGACTAACAAGTCTTTGTGAATCTCTCAGTTCAGAATACAAACTTCATTACTAAATGAAAGAATAAACATACATGATATTCAGAGTAAATCTCATCTAAGATAGGATTTTATTATTCTTAAATAGACAGAAAAATGGGTACACTCAAGTGTAGTCAGAGGTCTGGGCCACTCAGCAGAAGACATCCCTATCAGCTCCCATCCAAAACATGGAATTTCAGAGATTCTTCAAAAGTACAGAAGGGAGTTACTTTTTTACTGTTAATGCTTCCATTAAACTTCTTTTTATGAAAGTAAAGTTACTTTCCAGTGCAAATTTTGAACCCAATGGGAATTTTAAAACAAAAGATAAATGTAGTGTTCATTCTTATCTAGAAAGTCTCTCCCCTCCCTAAATCTTATTACATACATACATGCATGATTTAGATGAGGTAGGACAGTGAGACATAAACAAGAATCTTCTGTAAAATAACACCTTTGAAATTATAAAAAGAGGAAAGCAAAAGAGTTATGTAAAGTGTTAAAGGGTAATAAAGATTTTATATCTATCTTAACTGTTAGCATGAGTAATACACAAAATGGATTTGTTTTAGGTTACCAGCTTTTATCCAGATTATCCAGACTATCAGCATCTGGTTTAAGTCCCCAGTGTAACCATCTGTAGTAATGTCACATGAAGGATTAGCCTTATCTGACATTTGTAATGAATATATGGATGGAAGAAGAGGAAGGAGTGTGACATAGAGTACAATTGTTAAACCTTAAAATCAGGTGAAACCACATCTCTATTCACTGATTCTAACCATGGGGTTTTTTACTTTTCAAATGTTAGCATATGTATTGAAAGACAACACATCCTCATTGATTTTTTAAAGAAAAGCAGGCAAACTGAGAAAAAAAATATATTTGACCTTTTAAACATAATTAGAACATTAAATAAAAATAAAGCCTACTTCACCATGTTCAGCTATGACAGATGGGTATGATCACAAAAACATCAAAGGTAGGCTTATCCTAATCCTGTAAAGTGGTAAGTGCCTCCTGAAAGGTCCTGAGTGCCTTCTAATCCTACTGAGGATAGGCTGCAAGTACAATGACAGGTAATGGGAGCAAGTAACAGAGGTAATAGTGAGCTTTCCTGGCCACATGAGGAACAGACTGTATTAAAAAGATCTGATATGTTAGGAAATCACCTAATTTATCTAAACACAGAAATGAGAAAGTAGGAGGATGTGTGTTTATTTTCTGCTCTCTGTAAGTTAGTCCCACATCATGCTGCCCGAATTCAGAAAACCTGGCTTCTCTTCCAGGCTTTGTTATTTGCATAAAATTGCACAGTGTCCCAGGTCAATATATTTAACCCTTAGCATCAGTGTCTTCTTTCCATAAATGGTGAAACTGAAGTGACCTCTTCTCAAGAGATCATGAAGTTGGGCAAAATTGACAATATATAAGAATCTATGACCATGATTAGTTTTGCTGCATCAGAATGTATGATGAAAAAGCTGGGGTTTAAAGCAGAAAGAAAAACTCAAATCCTACAAAATGTTTTGATTTGAGGATTTCCCCTTTGGGTACAATCAAATATTTAGGATAGGGAAAAGGAGAATAAAGGATTCTATCAACTTAAGGCAGGTACCACTACCTTTGGAAGAACAGCTGAATTGGAATGACTGCTGATCAGGTTAAGTTCAACAGGAGTATTTTTATTTAAAAATGGCCAGGTGAAAGGTCTCAGTGAAGATGGGCTCTGCATTTCGAGACTGGGTGATATGAGAACACAGTCCTGCAATGGAGTGTAGCAGCTAAACAAACAAGGTGTATTGTTGTCGGGAGTTTAGTTCAAGCATGGCTTAAAGAAAAAGGCCACGAAGCCATGCAGCTGAGAGAAAAGTAACAGGTAACTGTGAAGCAGTTTCAAAGCAGTTTCCAGCCTGACTTCTATAAACAATTAGTCTCTCTCAGGCATCCTTGCATAAACAATAAAGTTCTCAGGCAGTCTTCACATAACAAAGGTAACATCCTCTCTGGGAAAAGATGGCACCCTGGGAACAGTTATGGAAGTTTTGAGAACCGTTCATATCACAGTGAGAACACTGATTTTGTTTGATGTAAACAATCAACGGTATTGTAAAACAAAAGGAGTGGTTAGAGTTTTCTCTGTTAGCCTATCATAAAGCTGTATTTTGGAATATGCATGAAGTTCGTTAACACTGTTATTTAAAGTGACTGATCGATCAATAAATTCGGAGTTCGATGCATTATAGGATGGTCGTTCTCCCCCTCACTTCAACATACTGTGACAATGCCAACCACTCCTGCCCAGTTTAAAACAAGCTTGCTAAGTCACACTGCAAATGTACCTTGTGCAGTCACAGATGTTATCTAGTGCAGCCCGAGAACTCAGCCTCAGCCAGTTTTATCTCATCACAGTGAAACTCTAGAATGTTCCCATTGGTCATACAAGACATGGATATCTTATTTCCTTTAGTGAAATGGACACAATTAACAGTTGATATTAAAAAAAGGCTTCTTCATATGTGTATTATTATTAGATGTCACATGTCCATGAAGCTCAAGCTTGGAGTTTTTTTCAAGTATCCAGATACCTGTTACCAGGCAGAGGTCAAATGCCTACATTTTATAAATTTGCATGAGACATTTTTATAGCACATGCTGTATTGGCACCATTGCCCAATGCTGCATGCAATTACTTTGTTGTTGCTGTTGTTGCTGAGGGCCAAGCTCTAACAAATTAAATTTAGAGAAGGGAAATAGGCTTATATGCAAATGGAATTAAATGCTGACACAAGGATAAAACAGCCCTGGATTTAGGCAGGGCTCTCCCCCCGACTTTTTAACCAATCATTAGATTTAAATTGAACAGACAGATTCATCTTTGATTTAACTCCACTGTAATCAATGGAACTGCAGCAGGGATGAACCCAAAGCAATATGTTTTTGACAGGTTTTATGCAGTGGCTATCCAGAATGAAGTAGATGAAACAGATTTTTTTTTTTTTTTTTGCTTATAATTGATGAAATTATTTCACCATCCCCAAATCCCTACATCAAGGAAATTAGTTGGTGCATAAAAATGGATAAAGTAGGCTGTTGCATGCCAAATACCAACTGCTGACCACAGGCTCTGTACCCAAATACACAAAGCCAAAATATTTATCTGACTTACCTGTGATCCAGCTCAAGCTCCCTAATGGTGTCAGTGCAGTTGGATAATTGCATGGCTTCTCCTCAATGTCACTTGAGCTGCATAAAAAGGATGAGTACATTTACTATGTCTGTAATATTAGTATCATATATAAATAGTGGCTGAACTTAGCAAATTATGGAATGACAGTTATCTGATCATTGTTTTGAATAATGATCATTAAATATGCATTTCAGTAAACTTTTAGAACCCTTGGTTGCATTTTGTGCCCTTGTTACATTGCTTCCTCCCTTCTCTGTCTCCATTGGCACATCTTGTGTTTATCAAAATACTTAATAAATTAATGTAGGACCAAAGGACTGTGACAACAGGCACTGTATATGTAGCTGATGAGAACTAGGGACTATTGCTCATACCAATCTGACAGACTCTGGTTTTTTTAGCACCTTTTTTTTCATCAACTCCTCTTCATTCTTCTCTCCCTTCCTAGTTTTCCATTGTTTCTTTTCAGCTGACAGCTCATTGCTTATTTATTTATTCATGGTCTCATTTTTTGGTTTTAAGGATTCTTTATTCAATGGTAAGTTCAGAGGTACAACAGTTTGTTATTCCACACTGCCACTGCTCTGTACTAAAGCCACCAAATGATACAGAGAACTTCTGTATGGATGTGTAGCTTTACCCTTCTTGTGTCACAGTTTCCACTCTTACATTGCTTTTTCCCACAAAAGGTTTTAGCTTCTTTTTCACTGTATATGCTCATGTAAAGCTAATTTTGGTAACTGCCAATGGTTAACCAACTATACATGAAGCATAACAGACTTCCTGCTGGCTCCTATGGCATGATCACCACCAGCCAGAGTTTGCAGATTATCTTCTTGAAATATTAGAGTAGGACAGTGCTTTTTACTTAGTGACCACAATAGTCAAAAAGTAAGTCCATGCATCAAACATTCATTAACCTCTGCAGTAGAGATATCCACAGCTGTTGGAGGATATAGGGATTGGGACTTGGGACTATAGGTATTCTAGGCAAAGACAGCAAAGCAGACCAATTTCAAAAAGCAAAACTATTTCCAATACCAATTTATTGGTATTATCACCACACTATTACCAATTTATTTCCAAAATACCAATTTCAAAGCAAACTCAAATCAGATCTAACAGCCCTAGAGAAACATGTATTTCCTTTGTATATCTTGTCTTACCTACATAAAAACAAGAGGTAGGAATCTAACAAGGCCTAGCATTGAACTTACATTGAGGGGATTACTGATCTTTGTTTACATTTGCTGCTCTGTAGCAAATCATTAGGGACATAGCAAAACAGTGCTTATCAGTACTATTATACTAAATGGAGGTGCTTGAATCAGGTCTAAAGCACATACAAACTGCTCTTCCTTTCCTCAAATATATGTATTTCCTCCCAAAGCACAAAGCAGGTATTTGTTAAAACCGCATTTTACTCACTAGAGATTTTTGAAAGTATAATCAGAATTACTTTGGCAACATGCAGTCCTGTGATAATATGTACAACAGAGAGAATTACGGTGGCACCATGTATTTTAATGCAAAACTAGTTTTAAAAAAAAAAAAGTTATGAAGATATAAGTCAATAAAAAGTGTGGAAAGCAACTGCTTTTATAATACACATCTAGCTTTAAAGAGAAGGGAAAGATACTATCTTTACAAGTATGCCACTGTACAACTTATAGGAAAATAAGATTTTTCATTTCAGCTACTAATAGTTTCCAGAACATAAAGCATAAAAGTCTGAGTACTCCCTTTGTTCAAGCAGTAAACGTCTCAAGTTTTTACCCTATTCATATTTGTTATCACATTCCAATCATTTGTATTTCATTGATTTCAAAACAGAGAAAACAGTCCATCAAAATAATGCTTTTTATAGATGTTACAAACTGTATTACAATTCTTCTACATTTTTCACCATGGAAACTACAGTAATTTTCAAGTAATAAAACTTCATGCTTACTTTCTGGAGTTCTAATTCTAAACATTGCATTCTGTTCAGTTATCTGGTGGTACCACACTCAAAAGCATTCATTCTTCTCAAGTGAAAAAAGCAGAGTTAGAGATGGTAACTGATATTTGCATGAATTCAGGAATCTAAGCAAAACTAAGATATTGGATGGTTGTTCATTAAGAAGTCAAGTCAGCATTCAACCATCCCTTAAAATATTTCTAATATTAGTAAGAAAGTCTTCAACTCAAACTTATAAGCATTCCCTAGTCTTTCAACAGATGAAATTAAAAAGGCATCTTAAGGAAAGACACATGCATCAAATCCAGTATGTGGGAAAAAACTTGCTGGATTACTATCAAACTCATGGAGTAACATTAACTGCTTGCCTTCAAACTTCAAAGTGGTCCATTAATTTTTAGCTCTTTCTTCTACTCCAGCTTTGAATTTCTTCTTTTTGCCTGCCAAAATACCTGAATTGATCTGTGGTTGCAAGAATATGATTCTCCATATGTTTCTTGTGTCTGCAAAGAATCAGTTTCAAAACCAGTTAGAGAACTCGATCTGAAGGGAGGCTGTCCATAAAATCAGTTAATCAATTCATGAATACACTGTAGAGTTTTATGCTGAAATAATTAGAAACTTATTTAGTACTCTTTAAAAGTCCTGCGGGCGCCCGGCTGATGCGCGGGGAGGGCTCTCTTTGCCCTGGAGCCCCCGCCGGGCTGCGAACGCCAGGGCGGCCGCCCCTGCGCGGCCCCGCCAGCGCCGCTCAGCCACAGCTGGGAACGGCCGGCTAAACTGAGCTGGGGAACGGCCGGCTAAACTGAGCTGGGGAACGGCCGGCTAAAGCTCAGCTGGGAAAGGCCGGCTAAAGCTCAGCTGGGAAAGGCCGGCTAAACTGAGCTGGGAAAGGCCGGCTAAAGCTCAGCTGGGGAACGGCCGGCTAAAGCTCAGCTGGGGAGGAGCTGAGCCGCCTAAAGCTCAGCTGGGGAACGGCCGGCTAAAGCTCAGCTTGAGAGCAGCCGTCTAAACCTCAGCTGGGGAAGAGCCGGCTAAAGCTCAGCTGGGGAAGAGCTGAGCCGGCTAAACCACAGCTGCCAACGGTGCACGGCTCTCGCACCGACTAAAAGGCTCTCGCATCTTCTACTAAGAACACTCCCTCTTCATTTTTTCCCAGTGCTAGAAGTGTATGAGTCTTTTATCCAAACTAAATAATGTTCCTAAAGAAAGTTTTATATTCCTTTGGGAAGAAAGTAGTAAAATGAAGAGTTGGATAAGAGTCTCTTACACAAAACAAAGCAAAATATTCAAAATACGCAAATGTGTAACCGTCATAAATAAATATCTACTATGGAATTTAAAAAATGGGTTCATTTTGAGAAAATTCCCCATTCATGGGAAAGCACCCGCAACAGAGAGAGAAAGAACAAATGCAAGTAAAAGGAATCAACCAAACACAAAATCTGAGAGAATTTTCAGGGAAAAGCATTTTACCACTTCTAATATGATTGAATATGCATCTTACAAATAAATAGTCCAAAGAGTGGGAGAAAAAATTAGTAACAATTTCAGATCAAATTGAAATGAACCACTGGATGGCACTGAACCGTGAAACAGGAGAATTTGGATTCTTCTTGCAGAGTTTTGTCTGACTTGTTATGAAATTTCATTTGCTATCCCATCTTCCTCAGTATTGTCCATTCCCTTTCTCAGCTCTGGTGATTTACAGAAGTTATGGACCAGTTCTCACAGTGGACACATCTATGCTAAAATCAGAAGATTGATGGTGGGGGGTGAATGAAAACATTCCCAGACTAGCTTTACTCTCACTGCCCTGCTCAACAGACTTTAATTGTCCCAGTAAGTATCCATTATGTCTTTCAGATCTGCATCCTGTGCTGTAGTCCATGTTTCCTGTCAAAGTTCCTTGATAAAGCTTCTTTCAGCTATGCCTACCAGTCCTTCCCTCCCAGCACTTACATACAGTGCACAATAGTGATTTTGAATAGGTGACACCTGCATCTCAATGGGCTCTCTTAAGCACTATTTTATAATACATAAAACTAAGTGCTGCTGAAATACAAGCAACTTCCTTGCACTGATGATATGTTGCTGGACTAGCCCTGCTTTTCACCCAGATTGCTTCTAACAAGCATTTCCTGCAAGTCTGGGCAATTCATGCCCCTGTGCCTGGAGTGTGGATCCCTGCAGTTGGTGCACTGAACAGTCCCAGCCGGTGCAAGCTCCCTGCACCAGGCCCTGCAGGCAGACAGCCTGGAAATGCACCAGGGAGCAGATGCATCACATCCTCCTGCAAGCACTGCAACAGCCACTGCACGGGTGCTTGCCTAATGCCAACTGTATGATGTGTATTTCCTGTGCTGAAGGAAATTGCATCTTTCAGAAATTGCATCAGGCTCTGGCAAAAAAATAAAGCAGCTAGGGAGAACATATTTCAATATGAGTGACCTAATTATAATTTTGGCTCCTAAAGCTTTTTAGCAGCCAACATATAAGGTCCAGCTGGCATGTCCTTCCGCCTGCCTGAAGGAAAAAATCCCAATTTACAGCATAATCAAAAACCATGTTTCTATATTTTTGGGGTTTTTTTAAGATACTGCCAATACATCAGCCTATGGAAAAGCCTCCGATTGCTTTCCAAGTGATAGAGTGCCAGGAAGAAAAAGTTTCAATGTATACACATTTTACTGCCTTTGCACTGGTTTAAAAAGCACACAAGATTGCCTGGCTGGAAGCAAGGGGAGAAGAAGTATCAGGTAAGTAAGGAATTTGTGAATCACATAGCCCTGTGCAAGTAAGGGGCCATTGTTAATTTTCAGATTGTCATAAAGCCAGTGGTGAATTTCAGACAGTTCAAAACCAGTTACAATAGAAGGAAGAGGGGATTGCACAATCTGCTGAAATGAAATCCAGCCCACAGAAACAAAATCTTGCAAGAACCCAGCACTGAAGTGTGCTGTGAGAATAAAAAATATATGAGCAAGTGTACAGGTATATAGTCTTTTAAAGACCAATGTTATTTGGTATGAAAGAGAGGGTGTTGCACAGCTCTGAACACAGGTTTGCTGAGTATACCAGGCTCTTATTTCTTTCAGTGAATTGTACTCTGAAAACTTTGTATCTACCACAGATGTACAGGGAAGCAGCTGAATTGATTTTCACTCACTATACCTATAGTAATAAATCTATCAATATCTCTCAGAAAAATACTATAGGACTACTTGCCCTGAAACAGCATTTTGAGTATGCACCTGCAAAGGCAGATGAATTTTTCTACATCTCGTAACTGAAACACTGCACCACAAATAGCAGTTTGCAATGATCAAAACAGCATTTATATGTCTATTTTAAAGTGATGTTTCTTTCGCAATATAATTATGATTTTGATTACTTATGCATCAATGTAAACTAAATGAAACATATTCTAGGTTGTATTGAAAAAAATGTAAGTGACCAAATCTAGAAACTTTATTAAAATGCACAACTCTTATATGATCAACAACATAGATTTCAGCATGACTCTTTTTGTATGTAACAAGTTTGTGTAGTAACCGTAAGTGAGTTAAAGCCCAGGAATGTGATTTTGGTTAGTAATCTTGGATAAGATTACTAAACAAAGGATAGGGAACCATATTTACTCTTTAACTGATGGCATCTGTAGCATATGAAGGCTAAAACGTAACATTTACCCAGGTTCTGAGACTGGAAGTTGAACAGGGTACACCTCCTACATTCTGTGGTGCATTGTGACTTGAATGCAATCTTCTATGCCTTCCTTACTCATCCACCCTACATTTGGATGCTCAGGTATTCAAATTCCTTCAGTCTAAGTCAATGCTTGCCCAAGCCAACCCAACAGCAGAATCCAGATGGAAGACTTTAGGTGTCTGAAGAAACAGACAATTTCAGCAATTTTTTCCAGTTGCAGAAATTCTTTCAGTAGTTAAACAATGTGCAATCTTAAAGCATACTTTGGATGGAAATGAAGGCAGAATGGAAACTTGCCTCCATATCTTGTCTGTTCCTTCAGCCTTTATAACACCAAGCCCTTCAACTGCTCCTGGTGCCTCTCCTCAGCATGCATTCCCTCATTACACTGTGAAGGATGTAGTTTGAAGTACCAACATTTTATGACTCCTAGTTCAGTCTGTGACAATTGCCAAGCACCCGTCAATCTCCCAGTACTAATAGCTAGTTATTTACTAGCAACTACATCCAGAACCCTGATTTTCTCTCAGGGCCCCTGAGAATTTTCCTGTCTTATCAGTTAAATACAAAATTCTACACATCTTTATGCCTTGTCTATCTGGGTATCTTAACTACATGTCCTTTGGAGGTAGCATTTGGGTTGTATGAGCTCTTGAGGAGAGGATGCCAGTCCTCAGGGGCTGCAGGGATTGCCAGGATCCATTCCTCGGGGCTGGGGCAGGTGAGGCAATGTCCTTGCTTGCAGCAGTGAGCTCACCTGATAACTGGTGAAGACAGCACCCATCATCCTGGACTGTGGTGACACCATAATCAGTAGACTGAGGAAGGAGAAACTCATCACTTGTTAGACCACATCTGTAACAGTGCATTTGGGGTTGGGATCTCTATCACTCAAAAGACACAGGTAAACTGGTGTGTTACCAACACAGTCAGGGACAACATATACATATGTATCTCCAGAATATATGTATACATCCATATATATGTTATTCAGATCAGCAAAAATCCACATTTTCAACTGGCTCAACACTTGCAAAAGCTGGAATTAGAAATTAAATGAAATGTGTAATCCCTTTCCTTTGGGCAACTTTTTTCAGAAGAGCTGTGTAAAATTTATAGATCATAGCTTATACAAACCAACAGTCTACATTCCTGTGAAAAAAGTTTTCAGTACTTTTTCTCATTTTTATATATACATATACAAAGATAGAATACACACACACACACACACACACACATATATATATATAAAACCAACCATTTCTTGATTCAGTTGGCTATGTGCTCCAAAAGCACCTAGGTGATATACTTGATGTATATTTTCATATCATTCCCTTTTTATTTAGCTGCTACTAGGAATAGGATATTGGGCTAGACAAACTCTTAATGTGATTCAATATGAAAGTTTTTATAAAGATTATTTTCAACTGTTTCAGCAACATTTTAAGTTTACTATTCCAAATATCCACAAAGCATAATTGAAAAAAATCCAAATAGTTTAGAGGGGTTTGGATTAGCTCCTGTTTTCCATAAAGAAAGTATGAGGTTCAGGAGAGTGGAAGACAAGATGAGCCACAAGAGAATCAATCTGCAGCCATGGTCCACAAAAATCTGAGAACTACCAAATCACTAAGTACTCAAAATTGTGTGCAAAATATGAATAAAATATTGATTTCATTAAAAATGTTAAGGACTACTTAATTCAACAACATTTTATATGTTTGCATATTTATTTCCAAATTTGCATATCTGTTTGCATATATCTTGTAAAGCTGAACGTTAATTATACTTTAAAATCATGTATAAATTGTAACCAAGAATGTTGTATGAATTTTTGAAATAAGAGATGCTCAAGTACCATTAATTATAAACTGCCATTTAAAGCACACTGAAGCAGACCTCATATTGAAAAAATATTGAGCCCTTGACAAATAAAAAAGGCAGCAAGAGTTATTAACTGGTCTAGCTGATTAAATGGTGTTTCCTACAAGCATAGCATAGATTTTTTTTCTTCCTATTTCTCCCTTCAGAGCTTTCTCCCTCCTGGGTTTCTTTTACTTAGAAGTGACACATGACAATTGCTGGCCAAGGTAAAATTAAGACCACATGATTCACTGGTTTATAGTTTCTGTTTAGGCCAATTCTCTTTCTGAATCTTTATTCATGTAGCACTGACAGTAATATATAACAATAGACAAAACTTCATGAGTTACTTTAATGAACTAATGTCAAATGAGGTGAGTTGAAGTGATTTTCTCACACCCTAATTAGATCTGTGAAATTATTCTGACTAATTTAAAAAGCAAGGTCAAATCTCAAGCAGCTTCCAAAAACCTAGACTTGCTAAATATACATGTTGATCTGACTATCACTTAAAGTGGCAATCAGAGACAGTCAAAATTCTAATAGCTTTAGATATAAATCCAAGGTCAGCTATCCCAGTAATCATTAAGAGCCAGGAGTTACCTAAAAACTGTTTCTTAAGAATATTGCAGAAGCATAATTTGCTCTTGTTAATTTTGAGAAGATATGTTGAAGATCCTTTAATAGTTAAAGAAAATAATTCAAATGTACTGCTTGCATAGAGAAGGCTCCACAAGTTTATTAGTGCAAATCAGTGTTGCTGCCCTTAAAAGTTACCTATCTCTGCAACAGGTGTTCCCTGAAGAAAGGACAGCAGAAAGGTAAAAGTCCACACCTCTCTCTAGTCAGTCCAAACCTGATATCTTAATTTACATGAACAATGAAGATGAATTTGCATTAGTCCATCAGGCTGAAAAGTATATAAGTAGAGATGCAAACTCGCCTATCTTGTTGTGCTAGCTTTGTCTCAGAGGTGGTAACACCAGTGCAAGGAGCAGACTGACAGCCAGGAGCAGTGAAGTCTAAAACTTCTGCATATGTTATGCAAATGGGACCATGTCCATCAGCTTTAGTGATGTTGCACTACAGATTGAATTTGGCCTGCATAGGTCTGGCCTAACATTGGCATGTTATCAGCCATTCACACTCCTTGGTCAGGAAAGTTCCCTTGAACTTTCTTCAGATCTATGGAAGCTCTTTGCCTGATCTGTATTTCCCACTAGAAATACAGACCGCAGTGAGAGGGAGAGCCAAGAGATGTGCTATGGAAATACAGCTCTGTGGTTATCTCTATGGGGAAGTGTGGTTACAGGAAAATAATCACACACAGGTGGCCACAGAGCAGCCACCTCAGAGAGAGAAACCTCTCATTTAATCCTGTCTTCTGAGACACCTATTCTGCCTGCACATTCTTTCTTCTTCAGCCCACACTTGAGACTGAGCAAGTGGTTCCACTAGAGGACATGCATACTCCAGCACAGAGGCCTGCTGTTAATATTTCTTCCACCATGCAAACACTGTTCACACTTGCAGAGCTGAGTTAGATTTGCACTAAACTTTAATAGACGTGGATTCATAGTATAATATGTCAGTGGTAAAAATCATGGCAA
Source organism: Ammospiza nelsoni (assembly GCF_027579445.1). NCBI lineage: Eukaryota > Metazoa > Chordata > Aves > Passeriformes > Passerellidae > Ammospiza > Ammospiza nelsoni. The sequence goes on along the minus strand of NC_080641.1, from coordinate 21,077,925 downwards.
ATTTTCTTGCTCTCTGTAGGAAAATAATGTGAAACGCTATGAGTTCTGATTTTTGATTTTTCAAGATTTCCAATTTTTTTATTTTCCTTTCCCTTTTTACAAAACAGTCTGCAAAGGAAATAAATGACCCTTCATAACATCACATGTCATTACTTCCAATAGTAGCTGATCCTCAGGCTTGGTTCTTTCTCCTGTATCAGTGTACTGAGAGAACTTAAAGTAGCTACCAGCACAGCTGTGTAGACCAGGGAACTTCTGCAATGGCTAAAAATGCAATGAATAAGTTACCAGCAGCCATTGGATGCTTTTCTTCCAATGTGCACGTCCTTCACCTACAACCATGGGACATTTATTTTAAAAAGAGGGGAAAGAAAAAAGATGCTTCTGTTTCTTGAAACTAAGACATTGCTACAGCTGTAATTTTCCGTTCTAATGAGGATCTATAAGGAATGAATTACTAAAGCACTAGACAAGCACCAAATAGTTCTCCCTCCTGATTGATTACACTCTAAAGGCAACAAAACCTCATGGTTGAGTCACTAATGAGTCTTAGATAACCCATCTGTTTGTAATAGGAGCATGCTATTGTAGTGCCTGTAACAGAAGGACTTTGTATTGACATTTTGTTACAGAATGGTCTAGAATTAGAATTTTTTAAGAATTGGGATCCAAACAAAGATCTTTGTAGTAAAAATGCCAGTTGCAGGGATAAGCCAAAATCCTGTCTCAGTGTTATGCACTCAAACTTGTATGATTTTAAGTATTTAAGTACTGAATCAAGATCTTTTGCTGATCTTTCATGACTAAAGTTATCTATTTAGCTAAACGCAGAAGTAATTTGGCAGCATGATTTAAACACATGCTAAACTAATACAGCTTAAACTTTAATTTCCTCTGTTCCTTTATAATGGCTTGCTACTTTGATATGAAACAGCAATTGTATTAGATTTAGGCTTCAGTAACTAATTAGTAGGTGGTAGTGGAATTAGTTCATAATGGTTCAGAAATGTTAATATAGCAATTCATACTTTGTGTCACCTTTGTTTCATTTTAGTGCAGGTAAGTAGTTCAGTAATGCTTGACAATAATCATTGTAGTACAGCATATTCAAGACTTGCAAGACTGATACATATAAGCTCTTGTCTAACTTATGTATTTTTCTTGATTTTTCAAGTCTAAGAATCTTCTCAAGTGCTCTATCAGCAAATTAATTTCTTAACTGAAAGTAGTATACACAAAATATATATAAAGATGCACCACCAATTCTTTATTTATGCAAAAACTACGAATACCAGTGTAGTTGTTAGCAATTTTCATATGCAGCATGCTTTAGATAACTGCTTTAAAATGGATGAGCTGATAAATATACTAATTCCTTACTACTTAGCAGCCTATTATCAGTGTGATTCCCAAAGAGAGGCAGGCAGGCAGGCAGACAGGCAGGAAGGAAGGAAGGAAATGTAATTTTGTCCTTTTTCAAATTACAATAAAGAATAATTAATACAGGAAAAAAAAAACCCTGTGAGAACGTAAAGGGATTTTTTCAGATAACTGCCATGCCTTGTATTGTAGTCTTACTAATAGACTATATTCTGATCACATTTCATAAAGAACTGTGCAAAAGTTCCAAATTTCACTTTTTGATCTCATTGATTTTCATTTAAAAAAACCCCAAAACACTGTACTTTTGGAAATACACCTGTTACCATTAAAATGTAGGTAGCTGCAGCTAGAAAGGAGCTATTACCTTATGCTTTCAGGTCCTCTATCCTGTGGCTCCTAGTCTTGGTTTCTCCAAAGATGCAAAAAAATACCAGGCGCCTCAAAAGACAGCACACCAACTTTTGGACTTGTCTACTGCAGCTGTAACCATGAGAAAAGAGATCTCTGAGCATAACAGTGATCCACAAAGGAAAAACAGGGGTTGTGTCTTTTTGCTGCTTTTATACATTCTGCAGAATGCCAAGATGAGGTTGTTTTACAAGTTGCTTAAAAGGTTACTTTTTGCTTTTTGAAATACAAGGGAGACCAAGTTTTGCTCAGCACTAATTGGAGGGGATGGAAGTACTGAACTTGTGTCAGTTTTTTTCTCACAACTGCTGTTGATTAGCAGTTGAGACATACTGAATATACTTTTGTTATGCTTGTCATAAATTTGAAGACAGCATTTGCTGTAGTCTATTATCAATTACTTCTGCTCAGTTCTGTATACTCTGCTTGAGAAAGAATAATACATAGACAGCTTGTGGTGACAGTCCACCTTTTCATGCACTCTTACATGCACAGAAAACAGTAAGACAACAAAACCTCATTTGATTATGTCAGGAAAGGAAGTCTCTAACCTTCAATAGCTTGATTTTTGCAACTACCAGGCTAATCTACTGTTACAATACGACCTCATCTTCAAAAACTCAGTTCTGTGTGTAAGCAGTGATGTCAGCACTGCAAAGGAAGGACTGCAAGACCATTTTAACAAGCCTATCACCCACTTCCTAGCCAAGTGATACTTTTTTAATGATTAAAGAAACTCTCACAGGAGAGCCTGTCCAAAACCAAGCAGCAGTCAAGTGTATCACCTGAGATGTTTAATTTTGTGTAGCTTTGGGGCTTTTAAACTGGCCACATAACACCAAAAATGAGACTTATGGAGAGAGAGAGAGAGGGAGAGAGAGAATATGGGCAATAGAAATAATTCATTAACTGGATACATAAAAACTTCTCCTGAATGTATACAGTGTTGGCAGACTGAGAAATTGCTATGCTGAGCAATCTAATCAAGGAAGAGGTAGAATCAATGCCATCCTCTGTATATAATAAAGTCAAAGTCTTACTACATAGGAACAGGTTTTCCTTCTTTTCTTTCTCTATATTAAAATGTCCACTTCAATGAAGATGAAACCAAAACTATTGGCTTATTCAAAGTTCAGTCAATTTACTAAAAGAAAAAGTCAATTTACTTCTCTTGCTTTGAGAAGTACCTGCAATCTGTGACACCAGAGAAAGCACTGAGCTCTATGACACTTGTATTTGTAGGATTGCTTTATTTGGCTCTAAAGTAGGAACACATCTATGCCAATCTAGCTTTCAGATGAGTTTTGCAAGCACAGCCTCATATGTCCAAATTTGTACCAACTTAATTAACAGGAACAAAAAATGAGAATTGTTTTTTTAATGCAAGACACATTTCCAAAATTATCAGTATATGAACTAAAATGTATCCATCCTTAGAGTAACTGCTTGGCTGAGCTAAAAAACACAAGGAAGCTTGAAAGTGGAATTCCTCCCAGCTGTTTATTGAAATCCCCAGGAAACCTCTGTTTTAGCCATGTTCTGAAAATTATTTCAGCTAGGGGGCGTTCAACTAACATATTTTCCATGGCTGCACTTCAGACATCAACCTGTTCCCAGCAGCCGTGACAGCAGCCTCCTGATGAGAGCTGTAAGTGTAAAACCCTGATATTGCAGGATTTTAAATTTCTCCCTTATTCTGTAAGCAAGGGCCTCAGACTCCACTGTGAAGCTGTAGCAACACGAGAAAATAAGAATCAGAAAGGTGCCTGCCATTTGCTCACTCTACAGGCACTCCCATGCAGGGATACCCCGACACTCTCCTACTGCGACTGTTACTGCGCACTGTACCAATACAGTGAGGCCATGATGCACAGAACAGATTACAGCAGTGTAAGTTCATGTTCACAAAACTCCTACTGACATAAAGCAGAGATCATACCTCATGTCACCCCAGCTTTCCTACTTCCTTCAAGTAACAGCAGCAGCATAACTACAACCTCAAATACTTACCAATGCAACTATTTTGAAATACTACATTTGGGGTACTTATGGGGGCAAAAGCTTTGTATCAATTAAAGCTTAGCTTCCCTGGCCACATGTCATATATGGCTTCAGGACACCAGCACCTCCACTTTTCCTTGGTGGACAGAAGTCAAAGGAAGTCTCTTCACATGTCCACCCACCAGGGTCTTAAGAGAACATTTATTCCTGCCTCTTCAATGTAGGCAAGACATGAGCATCAGCACTTTTTTACTGGTTAAATAAGGGACACAGCTTTCAAAGCTTTGACCCAACAAAGATAAATATAGATCTATAACCATGGGTTCAATAAGGGTAGCTAGACACTGAAGGAAGACTAAAATTTTCCTTCAGAAACTGTCACCTCTTCTGCACTGATGATTCTCTGGCATGTCATAGGCTTAGATGACTGTGCTGGGGCAGGGGCTCTGGTTAAGAAAATGCTATAATAACTCTTCAGTTCGTATTGCATGAGATTTCTTTTGCTGTTATCTCCCTCTCTGCAGATAAATAACAGAGGAAAACACACATTGCAGCTGGTGACTCATTATATTAGTAGCTGCCCTGTGTTAAACTCTATATATGAGAATTTCCATCATTTCATGGGTGCCTCTTTAAGAAACAAAACAAGCTGAACTTTCATTGTGCTGTGGGAAGTAACAGCACATCAGCAGTTATGGCATTACATATGGACTTTTGCTTCCTCCTGGGAGTTGTTTTCCTTAGAAGCAAAGCTGATTCCTATTTTCCACTTTGCTGATAGCTCTGTTCCTGCATAGTTTGTACTACAGTGGGAACTATTATGCACCCTTCCCTCTCCCTCCCGCCCCTGCATACCTACACGCTTCCTCTTTCCAGAACAAAAGCTTTTTCCAGTTACTTAAGGAATCTCACAAAATTATACTTCCCATCCTTATACACTGATCTCAGTTATTGGTCCCAAAACATACTTTTGAAGGGAAAAGTATAATTGTGACTCAGGACTGAGGCTTAAGCCTCCATTACCTTTGTATTTAATGTTAAAATAGTCATGGGAGAAAAGTTTTTGGGGAAAATGGGATTCCCTGCCCAGTTCCGGTGGCACTACCTGTGTGAAAACAATTTGATTTCAGAGGATTACTAATGCAAGGGTTTCAGAATCCAAACTTACTAAATTCTGGTAACTTTCAGATATTCCTAGTTACTGTTTCATGGAACTACCATTTGGGATTTCTTTACAGTCAGCAAGCAGTAATGATAGAAACTCAGGTCAGGTTACTTCAGCTTAGCTATCAGACCCCTTGAAAATACACTGTACAACCTTTAGAAAAACAAGCTTCTAATAAACATAAGAAGCAAGTTCCAGCCTCTGATTAAGAATTCTCTTATCTCTTAGCCCTGGTTCCAAGGCTAATGAGATGACTTTGAGAAAGCTGTCTTTAAGTGTCTCCCCTTTATGCTGTCCAGAATTCTGCAGGCTGTATGGCTCATTACATGTTTCTTGTAATGCTGATTTGTCTCTGCCATAAGCTGTCTCTGCTGCCTGAGTGCAGGAATGTCTCACGTTAAATTAAAGGGCCAGAAGCACAGGACATTTCAAGAAGGACAAAGAGGTGGCAAAGCTCACTGATTCTGCAGGGAAATTGCTTTCTTGAGGAGAGTGTTTCATGTACTCAGGAGGTCTGGAAGATGTACTTTCTGGGAGAAGGTGGCTCAGTGCTGATAGGGGTGCTAATATAAACTGTATATGAGACTATTGTTATCATTTTAAATTAAAGAGATATATAGTGAGTCCTTCAGCCTTTCTGTTCCCCAAAGTCAGTATTTTATTGTTTTTAAAGCTTTGCGTTGACACAGTGCCGACCAAAGGCAAACACTACGAAATACAAGCACAGACCCAGCATGTCACTTTGCAAAACAAAAATAGAATGGGGAAGAAGTGCTACAATGCCATGCAAAACATCTCTAGGCCTAACTTTAAAAAAAGACAGTTTTATATGGAATGGATTGCTCTTAACCTAGAAAAAGAAATACATTCAGAGAACTGGAAGAAAAACAGTGCCATACACTATTACATAAAAAAATACCTTAGCTAAACTGTAGCATTCTATAAATGATTGAATTTAGATTAAATGAAGAACTGCAAATACCTGAACACTGAAAATTACTGTCTTTTGTTACAATCCATAAGAAAATAGCCTAAAACTGGAGGCAGAATATTTTGAAACCATGATATTTTGGAACTTTGCTTAAAATATTTAGCCACACACAGAGAACAGGAGTGGTGTACTTGAGATTGGAGGAGTTGTGGGGCACTGGACTACAAAACACACAGGGCCACAAACTGATCTGGGATTAGCACAGGGCAGTAGAACAGCCTTTGATAATCAAGCCTCAGAAGAGTATCAGACTAAGAGAGAGCTGCTCTTGTCTGTAACAACTTTATTAAGCAAACCATTGACATTTCCCCATATCTAACCAGAAAAAAAAACCAAAAGCAAAACAAAACCACAAATGAACAAAAAAAAAAACACCCGCACAATCAACAGACAACCTTTTTATTGATTATGCCTTTCTTTTTGAAGAGCAAATTTTCAAACAGCATGGGGCAGCCTAAATAGTACCACTATAAGCCTAGTCCAGACTTGCAGTGAATTCAAGAAAAGAATTTTCCATTTACATCGCAGGTGGTCTCACTGGGCCAAGTTTACAGAGAGCACATCCCTGCAAACGTAGTCAAGCTGAAAACAATGGCCCTGTTCACACAAGTCCAATTTTGTACAAGTAACGTGGTAGGAAGGAAGGTGTCCAGGATACAGTGCTATTGATAACTTCTGTGGCACAAAATCACCTCAGCAAAAAAGAATCAGGCTGCATGTGCTAAAGGTTAAAAAAGAAGAAAACATACTTTACTGTATAACAGACAAAGTAGAGTGCCTTTTTATATTTCCTTATCACACAACCCCCAAAATATGGAAAAAAAATTCACTCAGCAGTTCCAATCATCCATCCAGCATGAAAATAAGTGTTTCATAATAATTTGTGATGGTTCTCAAACAATAAAGAAAACATGCAAATTACACCAATACAATAAAGACTCGATTATGCAACTGTTCTGCCTCCTTCACTGCAGCAATAAGCAAGCAAATAGAGACTGAATTGAACACAATTTATACTGCAAAAGAATAGTCACTTGGGTTACTGCTTCGGCTACTTAAAAGAAATAATTTTGGTAAATCATTATAATTAGGACACCCTATTTAAAGTTTATATCAATGATTTTGAGACTAATTTCATCATGCTTGTGCTCCCCTTCCCGATTTTCAAGACACAATTGCTTTGCTCTCAAAAGACAGCAGAATACTTTTTACAAAATGTGTTCAGTAAATTTTTAAGACTGTCAGCATTCCATTTTTGAGGATTAGTATCTTGAAATTATCTTCCCTAAGTATTTCTATGTAAGAATACCTACACATATTAGAATTTATAAGCCTTTTTTTAACCTCATTACAGTCAATGGAAGTTAAGTACAGGCTTAAATGTATTCTGCTGTTTTTCATCCTGAACCAGGATATTCCATTGTGTTTTAGACCAAGAAAGAACAACACTGAAAACTATGTATCAGGCAGCTTTCAGAGTACACATACAAGATATGCTATACAAATCGTGGCACTATGCTAATAAAATCAGTTATTTCTTTTCTCATGCTGTTGTAAGACACCAACAGTGTTGTTTTTGGGGTTGATCAGAAGAGAAAGACTCCTTTTATTCAGCTACACAAAATCTAGGTTTAAGAGAATGTTTCTCTTTCCTGGTTTCTTCTCAGAGCAATGGACTTTCTCACACCACTGTGGATGAGAATCTACATTTAAAATTTGATTAATTAATGTGCTAGAAGCAGCATTAACTCATCCTGCAGCCCCTAGGAGCTGTGTCAGAAGGGGTCACAGAGCACTGGTGCTGGCCAGCAGCCAGTGACAGCATGGCGAGCAGCCAGCCATTCTGCTATGAACTGGAGGGGGTTCCTGAGGCAATTTTAAACTTTTTCTGTATTTCCACCTTTATTGCAGCTCAAGATCTCCTGCAGAGTTTGCATGTACAGCTTATGGATACTAAAGGTATGCTTTTATTTCACTGAATGCTTTCATAAAGAAACCAAATCAACAGTAAGATTTTTCTACAGCTTCAGGAAGCTTAGGTGCATGAACTTCTTTTGGCCACATCACATCCACATCTAAGACTTTGCAGAATTGAAAATTAAAGGTAATTCATGCTTTCCTCCCAAGCTGAGAAAAACAAATAGAGGAATTAGTAATACTATCTTGTCTAAATTCTCTATTTAGGAGAAAAATAATCTTTGTTACAGTTTCCTGTACTTTAACATTCTTACCAATGAATTACCGGATTTGGTCCTGAAACATTCTGCAGCAAGATTTGGAAAATTTGTGCATACCTTATGAAATGAAACCAAGTTACACATGGTTTCTGAAGAAATAAAATAATAATTAAAAAAAAATAATTAAAGCTTGTACAGAATCAAAAGAGGCAGCATGGGTTATGGAGAAAAAAATGCACCTCAGCATACTACAAGAGTAGGCAATATCACCAACACATCACTTTCTCATACATATTTATAAAGGTCCATACATAGAAGCACCTGCCCACAAATACACAACACACAAATCCACAGCTCTTTGGGAAATGGACTTTGTATAATCTGATAGAAAAACTTTACTGCAGCATGCTTGAAAATAGATTGAAAATTATTGCCCCACTTTGAACATTTCCTGAAATACACTGTAATATCAGTACAAAGCTGACTGCATCAATCAGGTATCTTCAGATGCTTCATTTGATTTTTCAGAGAGATGAGAAAGCAACAAAGTGACTAGACCAAGCAATTCCAGGTACTTATAGCACATTAATCAATTTGAAATGAACTCCTTTTGTCTGCTGCTGCAATGGTTTAGAAGATATTTCCTAAACAAATAGATAATACTTTCTTTTCTATTACAAGTGATCAAACTCTGAGACTTATATAAGAATTTTTTTAAACCCACAACACAATACTAGTGCTTTTCTTTTTTTATTAAAGAGCATGCTTACAATTGTGAAATCATGGTTACAGAAGTTCAAATAAAGCTTATTTTTTAAATTCTATCTGACCTTGGATTTGACAAAATTGTATATGGGTCAAGATTATGAAAGGGCTTTCATTACATGAAGTTATCTAAGTATTGTTCAGACTGGTTTTCAGGATGAAATACTAGCTGAAGTTTGTATTTACTTCATGTGCAATCACTTTAACCTTGCTATTTGCACAGCAGATGTCTTCTTCACAAGACTACAGAAGCTATTGACTATAAATCTTGATAAGATAAGCTGTTCATTCCTTCCTTGTCAGAGCACTCTAAAAAGTAGCATAAAAGAAAACAATTACTGAACTGAGGCAAATAGCAACCGTTGATCCTAGAGTTCTTATGGGGTCTTCTATACAGCAGCTTCTGACCAAGTCAAACCAGCAGAATTAGAATCCTTGCAGGAAGGTCATTAAACAGAATTTAACTCATTTGTGACATTTCATTCATATGAACGCCAAGACTGCAGTTACAATTTTTCCAATTGCCACTATTCCTGAAATCTCAATAGTTAAAAGAAGATTAAATAAGCATAGTAATTCAGCTACTTCCTTTATCCTTGCATCTTAGCCATTCAGTCATCAGTGACACAATGTGTGGTTATAGCAGGAATGGAAAAGCTTATATTCCCCATCCTAGTGGGGAAGAGAGTGGCCAAGGCTGCCAACTCCACAGTTTAAATTAACAACAGCCTCCACTGAGTGCTTTCCACTATCTCTGGAAATAGTTTTGGAAAGCAGGTTCCATCCATTTTTCTGGTTTACTGATTTAAAAAGTTTGTTCCACTTACAAAAACAACATCAAATCAGCATAAGAAAGTCTGAGGACCCCAGCTTCCTATTGAGAGCAGAAAGGTAAGAAAAATACACAGCTGGTGATATCTTGGCCATGAGTGTCTTCACCAATAATGGTTAAAAAAAAAAATGGATAAGGTGAACTGCCCTGTGGAGAAGGGAAGATTGTTCCTTCATTGGAGAGCTATTAACATGTTCTAGGAAAAGTTGCTAATTCAACCCAAAAACTTTGGCATTTTTGAATTGAAATTAGTGGCCTTCAGAGAACTCACTGTAAGGACAAAAGTATTATCTTTTTAATCTATCTACATAAGGTGAAACAAAAAACCACCACTCCTGTTATTTCAATTATCTTCTACAAATGAACTTTCTTGAAATACAAACCTGATTACGCTTTTAGTTACATGATGCTAATGAGCTAATTAACAGCCAGGTTATTTCCTATTGACTTTCTGTGGGCTGCCAACTCATTGATGCTAAGCAGCAAAAGATGCATTATGACTGAAGTCTTTTTTTTAGATAGGATTCCATGCTTTGACATAAAATATTCTACAGCCTTTAGACATCTGGGAATCTCAGAACAAACAGGAAAGTTATCTGCAACCCTACCTTCAAAGATGACTTAATGGATGAAATAAAAAATAATTGGCAAAGCACACAAGAATGCCGTAAGATAGTCCCATCTTTAAAGCACATGTGCAAAGGGACAGGCCTCAAGAAACAACAATAGCATTACTATACATAAATTAGTCAGATAATCTGTGTATACTCAGCCTAATAAACTGGATTTACTCAATTCAAACAGGATTCTGCAGTGGTAAGACCATAGTCACTATTTGCATGCAGTGCAGCCTCCTTTGCCTGTGTGCTGTTGTTAAATCTTTCTGAAAAGCAGAGATTCCCTACTGCACTTTCTGAATTAAATGAAACAGAAATTGCAAAGGTATACAACCCTTTAATACTTAATTAGCTTTCCAATCAAGGAGTGAAACCAAGCAAGATTATATGATTATATACTGATGATATGACTGATCCATTTGGATTGTTATTTGTCACATTATTCTTCTCCAAGTGACCACAGAGACTTAACACAAGTAATGAGGAGAGCTATCCTTTGGTTGCTTAGAATCAGTTTAACACATTTGCTGGTGATTTTCCTGGCTTCCCCGTCAGCCCTGCCAAATTTCTTTTCAGCAAACTAATACCCAGTTATTTTTGCCAAGTCTTCAAGCTTTTAACTCAGTTAGAAAAGTATGATCTATCTGTTTTCAGAGGCTGTGAATCCACAATTTCCCATATCCTCACATGAGTGGCAGACCCTGCTATTTGAGCACCATAACCCCAGTGTTCTTTCCTAACTGCCACACACAGTAAAGCAATTGTTTTAGGTCATTTCAAAGTCACCTCTTGTGTGGAAGAAAAGAAAATAGTCATAAGATCAGATATGCAGCCTTGTGAGGATGGCAAGTTACATGGTGACAAGGTGGGTGAGCTGTAGAATTAAGTCTGTAACTGGGAAGCACTTCAATAGCCCTAGAAGCAGCAAACAATAAATGTGATGGTGCACAGGAAATTCATGATGCAGACCTATTTGCAGGAGAACATGCAGAGAGTGATTACTTCTTACAGCAAACATGACATAATACTATGTTTAAAGGAGGCAAATTTCAAACTAAGTTCAACATAATCTATCTATTCTTTTTAGCAAAACATCCTTGCACCTTAGGAAACAATCTCATTGCTAGAAAGCCACAGATGTTGTTTCTGTTTCTCAGTAAGTCGGGTGCGTTTTCTATAGCCTTGTGGGACACTGCATCCTCCTACAGTTTTGTAATGTAACACAGGCCTGTTACCTCTTCACACATACAAAATTGTATGATCCAGATGCATCAGCCTTCCAGACTCTACATTTGCTCAAATACAGTAACTACCAACTTTTAATTTTGGTTTGCACAAGACATTCCGATACATATAGCAGCTACATCTGCACATATATCTCAGCTCAATTCCCACAAGAACTTTTTTGGGACCTTTAGTCAGAGATTGAATTACTTGTCTTGCTTGTTGTGGGCACAATATACAGACTTTTTCCAGAAAAGCGTTGTTAAATAAGATCTATGTGCTTCAGGAGGACATCCTGTCTTTCTGTTGGAGCTTTCTACAATGTCCAGTTCTATACTCCAACACACAAATCTAATGCTAAACCCAGAAAGCAGACTGAAAAATGCTACTTCTAGGGAATGTTTGCCTCCATTGCAATCCCTTATTCTTGCATTCTTACAATTTGCAAATCACCTTGCATATCGCAACCCACTTCTTACTCACAGGAGAGGAGGGAAAACTTAAACCTCACAATTCTACTTTAGGAGAGTAACAGGACAAAATTCAGTTTAGAAACACAGAAGAAAAAAAAAAAAAAGGAAAAAATAAGAGAAGCAATTGAAAAGATAAGAGAGATTTAGAAGTCCTTGAACACCAAAATTTTTCCCTGCTATGCCTGGTTCATATCTCCAGCTGCCAGGCTGTCAAGTCTGAGAATAGCTGCTGTGACTGGAATCTGATAAGAAAATAGGATGCTCTGAGCAGCCATGTTTAATTAAACAGTGGGAAGTTCACATTAGCAATAAACAGGGGAAGTATCAGAAGTCTTGGCAAAAGCCAAGCACAGTGTCACTTCTCTGCTCTGTACCTAAGTGGTCCTTTTTACTGCTTGTCTTTACAAGAGAGCAGAGACAGTCAGGACTTCTACATAAGGATTCTTAGGTATGCTAATGAAATCCCATGTGACTCCACCTGTCCAGAATAAGAATGCCTAATTCTGCTTCAGATGTTCTGCTTCTAAAGCTTTGATTCACAATTTCACAGAAACATGGATGCAGACATGGAGAGCTTGATGGACTGAAAAAATGCCTCTCTGTCAACTTCTGCTTTGGTGGCAGTAAATCTACAAAGAAGCACCCAAATAGTCCACTATCTGTTCTGCAGTCATTAAAGAGATGGAATTAAAATAATTTCAGATTAGCTACAATAACAGGACTGAAATTATTCCTGAAGATCATATGGTATCAGAGGTTAAAAGCCCAAACCTGAGTAGAACAACTGAGTAGAATGTTTTTTTACCTGTCAGCATGGAAATATGCAGAAACAAGAAGCCACATGCTGGTTTTCTTTTTCACAGTACATGCCACTAAAACAGACACTAGTTTTGATTAGAGGGGAATGTGAAAATCAGTTAATTTCAATCAGCTAAGAGAAGGCCAACCATGGAAATACCACAGAAGTTAGAATATGATAATAAGAATCATAAGAAAGAAAGTTTAAGAAGGAGTTAAACCTGAATGAACTACAAAAATCATCAATGGTAAGAATATACTGAAAACAAACCAACCAAAAGAAAAGAAAAAAGTGTGGCATTTATTTCTTTCAGGGAGTTAACATCTGTATGATCAAAAAGGGTTGAATAATCATTAAGATTAGATTTCATTACAATCCACAATTAAAGAGGTCATCCATGCTTGGAGATCTAGAAGCACTTTTTGATGAAAGAGAATAAGTTGTTTGCCCAATTAAGTCATACAATCCAGCACTAAGCTTATGAAATAAGCAATCTCATACAGTAAACAACGTAAAATGCAAAATGCCACAAGACAGATTGACAGAATTAAAACTTCATGGCATTGGTCTAATGAAGAGGGTGCACAAGACCAAAATTTCAGAAACTTGGAAGAAAAGCAAGCTCTTCAAGTCCAGGACAATGCCAAAAAACTCCAACAGTCCAGGATAATGCCAAAAACCCAACAACTCTGCAGGTCCTGCACTGTCCTATGGAAGTTGTTCAGGGAAAAGGCTCAGATCAGATGGATCAGCACCAGTACTCTCAGTAACCTGCAAAAAGACAAACACGCTCACCATTTTTGTATCCATCCATAACATTTTTAAAAATACATACTCTGCTAGAAACCAAGGAAGTTTACAGCAGCAGAAGCAAAGATGAAGCCTAAAGAAAAAGTGGTCAATGCCAAATATTTATTTACACTGCATGTCGATAACAGCCAGGTTCTGATGAGTACATCTTGAAAAAAAATTGAGGAGTATACATCAAGTACTGCCTCCCTCAGTGCACATGCTGACTGTTTCCTGGGACTGCTGCTGTTTGGCTCAGGCTTGAAACAATTATGTTTCATTACAAAAACAAGGCCTTTTCGATGGGATGAGAAATAAAATGGTAAAGATGTTTTCCAATATCAAAATCACTACAAAGACACAACAAAGCAAACCTAGAGAGGAGCAGAACTGAACCAGTACAAATCATCACAAGGCATACTCTCACAATGTATCTGCCTCAGAAAACAAGAAAGATTTCATATATGTATTTTTAATTAATTCAAAGAAAATTTCCACTGCTTTAAGATAAAGCACCATTCCATTTCACAGCAATTAATTATTTCTTCATGCACTGTTATCAGGATGTGCTACCTTGTATTTCAAACTTTGAAAGTTAAGCCAAAAGTACAACAGCTGAGGTTAAAATGCACACTGCAAGGAAACTTTACTTAGCATGTAGGGAAGTTACACAATTGTGATATTCAGTGGCCTGGGAAAGGAAGATAGGAATAGCAATCTGCAATTTTAAGTGACCAAGCTAATTGGGAAGAGGAAGTCTGGAAAAGTGCACTACAAGGTCTATGTTCCATTATTCAAGTGAATAATAAAAACAACAACAGTCTTGGAATACAATGCAACTCTTCTAGACTTTCAGAGCATTTTCTTAATATTAAAGGAGTATTTAGACATGAAACGAGGAGAGAATTCATTTACTAGGAAATTAAAGGTAGCAGATTAACCAAAACTGAAAAATTAATGACAAAAGTAAAGGACAGGGCAGTAAGCAAGTCCAATGCACCTGTTACATTTTCAAGAACAGGCAACTTTCTTTTGAAAAATCTAATACTTAAAATTTGGACTTAAATTATTTTAGTTATCCCTTTTTCTTGCTTTTCATTTTTAAATGTTTTTTGTGTTCTGCAGGACTTCAGCTGCTGGTTGCACAATTTTGGGCTCTATTCAGAAACTGAAAAACAATACCAATCACCCTGAAAGTGATTCATTGTTCTATGATTTTGCTTTCTTAAGCACCTCAGTTCCCGTTAAAGCCAGCTGCATAAGGGATGACAGCCATGGGCAGCAAGAAATTTGCAGGTCTCCTCAAGAACTTCCTCTTTTTTGCTTTTTCTATTTTGTCTTTTCAAGGTGTTCAAAGGAAGAAAGCATCAGACATGTCTGGATTAAATCTTTTCTTGAACATTTTTCTTTTGAATTTTTTCCTGTTTTCATAGCTGGGAAACATAGGTATTTTCACTTTGATTGGCATAAGAATTCCAGTTGCTTACAAAGTATATTGACATTAACAAATCATTCAATTATTCATTATTATTATTATCAAAAGTACAGCATCAGTGCTAGTTAAGGCATTTGGATGAAACAATCTGCAACTGGTATTTCTCTCATGTTAAGACACGAGAGGCATCTCACTATGTATCACTATGCATCTCACCGTGGACCGGACTCAGTACATAATTCACTGGGTATTTTGTGTATTTTAACTCCTTGACAAAGAATCAGAGACTTCATCCTTATTGTACTATTTATGCAATCCAGCTTCTCTATTTTCCCCAAAAAAACCCAGTAAGGCACTAAAACCAAGATTTCAAAAGCAGTTGAGACATTTGGACACCTAAGGCTTGCTTCCATTGAAGTAAACAGTACAAATCATCAGAAGAAACTGGAAAGAAAATCCAAGTTTGTACCTTGTCACATGTGCAGTTCCCTTGGTAGAGAGCTTCCTATGTAAAAGAAGAATTCAATCTTAAATTCTTAAGAGGCATAATTGTTACTAAAGAGTAAGAATCACTAAAGAAAAATGTCAGTTTAGAAGATAGCCACTAGATGGAGCAATTTAATATTAAGATTCCATTTATAAAGATTCTTTTACCTTTCCCATTACCGATTGATTTTTTCCTTTTTATGCTAAGGACACTTAGAAATACTTGTCCTTGCATATTATGCAAGTAAAAGGAAAATTGCATATGAATAAACACTAATGTTTCTGTGTTTTGCCTGTATTGAAGCAAAGACTGGAACCAGTGGAAGGTAAAGTGGAATTCTAAACTACTTCTGTTAAACTGTTAATTAATCCACCAATCTACATTTCCTAATCTTGAGAAACATTAGGCATTAAGAAATATTAAGCAGTTTATCAGAATACTATGCTCTCTATTCACCAGACACCTGAACTTTTTGCCAGCAGACATCATTCTATCCTATCCTGAACTTTGGCCAAACTACTATATAGTTAGAATTCTTCTATATTTTAGTATCAAACTCAGAATTAAGAATATTTTGTACTGACACAAAAGGAAAAGAGACTTGACCTCATTAGCTTGAGTCCCAATTTACATCAGTTGTATCTAAGATGGCTGTAGAACTACAGTGCCTTCTGTCAGTGTAAGATCAAAAGTTGAACCTTTGTCTATTTATATTTCTAATGTTCTTTTCAAGCAACAATTTACAGTTGTTACTATCCAAAGTACCTCCTGATAGCATCTATCTGTACCTTGTGAAGGCAATATGTATGTTTAAAAACAGAATAATGGTGTTGTTGCTGAATGCCGCTCTGAGGCACCAAGAAAGTAAATCCTCAATGATTACATGGGTCTTACAATCCTTCTTTAATACTGGATTTGCTGGGAAAAGGGGAAGGAATAAACACAGTTAAGGACAGCCTGTGAACAGCAATCCCCAACTGGCCTCTGCTTTCTTCTTTTAAAAGACTTCTGTTATACCATACTTACAAAATATTCATATTTCTGATTGATAAGTATGATAATCTAAGCATCATGAACGGTCTACAGCATCTAAAGTCTGCAAACATACAGTATACCTTTTAATATCCTTCCTATTAATGAACTTTTCTAATGTTAAATCAACCTCTACCTGCATAGCAGGTGCAATTAGCAGGTCCATGGTGAAAGTCCATGCTTTTATTGTCTAGATGTGGTGCTTTCTTCCAAGAACTGTTACTATGATCTATGATTAATGATACACAAAATCCAAACACCAGGCTGTTTATACAACTATTAAGGCAATTGTGCATCTCTCTTAGAGAAGTCAGCCATGGTTCTAAGGTTTCTGAAGATGTATCATTGATATATCCCCATCATTTCCATCATTATCATGACCACATTTAGCACAGGTTCAATTAATCTAATCTCTTATCTCGCTTATCTCAATCAAATAGTCATTAAGGACATTGCTGTTCCATGGCTTACTAGATGGACTCAGAATGAAGAGAAAGCATTTAGGACAGGAGGAGGGTAAACCTTATTATTTTGTTTTGAGATTACTACACTTCATTTTTATGCCTTGCTCCATCACTGCACTACTTCCAGGGAGGAAGAGGGGTGTATGCAGGCAAGAGAAGAAAGCAAAGAGCAAGCCAAGAATGAGCATGCTGCATTAGCTGGAGACACTTCTGGCATTTGTGTAAAAGCTGCCTTCATTAAAACTGACATGTTAACACTGCAGCACACAAAAACATAAATGAACATAAACAACATCCACATAATCACATTTCAAATATCAAACCAGTATACTTCAGACCTCTCCTCCATTAAGTCCACCTCAGCGATTGCCTCTGGCTGACTGCTCCTTGACAGGGTAGTGACAGAAAACAGATCAAGGCCCCAAAACATTTTCCCCCACATTTTCCAGTGGCTTCTATGCTCATTTTTCTTATAAAGAACAAACAAGTTCACTAACTGCAAACTACCTACTAGAAAAATCAACTTGAAAGTGGTTTAGATTTCATTATGTGATGATAATAAATTGTCCTGGTTTAGGACAAATTAGGGGAAATTCAAAGCCAAGGCCAGACTGACAGTGTGGGATTTCAGTGAATCCATTTCAAGCAACTTAACCCAAACTGATTCAGCTTAGTCCTTGAGACCTCCAGGGTTAGCCTAGAACAGAAGAGCCACGACATAAAATCCTCACAAGAAAACACTTCACACTTTAAGAAAACACTGGCACCTATGTATCTAAGCATATTAAGAGAAGCACAAGAATTTCATTAATCTCTTAAATGCCAAATCACTTCACTTTCCAGTCAGAAGAGTCACTCCACAAGTAACTTTGTAACTAGGCTTCAGTACAGAAATCTAACCTAAGAAATCTCACCTAAGCCTTTCCACCTTGTGTTTTTTTTCAGAAAACATGAAAACACCAGCAGATGCTCTCACACAAGAGAAAACACCTTTGAAGAACTTGAAATGTGTGGAAATTACAGCTAGTTCAAAAGGTGATAAGTGTAATTAACTTCCCTGCTCACTTGTGTTACAACCATCCCTCTCCAGGGATGGGGGAGAAAGAAGAAAGAAAAAGAAGAAAAAAAAGAAGAAAAAAAAAGAAGGGAGAGAGAGAGAGAGAGAGAGATTAGTCTGACTTCCCCTTATGTTTAAATAACACTTAATTAAGGGGAATGCATTGTAACAAGCCATCTCTGAACCACAGGGCTCATAAGCAGAACATTAATGAAAGCAATGTAAAGTTGCACTAAATTACATGACAGCAAGTTTGCTACAGCCTAAGAATAAAAAGAAATTGAAGGTGAGGGATATAAGACAAGGAAGAGTGAGGGGGAAGTTCTAACATATTTGGTAGCAGAACTTTTTGGAATGTTTTTCTCTTTATATTGTTTGATGCAATTGTGATTTTCTCAGAAAGTTTTTAAGCTCTCTTCTCTCCTGGGGATGTCCATCCCAGCAGAGCAAGAATGCAATTAGAGCCAGCTACAAACCTGCCAGGTAACTCTTGTTCTAAGTGCTCATTAGATGAAGATAGACCTGCCCTTTTAATTCAGAGACATTGCCTACTAAGTACAAGTTAATAACTACTTAGGACTTCAGTCCCTGACAGAGTTACATATGCGGGCTACTGTCTCTGAGAAGAGATAAAGACATGCAGGAAAAAAACAGCCGTCAGGTTAATCATGACCAGAAATCATTACCATCTAAGCCTGAGTGTCTGATGAAGTCTGTTTCAGGACTATTCAACACAGTTATTTATGTGTCCACAAACATATTAGAGCTGAGAAAACACTGGTGTATAGATGCTGTACCACCAGACACGTCATGCAATGGACTCACTTCCTGGTTTTGTCAGTCTTTGCTGCAGATTTCAAAACAGCAAGTTCAAATTGGTTGAGGACTTCCAGAACACGAGGTGAGACAAGTCTGTTGATAGCACGGTGCAGAAGGAAATGGACACAATCTTCTGACTTCTTTATACCCTGCTGTAAGCTGCTAGCAAATCTGCAGTGTCATATTTCTGAAAGCAACAGACTGCCCATAGGCAGGTCAAACCCCACATCACTAACATGCCAGAGACATCCCTGCAGCAGCCTTTCAAGCACAGACCTCTTTTGTAAAGATTTCTCTGGGTAAGCCATGTCTGACTCATCCCTTGTAACACATTTCCCTTTCCTCCAAATGCAGACTGGGATTTCAGCTGAAGTTGTAAAACTTTTTTATTTGAAAAGCTTTTTAGAGGACTTGATTTTCCTAGAATCACAGGAAGTTGCACACCTTACTGCTGCACAAGAAAGTCCTTCGATTATCTCCTGAGCCTGAATTTTCTGATGTTTATTCATAACAACTTTAGGTCACAGTCAGCCACCTACATTCCTTCAGGAAATCAGCCTTCTTCATAACAGGATGACATATTTGTCATCTTGCCTTGTTTTTGTAACAAACTAAGATATTTTCCCCTAGTCACCATTTGAAGTAATGTGCTTGCAATTTACAGAAATAAAGCAACGAGACCAGGAACTACCCAGAGGTACAGCTACCTTGTTTGGACTGATTTCTTATCTACATTGTTGAAAATAAGGTCTTGATGTTACCAGTGATGCACCAGGCCCTATTCACTTCAGCAGAGTCAATGAAAGCACAAGAGTCCATCTGGGCAGCTCATTTGCAGAAACAACAGCAAGTATAATAAGCTGGATCCTACAATCAAGATTAATTAGAACCACTGGGACTTAGCATACGTGTAGAGATCAATAATGTTCATCCACTTGTGGGCTCATAGCCTTAATGTAATGACATAATGCATTTTGTTATTACTTCAAATAATCCAAGCTGATCTCCTCTAGGGAAATGAGGTCTGATCTCAACAGCTGGTTGTGCACAGGTATGGCTCTCCTCTCCCCAAGGTACCAGTGACACTAGCTGGCATAAGGCAGACTTCTCCTCATAAGAGAAGGATAGAAAAGAAAAACAGCAGGCCATAATGAACAGGAAAGAACCTCCTTCCCCTGGAGCACTCTTTTATCACTGACTGTAAGTCTTCCCAGGGTCCAGAATTAATAAAACAGATAGTAGGATAAAGTTTGTTGCACTCCACACCTCATAACATATGCCTACACTTAGCCCTGGGTAATAGTATGTAAACATAGAAGACAAATTTTAAGCAGAAAGTGTGCAGCAATTGCTAGGAGGGTTATGATTACATCACAGTAATCCACACAGAAGTTGTAAGATTAGTTGTGCAATTAAAAGAGTAATAAAGGAATAGTTTACGTATACAAGAAATCTGCAAGCACCACAAAAGCTAAATAAATGTAGGTAATCATTTTAGTTTTCTGTTTGTGATGTGCCATAAACTCATCCCCTTCACTGGCACTGGTACATCAACATGCTGTCATGCTCTCAGGAGCCTTTTCTTACACAGATTTCCCTTGGAGAAATCTGAGGGAAAGGCAGGTAATTAACTCCTGAGAAGTGCTATGAAAGAAGTGAGTTTTCAAAAAAACAAAATTATCCACACTTTAAATTTTTTTAAATTTTTTATTTTCTCCTTTATGGCATTTTCTTTAATAAACACCTGGAAATTGTTGATCTAAGAAATATTATTATATACATTTATTTTTTTGTCTCAAGTTTTAACCTGGCCTAGACATATTTATTCCTAAATCTATTGGAAAATGTAATATTGGAAGCTTTATAAAACCAAGATTACTCCTATTCCCACAATTATTTGCGAAGCAGAACAAGAACATGGAAAGTACTATTCTTCACTAATATGCTATTTTTTCAACACCGTTGGGCTGAAGTAAACAAATAAAGGCAAAGATGTATACATTCTCCATCTCATTTTTCTGTGCCTCATAGTTCCAGAATTTTGTTTTTAAAAGATCCAACTTCAAGGGTTAACTATGCAAGAGTAACATTGCTTTGTCTAGAAGTCAGGGACAATTAATGGTTACATTATTAAAAATCTGTTGTGGTGGTGGTAGTGGTTTGAAGTTGTTTTCATTTAACTAATGTTGGGGCTACATTTGTTTTATATAGTTAGTTGCCTTTATTCCTAAGTGAAAGAACTTAATTCTATCCCAAAGCTGACTTGAAGTATGAATTTTAGCATTCCTGCTTCATGAGACAAGGGATTCCTTTAACAGGTATCAATATTACTTGCAAAATCAAATAACCTTTACCCCACTCCATTAACAAGGTTACCAATTCTTAGAGCTTGTCCTGTGCTTAGAAAGGTGGTGAGCTGGCCTAGTATTGCTCTGCCCCGCTCATCTATTAAGAGCATATGTAGCATCACATCCAATTTCTCCTTTCCAAGAGTTTAAATTTGCCCATATCTAGGCACATCTCTACATTGTTGTCCCTCTAGACCTACATCACTAATTTAAACAAGCAAGATTAACCAAAAGCCTAAAAAAGAAATTACATTTCTTTCCTGGTAGAGTTTTGCCAGTAGTAAGTATAAGCATATAATTAACACCTATCTGGTGCTCTTCACATGTCAATCCTCATTTCTATATGCATCACTAAGTGAAAGTAACTCTTTCTTAGGTGATACATTGGACTAGTTAGAACTATCCTAAAAATACCCTTGATTTTGCTTACAGTATCCCAAACATTTACATAAAGTGTTCTGTACTGTGCTTAAGGGTTCATAAGGTGTGTTTTGTACCAGGAACACTGAAAGTCTCAGCTATTCATTTTTCCAGGTCTTTGTGACAAAACTTTAATAACACAACATGAAGAAACAATTAAAGGGTTTAGCCAATACATTGACATCCATTTCATTCAGTTTGCTTTCCTAGCTTGCTAATTGACTGCAGGGATGAGCTAACAGAATAATGGCTGAAGAGATTGGTCTCAGATATTTTAAGGCACAGGCTGGACTCAGGATTCCATATAATGCTAAATTCTCAGAGTTACGTATTTAACTGCCTTCTATTTCGGGACTCACTCGGAATGTTCCCTCTTGCTCAGCAATTCACTGCCACAGCACTTAAGTGCAGAGCTACAGTTTTCAGGACTGCCTCATACGTTCCAGACTCTAAAGGAAGAATTCTTAAGAATCAGAGCTTTAGCTAAGCTAATATGTTTTACCAAACCAGTTTCTCTTTAGATTCCTGTGCCACTACACTTCCATCAAAGAATCTAGGACTGTGTCCTCCCAAGCTGTGCAAGTAACATTTGGAATACAAAAAAGGATTACACGCCTTGTCTTGACAGGAGCAATAACATGCTCTAGGCTACACTCAACAGGCAGCTAGGCCAAGCATGAACCAAAGCCAGCTGCCTGTTTTACAGAGAACCTCAAAGCTTCACTAACTTTGCTGACACCCACTCATATATCTATGAATTTTCTCTGGTGCACAATCTGTGTTTCCCTCTGACCACATCTTGTAAATGAGACATGCAAGCATATTGATTCTTTTTCCTTTGCAATGGGACCAGGCAAGGTGAGCTGCAGTAATGGAGCACATACGTGCTGACAAGTATATGAAGTCACCAAGTCACAGAATCCAGTGATTTCTGATTACCTCTTTATATCCTTAAACATTTATTCTCAAAACCAGTTCAAATGAAGTTTAAACATTAGGAATCATTCTATCATGGTCAAAATGAGAAATTATTATATAATAAGTCTTTCTTTCCCCATCCCACCCATCCCATTTGTACGCACTGTGTGCCACAAGTCATGGCATGGCTGTGGACAGGGGCCCAGGGAAACAGCACTGATTCATCCCACTGGCACTGAAGCTGGGCCAGCACACATCTCACTGGACAAGAGCCTTTCCAAAATAGTGACTTTTACACAATCAGCAAGTCAAGTTTTCCTCTGAGCCTGTAATTGCCTGGCCACACAGGACAGAAATTAAGCCATTGGCTTCACATGGACTAAGTCTAGACATAAATTTGTGTATGTGAAAGATTATGAACTGTATCAAACAGCTACTTACATGCAAGTCAGCGAAACTGTCACTTCAGTAAATATATGCATTGTTACTGTAGAATTATCTTAATATTTCTTTTATGTGAAACTGTGTGCATGTGTTCATAAATTCTTTTCTACTGCATGGTAGTACCTCAGATTGCCAGGCTTATTTGGTGCTCAACAGTGGAAGTATAAGCACACTTAAAATGCTTCAAATTTGCTAGGAGCAGTAGTGATAATTTAATGTTGACTTCTGCCATTCTTAGTTCCTCAAGAAAACAAAACAAGCCAACGCTCCAAATGCATTAACTTGCATTCCTAGAGCAAACAGACTACTATTGGTCTGTAGCCATACAGAGATGCAGTAGCATATACAGAGCCAATGCTGATGATGCTTGCATGAAATTGAATCTATTGAAAATGTCTCAGCTTATAAATTTTACATGAACTGCATAGAGGAAAAAAATACAAAAAAAAAAACAAAAAACAAACAAACAAACAAAAAAACCCACCAAACAGCTATAATTGCTTCCACAGAGCATTTTGCATTAGTCCAATCAGCCGAATCAAATATTAGGGTGAAATGAGAAAGTGCGTGGGTACAGAGTCGCCAACAGAAAGCACACGTTTAATGGATAGGTGAAGAAAACCACCAACCCTCGGCACAGGCAGGAAGCCGAAAAGAAACGGTCTTGTCACATGGCGCCACGAGGAAAGAGAAACCATTTCCTCCAGACACTCTAACCGATTTTGAAGCTCTGAGAAGCTTATTACTCTGCACATTAACTGAACAATGCCAACCCCCCAAAAAACTCACCAAGCATCCCAAGTACAAATGTTTAGCCCTTTAAACTGTTAAAAACGGCATTTACAGCCCCCACTCACCACAACCTCCTGGGCCACTGCTCCAGGTCCCCAGGGCGGCAGGTGGCTGCTTGAGACAAGCGTGAACTCTCCTTCCTGAGCTACCTGCCTTCGCTACCCAACAAACTGAGGGCTTCACCTGTCTCCTGGGCCCGGGAGAGCCGAGCCCCTGCAGCCCCCAACACCAGGAATGTGCCACACGCCCCCAAAACCCCACCACCACTGAAGGAAAAGACATGATTCCCAGAGCTGGAGCCTGCCGGATGGGGAAGCGCAACTAGCGGAGCGTGCAAGGAGAGAGGGGCGAGGCGGCCGCGGGGCTGAGGGGAGTGGGGGGAGCGAGGGGCTGAGGGCAGTGAGGGGCTGAGTGGCCTCGCGCCCGCCTTCCCGCGCTCGGCGCCTCGCGCCGCTCGGCCCGCGCGGGGCAGGTGGGGCGGGGGGCGCGCGCCGCTCTCCGCCTCCGAGGGAGCCCGCTCTTCCTCCCCGCTCAGTCACGTGCTCCGGGAGCCGCAAAGCGGCGACGCCTTTGCGACAGGGTGACAGCCAAATGGTGCGACATCGGCGGCGGCCGCAGGCGCAGCAGCCGCGGCGGCCCCAGCGCTGCCAGGGCCGAGCGCCGCGCCCGGGCGGGGAGCGCACGGCGGGCACCGCTCGGCGGGGAACGCACCGCGTCGCTCCGCGCCGCTCCGAGCGCGCCGCGCCGCACCGCCCCGCGGGGAACGCGCCGCACCGCGCCCCACAGCCCACCGCGACCCCCATGAGAGTAGAGGGGTCGGCGGCGGCCCCCCCGCGCACCCCCGCCCGCCTGCCCGAGCACGGAGCGCTCCCCCCGCCCCCGATGCGCCCTTAGTCCCGGCCCCGGACCCGCCTCCCTCGCTCCCCTCCCCGCCGGCGGCGGCGGCAGCGGCAGCAGTAGCGCCCAGGTGCGGACTTCAAACCCCGGCGAAATGGCGTCCAACGCGGCCGAAAGGGAGATCCTCTTCACCGAGCTGCAGGTAAGCGGCGAGGGGCGCCGCCCCAGCCCCGCTCCCCTCCCCTCCCTTCCTGGCGGGGAGGACGGAGGAGCCGCCGCGCCCCGCCGCCCCCTGCCCGCCGCTCGGCGCGGGACGCCCACCCCAGCCCAGCCCGGGCCGGGGGGCCGGCGGAAGCCCGTGCCCACCCCGGGCCTCTTCCCGCTGCTCTCTCCCGGGAGCGGAGGCGCCGCCGCCCGGTCACGGCCCCACCCCGCCGCCGGCCGCGACCCGCTTTTGTCTGCGCTCGGCTCCCTCCTTCCCCCGCCGAGCGGCCGCGTCCCTCCGGCGGGGCCTGCCCGGGCCGCGCCCCCGGCCCCGCCGCGGCCCCGCCGGGATCTCCGTCCGCCCGCCCCGAGGCTGCCCGCGCCCGGAGCCCCTACGGAGGCCGGAGCTCTCGCCCTCTCCCCGCCCGGGGCACGGCGCTCGTCCGGGCCGGGCCCAGAGGGCTCCCGGTGGCCACCCCACGCCCGCGTCAGGGTCAGGCAAAGAGCCTCTCTCTCCTCTGGACACGGCACCGCGCAGGGGCCGAGCAGCTTCCTTCTTGTAGGCCTTGAACGCTGAGCTTGGGAAGAGGAGAAAATGGTGCGATCGACTTGATTTGTCACACGGCAAGGGTTCTTGTCACTACGAAAAAACAATCCCAAAAGACCCCGCAACACTGTTAAAGGTTGAAAGCTCCAGGCTTAGAGGTTTCCATCGCTGTAATTTGACCGGGTTTGGTTCCCTGTGCAACTGTTACTTTTCTTCTTGCCAGCTGCAAGGTTAGATGCAATTCCGGAGCTTCATTTTTGTGCCCTTATCTTTAAATGTCAGCACAACCTGCTACCTCTTCAGCTTCCTTGTTCTGAAGAAAGCTTGCTTTTCTTTTTTCTTTTTTTTTATTTTAATTGTACATCACTTAATCCGTGCAAATTGTTATGTTTACCCAGGCAAATAATGTGTCTCTGAATTTATTAGTTGGACAATGAACCAAAGTAAGAAGTCCATAAATGGAAAGTATTGAATTTAATGGTCAAATAAAAATTAGAAAGGCATGTCTTAAAGAAAAGTAATTTTATTTATGTAATGCTGTTAAGTTCTCCTGTAGTTCTGAATGTTGAAGGTGTGCTCACTTGAATAGCAAAGGAAGAGAAGGCACAATAGATGTAGGAGTCTTTTTAATATTGTAGCACATGAGATGGCTGAAGGCTAAGAATCCATCTAAAATGCTGAACTTTAATCAGTGGCTCAAAAGTGCCTAGGAAGAATCAGTATGTTAATACAAACTTGATACGATGATATATAAGCTTGTAAACCTGTTTGAAGTGGAGAGCTGTGTGAATAACTAACCATAGCAGTGTTTCAAGTAGGCTAAATGGAAACAGCATTTCTGTAGAAGTACACAAAGCAGGATTCCAATTACTTTAAACAGAAATGAGTGGAGATTTTTCTTTGGGGGGCATTGGAAAGTTGTTTTTGTTTTTGTTTTGTTACTTTTTTTCTTGAAAGATGAGATTGACAGTGATACTAATTAAAAAAACCCCAAAACTAAAATACCCCCAAAAAATCAGCCAAACAAAAAACCCACCAACCAACCAAAAAGCCTAGGATGAATTAGATTCTTGGGTTGCACTATCTGTTCCATTATATATGAAACTTCTGTATTAGTAAATACAGCTTCTTGCACACGACAGAAAGGTTAAGTTAACATGGGAATGCCAGTAGTGTTTAAGGTTTGTGAACTGCTAACTTTAAGGTATTTTTGAGAAGAACTTTCATAACAGAAAGAACTGCTGTAAAGATACTGTTGTTTGCCATGCTGTATATTAGCAGTGAAATACAAAGGCATCAATGTCGTTCTGCTTGGGAATACCTCAAAACAAATTGCTTTTCATATACCTGTACATAAACAAATTGCTTTTCAAATACCTGTACATCAAAGTTGCTTTAGTGGTATGGTCTGAAAGTAAAGGGAACTACAGTGGGGTGTGAGATACGCCATTTCACTCATGTTTCTTCAGGAGGGAACTTCCTCAATCATAAGAACTCTAACTTTAAAAGTGCCTATATGTGAAACAGACTTTTGCTTGCATATTGCAATCCTGCACAGAAAGAAGAGGAAGTTGAAGAATTCATGGCTACAGTAAAAGTTTAAAGGGTCAAGTCCATAGGTTGATCTAGATCATGGGTGATGTGTGGTCTAAGTGTTTTCTTAATAGACGTGAAAACTTACTGAAAACAAGCTAAACCCAGTGTAAATGGCAAGCTTGTTCCTGCCACGGGCTCTAAAGCATCAGTCGGTGATCAATATAACACGTTGCTTTGTGCTGTGCTAAGGGCTGTGTGCTCCTGGTTATGACAGCCCTGTGCACTCCAGCGTGCTGTAAGGAAACTGTTAGCTTGGGGTGAAGTTGATAGAGGCAGATCAGTAGTTATGAATCAATTGAATGCTCCTGGCAGAAAGATTAGCAGACTGGCACAATTACTGACTAACAGGATGTGAAGTGGATTCTGAGAAAATACGAAAAACGAAAGAACAAAGTAACTAGTTGCTAATAAGCAAGTGGTGAAACATAGATGCAGTACGTGTCCTTGTTTCAAAGGCTTAATTAAACAGGCCTTAAATAGACCCTAGATCTCAATTCTCACAATGAAAGTTTTGTATTTTAAATAAGTGATGCCATATCAGAGCAATTGCTTATAAATCTCTGCTAGCAAATATCCACTTCATATTTCTGTTCTGCTTTTTCTACAAAATATTGTATCCATTCTTGTATATTTTATTTTGCTTTAAACATTTTCCAGACTGATAGTGGTATGTAGAAAGTATATCTTGCCACTTAGCAAGTTTTAAACTTAAGCCTGTTCAGGGTGAAAAATGCAACGCTTATTTCTCAGTAGCTAGCAAATGCAAAGTACAAGGTAAACTTGGCAATAAGCAAATCCTCTTTTTAGTTTGTTCTGGTAGCTTCACCAACGAAATTGCCTGATTACTAAAGATTGAAAGATTACATAAAACCAGATTACCCTTTTTTACCT
Organism: Ammospiza nelsoni; assembly: GCF_027579445.1. Classification (NCBI taxonomy): domain Eukaryota; kingdom Metazoa; phylum Chordata; class Aves; order Passeriformes; family Passerellidae; genus Ammospiza; species Ammospiza nelsoni. The sequence continues at coordinate 21,050,010 of NC_080641.1, read as the reverse complement.
CCTTTTATCTCTAGTACAGGTTCTTTAGTAGGAGGAGGAGTGAGCTTGGGTAAGAACCAGTATTGCTGATGTTGCCTTCCCTTCCAAAATTCTGCTGTCCTTCTGTGGGCTTGCATCCCTTAGAACTTTGAACACCAGGTAAACTAGCCTCTCCAGTGCTGGCTCTCAGGTTAATTGCACAGTCTTTAACTCTTTGCTTCCTGGTGGAAGTGCCAACTCTGTTTCTTCAAAGAAATTAAGCTCTAACATATGGTGCTATAGTTTGTTAAATAAGGCATCCACAAAATAAAATATTTTCAAGTTTTTTATGGAAAAAGGTTTGGTTTGTTTTTTTTCAAATCATTATTAATATTTTTTTTGTGAAAAAAATATGTATGCTTTCTTGGCAGTGATGGTAGATGTCAGCATAGTAAATTGGTATGGCTGGGTTGACAGAAATTATTGCTTAGAGTATTTAAATGAAACCAGTGTGTATGCACAGTGATTACACTTGTGTACTTCTAGGTGTTCACTACCACTTCTTTTCTAGACAGTACTGTGAATCTTCTAAACTTGGGGCATTTATGGTTAATGTTACTGGATTTATTTTACAAAAAATTTCACTTCACTTAAAGTTGTGTTTTGTAAAGCAATACTTGTTTAATATCAGGAAAAAAGTACATTACTTGTGTTTATTTGCTTATATGAAATTGTTTGGTCAAGATAGAGAACTTGGGCTATGCCTTGAAATGAATAAGCATGTAACAAACCCTCCATTACTTCAAATGGAAATATTAAAGTCTCTTCCTAGAGTTAATTTTTCAAACTCAACCATCCTACATATTTTTGATATTACCGAACATTGTGAAAAATGTCTTTATACTGGTCAGCATAAAGGGACCTTTTTAATGGATATTTTGTTTTAATACCCTAGTCACCTAATTTCCTGAGGTGCTGCACTTAGCGATCATAAAGCATAAATTTCCTGACAGAATCATGTTCAAAGGCCATGGTATTTTTTTTTTTTAATAGTGATGAACAGTATCACAACTGAAATGTGTAAATTACGATTATATGATGGTACATCCAGTATAAGTTTTGGTTTGTTTTATTTTTCCATATCATATCTAGGGCAAGAATATATGTTAAATTAATGTGACTGAACAATGCTTAGTATTTTATTGGTCTGCATGATACAAATTGGACAGTTGAGTCTGAGGTTGTACAACTATGTTTTGTATATAAATGTGTATAAAATTGGATGCTTGTACTTGTTAAACTATTAGCTGGGACTCTGAAAACCTGTATTTCATTCCTGGCTTCTCTGCTCTCAGCTAGGTGACATTAGGCAGATGGCTTTGCTTACTCATGTCTCCATTTCCTCATCTTTAGAATAGAGGTAATGATGCCTGCTTTTTTTAGAGTTAGAAAGTACTGGGTATTTATTATTAGCTGTGGTCAAGTGCCTAAGGACACCGTAAAAAGGTATAAGTAACCTAATTAATCTGTTTTGAAAAAACATTGTAATTGGGCTGAACACTCAGCAGTAAGACTGCCTTCAAATAATATTCAGCTAGGACAGATTAGCTTTAAATAATTTTGAATTACTCTTGTTTCTTCCGGAGGAAAGAATGTCACATTCAGGTGAAAATATCCTGAACTAGTCAGTTGCAGTTTAGAAAGGATGTACAGCTGCTTGGGACTTCTTAGGTCCCTACAAATATTTTCACAATTGGTGGATTTAGAAAAGTACTTCAGGTTTTTTTTTCCATTTGTGGATGTATATACTCTTTAAACATTCCTGTGTTCAAATATTACATTAGCAAAATATGCATCCTGTTCTCACTGGAACATAAACAGTCCTTAAAATACCTTTTGGTAGGTGGATGGGTGGAGTTTTTTGTTTTGTTTTGGGGTTTGTTTTTTTTTTTTTTTTTCTTTTTTTGAATTCTGTTCATCTTCCTGTTAACACAGGAACTTGTATATCATTTAGACTTGTATACATTTGACTGAATTTTCTTTATCAGAGTAGCTGTCTTTTTGGGACCTAGATCTGTTACTTTAACTCAAGATAAATTATTAGTGATGGCTAGTAGAAAAGTATTTTGTTAACTATATGTAATAGCTCTTCTGGAAGAGTTTTATACATTGTGAAGGTCATTCATTACAGTGTAACCTAAAGCCTGCAGTAGAATAACTAGATAAATATGTCCTTGACATTGGCAAACAGTGGTTTGAGGGTTTCATGTTGGGATTAGGATTTCTTCATCAGTGCCTCAGTGCTGAATTAGAGACTAAGACCTCTACATGGATTCAGAGTAACAAAGTCTCCCACGTGCAGTGGAGGGCTCAGGATTTTTTTTGTACATACTTGTACAGCTGGTACAAATTGGTTGATGGTAGGCTTTTTGTTTTGTTTTTTCACTACATGGGTCCAGTAAGTGAAAGGGTTCAGGAACAGACTGAGCTGAAGCATCTCTTATGAGACTTTACTGTAGCATGGACAAAGCATTTGTATGGTACTTTGAAGCTTTAATTATTAATGCTTGGTCTGCAGTTCCTGACACAAGCAAAAGAGCATCTTTGCTAGTGTTTGGTGTGGGTGGGGGAGGTTCTTTTTAAGGAAATGAGATTTATGTTGTAAAATTGAATCCATGGCTTCTGTTACTTTGAGATATGATTGAGAAGTAGCACATCAAAACAGAAACTAATAATACCATTAGCTAACAAAATGCTTTAGGCCTGTCCTTACAAGTACCAGCAGATATGATATGTTTGTTTATTTGAACTGCAGCAATACAGTTATGTCACAGTTACACAAATCAACACAATTTTTGTTACTGCCATTTTACAGCTACCACTTACTTACTGTTTGACACCTTACCAGTGAATTAAACTACTTGCATGGCAGTCTGGGAGTACATCCTTTGGAGCAAAGTACTGCTCGGTTTTCTCATGATTTTGTGGGATGATTTTCCAAACTTTCAGGAATTTGGTGACTGTATGTCAAACTAAGGAAGTTTTGTGGCATCCATCAGAATTTCCATGCAAATTCTGGTATCTGGTGAGGATGAGATGGCTGAGGTTTCTGTGGTGAGGAGACACATGAACAGGATAGTAGTGCACATTTGCAGGCTTATGTTCAGCTCAATGAGCCAGCTTTGCTGGGAGTTCTGCTGCTGTTCTGCTCTGCTTAGTGGAAGAGGCTGAAATGAGGCTGTTCGAGGTAGTGCATTCAACCTCATCCGTAGGGTGAGCTGAGAGGGTTCATGTGATCAGTTACCATGGCTCACAAGTGGGACCACCAGCTGGGTAGTGGTGAGCTGGTTGTTTTTTAGAGCAGGCCACGCCTTACTTTTTCTTGATGTTAGGTATAGATACAGTTTCCTATGCTTTGTATCAGCATTATGCCCACTGTGGCTGTACTTCCTGTTTACTGCTGCTGCAGTGTACAGAGCACTTCTGGAGGGAATGCACGGAGATGGCAAGGCTGTGGTCTCAGTAATTGAATTTGTTACTTCCACTGGAGAGGGAAAAATAGGAATATTAGCAGATGTGTATTTTCCTAGGCTAAGTATATCCCTACTGAAAGCCTTTGTTATTTTACTGTAGATACATAGCTAGCTATCAGACAGGTACCAAATAAGAAATGATAACTGGAAAAGGCTGGGCTGTGAAAGTTTAGTATATGCAGCATTTCCCTGTTCTTTTTTGTGCCATGAAGAAAGGCTGATATGTGACAAGACCCAGGGACAGTGTGCTCTGGCCCAACATACAAATCAGGGTTAGTAAAAACCTTAATGTGGATGTGACTAAATTAGTTCGCTTTTTCTACCTCCAATTCCTATGGATTCCTTTAAGCCTTGTTTTCTTCACTGGGGATGTATTGCTTTTTAAATTATAGGGAGTTTCTGACTCCTTCTCTAAATAAGTGCAGATCAGAGAGCTTGAATCAGAAGCCTTTAATACCTGGCTCCTGTCTTAGTGCTATGTGTGGGAGTCTAGTGTTGAAGAAAACTCTTTTTATTCTCTTGAGGTTTTTCTGACATTTGTTACCTTGCAACATGGTAGTAGGGTTGATACATTTTAAGTTTCCATTAAATACAAGAACATATTAGCCTGAAAATTAAAGTAGCAGAATCAGTTCTGTTTCTATTGAGAAGAACCATGGAGTTTTCCACTAACTTTCCACACTTGTTATTAGGATGTAACAAAATGCAATAGGCAGCAAATCTATAGCCAGGAGAAGGCATAATTAAGTCTGCAATACCAAGGAACTAATAGATTGTACTAAGTTATAAGATAAATCTCAGGAATACTGTGGAACTCTGTTTGTTACTGTGATGAAACACTTCCAAGCAGATCAGGTCAGAAGGGAGACCTTTTCTTGTGGGTAAATACAACAGTAGTAGTTTTCTGAGCCCTAAACCCAGAGAATATTACTCAGTTCTTGGAATGTGGGTGCCAATACACCTTGTGGTTGGCTTTTTTTTTTTTAGCTCCTAATACTCAAAGTACTTGAACATCTCTACCACATAAATTTTCTCTAATGCAACTTAAGAAGTAAATACACATATGTGAACTTCATAAATACATATGCACTCTCCTGTGTACTCATATTTGTTAGACTGTTGAAATAAATAGGCTATTTAAATTAATAAGAAGTAATAGTAATTTTAATTGTTATTAACCTGAAATAGTACTTGTAAATAATAGCAGTACATAGGTGTTTTGAAATTATTCTTCTATTCAGCTGTATGTATGTATATAATTTTTTATACAAACTTCATGTAACTTTTGAAGAGAAACTGAGAGTTGATGTTTAAAACATCAGAAAAAATGTCCTTTTTTTGTTTTTCATTTCAAAGTCCAAAACACAAACCATCTAATTAACCAGGTAATAGTGATGTTGTTTAGTATATCACTGGTGCCATAGTCGGCCTGTGAACTTAGGAACTTTAACGTATGTATTTTTGAAAACTGTTAAAAGTATATTCAGTTTAGTTTTCTTCGTTGCAGTAAGATGTAAGACAGGTCCATAAATTTATGATGGAAAAGTTCTAGTTGGTTCATTGATGATGTCTTGTGCTAGAGTTGGAAGCTTTGCCCATACAGAATTGAGTCTGTTGCTCAAAGAAAGTGTCAGACTCTGTCAGCTGGTACCACTGCTGAAAGTGAGCATGTGCCATATTATGTTGCTATACATTTGCACAGGCAGCTATATGGTGAACAGATTTTGTTGGGTTGTTTTGGTGGGATTTTTTCACCCTTAGATTAGTTTTCAGCCAGATCAGGTTCAAAATTGCAGTTCACTGTGTGGCCATATAAAAGTTTGTACTGCATATATCAGTGAGTGGTCTGGAACAGGAACAAACTGTTAGGGGAGGTCAGGACTGCTTGTTCTTTAGGATGCTTTTTATTGCCTGCAGTGGTGGTTCATGCAGTAAAATGTTTATGGGAATACAGATTCACAGCTAAGGACTGTGTGGAGTCCAATTCTGCTGCAGGTGAATGTGCTGATAATGAGCAGTCCAAGACTGTCTGTGGCAATTCTCTTCTAGCTTGACGTTCTTCAAGCAGAAAGTCTCACAATATGCCTGTGACAGTGAAAACCTGTTTGTCTGAAAAGGCATTAAAAATAGAATTGGTTTGGACATCATGCCTGGATGGAAGATATAGTTACATTTAGTTTGATGTTGAAGGCTGCGAACAGTGGTAAGGTTTGGTAGCAGTACGAGGCCAGTGTAGGGCTATAAGCCCGAATTTATTAGCTAACTTTTAGAAGTGCTAAGTCTTTGCTGTTAAATCTTTCATGCACTCAAATGCAAGAAGAAATTTTGTAGAATCTTGAGTCTTTTTGTTATTTCTCTAACTGAAGTGGAAGAAAAAGTGAGTGTACAATTGAAATGGATGGGATTGAATTTTGGAGTGAAGACAAAGTACTGTGCAAGTAATACTAGAAATGTACTGCCCATAAAGGTAATGAAGAGGCTGAGGTATTATGTACAGCTTGGTATGAATACATTTGTCAGTTAATGAGTAGCTCGATAAGTGTGAGACATTTGAATATTCAATAGGGAAATCAATCCCCTACAGTGATGAGTTGAATGTTTGCAATAGGAAAATATCTCTGAATGGTCACATGAGCATCAATTAAAGCACCACTTAGAGGACTTTGAACTACTGTGTACAAGATTGATTCTGTGTTTCAGAGGTCTAGCCAAATTTGGGGGAGAAGAGGCCTAAAAATCTTGTGCAGAAGTAAGAAGTTTGAGGTAACAAAGTGATTATATGTTTTCAATGTTCTTGTGTTGAATTAATTCCAAAATTACAAATTCTTACTCTCCTTGTACTTGCTAACCCTGAATGTATTCTTTTGTATTTGTGCTGTTGAGGTGAAAGATTATGTTTAAAATAAACAAGGAGATTGTTTTTGGTGATTCCAGGTGTTCCAGAGCTCTCTAGTAACAACAAGCTAATTTATGTAATGTAGGCAAGAAACTTTATGCCAGTCCTTAGAGAAATGGAAAAACACTTGCTTGGTTCTGTTTTTTACCTTTCTTACTTCTCTTCTGCAGGAAGAGGAACATAACCACTTCCTTTTATGATAGATTTTAGGACTTGCCCTATTTGCATCACTGAGCTTACTAGATATGAGATTGAAGTTTCTTTTTCATCATTGTAATACATGTTATCACTTGGATTTTTGAGTAACATAAGCCCAAAAGCATCCAAATCTATTGCTGAGAATTTAGAAGGAATGCAAATTGACTGTGTGGCTTGTTGCTTTTTACAAGCACAATATGTAAAACCATCCACTGCTTTTCAACTCTGTATGTTTATTTATATGGGAAGACACTGCAAAACAATGAAATGGAATATATTTTAAGAGGATGTTTCCTTCATAGATGGATCTGCTTATGGCATGACAAGATTCTTTCTTTCCTAATACTCAAATTGTGGAAGCTAAAATTATAAGATAAATTATGACAAGGAAGTGTCAGTTTTTCTGACAAGTGTTATTAACCTCTGCAGTTGTAAGGGTGTGTGCTGCCTGCAACCCATCCAGAGCATGTCGGGAATTCCATGGGCACAATCGGATGGGGAGACCCAATAGAGTAAAGCAGATTCTAGCAAAAGGTTACAGAAGCCAAAGTCCAAGTTCCAGAGACTTGTATGGAAAAATACAAAAACAAGCATACAGATCTACAGAAGACTTAAAATCAGCAAGGCCTTTTTGTAGACATATTCTAAACTTAGTGACAGCAGTAGAAAAGTAAAAGTACTGTAAATCGTACATGGCTGACTACTCATGTAGCATTCTTGAACTGCTGCCCATTTGGGACTCAGCAATCTCCTTTAATGGAAGCATGTTTTCTTCAATATTTGAGTTTGTTTGTTGCTTATTTATAAGCTCATATGAAGCCGTTGTTTTAGGCTGAAAATGCCTGGATGTCAAAAGTTATGAGTTGCAAATTATAATATCCATAACTAGGGGTCCTCAGAAAGATTATTTAAATTTTGTTATTGAAACTTAACTCATTATTGAGGGAGTTTTCTTCAAGTTGCTATGATTTGCATCTTTGGTTTCCCAAGAGGTGAGAACATGACATTTTGAAAATTAAAGCAGACAGTGCTTCAATACTAGAAAAACATAATTTCTATCAGAGGGTTTTTTAATTCTACTCTACTTCTTTATTCAGGCAAGTTAGTGTAAGTCAAACTAAGTATTTTTCTGTTGGGTGAAAAATTTAGTTTTAACTATTCATTTTTATCAAACTGGTTCATGTATGATTCCTCAGCATATAAGCAAGCCATTTCACAAAGGAACATCTTGATCTGACTTTTTTCCTTTTCATTTTGTATGCACATTTTTCAAATAAAATATTAATCTGTGGCAAAGTACATGGCATTTATCAGCAGTTAATTTTTTGTTTTGGGGGCAACCTCCTTTCTTGAATTCTGCCTTTACTTGTAACATGCTACATAATGCTGAAACAAATTACAATTGTAAATTTAATTGCTTTAGAAATTGGTCTTTATCTGTATTGGGATTCTGCACAAGAGAGCAAGTGAATATATTCTCAAGTTTTAATTAAATTAATTCTAACAGGTTTTTTTTTAATCCTTAGAAGATTCTTAAGTGCAGGAGGGGTATCCAGTATCATCATCTATTTTTCAGGTTAGCAGCCAGACTAACTCATTTGAAGTGTTTCTTTTTGGTGGCAGTAACTCAGTGACACTGTCAGGGCAGCAGTTTCTGTGAAATGGAAATTGATTTCTTTAACTCCAGTGACATTCTTGAACTAGATGATGTTGGATATGAAAGAAAAGCAAGGGAGATCTAAGTTCTGCTAATGATCTCCCATTTTTGCAAATTTTTATTTCTTTCTACAATAGACTACACTGTTTTATGAGCTCAGAGGTAGCATTTCCTTTCTTTAGCATTTGCCTTCCTTCGCATCTGCTACTTTAATTTAGTGTCAATTTAAGGTTTATACAGTACTTGAAGTCAACAGATTTTTAAAACTTAACTACAGGCATCCATAGATGTTTCCTTACTGCAATGAATATACTTAGTACAGAGTGAAATACAACTGCTGGGAATTCCTGGAAACCTGAGATACAAAGGCAGTGAGCATTTTAGTGGCATATACTGGCAATGAACAGAGCTGCCTCTTCCTCACTCAGGGTTAGCTGGCTGTGGTTGTGGCATCTTCAGAAAACGGGGAGGCCCTGTGCCTAGGCAGAAGCATTGGCTGCTGCAACCCTGAACGTTCATAATAATGCTGGTTCATTGTGTCCTGGCTGGGTAAAGCAGTGCAAAGGGCACGAAAAAGAAACCAGTAATGCTCAGAGAGGTCAGAGATGTTTAGAGTTGAGAGGATGGTAGCCTGACCTAAATATAGTATCTTAGCTTAATTTGGAAAATGTTGTATACAGATTGGGACTGTACTTTATTTTTGTAGTTAAAATTCTTTTTTTTTATTGCAGAGACTGATTTTTATTTTTCTCTTGTGACTCTTGACATCTTTAATACAATACTTGAGAGAGCATCAAAAAAACACACCCCGCCCACTCAGAATCAGCCCCTTCCAAGTGCAGTTAGAAAATAGCCACAACCACATAACACATTTCAGAATATGAAAATCTCTTTCATCAAGTAGGAGTCATCTTCCTGCTGATATTTTTCAGTCAGAAGTTAATTTGTGTATTTTTGTCTCCTAAAGATGACATGCTTTAGATTAGACAGGTCATTATAGAGGAATACATTGTAGATACTCTGGGGAATGCAGCAGGTTAACCATAAATAGCTTCTGATTGCAGTAGTTTCTTTCCTTAGCTTAAGGCAGTTCTTCATGAAGGTTTTGCTCAATGTCATATCTAGAGTATTTTTTGGTAGTTCTTAGTTATTAATAAAGCAGAATATTCTACTTTTGCTTAACGGATTTTTCATGCTACAGTTTCTAGTTTTCTACAGAGAAAAATCTGAAGATTTTTCTCAGGCTGCTAACTGAAATGCTTATGAAGTGGAAAACTTTTAGTCTTGAAAAATGCCTCAAAAGCGATAAGCATACCAAAATCAGATTCACATTAGCAACAAGTATTTCTAGGATGTTTTTTGAAATTGTGTATATGGAAACTGCTGTTTATATGCGCCCTGTAAAATAGGGTGAGGCTTTCAGTGTTAAAAAATTGATCAATTTAGGATAAACATGTTACATACCACATTCAAGGTTCCATTCATATGATTGTGGCTGGAAGACACATAGACTGCATATGTAACCTTACCTACTCTGAAAAGGGAGGAGTATTGAGATCACTAACAAGTATGTCTTGTGCATTTTCTGAATACTCAGCAGTATAAAAAACAACTAATCTAGTGCACTTGTAAGGTGAGACCTTTTTACCATTGTTATGTATACATGGGTTCTTGGGATATCCTTTAAGATTTAGTTTTATATGTATGTCTATACGTGATGCACTGAAAAACTGTTGTTTTGTTCTGCTTTATTTCTTTTATGTTACAGGTCTCGTTGGTGCATTGGTTATTCTGAAACCGCTGCTTCCCATTTTCTATTTAACTGATATTGAGCTGTGCTGGTAGCAAGAGCTAGGTGGAGAGGAGTCCTATGCAAGTGTGTGTGCAAAACAGGAAACAGCTTACTTGGGAGATGGTGCTGAGGCTAAGCATAAAGAGTAAAATTTGTTCAATATGCAGTAAGAAATCCCTTGCTAAAATCCTAGGTTTTTATTCTACACTTTTCACTGTAAACTTCATATGTTAGTCATATGTTCATTTTAGGTCATAAAAAAGTAGATTTACTTAGAGTACTTATTACAGTCAGTGGAGAATCAGGGCTCCTAAAAACTAAAAAAATGTAGAAAGGTTTTACAATCAAAGCTTTAGGCATATTTGTATTTAGAAATGTACTGAGAATTTTTTGCAATCCATGTAGGAAGTGAATTCACCTGCCTCTTTTTCATTGCTGTTGCATATAAAGCAGTTAAGTCAGGCAATTTTCTTTTGGCTTCTGTTGCAGGTTAAGACAGGATACTATTTCTTCATTATTCTGTAATGCCTAGGGAATTCTTAAATAGAAAATGGACATTAAGAGCCAGTAAGAATCTTTCTACCGTATTGTAAGGGTCAGAGGAAGAAGGGTTGCAAAAACACTATTTAAATGTATCACAATGTGCATCAGTGATGCTCTGTAGAAGTCTCAGACAAATGGAACATGAAGTAATGCTTCTATAAATAACCCTGTATTCATACGTAAACTTTTACTGGAAGAGCATGGAATGAGATGCCTGCATCTCTACAAGTGGAATTTTGGGTGTGGCAGTCCCAGTGGGGAAAAGTGATCTTTTCTACTGACCACCTGTAAAAGATGAGGAAAGGATTTAAGAAGACTTTCCAATTCTCCTTTTACTGGTGGAGGTGAAAGCAGGAGCAGGATTTCCAGCTTGCTGGAGTGTAGGCTGGGAACTTGAGTAACTTCAGATAACCCAAGCTACTGTGAGAGAGTTCTCAGTCCTAGAGTAGGAAGACACAGATCCTTAGTATAAATACAAGCATACATCCCTTTCCTGCATAACAGATTCAGCTACCAAGCTGGGAAACCCATAAGCTCTGCTGAAGCTGCTGTTGCACACAGTCCTAGAAAGCAAAAAATCTGGTTCTTCACCAGGATCTAGTATTTAGCCACTTGGCCTCTTGCCTTATAAAACAGATGTTAGTATTATCTCTGATATGTATTGCTGCATTTATAATGTACAAAATAGTTGGCTGCTAAAGATGATGGCTTAATTAGAGTGGAATGTAGACTCTCAACTCTTCCATTAGTTTTGAAATGGCTAAAAATAGCTCCTGTAGAACACAGTAAAGTAAAATGGACTAACATATCAGATGTTTGTGCTGAAAGTTGGAATTGCCAGAAACAAAGAAATTTGAGGGTTTTTCTTTTCAATTGCTAGTTATCCATCTCAGAAATTGAGATTTTCATATAGAGACCCCTTTATTGTACTTTTCAGATTAAAGACATTGTGTATTGGTCTTCAGCAGTGTCCTGATGCTTGCTTGTGTTATTGAGAAATTCCTTTTTATTGTGAGGATTTGTTTTGCATCATTTCAATGTTTAAGATTTTTAACCTGCACTGAAAGACCACAGAAGTTCCAGCTGTAATGATTTGTTTCTGTAGTAAGACATTTTAGCTTTCTTCTCTTGCAGTTTAGTTAAAGTGTGTTACACTGAAGTCCCACCACTTAACAGATGTGGCAACAACTGTGATTTGTGGATGAGCAGAATTCTCAATCTGTTGCATTACCTGAGATAGATAATAATAGCTTTTTAGTGGTAGCTATTATCTAATTCATTTTTCATTCATAAGAAAAATACAAGAAAAATACCTTACCACTTGGGATTGGACCTGATTGTCATTAAGCATTAATAAATTAGAGTTTGGGTTCCTTGAGGTTTTATTTTTGTATTTCTGCATAGTAACTAAAACTCCTTCACAAGCAGAAGTTTACCCACACATTTTTATCTTAATGTTAACATTACAGCTGTTGAAAATATACGGTTGCAATGAATGGTAGCTTCTCCTCCAAGTAAGCATATTTTTGGATGCATGCCCACCAAATTATCACCTTTATACAGTGTGCATTGAGTTTGAGGAGGAGTTATCAAAGTTATAAGACATGATTTTGACTCATATCTGTTGACTTGACCTTTTAACCTTTGAAAATCTCTTCTAGCCAATTAAATACCACATCCTGTAGTTTGGATAATGTAGTGACATTATTTTTTCAAACATCTTGAGCTACATGTATAATATTACTCTACTCTGAATGTTAGACAGAAACAGGTAAATGTTTTGAATGAAAAAAATGCAATAAACATATTTATATTTGGGTTACCTGGAACAAAATTATGCTAACTTTCAGTAGCGGCAGAAATTTTTGAGTTTAGGTGTTTGCTTTAACATGGACTTCAGCAGATCCCTTACTGTTTGAGATGGAAGCAGCATGGGGAAGAGGGAGAGTGTTTCTCCTTGGTGGACTGATTTGTTTCTGTATTACTTATACTTAGAGGCAAATTCACCACACAATATTTGCATGATCTTACCTTTATCTGAAATAGTTCTGTTTCCTGAGTAACTTATGTTATACTTCAAGCACTTCAAAGCATTATAACAACTGCTTGCACCAAACTTGAGCTTAATGTAACAGAGAGATCAGTCAAGTCAAATGAAGACAAATCTTGTGATAAGAATTTCTCTCAAGCCCCCTTCCTTGTTTCAGTCTCTGGCAGTAATTCAAAATGAGTGTATGAATTTCTGAAAGAAATGGATACCATGGATACCCCTATGTAGGGTTTGCCAAGTGTATTAAAATACACTGTATTTTAAATACATGCTGTATATATTCAAGAAATAAATTTAGGCCATTAGGATGAAGTTGTTCATTTATCTATATAGTACAGAAAACTGCAGGTGTTCTCATGAAAAAAACCCCTGCAATTCTTATGGGATTTTTGAAAGTGTATAAAGTAACAAGAAAAGAAAAAAACCCCAAAATTCACAAATTCCTAAGTCCCTCGCAATACATAGTTTTGCTATCAGTTTTAAAATTTAAGGGGTTTTTATTTTAAAGAAGCCTCAAGCTGTCAAACACACATAAGAATGCTCATTTCTCTGCTATTTACTAGTTCATATTTTCATATACTTACTTCAGATTTTTATGGGATCTAAAGATTCTTTTCACCAACACATTTCTCAAAAGAACACTAAATTTTTCAGTTCAAATTTAGAAAATGCAAAACAAGTTTGTGCATAAAATTCCTGTGTTGGCAGTAGGAGGTAGGACACAGATACCTGTCTGTTTTTGCTGCCCAGTCCAGTGCAGTAAGTGTACAGCTCCAGGATCTGTGGCTGGGGACTTAGTCTTGCAGTATTTTGTGCTACTGTGAACTTGCCTCTCTTTCATTTGTTGAACTGTCACTTAATCCACCTGTTTTTCTTATCTTTTAAAGGGGAGTGTATATATTTACCACATTATTAATATATGATAATGTTACAGGCATTAGATGAGAAATTATCGTTTCAGTGCTTTGATTGCCTGCATCTTGGTGAGGCTGCATTTTAGGGGAATTACTTCAGTCTTCATGGCACAGTTCTATGATACATCATTATTGGTGATATTTTCAGCATGCACTATGGTATTAACATTTCATAAAATCTTGTTCCCTGTACCTTGAAAGGGACTGTTTGTATTTTGGCATTTAATAGAGCTTCACCTACCATATGTGGTCTGCTTGAAACCATACTATTTACATAAAAAGCAATTTTCTTCTGAGTATGTTATTCTCATATGTGATGAGAAGCTAAATGAAAACTAAGCAAAATCTCATAGAGAATGGAGAAGTGGCATTATTATAGCCATAATTTCATATCCTGATCTTCTTGGGCACATGTTAATAAAGGTTGTGACAGCAGTCCCTATTGATGGGAACTAGGATTTTGCTCTTTCCTTTGCACATCTGAAACTACAGAAGGAAAGTTTTGTTTCCACTGTACTGGGCTCTACTGGAATTTTTTGGCTTGGAGTTGGAACTTCAATTTAGAGATAAAAGTTTGGAAACCACTGAAGTGTTTGTACTACGCCTGTTGCCAGAATATGTGGTCATGCTTCTTCGATACTGTAGCCATTTGCTGGCCTCCCATTTGAGTGCTCATCACCTGTATTGTGCCACAGCCTCCATCAAGCTTTTGTGATTGTGAGGAACTGTGTGAAGTCACTGACATATGACACATGAAGTCATATGGCATTGAAAGAAAATCTTCAGTGTGAAGTGTGAAGATTTTCAGTGTGAGATTTTCTTTCAATGTCATATTTCCTTGGAAGCCTCCTTGCAGGTTCTTCTCCTTGTGTAAAACCATCAGGAGCTCCTGCAACAAGAAGCAGCCGAAGGCAACATTTCTTAAAATGTTTTCTTTCCCTTCTGTAGCAAAGTCTCTCTCTCTTATGCCCCTTTCTCTCATTAGTGTTGGCACAGCTCTGCATGGACACAACTTCTGGTTCTGTAAGCAAGTCTTTACTGCAGTTAGAGTACCTTTGGGTGCCATGCTCTTTGTGTTAGAAAATTCTGGCTGAATCAGGGATTTTTGATGGCTGGAATGGTGGATGATAGCAAGGACTCCCCAGGGAATTTTATTACCTGTCTAGATGAGGTGTTTTGGCTGAGTCAGGTCACACAGGTTTTCATTCAGGAGCTGTAGGACCAACTGCTGCAGCCCAGCACCTATTGTGTGAGTGAAAGCAAATGTTCCCTTTAAAGTATTCATGAGGACAGCAGTTCAAACTGGGAGAGCATAGCAGAGGTGACCAGCTGATTGAGGACCTCCCTATTTAAGGAACACATTTTTCCTTTCTTTAAAATAAATTAATCTCTTACAGATGCACTTGGGCACTCGCTGTTTGTGCACAGGAATTGAACCCCATTTAATCAGTGTCCTACTTGAATTCATCCATGTATAATATAGTGGACTGTGGATATTTCTGCCTTAAACAGCCTCTTGTTACAAAGCAGAAAGCTGTGACTTAGATTAAATTTAAATCCTGATTTGTGACATGTTAGCACAGCAAACTAATGCCAAAATCTATTAAGCCTCCAAGTTGGGGGTTTTTCAGTTCTTGACATTGGGTGAGTGCCGAGATCTTGACCACAATCACATTTGCTTCTGAGTAGGAGGAAATAGCCCGTGTAGTTCCAGTAACGCAGACAAGCCATCACATCTGGTTTTATGAATGACTTTGGGGGGAAGGGAAGTTTGCAATTGATTAACATTGTTTGTAAAATAAAAGACTACTCTAGTCTTTGGAATTAGTGTAGAGAACTTTGGGAACCTTGGCAGTTAGCTCAGAAAAGCAGGGGTTTTTTCCTTTTTTTTTTTTTTTCCTAAAAAATTATTCAGAAAATTATTATACTAAGATACCTAGTAGTTCCAAAACTGTACTTCTAGCTCTTCAAAATTGAATTACATGTTAATAAGCATTTTGTCTTTCTGGGTAATGATAACTTTTTTAATCATACATAAGATGAAAATCCTATTTTTATATAGCATTTTTTACTATATTTGTCAAACAGGTTTTTAATTGTCTCATTGTCTATTGAAATTATTGCTAAAATTCAAGAGCATATAAAAAGAAATGCTAATACTTTTAGGAAAAAATGTAAGCAGTTTTACTGGGAGTTTTGATATGGTCTGGTTTGTGATTTTTGATTTTTTCTAAATGCAGGTTTAGTGTGTGCTTGTAGCACATCAATGTAAAAGGTAAATAATATTGTGCATGAGCAGTCATCAGCTGTTAAGTGTGGTTTAGTTTAAGGCTCCACTTACCTTTCTATAACAACTTCTAACAGAAATGAGCCATTGAAATTCTTGCTCTAATGGATATTCTCTGTAATGAATATATGGTATAGCACAGTCAAGTTGTACTGTGATCTTAGGAACAAGTCTTCAGGAGTTACTAATGCCCAGAGTTTTAGTGTTATCTTCTAAGAGGGAGCAGTTTGAGAATCTTTTAGAATTCAAAGCCATTTGGTTTACACAACTTAAACAGATTCCCTGCTATGTTCAGCTTCATGGTACTCTCTTCAGCAGTACCATTGCCACTGCTGTGCAGTTTGGATGTTTTATTCTTAAATAGGATTTTGGTGGTAAATGCAGTATATCAAAGCACCTGCTTCACCAGTTGTTTGGTTCAGAATTGATCTGAAGCAAAAGTGCAAGCCCCACATGGTTTTCATAAACAGTATTACCACTCTCTTTCACCACACCAGCCAGAATCAACTGTATTATTAAAAGACATGCTCAGACCACTACTTATTATTTTCAGCGACTATACTTAAAAACAGTTATCAGAAGTACAGAAGTTGAAGGCTGGCATCTTGAATTAATCTATGTAAATAGATAGTCTTTGAGTCAGCAATCAATCAAAGTGAGGTTAAGCCCTGTGCCATGGGAAGTCTGCATAAATGGGCTCTTTTTTCCTTTTTTTTTTTTTTTTTTTTTTTTTTTTTTTTTTTTTTTTTAATCAAGCAGTAGTATCTATGTGCAGTTGTTGATAGTTAATTGTGGTTAGCATATCTTGAGTTTCATTACACACTGAAATGTTTCAGTAATTTGCAGGGCTCAGAAGCATGTATTTAGCAGAGAGGTGTGCAGTGCTGCCTCTCAGTGCTGTCTGTGCCTCCCACGGTGGGTGGGTGCTGCTGCTCAGGCCGAGAGCCAGGTCCCCAGCAGTTTGTGTGGCACAAGGGGAAAGGATGCTGTGCTGGGCTGTCCAGTACTGGCAGCACCCAGCAAAGACTGGCCCCTCTCTTTTAACCAGCACTCAAAACACTACAGAATTTAAAAAGAAACTGAGAATCAGTAACTGGCTGCCCGTTCTGTTGCCTTGGATTGTAAAGCAATGAGGCCTGTTCTCTCTTTTGCCAGCAAGAGTGGTTTAGTCATTATCTGTTTTAGAGCATTTCCACTCTTAAGATATTTTATGTTAAGAGGGAGAGTAAAGGAAAGAGTTGTACAAAAATTCATTGATAGCTTCTTGGTATACAGAATGTGAATGGTTTCTTGTTTTTGCACGCTGCCTGCTTGAGCACTGCAAAGGAAGGAACTTGAGCCTTGTCCCTAATTGTTGTTTCTTTTTGCACTTAATTTTCAGGTTGAGTGGGCAGAGCACCTATAACCTAAAGGATGTGAGGTTTATCCTGGGAAGGAGTTTATCCAAATGAGAAAAATAATTTTTTGAAAGAATATTCAACTCTAAGCAGAGACTTGGTAGTAGGTTCTCATCTAACAAAACTGGAATATGCTGTATTTTAAGTAACTTCAATTAAAAAGTATAGTTTTGAGTTTGGCATTTGGGAGGTGCTTTTCTTAAAGAAAAAAATCCTACCTCATTTCTACTACTGACTTACTATTAGACATTTACTATTAGACTGATTTAACTATCAGATGTTCTGTCCTGTGCCATTGTGGACATTATCTTCATCTTAAACTGGAACAATTTTGAGGCTGCTCATCTTTGCAGCATGAGGCTCTGTCTCAAAGCTTTGTTGCATCTCAGCAACAAAGAGTGCAGGGCCAGAGCAGCTTCCCTTGCAGAACACAGTGTTGCTCTGCCTTCACAGTGACCTTCAGGGGTCACTGAGTGCACAGGTGCCTCCTTGGAAGAATTTATTTCACTGTCACCTTTGTGCCAGGTGACACATCTGGATAACTAGGTGAGAATACTTCTTGCTCAAAAGTGTAATTAATTCTGGATGACAGGAGAGACAGAAGGAGTATCATCTGTGGCTTTTGGGGGGATTTACAAAAGAATGTTTAAGTGTACAGGCAGTGTGACCAGCTTCCAGTGTTAGCACCCCCACTATTGAACTCTACTGTCTCAAAAGCAGATTGAAGAAGACAAGTCTGTCCTGAAACCCTTAAATCCAGAGACAAAAATGCTGCTGAGACTACTCAGGCTGAGGAGAACTTCAACTCAATTACTGCAAATTCCGAAGGCAAATTACTAATGATCATGGAGATTTAATTGCATTGAAGGCTTACTAGGGACTCTGTCTGGAACAAGGGGTCCAAAAACCTTTTTATGGGAGAACGTAACAACATTTTAACAGATGGGATATAGGGCTTGTAGAGGGATAAAAACCTCCCCTGTAACAAAATACATTATTGTTCAATGGATGAACAATTAACTGAAGTCTCTTTAGTAAACCCAAGTGAATAATATTTCTGAATTATTTAGATCTTAATTATATTGTTCTGTGTAAGTGTACATTCTTGGCATAATTTTAGCAAACTTCAGGTGCTATTACAGCATTGAAAAAAAGGTTTTCTTTTGGGTTTTGGTGGTTATTTGATTTGGGGTTTTTTTACATTTTTCATTTGCCTTTCTCCTATGAACTTTAAAAAGTATAATATCCTGCTTTAAGGAAGCATGTGATACATAAGTTTATTTCCAGAAAGCTTGCAGAACAGGCATGAAAAATTGTGGTGGAAAAATAAATACTTTTTATTCACAATTGTTTTTAATATCTCTATCCTTAAAGGCTGACTAGTAGCATACTAATCTTGTCTTTTTTTGATGTCCTTAATTTTTATGTGTTAGAAAGACAGGGAAATCAAAGATCTTAATCTGATTTGGATATACTTACTACTTAAATAGTTTGCCATACAGTTGTTATATCAATTTATTTTCAGTTTCAGTTTTCTCAAAACTAAACACTCAACTCATGGTGGATGGCTTCCTTCATTTCAAGAACCTTTGGACCAGTTGCTCATTGCTATTGATTATTCTATTTCATTTTTTTTAAATCAATTCTATTTTATGTGCCTATATATGGAAACAATGCCATGTACTTCCCAGTACAGCTATTAATAGCCTCTCCACATATGCATAATTATTTATTTTAATCTGCACTGACAGAAGAGCACTCACAAGTGTACTTAAAGTAAATTTGCATGGTTTTTTCCCTTTCATTTCTAACTCACTTTGCCATTTCTAAATTGCTTTCTTGTTCTCTCTTTTACTGATAGTCAAATTCTGTGGCAAGATGGTGGTTCTGACTACTTTGAATATTTAAGAATCTTTGAGTTGTTAACGTTTTGTACTAAAAGTGGAATCTGTGGGTAGACAAATTTAATGAGAGACTCGAGAAACATGGGAAATTATAGTTGAGGACTAGTAGATTGGATCTTGCTTATGGAAGGCAGTATTGCTGGAATATGCATGGATTGAAATAGTTTGACCAGCATTATCTGTTGACATGTAGGGTCCAGGCACAACCTTCGTGATACAAATTGTTTTGAAAACCAAGTTACTGTAGAGTGTCTGTAGTAGTTTTGTGTTCTGGACATTCTTCAGTTTATTAGCCTGGTGCTGTGCTCCATGAACTCCCTCCCAAAAGTCTTCTTCTGTTTACTGTGATGCTAACTGATTTTATGACACAAACTTTCTACATTTTAATTATGCTATAAAATGCCTTTTGTTCACCCCGTTTTTCAGAAGTCAAGGCAACTTCATCATAGTGTTTAAGAAATTTTGGTGGAATTTTGGTCTTTTGGGTAGTTACATGCAATGCAGGCCAGACATTTATTAAATAATTCTGAGTTAGGATGGGTTCAAATTCAGGTTCAGGAGAATCTTTCTTTATCTTCACTCATTTACCTCTAGCTGGAATTTTTTGGGTAGAACCTAATGTCTGCTCATTGTCTGGGGCCTGTGCATAAGGCACACAAATCTTGTTACATATGTAATTAATTGTATATGAACTTCACTGCAGTAGGTTCTATAATGTGCCCTTGTGCTCCTACTTCTCAATGATATGTGAATGTATAGTAGGCACAATTATGACCCCCTGTGTACTGGGACTCTGAAGACTTTTCATCCCCTGCTCCCTCACTACAACAACTCCTGTTTCATTAGTGCAACTTGTTTTTTTTTCATTTCAGCCTAGCTTGCCTGCACAAGAAAATAAGATTTGGGTTTTTTTAATGATTATTACTTTTTAAAGAAATTAATTTTTATTTTAAAATTAAAAAAAAAAAAATTACTTGAAGGATTAAAAAGACCTGGTAAATGTCTTTCCAGTAAAACCTTGAAAGATCCTTATAGATATGCCAGTATTTCTTTAAACAACTGCAAGTATCACTACTTTTTTTTAACAATCTTTAAAAGGAACCTATTATAACGAATGTATAAAATTTCCCCATAGATTATAATTACTAGAAGTTAGTCTTCTTTCCTCTATCCATCTTATCTATTAAAACACAAATTAAATCTATAAAATCACAAACATGACTCATTAGCTCTGAGGCATATAACTGCTAGGCAAGCAGCCATGACAAATACAAAAGTATTTAAATCTCTTGCTGTTAAAAATAGGCATAGTAAAGATGTCACTCAATTTAAAATAAATCTGTTGTAAAATGTAGCTCCAGTTAACATCATATCTTGTGATATTGTTGCTTTAGGTCAATGTGAGTGTAAGCTGAGGTTAGTGAGTGGCCTTACAGGGTTAACTTAGACCTGAGTGCTGGGCACTGTAAGTGTGTGTTGTCAGAAACAGTGTTGCCTGGTGATTATATTACTGTTTTTCTTCCTAGGGGGATGCCAAAGGCCTTGTAACCTCTGAGAATGTGAGCACTGGCCAGAAGTTGGACTTCTCAGATACAATGGTACAGCAGAAGCTGGATGAAATAAAGGACCAAATCAAGCGAGAAATAAGAAAGGAA
This sequence comes from Ammospiza nelsoni, assembly GCF_027579445.1. Classification (NCBI taxonomy): domain Eukaryota; kingdom Metazoa; phylum Chordata; class Aves; order Passeriformes; family Passerellidae; genus Ammospiza; species Ammospiza nelsoni. The sequence continues at coordinate 21,029,226 of NC_080641.1, read as the reverse complement.
CTTAAAATCAAGGAGGGAGCAGAGAACCTCAGGAAGGTCACAACGGATAAAAAGAACTTGGCATATGTGGACAACATTTTGAAAAAATCTAATAAGAAGTTAGAAGACTTGCATCATAAGTTACAGGAGCTAAATGCACACATTGTTGTAACAGATCTCGAAGATGTTGCAGGTACCACGCATTACTGTGAAATCACTTTTTCTTTATAGCTGAGATAAGCTCTCCCCATTTCACTTGAAAAATTTGCTTTGTGAACGAGCAAATCTATAGCTGGTGAGCTTGTTACTTATGTATGTCTCTTTGTTTTGACTCACAAGTCAGTATCCAGTACCTTTGAGTTTAAAATTCCTTCCCAGGGAACAGTGTCTTTTATGGATTATGAGTTCTTCACTTTCAGTTCTTAGCATACTAAAATATTTTCTCAGTCACTGTATTGTTTCCTAGTAACTTTTCTCTGTGTGAAAGCAAATTTCATGAGCTCTTCCAGTGACTTTCTCTGAATTACACCGTAGACATCAGAATGGATGCACCATTTTATTCAATGCAGGAAAAATTACCACATTCATACTTAAAAATTTTTGTTAGGTTTTGGTTTTTTAAACTTAACTTAGAAAATGTTTTTCAGTTGTGCTGTTATTTAACTTATCAAACATTTCTTACAGTGACAGTTCTTACAATTTATTTATTCTCCAGCCTTTTCCACAGCAAAGCTACTATTTTAAAGACAATTTGAAATTGTTTTCACAGAATGGTTGTAGTTGATGGTTTTAATTAGTATTTTCTGTGGCATGGCAGTGAGTCAATACTAATTTTGAATGTATTTTTTAAAAATACCAGGATTGGTATTTTAAGATGGAATGTTGTGAAAGTAAACAGTCCTCTTTGAGCTTTGTGGAATGGCCTGGGAGATACTGCCAGCATGGTGATTTCACATTGCACAGACTCTTCTTGGCAAAATGTTAATAGTGTGCTCAAGCCATTGAAGATTCATGTGAAGTGAATGCCAAGCCTGATGAAGCTTGGGCAGTGGAATAAAGGTCTGCAGCATCCTTGTGATGCAAGGTTGGTTACAGTGAGAATTTAGGAAATAGTGGTTGGTGCTGTCTGCAGTTCATAGTCTGGCCCAGTGACACACTGCAGAGGTGTTCAGGTGGCCATGGTGGCCTGTGCTGGATTCTTTTTGGCATTTCATCTGTGTGAGGATACAAGAGGTGGAGCAGGGACACAGCTGGAACCAGTGAGGCTAAGTGGTTGCTGCAGCATGAAATGGAAATGAATGCAATCATGTATGCTTCCAGATAGCCACTGGGCTTTTGGTAGGCATGAAGCATTCTGTTCCATGTCAGCTAAAGTTTATGAAAATCTGCTTCAGTGTTGACAGGACTGTGGCTTTTAAAGGAACGGGAAGAGTGGAACAGAAAGAGAATTGTATACAAACTGTGTATAGACCAAATATTAAAAATCTGTGCAGATACAATTTGCAAAATTCAGCTAGCAGTAGAACTTGAAAAGTGGATGAGCACAGAAATGCTCTTGTTTGAATGCTTCCTTCCAGTGTAGCATTTTTAAAAGCCTTATAATAATGAGTTAATGAGTAATATTGTCATTGTGCATGTCTTGGGAAATGCAGGAGGGATTCAAAGGACAAAAGATCATGGTTGATCTTATGTGCTTCTACATGCTTTTGGTGTGTGCTAAACTTCTTGGGACTGTTTTTAAATTCCATTCTGTTCTAGGTGTTAGTGGTAGATAAATTGTACAGTCTTAATCATGGAAAGTATTGCATCAGGTATTCCCATGCAAGACCCATTTAAATAGACTATTTTGCATAATCTTCATGACGGGGGGAAAAAAAGTAATCTTTAATTCTGTTAATACCTCTTTTTAGATAAAGATTTGGAAGCACCCACCCTCTGAAGTTGAACTGCTTGAGTTTTTTGTAATGTTTGCTTTGTATTTTAAGTGCTTGTCTCCTTCCTCATTCATGGTCAGTACTACATGGAGGGGGAGCACTCTCAGTAAATGTTGTCTGTCTTGAGACAAACGGATGCAAGTCATTTTGGTGATATTTTGATTTTTAATACTGAAGCCTTAGGCTTGACTTAAGGTATTGGTGAGCTTGACCTTCACAAAATAAAGTTGGTGACATAAAAGTTGTGACATGCCAACTGTGTGTGTGCATGTGGATATATGTGTACACACACACACACATGGTATTGAGGAAGTACAGAGATACATAACCCTAAAGGTGACTGATCTGACATCAGATACCTCAGTGGACAGGTCACAGATACCTCACTTGGGCAATTCTTGCTTTTGCTAAAATAGGCAGTGAATTTAATATCCATTTACTGGTCAATATGGGAGCTCCCCAAAAAGTGCACTGAATAAAGAGATTATCTTTATTCAGTGTTACTGCTTTTCACTTTAGCTTGTGTTTGACCTTCTTCTGGTCACTTAGTAACAAGTTATATAAAAGAGGTGGAAATATATGGGAAATTTTTAGACTGTGCAGATCATGAATGCTGAAAATAAGGTAAAGAAGGTTCAAGAGCTGTATGAGTCAAGGTCTGTCTTCTCTTTATGTACTTTAATACATTTCAGTATTAAAGCCCTGTGTTTTTCCCTGTGTGACAGAATATACTGGGTAGGTTTTTTCAGATTCTAAAGTCAGGATTGAGATTCACTGAACTGATGTCTTTGACTTGTCAGGCCTGAACTGTAAAGATTTTTTTTACTTTTTTGTTGACTGGTTGAAAGACCATTTTGGTAACTTAGAACAGTCATTTAATCTTCTTGTGTTCCTGTATCTGAAAAGTGGGTGTGAACATATATTTGTGAAGTGCTCCCAATATAGAGCTGAGAAATGCTACACAGGCTGTTGTGGTTCTTTCTGTTGCTTATGGTATCAAGCAGTAACTTGTATTACTTTTTAACAAGCCACTAATTTTTAGTGTAACTGCTTTGTAATCAGCACAGTGCAATCAATACATGTTGAAATCATTAAATATAGTGTTAACAAATCTACTGTAGAAAAATCTGTTTTAATAACATTCCATTCCAAGCAAGTCTAGATGTTTTTGTGGTAGTTTGCCTAGAGCTGAAAGATCACAATTATTTGAAGAATTGGTACTAAACTTTAACCAGAAAGTGCAGTTTGCCAAACAGCTTTATTAGAGCATGTGAGGGTAGATTTGACAGTGGGTATGTGATTCAGAAACAACTTTTAGCACAACATAGGTGTACTTTACCTTATAGGGATTGCTGATGAATCTGAGTTTGTTTTAGAAGTGGGACTTTGTACCCAAGTCTGCCCTTGTTGTGCAGTGTATTAGTCACTGCAAGGATGTGGAATTCTAAAATTTGTAGGTCAACACTTAAAAGTGAAGCAGAATCCAGCAACATAAAAAGAGTAGGACAAGCCTAGCAACCATTATTGCTGCAAGTCTGAGAGATGTAATGTGTCCCATGGGGATGATTACTTCTGTTTCAGGGATGAAGAAATGTTGTGTCTAGAAAACATATTTCTATACAACAGCAAAGACTGAATTGGTGGATTTGTGTTTGTGTCAAAAGCAGCAGTACAGATTGTGGTCTCTAATGTGACTCAGGGAGGTGTAAGACTGAAATAGCTTACCTACAGCAAGTTACTGATTTAATTAGACATGTAGCTAATACATAGAGAACCTATAAATTGGCAAATTGGTCTGTTTCATAGAGCTGAAGTTCAGGGGGATAGAGAAGTGTAATGATAGGAAAACCTTTGAGTGAATTGATAAAATATGGACAAAACTAACTCAAAGACAAGTTAATGCCTTTTCTTCCATCCTCCTAACTGACATGGAAGCTATCCACTTTACATCAAACTTGGCTGTAGGCATTGCAAAGAAAATAAATTATTTTTTAAAATAATATGATTAGCTGGCTGTTTGGGGGATTTCTTGGTCCTTACAAAAGACTAGGTTAATCTGTTGGACACCAAAGTGTCCACATAAGACCAATTACTGGAAACTAGTAGAGGTAGCAACCAAACTGATAATAGGTAGTGACATTTTAGATAGCAGACTCTACCTACAAACTCATATCCATTGGAATTTCAGATAACTTTGGGACCCTTAATAGACTAATATTATCTATGCAATTTGAAAGAATCTCATGCCACTTTTTTAGTAGTTAAAATTAGCTGCTACCTAGTGGAAATTCAGCTCAACTTCAGAAGTTTCCAGGAGGTCAGCACTGGATGTTTTTAGAGTGCAGAATGTCCCCTGCTGCCTTGAGCCTACTGATGACTTAGTTCCAGTGCTGATCCAACCTTCTGACTCCCTGAGAAAAGCCTGACAATGCATCTTTCTTCCTCCCTTCAGCAATGACTAAATGCATTGCAGGTATTTCTGTGGGGTATGACACTGAGGAGGCTAACTGCAATTAAATATCCTCAAATAAGATTAAAATTAACTATTTACCAAAGGTACTTGCTGCTAATTGAGTACTTAAGCAGCAAGCTGCAGTACCATCTGGGAACCCAAATTCAGAAAGTTATGTGGGATCCTCGATTTCACACTGAGCTTACTGAAGAAATACTATATGTAGCATCTGGGGAGGAGATCCCAAAAGAATGAGCAGCAGTCTCAGAAGAGTTGAGTTATGTAACTGCTCTTTATAAATATAACTTAGATAGCAGTGATGGGTAAAAGGCAATTTAGAAGCAAGAAGTTTTTGCTGGTGAGCACTGTACAAACTCAAACTGAAAAGGTTTTCAGAAGAGCAAAGATCACGGTTCATATGAGCATTTCAGACTGAAAACTGCAATTGTCCTCATGTAATCCAAATATTAAAAAAAAAGTCATCCCTATTAACTTATTTTAAGTCTGGTGAGTATATTTTTATGAAAACAGGGTCTTTTAGATGCTAGGGAAGCAGCACTGTAGCTCTTCCAGCAGCCTGCATGTGTGGTGACAAGTTGCACAAAACTCACAATATTCATAGTTGTTGAGCATAATAAGATGCCTATTTGCTTGAAGTTGAGTTCACTTGAAATGCATGTGTTGCTTCACTCTATACTCACTGTCAAGAACAATATCTGGGTCTGGGAGCCCGAACCTGTACCCCAGCAAAGCCCTTGCTGTCCTATGCAAAGCTGTACTTGAATGTATCCAAAATGGCAAGTCTTGCACTGCCCTTATTAACCAACAAATGGGGCAACCTGGAAAATCTCTTCTGTTCCCCAGTCCCTACTTTGAGTGAAATATCAATTTGGTATTAGTACTTAACTCTTGTATAACTTTAGGAGTATACATAAATTCCATTGATTGCAATTACGTGGATGAATTTATTACTTATTCGTACTATGAAGATAACTAAATGCTCTCAGAGGAGATATGACCCCCTCTGTAAAGTGCTTTAGATAAATAAATCTGAGATAACTAGCCATGCAAAGTCATTACAACCTTCCAGAACAAAGAGAAAAGGAAACAGCTAATACAGATGTAGCTTGTAGTGTTGCTGCTGAGACTGTCAATCCTTTCTGCAATAGAACCGGTTTGTCTGGCTGATTTAAAAATTAATCTGAATTCTATAAGAAGCTGCCTCGAGCTGCTTACTGAGTAGTAGTGGGGAGATTGGTTGGGGGATGGTAGAAGGAGTCCCTTGGAAAGCATCTCTGAAAAACTATTGTTTGTTTTTTTTTAACATAATATATTAAGAAGCATGTTGTTCCTAATTTGGGAGTTTAGTGAGCAGCCATTATGCCTAAAGGCAAAAAAATTACTTCTTCCTAGCAATTAGTCCCTATTGCACCAAAGTTTCCTTTGCTATTAGTTACTAACAAAGCACATAGTACAACAATTTTAACTAAGTAGTAGAGGGTAGGTTACACCCACAAGTACAGACCAGCTCTTGAGATGACCCAGGTAAGTGGTGTGGTTACACCTTCACAGCAGAGACATGCAAAGGCAGATAATGACAGCTGCCTGGGCAGCCTGAAACATGGTATCTCTAATTAGTCCTTAACTTGCAACTTGTGTGTTGTTTTAATGCAAAGAAAGGCTGCTTGTGTACATCCTTAAAAGCTGTGAAAACAGACTTCAGGAGCCCCACAGCCTTCACAGGGATCATCAGAGGGCTGGGATCTTTAAATGGTAGAGGCTTGCATCATATATCTAAAGTTGGTAAATATCATTTATATGATGAATCTACTTTACAAGGAGACCTGACACTGTGACTTTCAAGTTCATGTTTGTTCTCATTTTGAATAGATTATTAGATGAGGATTAGTTGAAACTGAAGACATAAGTGATAGGAAAGCATTTTGTTAATCTTTATTTTATTAATAACAGATTTTAGGTAAAGCTGTTCAAGTGCTCTTCCACAGAGGAGCCAAGCCAAAACATTGAGGAGAGGATCAATGAAAAAACAGCTGAGGAGTAATGCAGATTTTTTTTTTAAAAACATCTGGTATTTTCTGTGCTACCTTTAAGTAGTGAGGATGCAGTAAGAGACTTGTAAGTGGCTTGAAGTGAAGAGTGAATTAGCAGTAGAGGAAGTTAAAACTCCTTACTTGAAATCTGTATGTAGCCTCAGCAAAGATTGCCATTTAGGAGGAAATTACCCAGCAAACTTGGAAACAAAATGTGTTAAATCTCCAGAAGTAGTTATCAGAAACTTTTACAGAGAAAGTATGAAATGGCAGATAAAATATCTCCCCTTGACATCTCATAAGTAAAAATTTGTAAGTTACTCATGCACTGCCTCTGTTTTCTGGTAATTGAGGATTTCAGCATTCCTCATCCTAGTTTTAATGCAAGGAAGATTATTACAACTGGAAAAAAGATTCTATGGTTCATATTCAGTAAATACTATCTTCAAGGAAACCAGAACTGTTTGTCCACAGAGAAGGTATTCTCTTGGTTGTTGGGGTAGAAGAAATTTATTTTTTTTAATTATTGTGGTGGAAATAATTTGTCCTCTTTTACCAAAAGGTTGGAAGTCATTTGGACTGCTCGGGAGAATAGTTAGCTATAAGGACAGATGTGTTGGAAATAGTCCAGTTGCCACTTATTTTCAGTTTACTAACAGTTCATGTTGCAGAAGCTGAAATATGAAGTTATACAATAGACTGGTTAGGAAAAGTTAAGGAGCTTGACTTTATAATTTAATTGATAAAACTAACTTGCATTCTATGAAATAAATCCAACAAGAGGGAGACCCAAACACAGTAATACTGTCAAGTGAAAAAGCTTTCTCCTTCCCATAGATCAGTGAATTGTTCAGTAACCTATCTGACTATGTATCCAGTTATCCCAGATTTCTGTTATGACTGCACAGCAGAATACATTCAGCTTTAGAATAAGAAAAAGGCTTATTTTTATATGTTCTTAATTTTGACATGAACAGTGTCTGCAGTATTCGCACTAAAACGGATGAGGATCTACTCAAGAGCTGTATTCAGACAGTGCTCAGTAGTATCTAATACTATTATGCAAGTTTGTTGTTAAAACACTTTGATTTCAAATCGGGAGTATGAGAGAGCTTAATGGAAAACTGCATTTTTTAATTGACTCAAGACATTTGAGAAGAATTAAATCTCCTTTGAAATAAAAATAGGCTTAGCTGCAGACCTGCCTGTTTGCCCAGTGCCGGAAGTGATTCATGTGAATCAGGACATGTGTAGGAGTCACGGGGCTCTCGGGAGGCTTTTCATGGTAAGGCGCATTTGCAGTCCTGTTGCAAAGTAGCTCTGGACAGGAAGGTCACTTAATTCTCAAGTAGGATGTTCCAGTTCTGTTCAATCTGTAACTTCATAGAATAGAGTGTAAGGTGGGTTTTGGGGGAGTGGTTTGGGTGTTTTCTTCCTGGTTTTTTTTCTGCACGCTTATACCTTTTCTTTAATTCACAGATTGTCCTAGTACTCCTGATACTCCAAATAGTGATCCTCGGTTTTCTACGAACAACAGATTGATGGCCTTAAAGAAGCAGTTGGATATAGAGCTGAAGGTAAAACAGGGAGCAGAAAATATGATACAGATGTACTCTAATGGCTCTTCAAAGGTAAGGCTTTGGAATGCTTAAAGATCATTAAATGAATGTGGGTTTTCACATTGCTATAATGTGACTGTACAATGTATAAACAGTATGCAGCTTCAGTATTTTTAGTTCGGGCTATATTTTTGTTAATAACATTTATTTTACCATTTTTTGTTGTGGTTTGATACCCACTGCAGGGATTGTGTTATCAGTTTGTGCAGATGCAGTTCAACCTAAATAATAAATCCGGCTTACTAAATTTAGTACATCTAGTAATCTTTGACCACGTGGGATTCACTTAGCAGCGAAGCTTGGTAGGACTGACTGGTGTCTGGTGTTTTGCCTAGCTCCACAGAAAAAAAAAAGATCCATTAGTTTAACATTGTAACATGCATGATAATTGCAACAAAGGCAGTATTGCCAAGTATATTCTGAACTTATCATCTAGCTGTAGTTAGCAGCAAAAAGATCTGTGCCAAATGCTTCAATAGAATGTGTGTAGTATTCTGATAGAGATGTCATAACCTTCACTGATACACATAAAATACACATTGAAATAAATTCTTTTTAGGGAAGTGTGGTAATCTAGAGGTAGCAACTGATAGAATAAAGTGAAATTAAAAATAAAGCCACACTTATTATTATATCTGAATTTTAAGTACTTGCACTCACTCTCTCTTGATAGCACCAGAATTTTTCCAAGGAGGTGAAAGGCAGTCATAATTCTCAAATGAGAAAAAAGGGAGGGAAAGATCCTCTACTTACATTCCCCTTCACCTTTCATTCATTACTCATTAACTGTTCTTTACCTGTATTAAATCATTAAGGAAATTAATTTCAAGACTAAGGGGAAACACAAGAGTAGATCTAACAAATAATGTGTAGTAGCTTGGTTAGATGTTTTTGTGTCCAGACAGTAGTAAGGAGAATCAAAATGTTTTAAGATCTTAGCTGAGCCAGCACCTATCTGGGTCAGTCAACTTACTAAAAGGAAGTGTTTGGCTAGAAGAGAAGGAATCTGGAAATTACATTGCTACCCCTTAGAACTGATTTTAACTAGAAATTGTTGGAAAGGAACTTCATATTTTTGACTGAATTTGGGCTAGGTGTTGGTGGAGAGGCAGATCACTTTGTATGTCTCTACTGTATGACTTCCTTATACCTTGAACAAATAGCAGGGAGTGCTGCTTTCTCACAGAAAATGAGTTTAGACTTGATGGACCAGAGGTGCCATCAAGTTCCTCCTGTCCCAGGCAGCCTTATCTGAAAGTGACCTGTAACATACTAGCTGGGGGCAAATAGAAGAAATAGCTGGAGTGCACATTATGACTAAGGTCCTGGGAATGCTGTCCATCCACCACAGTCCCTCAGCTCCTAGAAACCCTTGGAGTCTACATTCTCTGGGGCCATGTACTTAACATCAGGTACACTTAGAACTAATAATTAGCTAACCCAAATGGATCAAAAGACATACACGAATTAGGTTTCTAATAAACCCTTGGTAAGTAACCTTATAACAGGCTGAAAAACTTAACTAAACACTCAGGCTGTAATATTAGACATTGTTAGCAGGCTTTGATCAGACTAGGTAGAGAAGATAAATTCTGGTTTGCTTTAGATTGAGGTATGTAATTAAAATCTCTGATTGAATCTTGTATTTGTGATTGGTAAATGCTTAAATGAGCCTACCACATTGGGAGTATATAGTAACTGGGCTGGAGAGAGCAAGCTGCAAAGCACAAAAGCATTGCCAGCCACTTCAGCAAACAGGATGGAAATGGTGGGTATTCATTCTCTTTTTTTTTTTTTCTGCTCAGTTGTGAGTTATTGGGCAAGTTTGAACTGTAGCCTTGAGCATGCTGACTATGTTTTAAAAAGCAGAGCTTAAAAGAATCCAACCATCTGGATGGGGTGGGCAAAAGGGGCAGAAAATCCCCAGTTTGAATCCAATCCCAGTAATCCAGTAGTTCTTTAAAAAGTAGTCATAGGCCATCTTTAAACATATTAAACTCATTTGTGACATTTCTGCAAGTGTACTGTATGATCTAATTTCAAATCTGTTGTATTATTTTGAGACCTAAATTTAATGGAGGGAAGTTATAATCTGTTTTCTAAAAATGAAAAAGCAGTCTGTTAATAAACCCATCATCTCATGGGAAGCTTTTCCCTTTGTACTTTACTTGCTTCAGTAACATTCAGCTCAACCTATTTGGACTTGAACATTTCTGAGATAACGATCATCTTTCCTTGCATGTGCGTAGGTTCTCTGAGATCCCATGACAGCTCTGCAGATCAGTTTTACAGGCACTGTCGGTTCTTCTGTACTCAGAAGATGCATTGAAATACTTTGTATTCAGCCTCCAACACTAAGAGAGCTGCTGAGCATTACACATACATTTTGATTCGGAAGATGTGATCTTCTGTCTCTTTAAAACCTAAGGATATCTCTGTAACGCTGGATTGCCTCTGCTCTACACACTGAAGGGCTAATGCTGCTCCTGAGCAAGCAAATCCATTCCAGTAAGAGACTGTGAGGGATAATCAAGAGCAGCAAGACCAAAAATAAGATAAAAGGGAAGATACAGACAAAGAAACACTTCCAGCATATTTATACATCAGAATGATGCATGGATAAGGTTTAATACAGGATTTTAGAGTAACTTGTAATCTGTTCCTTAAACCCTATACTCTGCTAGAGTCAGTGATTATTCCAAAATTTCACATCTGTGTGTGAGAAAGTATTGATTTAGGAAAGTCAGTGTGATCATTAATTGGATAAGTAATATGGAATCTTAAAATATGAAATCTGTAGTATCTCCCTGTAATGTTGATTAATACTAAAACTTAAAATTGAGAGTTGTGAAACTATGGTATGCAGAGGGGGCACAATTTCTTTCCACAAAACCAAAGTCTTTTTATGTGTAGATTTTGGTATATCTACCCTGCAGAACAAAGGGCAGCATTAAAATATCTGAGTGAGTAGTAAGTCAAGGGGAGAGGTCATAGAGGAGCTCCGTGAAGGTCAATTTCTCAGCATACAGATCTTTCTTACAGTATGCTTCATGGTGCAAGTATTTCCAGCTCTGGGACCCGAGCTTCACTGCAGGTCTTTCTCTTCATTATGGCAAGGGAAGAATTTACTTTCTTTAACTTCTTAAGTAGTTGATAACTTCATTATAAAATCAAAAATACAATTATAAACCATGTCCACGGGAAAGTAACTTATTAATGAGGTTATAGAGTGGCTACAAAATGAGCTAACCAAAATACCCTTTGGGTTGTAAGGGTGGTACACATCTGCCCTGACTGCTGTTAATTACTGTGATTGATTGGTACTGCATGGACAGGACAAATACACTGCCTTAATTTCCTTAAATTTTCTCATACCTTGTTTTTGTTGTTGTTCATACTGCAAGTCAGATCACCTTTAAGCTGTCTGGTAATTGCCAGAACATAGAGACAGAGCCACGTGGAGCCATGGAAGTTTATGAAACTTCATCTTTAGGAATGTTCTCTTCTAAACAGCTTCTTGTGATACTGCTTTTGAAAATGTAGCTTGGTTATCTTAGTTTATTTAGATAAAAAAGTGCTGTACTCTACTTAGATTGCTGATGAAATAGCTAATGAAGTAGGCCTTGTTTGTTAATATTTATTAATGCAAAAAAATTTTAGCTTTCATTTGTTCAGAAAAATGTTCTGCAAGCTTAATGAGCTTTCTAAGCAACATCATATTTCTAATTTCAGTATTGAAAATCAACTCAGGTTAAATAGTGCAATTACTTTTATATGGGTTTAGTCCAGCAAATTTGCCTATTACAAGAGTTTTTACCATACTCAAAATAAATTGGAGACAATCTACATAGTTTTGGAGGTATTTTGCACTTAATATCTTCTCCTTTCTTTAGTATCAGATTACAAAATATTAATCTACATATGTAATGTTTCTAGATCATGCCTCCTTCACTGACCTTGAAACACAGTTTCCCTGGGAGTGGCTCACAGTCTTTAATCAACCAATGCCTCTGTCCTAACTTAATTTTCACTAATATCTTTATGTGGTTAGTTTGCCTAATGCTATACTAAATGAAATGCATAGATTTAGTTCTTGTTCCTAAGTATGTGTGGTTTGAAACTTTCAGTATGTCGTGTTCCGTGAAGATGTTTCTGATTTCAATTTGTCTCTTTGTTTTAACAGGATCGAAAACTTCTTGCCACAGCTCAGCAGATGCTTCAGGACAGCAAGACAAAAATAGAAGTTATAAGGATGCAGATTCTTCAGGCAGTCCAGACCAATGAATTGGCTTTTGATAATGGTGATGGTGTAGAAAGGAAATATGAATCCTTAATGTCAGAATGTCATATAGATATATACCCATATGCACACAGACTTGCCATAAATTTCTTTTAGGAACATTTGATACAGCTTGCATGAACCAAAAATAATCAGAGGCTAGGCAAAACTTTGTGTGTCTTGGGGTGCCAAAAACATCTGAAGGAATGTGAAGGAAAATACCTTCATTGTAATGAAGAGAAATACCATCTCTCTTTATCATCCTTTCTATACATTATGCTGTCCATTTTTGCTTTGTGGTCTAGCTTCTCATTTCATGCATGCTTTCTTCTGTCTTAATAATTAGTGATTTTTTTATAGCATACAATCTTTATATTATGATGCTAAAAAAAATCTGATGCCAGTACAAAGCCTGCTTGTCATACATACTTTAATAGACTGACCTTATTATTTCTAGTGGTAGGACAGATGGAGGAGAATTTCTCCTGGTTTTATAGGTATTTAGGCTAGATTGAGTGCTAAACAATTACCTTTAAAGCAACCAAAAAAAGTGTTATTTAAATGACCTGGCTTGAAATCCTCATGCTGCATTTCAGAAGTATTTTTAAACTTTCATTTCATTGAAAATCTTCAAATAATAAAAAAAAAATTACTCTTGAGCTCTAATAGCATGAGTGTACTAGAAACTTACAGGCATATGGGTATATCTCTAAGTCTTGAACTTTATTTGTGTGCATTTCTGAATATTGACATTGTGTGACAATGCTTGTAGTCAGGGCCTGTATATATCCTAGGTAATGAAAAATGTATGTTCATATTTTGTTTTGTGGTGTGTGAGGTGTTTGGTTTCTGTGTTTGTTTTTCCACACTACTTTTTAACACCCATTTTAGCACATGGATTATGTATATAATTTGTTTAAAAGGAAAAAAAATTCATGCTAGAAAGGGCTTTCAAATGCCTTTTTGTGTTCCTACTACTCTTAGTGCTTTAAGCAGAAAGGAATATATTTGGGAAGTGTTCTGGTTAGGATATCTAAGCACTCTGAGATGTTGGACATTAGAATGTTGACCCAGGCCATTTGGCAAAGGCAGTGTATGGAATCTCTCACATTTCTCTGTGCTGGCAGAAGCCAGATTCCATGGGATTTCAAGTGAGCCAGGGAGATTATCAGAAACTGATCAGGGATCTACTTGGCTACAGAGCAGTATAAAAGATACATGCTCATGGTGTAGTTCAGAAGTGTTGAAGTCCCAAAACTTCCTTGCTAGTTGAATACTGGTGATATTTCAGTTTTGTCCTTTAACTCCCCTGAAGGCATTGTTTTTTCTCCTCTTCCAGCAATTATAGCTCTTCAGGAAGTAAGAGCTGTTTATTGAATTGAGGCTCTGATCAATTATTTCTTCATTCAAATGTAGATGCTTAAAATATCAGTTTTTACTTTTATTACATACTTCAAGATTCTCTTTGGACTACCAAATATACATATCTCCTTGGTTTTTTCCTTTTTCTTCTCCCCTCTGTTTATATGGAGGAGGGGTTGATACTAAAGAAATTAATCCTGGTTGTTATCTTCAATGAAGGTTGTTTGTTTATATCTCTTTGCAGCAAAACCTGTGATAAGCCCTCTTGAACTCCGAATGGAAGAATTACGGCATCATTTTAGGATAGAGTACGCTGTAGCAGAAGGTGCAAAAAATGTGATGAAATTACTTGGATCTGGGAAAGTTACCGACAGAAAGGCACTTTCAGAAGTAATTTGTCATTACAATTTCTGATACTTTGTTTTAAAGGTTCTTTAAGGGAAAAAAAATTGAACTATTTCAAATTCTTTTTGTTTTAAAAAGGCACAAGCAAGATTTAATGAATCAAGCCAGAAGCTGGACCTCTTGAAGTATTCACTGGAACAGAGATTGAATGAACTTCCTAAAAACCATCCCAAAAGCAGTATTATTATAGAAGAGCTTTCATTAGTGTCTTCACCCACATTAAGTCCTCGTCAGAGTGTAATATCTACTCAAAACCAGTACAGTACACTGTCCAAACCAGCAGCTTTAACAGGTATGATTTAAAGAGCTTTTTTGGTTTTCCTTTTTTGATCATAATTATTGACTTAAAACCAGCCTTTAATGCCAATTATATTTCTTACTGGACATATGTAATTGTTGTTCTTTTCCTAGACAAAGGCATTTAGAGTTTCCCAGTGTCTATACACTGCAAAAAATGCAGATAAGTTTCTTTGATTTATTTGTTTACCTTTTTATAATGTTATTGAAAATGTGTTGCTCTGGCATTAAATAGCTCCTTATGGAATGATATTGCTAGCATTTACCAAATGCCTTTAATCTTGAGATTATCATGTACTTATCATCAAGGTGTATAAGTATCTTTATACCCATTTTACAGATAGGGAAGCTAGGTTGCAGAAGGGTTCAGTGAGTTGCCCTGATCATACAACAAGTAGGTGACAGAGCTGGAGATAGGCACCCAGCTTTTCTCCCAGTTCCTATTTTACCCACTGGACCTCAATGGATTTCTGGAAGGTGAGATTTATACTACCAAATCATGCATTATATTTGTAATCCAAAGAAGGAGGTCCTAACAAACATAGATGAAACCATGGGAGACTCTGGTTTGTTGGTGCCAACTCTTTTCCTTGCAAATAAGATTGGAGTGATTTTTTTAAAGAGACTTGGCCTACTGTGAAGAACCACATTTATATATAAATGTGAATTCGGAACAATCTCATAGTTTGGGTTCACCTGGAATTGTCCTTCATTGAAAGTAAGGTTTCAACAGAGAACGATACTTTAACAAAAGTCTTGAACATTTGCCCCTCACAGCATTCTTAAAGAAAAACATGCTTCTGACTACTTGGGAGTATGTTGCTGTTCTAAAGTTTTTTAGCCAGTGGTCTAGAATTCCTAGGACAGATAGGTTTGACTTTATGTTTTGTTTCCTAACACATTTGGCATGTAACTATTAAGCCTATTATTAACAGAGTAAGTTTATAAGAAAAAAAAAATACCTGGAATTAAAATGTTACTCAGGATATACATGTAGAAATGAAACGGAATTTAATTCTCAAGTACTGTGGGGTTATATTTTGAAACAAAAAGAGGAACTTTTCTGCTAAGCAATAATAATAATATGGAGCAAGTCTATTTCTCTTGCATTGTGAAGCAAGAGAAACTTGCTGAGAGTCTCTCAGCTGAGAGTCCTTGTAAAGTTGTGTGGTAATAAGAACTTTTTTCATCAGATGAAAACTCAAATGATCTCAAAAACTCAAGTTTTTGATCAAGATGAAAACTCAAGTGACTGTAGGCAGGAAGTATCATGCCTTGCTTTTTTTTTTTTCTGTTTCCTGTAACACATAATGAAGAGCCAGATACTTTATAGTGACTATAATTTCTTTTTAAACAAGATTTCCTTATACATATGAAATTTTTTAAATGGAAATTGACAAAGCTACATGCTTGTGAAGTTCTTAATAGTTTCACTTTCATATTGCCTACACAAAGAGCTTTTGTATTGAGCAGGATTTAAATGAACAGTGTCTCTGTGTTTTGCCTCTAATGCTTTGTGAGAAATAGAGCAATGCTACTGTCATACATCTTTAAGTGCATCAACATGACTTTCTGATTTGCATCCATTCCTTATACAAGAGTATAGCTTTTCTGCTTATTAATATCTTTTTTTTTTCTAAACAGAGTTTGGGAATGGAGTATTCTTTTACCTTTTAACCTGTTTCGGAAGCCAATAGCATCTCTTTGTCTTCATAGCCTAATGCTTAGCTGTCACTTACGGCTGTTAGCTTCCTACAGGTTGGGATTTCTTCTTAGACTGCTTTCTTGCTGTCTGTTCTGTGGGCTATGATGTTGCCAGATCATTTTTAGGTTAAGTCTGACTTAAGTTTCTGTTACAAAAGAGTACTTTTTAAGTGTCATGGTTAAGTACATTTGCTGTCAAAAGAAGACTGCATTTCAGAGCTGCATTTCTAACTGACACTATTATGAACTGGCTAATTTCACCACTTCTAGTAGTTGATTTTGTCAGTCAATGCTGTCACAGTTTCATAGATGTTATCTTGTACAGGATGAAGCCTACCATTCTTGTAACCATCTGTGGTATTCAGATGTTTTTGTGCTGCTGGAGGAAACTCTTCAATTTGAACAGCAGTCTTATACCTCATTTGGTTAAAGATGCAGAAGATTTGGAAGAATAGCTTGTTGAAGAGTAGCTTCTTGTCTCAGCTTTTATAAATCCAAATTCAGTCAAGTTAGAACAACTGAATGATTTTAAATTACATACTGATACAAATTTGACTTTAGCATGCACCAGGCAGATGTGATTTCTGGTGTGTGATTTCTTACAAAATCTGTAGTCTCAGTAGTTTGTTAATTTTATCCAGTATTAACTAGTTATATAAAACTCATTAAAAATTGTTATTGCTCCATCTGCAAGATTCATTGCTTTAATAAGAAACTTGAAATTTGTCAGTCTTAAAAAATGACGTTGTTTACAATTCGAACCCAACTCAGTTAGGTTCCCAAGTGAAGAAAACAAAAAGACTTCTGGAACACAACAAAAACTTATTTTGTGTTATCTTGGTGAACTGCTGCTCTTTTCTAGAAGGCTGAGTCCCACATAGTTGACTTTTAATGCTTTTATTTTCAATATATATGTGTGTCCTGGATTTGTCTTTTGATTTCATCTGATCTTTCTGTTATGCCCTGTGGGAGTCAGAATGTGAGCTATTGCCATCAATCAGTCATTAGTCATTCACTTGGCTTACTTAAGAGCAGAAAACTTTCATAAATCATTGTCCATCTTCTTCTAGGTACCCTGGAAGTGAGGCTTATGGGCTGCCAAGATATATTGGAAAATGTCCCTGGTCGATCAAAAGCCACATCAATTACATTGCCT
This sequence comes from Ammospiza nelsoni, assembly GCF_027579445.1. NCBI lineage: Eukaryota > Metazoa > Chordata > Aves > Passeriformes > Passerellidae > Ammospiza > Ammospiza nelsoni. The sequence continues at coordinate 21,011,988 of NC_080641.1, read as the reverse complement.
GGTTGGAGTCCAAATGAAGCCAGATCATCTTTCATAAGCAGACCCAGTAAAAGTAAAAGTGGGAGTGGTAGAAACCTTCTGAAAACTGATGACTTGTCCAGTTCAGTATACCCTTACTTCTCTTATTTTTATGCATTGTCTTTTATTTAAATTTTCATGGGCATGATATGTTCTGTAATTTAAAATATTAAATTGATTGATTCAAAGCTTTAAACTTTAAATATTTCTTTACTTGTTATGCTGTTAACAAAAGCACAACCATGCTATTATGCCCATAAGAACCAATTAAATATGAGATTACATTTCTAAGGGAAACTTACTGGAGATTTTTTTTTTGTTTGTGGAAAATCCTCTTAAAGTTTTAAGCTGAGTTTGTGTACTTTACTTACAGATGAAGTCTGTGCTGTACTGAAGCTGGATAATACCGTGGTTGGTCAAACTAGCTGGAAACCGATTTCCAATCAGTCATGGGATCAGAAATTTACACTGGAACTAGACAGGGTAAAAATGTGGCCTGATTTCCTCAACAGCTGTACTTGATTCTTGTATTAATTTCATGTTGCTTTTTTCCCCTGTTGCTGTCATTTTATTCAAATTCCGTAAGTGCAGCATTCCCATCTTTACTAGAAAGAGCTCCCTGGGCTTAAGCTGTTGTGCTGGGCCAGCATTCTAGAAATCTTAACATTTCTGACTTACATACTGATGTAATATTTTTGTCAAGATCTAACCCTTAGTGGGTTTTCAAAGATGGGAGATGGGAGAGATGGTGCTTACTTTTTTATTTGGATAATCAGCTTTTAATTATTTATCAGTAAAGTGTGATATCAGATCAGTTTGGATGTTTTGGTAAAACTGCATCATAGAATTTTTAGTGTTTTTATAGAAGTGTTCTCATGTAAAGCTGGTCAGTTCTTCAGGAATAATAAATTCATTACTTGTTCGTTCTTATAACTTTAAATGTTGCTTAGAGGGCACAAGTATTGAGTTGCTACTTTTGAAGTAGAATTTATGTTATATAGATTTAGCCAAGTATTTTTTTAGATACCTGATAGTCCTAGTATTTTAAGGTATAAGGTTTCTTTTTTTTCTGAAAATTAAACTGTATTTTAGGAGCTTAAATTATCTCCAGTGCATGTTTACTCCAATACATGCTTCTCACATGAGAAAAAATAACAGCCACTTTCCTGTTTTTTTGCTTTCTCCCTGCAAAGCCCCAGTCCAGATTCCCTCCATCTAGGAAGGAAGCAATTTTAGACTTGCAAGTAGAGAAATTCAGGTTACAGTCAGGACTAGTGCAGGAAAAAAAAAAAAAAAACAAAAAAAAAACAAGCAGCTGTGGAGCTCTGAAGCCTCAATTATTTTCAGATTAAGACTTAAACTACTCAGCATAGTAGCTGCTCCTGCCAGCCTCATATGTGTTGTGGGCTCTATTTAAGAACTCAGGTTTTGGTGCCAGAAAAGGACTTTGCTTCTGCTGTTCCTGGCCACGTATCCTGAGACTGGCTCAGAAGGTCAGAGCTTGGTGCCAGTGACACTAAGGTGTGGTTTCAATCCCCATATGGGTCATTCACTTAAAAGCTGGACTTTGATGATCCATGCAAGTCCCTTCCAACTCAGAATATTTTGTGAATCCTTCTGTGCTTGAAATGCACAATCCAAGCCCCGTTATTCTTTAATCTGGTGCTTCTTGACTTTTACTTCTTTTAAAACATATCATAGCCGTGGTAGACAGTAAAATGATGTATCATGATGGAACTGAAGTAGTAACATGCAATGGTGCTGTTACATTGCAGGATTCTTCCCTTTTGGGACAGGTTTTTGTAACACACATATAAAACACTCTAAGAATACATAAATCACATCAGCAAGATAGAGCAGTAGTTCCTGGTAGTTTGAAGTTTTTGACTCCTCTTTACAACCATATTACAATAGGTGTATGCATTTCTAGAGATAGTCTATAAGGTTTTGCATCATCATGGATATCCAGGTACGAAAATGTTTGCAGGCATCAAATGAAGTTGGTACTTGTAAAAAATATGGAAACTACCAAAATTGAGGTTTCTAAGCACAAGTTAAGCTTTGTTGTCAGAGCTTGAGCTAAAACATCTTGAACAAGCAGTGTTGTTAGACTGACCCAAAAAGTCTGGTTACTGTGGTTCTCTGCTTCTACTCTCAGGGAAAATTTTACATCTGTGCTTTTATTTTTACACTGGAGATCTCATCTGAACTGAAGTGAAATGCTGTGATCATCAGAGCTTCAGTCTGACTGGTTAGCCCTGACAGCCTTTTAAAATAACAGCTCTGCATCTTGATCCTTGAGTTCCTTGATCTTACAATTGTACCGTGGTGACTCTTGCAGAACAATTACTAATAAGTGATTTCCTGTCTGTGTTTCCTGTCATAGTCACGTGAATTAGAAATCTCAGTTTATTGGCGTGACTGGAGATCTTTGTGTGCAGTAAAGTTTCTGAGGTTGGAAGATTTCCTGGATAACCAACGGCATGGCATGTGTCTCTATCTCGAACCCCAGGGCACTCTGTTTGCAGAGGTAAGAATGTTTCTTTGAAGCACTTGAACATACTTGAAAGTATTACATGGCAGAATAGTTTAACAAGTTTTCCTTGAACTTTTAAGAATGCATTTTGTTCTGAAACTTCAACTATAACACACGTTATTTGACCTGCAGGTTACGTTTTTTAATCCGGTTATTGAAAGAAGACCAAAACTCCAGAGGCAGAAGAAAATTTTTTCGAAACAGCAAGGTGATTCTTTCATATAAACATGTAAAGCTTAAAACTTGTATAGATCTGTGAAATTTTTTTTACAGAGGTCTAATGTTTGCCTGCAAATTATACTGTTGATAATGAAGGATTTGGCATTGCATTTAGAAATCTTTTGTATAAGAATTCCTTATTATGCATTAGCATTTAATTGTGGTTAATTAGAAATTGCAAAGGAAAATTATAAATTTTGTTTGTTTTTCATAAACTATAAATTAATTCATATGGGATTTTTTTAATTATTGGTTTTGGTAATGAGTAAGAAAATTACTTGCATTCTGTTTTCTTTTTTCACAATATCTATAGGCAAAACATTTCTCCGAGCTCCTCAGATGAATATTAATATTGCCACTTGGGGAAGGCTGGTGAGAAGAGCTATTCCTACAGTGAATCACTCTGGCACCTTCAGCCCCCAAGCAGCAGTGCCTGCCACAGGCCAAGTGGTGGATGCCCAGCTCGCTGAACTGACCCTGCCAGCCGGGTAGGTCAGCCCTGCAGCTCTGCTGTATCCCTGAGCACAGGAGGGAGCACTGAGAGGCTTCTGCCCTCATGTACAGAATGTGTGCACAGTTATCCTGAAAGGCTGCACACCTTTCCTTCTTTTAGTTGTGGAGAACTATTCTGTAGCTAGATCCAGACACACATGTTTGGTTTAGGAGAAATCTACAAGTGTTAAAATAGTCTTTGCTATACACTGAGGAGTTATTTATTTTCTTGCCAGTGACTCTCCTGTAGCCAAATTGGACTTTGAACTTGAGCCTGAGCCTCCACCCGCTCCACCCCGTGCATCTTCCCTTGCAGAAATTTGTGAATCTTCCTCTGAGATAAAGGCTCCTGATGTGCCTTCTCAGGTAAGTACTTTTTAAGAGTCTTGGGTTATACAGTTTAACATGGTTGTAGTATTGGCATCTTTATGATGGATTTCTGCCTTTATAAATCAGCACATGCTCCCTTAACTTCCACACACAGAATTGTGTCAGTAGAATGCTCTGATTGCTCTTGATGGCAGACTGTTTCTGTGGTTGCTGTGTTTAACACTCCATGTAATTAATTCCAACACAGAAAAAAGCCAGAGCTCCAAAACTATTAGAGTATTCAGGATAAAATGGTTTTATTAAGAGAGAGCAAAATTACTGGAGCAGTAGGTTTCATCAGTCTGCTAAAATCTTACTTAGCTGAATCATCTGGAAATTCGTCATTTTAGCCTAGGCAATGGGTGTATTAAGAATTTCATGTGCTTTTAGTAAAATTTCTGCTTTCATTTGCCTTCACAATCAGTTTTAAATTTTCAGGTTTCTTTTTCTTCACAGGATGAAGTAGCAACTTATGATTTTGAAAATGGCAGAAATAGTATTGTTCCAAAACACCAGCCTGAAATAATCTGTCAGTCTGATGTTCCAGATTCAGACATGAAATACACCAACACCAGAGAGTCTGAAGATAGAAGGTAAAAAAACAGTGGTTTTCCTGTTTTGATCTGAATAATATTTCTTACAGCTAACAAACTAGAAACTTTGTGACCAATTTTTATTTACATAGATCACAACAAAGATTCCAGTTCAGTCTGAAGGATTTCAGATGCTGCGCTGTACTGGGCAGAGGACATTTTGGAAAGGTAAATGTCAAAAGGCTGTTTCAAGTGTCAGGGCTTTATCAAGAAGTAGATATAGCTCTTAAATTTATCTCCTCTGTTTTAGGTGCTGTTGGCAGAATACAAAAACACAAATGAGATGTTTGCTATTAAAGCCTTAAAGAAAGGAGATATTGTGGCTCGTGATGAAGTGGACAGGTCAGTTTGTATGGTATAAACATGTGGATTCTGTAAATCAGCTGTGTGCTCTGCCAGGGAGCTGCTGAATTGAGTGGAAGAGCAAAGTCAGTTGTCATCTCCTTTTGTAGCTGGCTGCTGTAGATGTGTATTCTTTCTTGTTCGGGGGCAAGCAGGAAGCAGAGTAACCCCTGGTTTGTTTTAGTGCCCTTCTTATGCCTGAACTACAGCTCTGACTTAAAGCTGATCCTGTTTTTGATTTTCAGGTTCTCTTGCAAGTATTTATTCTAATTACTTCCATCACATTAGGGGATAACAGTGACTGTTTGCTTTACTGGCAGAACCTGTGTTGCTATTTCTGAACCTGTAACATACTGTCATGCTCTGTCCATCATATTTCTCTTTGTATACTCCACTGTTGGGTGTTTTTCAATCTTTGACCCAAAACTCAGGTTCTGTTTTTTGGGGCTTTTTATTTGCCTGGATGCGAAAGAGCCATTACAAAATTGTTTGGTTTTAGTGCAAGAAGGTGTTTTTACAGTTGCTTAAGAGTGACTGTGTTCATTTGCAGGAAGAAAGATAGCTGTATTAACAATAACCTACAACTTAAACAATTAGTTTAAGGAGAAATAACCATGAATTACTATAGAGAGATATCTGTAATACTGTCACTGGATTTCCTCTTTATGTCTTGAAAATAATTAAAATAAAAATTGATTGAAATGAATGTCACATGATAGCAGTGCATAGTTAATGCAATCCAAGTATTTGGAAGGAAAATTGTTGGCACAATTTTCATGGACTGCTAAGTTTTCTCCTTTCATTTGGAAAAGCTAAATATAAATTTATGAAATCCTGATATTAAAATCTCTCTTGAACAAAAAAAATGTTCTTATCTTATCCGGAGGAACAGAGCAAAAAACATAAAGTATAAAATACCAGTAATTTCTGAGAATTGAAAAACTGTTGTTCAGCACTGAGCTTTATGTTGTTCCTGATTTTGTTTGCAGCTTGATGTGTGAAAAGCGAATATTTGAAACTGTGAATAGTGTAAGACATCCCTTCTTGGTGAACCTTTTTGCTTGTTTCCAAACCAAAGATCATGTGTGCTTTGTAATGGAATATGCTGCTGGTGGGGACCTGATGATGCACATTCACACTGATGTCTTCTCTGAGCCCAGAGCAGTGTGAGTATCCCTCCCTTCCTGTGGCATTAAGGGAAGGCTTTGCTCAGTGGATAAGAACAAAGGGCTTTATCACCACATGCCACCACATTATGCCACTTCAGTAAATGCTGCTTAAGGGTTGGAGATTCTAACTGATTTTGTTGTTAGAAGACGACATGCGGGTTTAATGTGCCTGAATCTACACTGAATTCTACACTGAAAATCTATATGCAAGTATTTAGTTTTTATAATACTTTTTTTAGGATCACATTAAAAATGTGAATGAAGAGTTAAAATAGTAGACAAAGCAAAAAAGGAAAGAATAAGCTCATTTAAAAAACCTTCAATGCTATAGCAGTAAACACTACAGAAAATTTATCCTCCAGCCCAGTCAAACATGCCACAGTTTGAAAGCAAGTTTAGGTGTTCTTGCCATCTGGCTTTAAAACTGGCCTTGTAAAACTAATCTGTACCCAAAAAACCAATTGGTAATCTTCAAAGGATGGCTCATAAAAAATCAATAAAAATGGACTTCACATTCTGAAAAGCAAGACAAAATTCCATTGAAATTTTAACTTTTTCAACAGATTTTATGCTGCGTGTGTGGTTCTTGGACTTCAGTATTTACATGAGCACAAAATAGTGTACAGGTAAGTAGTCATTTCCAGCAGATGAATTTCAGCTGTTCTGAACAGTACTAAAGAAACACATCAATGATGCAATTTTGTTCTCAAATGTTCATTTAGAGATTTGAAGCTGGATAACTTATTGCTGGACACAGAAGGCTTTGTGAAAATTGCTGACTTTGGTCTTTGCAAAGAAGGTAATGGCCCTTAAATTTTCTTTCTAGGGGAATTCCATAGTCTGTCCTACTCTTGACTGTTCCTTGAGAGTTTTGGACTGCCAGATATGCACAGGGTCTATTTACATTTTACAAGTAGGAAAAACATAGGTGGTTTCTTCATTCTAAACATCTTGACCCTGCACAACAAAATCAAGTGCCATTATAATCCATCCTGAGTTCTTGTTTTTTTACAAATGGACTATCTATTTTTTTAGCTCAGAAACAGTTGCAACTCTGAGTATATGGAAATGTGATTCTGTGTGTGACTCTTAGGAAAATGATATGCAAAGTATACTACAGCTAAAATTGAGAGATTGTCCCAAAAAGGAAGCCTAGAAAGTTACTTTCAAGCATCTCACTACTGGCAAATACCAAATAGAGGTAGTTATTACAGTGTTTTTCTAAAAACCCATTGTGTGGGCAAAGCGTTTTTTCAGTTTTTCTAGCCTGTCTTCCATATATTTTCCTTTAAGGTAGCCTAAGAGGAAATTGGGTAAACTCAGTATGTCTTCAGACAGGAGTGCCAGGGCAAGTCCTGTGACTGTAGCTACAAATAAGTTCTGTAAATAACAAAACAAAATGAGAAGGAAAGTTATTTCCTTTACTGACTGCTACAATTAATGGTTTTCCCAAGTTTTCTGCAGCAGCTCCCCTTGTCATGTCCCATCAGGCCTGGTGGTGCTGATGTCCCAAACTGTGCCCCTCTGGCAAATCCACAGGGCTTTTTGTGCTCCACGTTGTCTCACTACACTCCATGTTTTACTCTACTATATGTAATTTGCACTGCAGAAGCATCCAGAGGGGCACGTTTGGCTAAACTAGTGTGTACTGCGTTTTCTTGTGCTGTTAGAAATGGAGCATAAGATTGTATCTTTCCAAACAAAGACAACTGGGTAACAGAGGTGTAACTGGAACCTTAATCTGGCTCATTGCATATAGTGAGAGATAGAAAGATTTGAATGGAAGCACACGTGAAACAAAGGCATGGGGAGGAAGAAGGAGGGAATGTTTTATCTCATTGGCCTGAGCCTTCAGGTCCCAGGCCTTGGATCTACAGTATTGGTTGAAGTTGGTTCTGCTTGGAGAAACAGGTTGTGGAATGGCAGAAAATACTGCTTGCTTTTCATCATCTGTAACTTTCAGGAATGGGATTTGGAGACAGAACAAGCACATTCTGTGGCACACCGGAATTCCTGGCTCCAGAGGTGCTGACAGAAACCTCCTATACAAGAGCTGTAGACTGGTGGGGTCTTGGTGTTCTTATCTATGAGATGCTGGTGGGTGAGGTAAGTTCTAGTAAGGTACAGTGGAGTCATAAAAAGCAATGTTCAAAAGTTACAAACCTCAAGATACCAGCCTGTTAACATTTCATATGCCCTACCTGCCACAGTATCAGTATTCATTATACAGCATGCATAGGCATACCCAGCTTTACAGCCAGCATCTTAATGTGAGTCATCAAGAAAAAGAAGTGTGAAATACTGAGCAGCCACTCACCTGATATTGGCTGCTGTAACACTGGAGAAGTTGGCAAGTCATGTCTGGAGCTTGAATTATCAGCAATTGTAGAAGCCAACAAGTTGTAACAGATTTTTGCTTTACTCTGTTTTAATTACATCATTATGTCCTAAATCAAATTCAGTAATGGTAGTGTCTCTAAGAGTACAGTACATCTGTACATACAGTTTGGGGGAGCTAGGTTTCCAGGACACATCTGTTACCAAATCTAGATGTGCACAGCAATATCAGTCTTCTGCTTTCAAATGCTTTTGGGGAAAAAATAAACTTAACTCTTCTAGCTTGAATGGAAGTGAACTTTAACACATAAAACTGGATAGCAATGAAAGATTATGCCAAACACACTAAAATATAAAGCCTCAGTTCCATGTAAATGAGCTGGTATAAATAAATCACTGTTGAGAAGTTTATTTGCCATTGCATATACTGCTCTGCCTTCTGGTCCATTTTGTAACAGTATCTCCCAGGTGGCACTGTGATAGCGCGCATGCTAAAAACTCATAATTTTGTTCTTTTTCAAAAAAAGATGGTCATTCAAATTACTTCCACTTCCTTTCAGGTAAAAAAGGACAAAAAGCTTGTACAGTATCACATTTGTCAGGCCACTTCAAAACAGTTTGAAAACACCTGAGCTGCAACATGCTGAAGATTTTACTAAAACAAATTTGTCTTGCCCACACTATTTGTGAACGGTAGCTACCCCAAAGAAGAGCTGATAGATAATTTCCATGTACACCCACCTGAAGTTCAAAGAAGATCCCAGTTTTAGGTGTTTCTACCTCTAAAAGCACATTTTTAAAACACAGTCCTTCAGTAGGTATTAGGGGATGGCAGCTTGCCTTTTCTCTCTTCCTTATGGAAAGCCATGTATCTGTTTTTGGGAAGCAAGACTTCATTTCGGGGTGTCTAATTCCAAATATTCAGCTAAGTTTATGTTGTTTTCAATTGTGATTTTAAGCCTGTTTATAGTGGGGGTTTTTTTCACTTTCCTTATAGTCTCCCTTCCCTGGAGATGATGAGGAAGAGGTGTTTGACAGCATTGTAAATGATGAAGTAAGATATCCACGATTTCTGTCTACAGAAGCCATCTCAATAATGAGACGGGTAAGAACATTTTACTAATTATTACAGTATCTCCCTCTTGACCTGTTTCCAACAATTACTTTTGTGAGGAACAAAACAGATTAGGAACCTGCACTTCATGGTTTTTTTGACAATTAAATTTCAGACTTGCTTCATTTATGCTCTGCCTGTCACCTTAAATGAAAATAGTCTGTGCCATTCCACGTTATTAGGAGCAAGTTTTTCTTTTTAAAGTGCAAAACACTTAAGGCTCCATTTTCTCTCTGGACTCAGTTTCCTAGTTTTACCTAACTAGAATAGTTCAGCTCTCTTTTCTTAGCCAAACACTGCTGAATTGACCTGTTTGGTGGATTAGCATTGTCACATGAATATTTTAATTCAAAGACTTCTAAATCTTTTTGGTTACTTTCCAGCTGGGGCAGGGAACACTGTACACATGGCATCTGCAGTCCCATTCTTGGCAAGGAACAGCTGATTTTGGTTATGGTAGTTGTTAGTGCTATTCCTTAGTGAGATGTGTCTGCTTATCAAAGGAATGCAGTTTAATCTAGGTTAGCACCTTATCACAATTGATAGAAAGGCAATATTGGAGGTGGTTCCAAAGCCTTTGGAATCAGCCTCTCCACATAAACGCCTGATGCTGTGTATCAGTTTAGCACCCAATTCAGCACTGTGCTGTAGCACAGTAACTACTGTGACAAAACTATCTAAGTAATAGCATAAATACTGGGTAACTTAAAACAAGTGCTTAGTCTCAGGGAGTGTTTGCCTAGAGAAAGCAAGCAGAATACAGATTTAAGGCAGTACCTGGGGAAGGTAGTTTTGCTGTGAAAATTCATGCCAATATCCACAAGCCACAGGGTGCTGCTACACTGCACCCACAATACACGTACTAGGAACTTTGTACTGGCAGTTTACCAGGTGGAGCTCTCTGCATGCTCTTTCCATCACAGAATTTCATTCAAAATATACTAGACATTATTTTTAGATGGCTGCATCTGAATATCAACCCAGCCTGCTGCTGGGCCCTGCCTGGAACAGGGGGCTGCTCACAGCAGTACAGTTCACAAGGGGGAGCATCAAACTTCTGGGGGTAACTAGGAAACCCTTTCCTTTGCCTGAATGTAAGCAGCTTGAACCTGCTCCTGGTAAATCAACTGCTGCGAAGGAGCTGAGCACTGAGACAGCAAGGTTAATCAATCTCTTCTCTGAGCTGAGCAAGAACCACTGGGTTAGGTAAATCTGCACCCTCACCAGCAAAGAGGAATTTTGCACTCTGTGACTTGCCCCAGATCACCTCCAGTACCAAGATGTGGCAGCACAGCTCTGCAGGGAGACAGATGAGTCTGCTCTGGCACTGGTACTGCCTTAGCTGCTGCTGAAACTGTGCTGGCAGGCTGAAAGAGCGCTGCTAAAAGCTAAAAGCTTTCTCTGTCCATTCCTTCAAGGGGAAAGGACTACCCACAGGTCAGGCAGTATGGCTTTACTGTCCACCTTATCCTGCTGTTGGCTCTTACACAGTAACACTCATCCTTCCTCCTTCCTTTCCCTGCCCCTGAATTTCTCCACTGAAACTCTGCATGTTTTGTCAGCTGCTAAGAAGAAATCCAGAGCGGCGTCTTGGGGCTGGAGAGAAAGATGCTGAGGATGTGAAAAAGCATCACTTTTTCAGGGTGAGTACAAACTAGTATTATTTCTAAGAACCCAAAGGACTAGAGATGGGAAACTAAACATCAGTTCATTTATTTTACAGCAAACAGATTGGCATGCTTTACTGGCCAAGAAAGTCAAGCCTCCTTTCGTCCCTACCATTAGAGGAAGAGAAGATGTCAGTAATTTTGATGATGAATTTACCTCTGAAGCACCTATCCTCACTCCACCTCGGGAACCAAGGATACTTTCAGAAGAAGAGCAGGAAATGTTCAGAGATTTTGATTACATTGCTGATTGGTGTTAACTTCCACACACTGTGAAGCCCCAGCTGACTGGCTCACAAGAATGCCTCTCTCTGAAGAATACTGACCCTTCAATTGCTTTCTGTGCCACCTGCAGCTTCTGGGTTTTTTTAAATCACATGAAGATCCTTTTAAGTACTGCTTTAACACTCTTTCAAAGAGTGGCCTCTTTGTATATTGTTTTTTATCTGAGCACTGGAAAGCAGGTCTATGGCGTTCCTAAGCTGAGTTGGTGAAGCCAGGCTGTGTTGAACTTCCCGCACATGGGCGCACGTGGATCTGTACAGCTCCTCTCACTCTTCCACAGCAGATAATGCCGCTTTTTACAGTATCTGCCTTACGTGGGAAATGCAGACTTTGAGCTAGGTAATCTCCACTCAGCCACACTGAAGTAAGTTGGGATACTGGTGACACTCACACAGAACCTGGTTCTAGTCGGAGAAGGCAAATGATTTCAGCTAAACTTTGTGCAGTCTTTAAAACTACACATTTTTACGTACACCTTCATCTTGTGTTCTTAAAATAATGCTATTGAGAACAGATATGCCTTGTTTTGTAAATTTTCTATGGTATTTATTAGGAAAAATGTTAAACACCTTGCCTTTGAGATAACAACTGTGTAAGTGCTTCCATTACAAAGAAAAACCCAGAAAAATCCGGAGAGTTTACCAAAGTCACTTGCCAAACAGTTTTGCCTTCAAGCTCCTTGAGCATAGCTTAAGGCCCTGGTTGGGATGAGGAATGTAAGGAGGACGCTGCTCAGTGAAACCCCAGAGTGGAGCAGCTGCAAGGCCCAGGCCCAGCCCCTTCCACACTCACCTCGAGCCTTTCCCGCAGCCCGAGGGGGCAGAGAAGTTCCCAGTCCGTATCTAACCCCTCCATCCTCCTGTCTGCTGTACAGTATCATATCACTTAGGAAAAGTAAGCGTTTTCAATGTATACATGCTGTGAACATGTATATTTGGAAGTTGTAATGTATTCTTACCTCCAGGCAAGTTATTTAACTGTACCACTTCACCGATGTTGCGTAGTGGCCAAGTGAACAAAAAAATGTATCCATGTAGGCCACTGAGCTCCAGCCCCTGGATTGGCAGTTACTGAGGGTAAAAAGCAATATATTGTAATAGAATGTATAAATATTTTTGATAAAAACAGTGTATATTTTATAAACCCCTTAACACTAAAAGCTGTACCTCAAAAGTAATTTAGACCAGACACTGTGTGTATTTGTAAACCAAGACCTATTTTTGGCATCTGCTGTTCTGTGGGCAAACATTGACTCTTGGAAAATAAATTTTCCTCCTGGTCCTTACCTCTAGCACTATTCAGCACTGTAACTTCACAGGTTCAACCTGGCCAGGAGTTTGCTGTTCATGGGCTAAGGCAGTGAGCATCGCACTCAAATGAATTTAAAACTGGTCATTTTATTAATTCAAAGAAGAAATGCAAACCACTGGAGTATGCAATGCTAAGGTGGTGGTTTAAAATCAAGATGCTGGACAGACCTACAGGGTTAGGCAGGGGAGAGGCTTAAGGGCTTAAAAAATAAAATAATCATTACTAGGTCTAAAACAGGCCAATCCCCCACAGGAAGGGGGCAGGCACCTTCCCCACTGCTACAAATCACGTTGGAAAGAGTGAGTCAACTCCTCAGCATTCCTTGTTTCCCGGTTCTATATTGACTAGAAACAAATTATGTTCCTGTATCTAGCTGAAACCAATACTTTTGAGGTACAGTCAGCTCGCCCTTTTTGGTTCCCAAATATATATATACACAAGCATCTCACAGGGTGCTTAATACTTACGAAAGTATCCTCAAACATACCTTTTTGTAACTACATCTTGTACAGAAATCTTTTTTTAATCTAAGCAAATCACTAAAAAAAAAAAATTAGAAAAAATTAGAGGGCAGGGTATGTTCACCCAGTTAAGCTGAAAAAAGCACTAATTTTATCTCTGTAGTTTTTTAAATATTTTTAGGCAGATTAAGATTTAAACCCTAGATTGTAAATATATTTTGCTATACTTTATCCGTATGTGGCTGCTCAAGCACTTTGTAAGGAAATTAGGATATTTTAGAATGGTACACTATGCATTAAATGAAATGTGCCTTTAACAAATGTCATTCTAAGTGTTTTGCAGTCATTAATATCACAAATTAAAGGTCTAAATAGAGTAATTTGTAAATTGTGTCGCAAACATGATTTTGCTGTTCCTTGAAGTGGCTGGTCATGTCTTCCCCACAGGTAACTTCAGAAAAGATCTTAATGCCAGGAGGGGACAGTCTCTTGGTGGCAGCTCAGTAGGCTTTTTTTTTTTTTAAAGAACATTACAAATTGCCTCTGAACAGTCTGGCTTGGAGCAGTCAGGACAGCTGGAGTCTGTCTGCCAGGCTCAGCATTCTCCCTCCCAGGCTTCCCCTGAGGGCGCAGGGGAGACAACTCAGCCCTGCTCCTGGGTACTGCTTCATTACAGTCTCCTTCCTACCACCATTCCTTAGCAAGCTGTGTAACCAAACCACAATCTGTACCTACCTACCCCTCACTGAGCTCGTTCTTTGAACAGTCTAGAGGACAAAGCTTTCTTCTGAGTGCATTTAGAACCAAACTCTTTACTTTTAGGAGCCACATGGAATTTTAGGCGGCCATTTTGCCCCGAGGCAGACACTTCACACCTGGCTAAACAATCGTTCCAGAAAGGGCTCGCTTGAGCATTTCAAGGATTTAATCTGAACTGCCGTTGAATTAACGTTTGAAGATGTTCCCCACACACTTGTGTGTGAATAATCCAACCCTTCATCGTCCTGTCCGGCATTCTCCGGGCCGGCTGCTGAGCCGCCCCCTCAGGCCCGTCCCGGCTGAGCCGAGCGCCCGGAGCCCGCCCTCAGCCTGAGGGCAGCGGTGCCTCCCCCGGGCCCCGCCCCTGGGCCGGGCTGACACAGGCAGGGCAGGAGCTACCACAGGGGCCAGAGCTGCCTAAAAACTCGGAGCTAGGCCGTAGTTTTTCCTGCTATGCTTCACATTAACTAATATACTGCAACCAGTAGTAAATGGCCTTCAGAATATACCTGCCTCTTCAAGCAGATTCCTAGTTGTGCCTCTTCGTGCTGCACAGTTACTCCCACACCCTGGGAGATACAGGAACTGCTCATGGAACCGCAGGGTCACGGCAGGATTGCACTTCCCTGCCTCCAGCTGCTGCACTTCAGAGCTTTGTACGGATGTATTAAAATTCCTGTCCAGGCAATCTTTGCTGTATGCAACAATTTCAACTGCAAACACTCACCCATCACATGTCAAGTGCTCGTGCCTAATGCCTGAAAGGATTTAAGATAAGCATTATGGGCAAATGTACATTTCAGTCACTTTCAATCTTCATGGAGCAGATTTAAACCACAGATCTATGCTGGAAAGCAGCACTTGCAGTAAAAGCAATTTCCACCTTTGCATTCCCAAGCTGTAGCAACGCATTTAATGGTCAGGCCCAGCCCATTCACAGCATCCCCCTTTTCTCATAGAGGATACAGGCAGAATAGTACAGACCAAGACCAGGAATGCTCAGATAATAGAAAATGTTGCAACAAAGTCAAAGGCAATACATCAGACAATGAATACATGCCCTGCTGACTGAGCATACTCCTAACACCTGCACCAGAATCCTTCATGGCTGCAACGAACAGCTCCTGAGGTGTAACAGGAATGTACAACCTACAGAAAAAAATGTTCAGTCTCCACATTTCCAGTATCTACTGGCAGAAGAGGATTAAAGCTCAACTAGAAAACAAACAGTAAGGGCCACTGGCAATTATTGAGTGCTATTAGCACTGGACATAGCCATTCCTCCAGCTGGCTCAGACCAGATGTGCAGCAAGCTGACCCCTCAGCTGTTATATGTGTAGTTAAACTGCATTTGCACCTGTGATACAAAAATCTCAGGAACCATAAGACTCCCAGTTAAGCACATTTGTTGCTTTGTACACAAAGGGACACTGTCAGGAGGCAACCAGTGTTCAAAGCTCTTAGTCTGGGCAGGGCTGAACAACTTCAGGCCTTCACTCAGCACCTGGCATATCAGTTCAAACAACAAATGCTCACTTAGAACAACCACAGGCCAGCCAGACTGCAGGGTGGGCTGGTAGAACAGACATTTAACAAACACACACTATAAATATTTTTACTTTTCTTTGTTCAGTACTAAGCATTATGAAGTTACCAGGAATTCAACTAAAGTGAGTCCTCATGCTTCTAAGTAGCTGCTTTGTCATTACCTCCAATTCACAGCAGAAAAGCAGAGACACTGAGAATCGGGAAGACTGTGCCAAGGATGGGATTAATCCTTTTGCAACCAGTTTTGAAATATTTTGCAGCAGTTGTGCAAAACTTGGAACAGCTTTTCAGCAACTGTTTACATTCTGGGTGCAAGCACCCACACTACAGCTCCCTACAGCTACCAGAGCACTCCAGAGATCAGAAATTGTCCACAAAGTGAGCATTTAAGCAGCCTTGTGACCAAGCCCACAAGTATGAAGCTCACTCCACCATTCCATAGACTGCATTCCAGTTCTCAGCATGTACAACAGTACGTGCATGTCACATTGCAGTCATACCACAAGATGGTGTTTTTGGAAAACAGTTTATTTGGGAATTACACAATATTTTAAATTCTCCAAAATACATCTTACTAGATCCCTAGAAAAGAAATCTAAATAAGTACAACAGTATCAAATTAAATTTGTTGCAACAGATATTAAATATTTACTTCCACTAATATATACATACAAAATGCCACACAATCAGCTTGTTTACCCTTGGAATGTATGCTGCCTTCCAGCAGTTATGCGCCATCTCCATATCCTTCAGTTCCACAACACGAAGACCCAATATTAACACTTTGTACATCCTTTATTATAGGCAAAAATAAAGAGTTTGTTTTTGTTGGGGGTTTTTTGGGGGGGTTAACAGAAATTAACCCTCTGCAATCTCACAGCTGTGGTAGTTTGTCTACTGGGGTATCAAACTTGAAGTCTGCTGGGAAAAGATCTGGAGCTCGAGGATAGATCAGCCTGTATGACTGTCTAATCGTAACATCAGCCACACCAGCAATATCACCAATTTCTACAACAAAAAGCAGAGAAGTGGTTAGTTTTTACTTTTGCCATTTATATTCAAAAAACCAGCAAGCATAACTTATCAAGAGGCACTGGACACTTGCTTCACTTGCAACTCCCCCAAAAGCCTGGTAGAAATGTTGTTAACTGTAGTGACTAATATTTTGGATACTTAAGTCTGTCTTCTTATGTGCCACAGTTCACCTTAACCTATAAATTGTGGAATAACAAACTTCAAATTGGAAAAGGGTAAAAGTAATTAGAAACATGTATTACATATGACCACCAGTATTTTAACAAATCATCATCAACTTCTAGAACTTCATTTTTAAGCTTTGATTAAATATAAGCAAAAACAAGCAAAAAACTGAGCCACAGACAAAAACTGATACCTTCACTTAAGCATGAAATACATTTACCTTAAAATGCACCAAGAAATTAAGGCAGAGGCACACACCACTATCTAACAAGCTAAGGGAACACTTGTTTGAGATGCACAGAAACTTAAATTTATTCAAGAGTTAGTAAGAAAAAAAAGTCAGGAATTTAAACCTTGAACTGCATGAGAGCCTTCAGCACAGTCCAAAACCACTGGAGCAGTGTGGAGCTGTGGTGTCCATGGCAAGCAGCTGTATTTTAATTATCACTCTTAAGAGATACAATCTCACAACCAGCAAAGATGAAGGCACTGAACTTCCTGGGCTACAGATCACTCATAGGCCCAGGAAAGTGCCAACAGGATGGAAGCTCCAAGGACGTAAGCAGTTACAAATGCAGAACAAACCACAACCTGGCACATAAAGCTATTCTATATCCAAAAGGAATGCTCCATTAAGAAATTGCTACATTTTCAACATCTCTGATCTGGACTGGACAACTCAGAGGAGCACTTGAATCCATTTCTCACATCGAGTTCTACCCCCTGCAGCCTTAGTTGTTAGAACTTCTTTCCCCAGACATCACTGCCCTGTAGCCCCATTCCCTTGAGTCCCAGGGGCTGATCCATGCTGCTCTGCAGCTCAAGAGCCCTGAACTCCTTACTGGCTCCCCACAGGCCACCCTATCTGCCCCAGCTGGTCCACAGCAAACCTTGCCATCCCACACTTTCCATCTTTACCACAGGCTCACAGTAAGTCAAGGACCATGTACTAATGCAGGCGATTCCCTGGCTGCAAGAATGATTAAAGATTTGATGTAATCCAAAGCCCAAGTGCTCCCTGCAACTGCCATCAAGTTCCTGTTTGGAATATTTTAGAGCAGAAAAATGGACACAAAAATATATGTGAACTTCAATTATTATGCTCATGTGAATGCACTGGTCCATTGCATTCAAGGATCCAACTCCTAA
Organism: Ammospiza nelsoni; assembly: GCF_027579445.1. NCBI lineage: Eukaryota > Metazoa > Chordata > Aves > Passeriformes > Passerellidae > Ammospiza > Ammospiza nelsoni. The sequence goes on along the minus strand of NC_080641.1, from coordinate 20,994,419 downwards.
TACCAGAAGAAAATTAATTCAGTTTACACTGAGTGTAGCAAATTACTCCATGTTCATTCTGGGGACAGGGAGATCCTGGTTTGGTCCTTGCTGTATGCAGTTAGAATGAGCTTATCACCGTTTGCACAGACCTCATCCAAGTTTTACAGCAATGCTGAAGTTTCTTTCAGGAAAAAAGACATGGCAAACTAAAAACAAACCAAAAAAACACCAAAAAAAGTCAAGTTTTACCTTTTTGCGTCCTTTTCTCTGAAGAAGCCTGTGATGCCATGTAAATAGCTGCAGCTGCTACAGAGATAGGGCTTCTCCCAGGAACCAAATCTAATTCCACAGCTTTCCGGGCAATATGGGTTGCTGCCATTTGTACTTGTTTGGGAAGACCCAGGTTAGAACAGAATCGTGACATGAAGTCTCCAGTTGTAATCAAATCAACGCTGGTTTCCAGAGCTTTCAAAATAAGTTTAAAACACCGGCCTATTTCTTTCTTTGAAATCCTGGACACTGCACATATTTCTGAAAAAAAAAAAGTATAAATTAAATCTTAGGCTTCACAGCATTTGTTGCCCCCAAAATAATCAAACTTGATTCTCAATATATTAAGACCCACAAAGAAGGACAATGTCCTGAAGGTCACCATCACGAAATAAGCTCTGACCATTTGTGAAACTTCAGTCAGTGCACATTTATCACAAGACACTATTAATACAGCTCACTTAGTAAGGGAAATTTGGTACTGAATGCTAGAGAATTGTACCTCTGTTAGGGAAAAGTTGCACTATTCACTACAGAACTGCTGATTCAAATTCACTTAAATCAGTTACAACAGGCTCCACCATCCTCTGATCAAAGCAATGCCTTTTGTTTCACCAACACTCAAAATAACTTCCAAATGCTAAAACCCCCATGCCCTAGAGCCTACTCCACAAATACAACAAATTCTCACAGACCCTTCCACCCTCCCCTCAAAGGTGAGCTACAGCTGAGAACAACCAATTTGACAAAGTCCAGGAATAAGAAAACCAACCTCCTATAGTGACAGAAATGAAACTTTTCTTTCATAGAAAAATTGAATCTGTATCACTGAAAACTTACCTTTAAATGTTCTTGGAACGCCCTCTTGCCTACAGGCTATGTAGAGACAAGCGGAAGCAATAGCATCATTACTTCTCCCCTTCAGGCTCTTTTGCTCATACACTTGCTTGAATAAATTATTTGTTCGATCCTTCAACGCAAGAAGAAGAAATTTAATTAACTCTAGGCCATTTAATTAGCAGCAATATCAAAAATTCATGTGCTCATTATATTATGCTAACTAAGTCAATGCCAGAACAATTTAAGGAAAAGAGACATGAACTTACAACTATATTTCTAGGGAGGTTGATTCTGTCTGCCATGTTCGTAATTTCTTTAAAAGCATTCATCATAGCACGATCAGAGCTGCTCATAGTTCTGCGATTTTGGTACTTTGAATTCCCAAATTCATCAAAACTTGCTGCACCTGTGCCCTGAAAAGAAAAATTTGTATTATCAATAACACAAGTATCTAAGCAACTTCCTGCTCACTTCAAGAGCAAACATCTTCCAGCTTTATATATTTTAATTCAAGGCATCGGTTCCAACAGTTGTGCAAATAAACATCACTGAGAGTAACTCGTTCAACCAAGCATCATTCCACACAACAAGTTCTACACTTGGCACCAGTCTCAAATAATGAATTGCTTCCCAGAGACTACAGATTACACAGGGCTTTTTCTTCCCTTATGTAACAATAGTTACACAGCCAAAGAGAGAAAGAATATATAGCTAATGTGTGTATCTTGATACTCCTGTCACCAGTGGTGAGGTCCAGGATGACATTCTATGCAACCCTGGTGTGTCCTCTAGGCTGCATCTGTGGCAGACAGGTTGTAGGAGCCTCAGGGGGTAGCACAGTCAGGACGGACAGAGATGAGAGACCTCTGAAGCCAGGTTGTGGAACTTGCAGTTTATTGCAAAGGGCCTGGGTGCAGGGCCTTGCTGGGAGCTGCCAGCCACAGCTCGGAGCAGGCCCGAGAGAAGAGAGGGGTAGAGAGGATGAGAGGGTGAGAGAGTAAAAGGGGTAAGACAGCAAAAGGCAAGAGAGTCAAAGCATAAAAGAGTAAAAGAGGTAAGAGAGTGAAGTTCCCGTTACAGTACAATAAATCATCTTCTGTGTTGAATATTCTGATTCTCACTAACCAATCCAGTACAAGATACAAATCCTATAGCATTTCCATACAGCCTATAAGAATCACTACATTACCATATTGTGCTACATTTTAAACCCTAAAAACTACTCTTTAGACCCCTTCTGCCAAGCTGACAGGGTCTGCTCTGACCCTTGGACCTGTCTGCAGGCAGAGGGTCTTGTTTCATCAAAAGGGCATTACCTTCAGCGGCCACACCATTGTTTTCCCGTTGTTCAGTAACTAAGGGATTGCAAAGCTTGCTTTCATTTCAATCTTGCTTATAGTTTCTATATTCTCAAAATCCTTTGCCAGACAATTTATAAGGCTTTCCTGTTTCATCTTCCTCAACATTAGTGAGCCAGAAAAACATTTTTATGGTCAGCTGGAGACCAGTTGTTACAATGATAACCATCATAGAGAAGGCATGGGCAAAGAGAACACACAAACCAATGAGCCAGTCAAACCCAACCTGATACCGTGCCTGTTAGAGGCTGCAAGCCTGTATCAGAAAATGAAAATATCCATGTATTTTGACTTTATGGAAAAATCATTGGCCTTTTAAAAGAAAAGCTTGAGGTCTCCATAGAATTAAGAGCCTCACACTCAACCTGGCAACTTCAAAACAAGCTTCCAAGGTACCATTCTGCTTATACCTTACAACTTACAGAGCAAAATGCATACTTCTATTAAATATGCAAATATGCCCAAGCAAAAGGCTCTAAAATGTTCAAAGTTTTCAATTTGCCAGCAGTCCAAAACAAGTCTTAACCAAATGATGCCATGTCAGATTAGTGATAGCTGATAATGACATGTCCTGTAAGAGAAGAGCAATTTATAACATACATATGTTCACTGTCACAGCATGCATGGGGCCCCAAGTTCCTTCAAGTAGAAACCATTTCTTTATCATTCCATCATGTGTAGAAACATGAATTTCCTGAATCTGCAAGCATTCATTCCTTGCTGGTACCTTCAAACAATTTACCTGGGATGGAGCATCCAGCTTTCACTGCAGACAGATTTGGTCATTTAAACAAGCCACCAGAGACACCGACTACCGCACTGTCATTTTACCAAAACCAGTAAACACAAAGCAGGTCCTGATCTGTGGCTGACTGATAACCTGGCTAAGCACTTGCACACAGAGATCTCAAACTGAACACCCAGCAACAGATTGAGATGTCCAGGCTGTACAAAGTGGGGTAAAGACAGTGAACAAAGCATAGAACAATCCCTGGCATCACCTTTTTCTTCTCAGCTGCCCAGTTCCTTCCTTCCTGACCCACGTTCTTGGGAAGTGCCCTTCATTTTAACACAGGCTATAACTCTGTCATCTCTGAGGTGCACTTCTGCATTTAACAGATGTTTTCTGACAGTAATAACACTTGCTCTTGACCATTCACTTACACTGTTCCCCTTCCCATGCCCAAGGCCACCTCACTTCCAGCAGCCCCTTGCAGGGGATCCTCCCTGCTTAGACACCATCTGTGGTGCTCACACACCTTGACTCCCTGCAGTAGCTGAGGACTTTAGCACAGAACCCTCCTCAAAGTCTCCCTAGCTCCTTCAACAGGTCTTTACAACAGATTCCAGAACCATTCATGGCTTTTTTCCTACTATTCCAAACATCCTTTAATATAAGATAAGCACCCAGACATGATCCTGGCACCAACACAACAGAGGGCTGCTCCAAAGACAATCCTACTTCCTTGGCTGGATGAACACCTCCAACTATTCAAAGGTTCCCAGTAAGATGAAAAGGTAAACAAAGAGCAAGAGTAAAGTACAACAGACTTCAGGCCACAAAGAGAAATACTAGGCCTTCCATTCAAAAATTATGCCAAAACTTCCTCTGGCCCGAAGTATAGAGAAGTCTTAGGCCAAAAGGCTCCTTGCTGGCCATCAGTTATACCCCTGTTCCCTGCAGGGTGCTACATTTGTGTTTATCATGGCCTCCCAGACCAGGGCTATGCACACATGCTTACATGGAACTGTATGAGCTCAAACTCTTGTAGATGCCCGAAGAGTGAGCACAAACAACAGCAAGTCCCCAGGTCCTTGTCTAGTCAGGCTTTGTATCAGAGACTAATCTACCAGGAAATATTGCTCTGTCCTGGACCCAGCAAGGATTCCCCTTCACCAGAGCGATTTTCCTTGGTTCTCATTTGTTAATGAGAACAAAAAAAATTTTACAAAAACCAAACAAAGAACAACACACATCTATTAGGTGCTGTGGAGTGAAAGCAGAAAAAGATTTTACCCTGCTGATGTTTTACCCTCTTCAAGAGCCATGCCCAATATACAACTCACAACTATAAAAAGGGTGAAACTCTCTTCCACCTCAACTGCTTACATAAACCACAGAAATTCTCCCTGCAGGTGTTATTTAAATGCACCATTTACTTTCCTTCTGGAGCTTTGAGGGACAATACTTTATTGATTTCAGCCCTTGACAATCATGTTGACAATCATGTTAGGAGATCCTTTCCCTTCATGGAAAAAGACAGAAGCCACACAGTTTTAACTGAAATGAAGTTGACTTTATGAATCATGTGGTTTACTGTTGTGGCCTGAGTCGGGAGTTCTACCTGTCTGGCTTTCAAACAGAACAGAAATCTCAGGGATACAATCCTGAAAACACCCTTCAAGGTAACTGAAGTGAAAAAATGCAGTCAAGTAAACAGTGACAATCTCTGAAGGGGCTCAGTGGAGGTCAGGTTTACAGTGCTGGCATTCAAGAGCTTTGTACCCCAGTATTTCCCCAGAGCAGCACACAGTATGACCAGTATCACCCACACCACTGACTGGTGGTTAACCACAGCACCAAGGCATGCCCCGATCCAGCAGTCTTCTTGTCCAGTACAAACAGCTCACATGGATCAGTCTGATGGATCCTTTCCCCTTTTTCATCAGCCCCTGGTACCTTCTCACTGTTTATCAATATAGCACTTCCAGATTCAGGTCATGCAGTTTAACAAAAGCCAGCTTTCTTTAAAAGATATCTGATCAAAGGATAGAAATTCTATGCCAAAAGATTGCATTAGATCTTTGGTCAACCAATATAAATTCTCTTGGAGTTGCAGTTAATACAAAAAAAGGAATCAATTAACTAGCAAAGGTGACAAAAGACATTTTCCACAAGATAGGAAACAAAACTTGCAGTTTTTGCTTTTAGATTCATACAAGAGAGCTCCCTGTATCAAAGTGAAACTAAAAGATGCTTGTTTAGTTATTTTTCTTTAACTTTATGTTAGAATTTTAGAAATAACTACAACATTCTGGCAATCAAGTAACAATTAATGTGACACTTCACCGTGCCTCCAATCTGCATTGTAATCAGATCAACTGCAGCACACAGCATCTAATTTCAGAGTTACTGCTCTGTGCCAGTATCCTGAAGACCTGCCTGTGGAATTCAAACCACTTCCAGCACCACCAACTATGTTATTCACCCTCCTCTTCAGAGGCAAATTAATCTTTGTTCCAATGCAGGCTGCTGCTGCTGCCTCAGACACATGGGTTCCTCACACATTAAAACCAATTAGGAATTAATCCCTTTGCCCAGGCAGAGCAGCTAACATATACAGACCACACATCCCTGCAGGAAGGGGCCCCAGAGCAGCACCTCCTGCCTTCCCAGAGGAAAGAGACACAAACCACTCTGTGAAGGAGAACTGACCCTCTTCCTCTACTGTTACAAAGCAATACTGATATAACTGGCTGAGACTCCATCTCCATCTCTGTTCCCAGGAGTCTATAACAGATCTAACATGATGTGCCATGAGAATTATCAGCGTCCTTCTCTTTTGGATTTCCCACAACACAGGTTGTGTTTTAGGGGTTTTTCTGGTGAGAGTGTTTTTGTGAGGGTGGAGAAGGTCAGCTGTAAAGATTTTATTATCTGCAGTCCTACCTCAAGCAGAAAGAAATAGCCCTGGTCCAGTCCCATATGAAAGGTTAAAGCCATCTCTGGCACACAAACATGGGGTCTACTCCAGGCCCTTCTAAAACCTGCTGTTAACTGGGAAAATAATAATCTTACCCTGTTTCACTCTCTGGAATTCATATAGGTTGTTCTGCACTCTGTCAGATGCTACTTACCCTCTTCACAATTACACCAATTTCACCCTTGCTCAACCACTGTGTCTATCTAGTTAGTGTTCAACCACTGTGTCTATCCAGGTCAATCCACATCCCAACCTACTGCCAGCAGGCACTTCAGATGACTGCTTGAGAAATGTACCACTTCCTTGCTGCAAAATTCATGCCCTTTCTGCACTGATAGGAGATGTCTTCAGCATCTTCTGATAAAAGCCATTCACTTCCTTCCAAACAACTGAAAAAAAAGCAGTCTCTTATACAGAGCTCACATCAAGGAACTGACATGGCAGAGCTCCTGCTTACTAGCAAGACAAACACAGGAACTCCTGTGCAGAAAACATCCTGGTCAAAGGGACTCTCAATTTCCCATAGAAAATAATGCACCTCTTCAAATAAAGTATCCACAGTTGGACTGACTGCCCCCTCTACAATCCCAAACACAATCCAGGCAGCTCCAGCACTTTTTACTCAGTTCTCATAGGTTAAATCATGCCACACTAAAACTCTCATCTTGTTTTTATGGAATGGCACTCTTTGCTACAGCAAGTTTGCTCCTGCCTATTCTGGGATGTTCTGGTTTACAGCAAAACTTTCATTAGTCAAATGTCCAGCTCTTAAAGTTTTTTAGTTTTCATGGGCAAACTTTTCACACAAGTTCCTGTGTCTTTAATTCTCTCACTAAGGTTGCTATCCCTCTTTATTCCAAATTATGATCTGAACATTCAGAGGGAAGGGTGTTAACAGCACAAGCCATTGATCACCTGGACACAAAACCTGTGATAAAGCTGAAATGTCTTTTGTCTTTTCCAATGTCCAGATTCTAAAGGAGCTCAGGTCATTCTACTGACTGAATCAAGCTGAGCTCCCAGAAACAAACCTTGTATTTACACAGCTCAGAGTGAGAAACAATGTGAACCTGGAGCAAACAGTCCATTTCTCCATCTGTCTATAAAGGTATAGATCTTTATCACAGCTGACCAAATCAGCAACAGAAGTCCAAGCCCTCTGAACTACAATCTTTCTGATCCTACATAGGTGGTATTAGAATTCCAGTGACTTCTACAGCAGTGCTTCACAGAGCCCTTTAGCAAGGCCAATGTTTTAATGAAGCAGTGCAGAAATTTGTTTGTCTGAATGTACTCCAAAAGCCACCTATAACCATAAAATGTGATAGGCAGCAACTCTTAGAATTGTCCAAAACATAATAATCACCCCTTTTCATGAAACATTCAGGAAATCCACAAAAAGTTAATTTGGATCTTGCAGTAAAATATGAAAAAGAAAGTACAACAATTAAAACTTACCTGGGTTACTGCTTCATCAAAGGGAATGCATTTGTGTGACTAGTCCTGCTTGCTCTCAAGGAGAAACAGCAGGACATGACTGCACCACAAAATTTCAACCCAAGTATAGATGGGCTACTTTCCTTTGAGGCACTCACACCATGAAAGAATTCTACATTTAGTGCTTTAACATTAATTGAAAGAACATGTACAATGTGGTCTCCAGGTCTCCAATATGAATCTGATACAGACTTTACTACGAAAAAACAGCAGCATTAGCTGTTGAGATCTCAACATTAATTTCAGAACCACCTCAAATACACTTGCTAAGTCAAAGTATACTTCTTTTAAAATTGCAACATCAGCTTTCCTATTTATAGCAACATATCTAAGTATAGCAAGTAACTCCACAACACTGCAAACTTTTTGGTTTTTTTGCAAAGGTCGGCCCTTTCCTTCTATCCTCAGGAAAGGGTCACATTTCATAGACTGTTGAAACACGCAACTTCAGTTCAGGTGAAAATCTCTTCAAAAATACATGCTGTATAGTTTTTCTATGGACGTATCACCTGGTACTTGAAATAAAAACACTCAGTAAACTTTAGTATTTCCAGCGTTACCTTGCCAATCATTGTACTCAAGTCACCATCACTGAGCAAAGGATTCTGGGTGTCCCCAACTCGAGATGGGTCTTTGGTGGCTTTGTCATTGCTGAACGTTCTCCACTCCGAGCCCACGTCTATGACCCGGTCACCTGGGAACACAGGGCAACACAAAGTCTGCATTGACACAGTGCTTTAAAATATTGCATGAAACATTAAGGCAGGCATCTGAGCTCTGCACTCCAAGGAGGCAGTCGGCTGCCATTCCCAAACACAACAGTAACTGGCAGGACAACAAACAGGAATGCTCAGGATCTACAATGGAAAACAAATGCAACTAGAGCTGAACAGAAGACATAAATAACTAAAGAAATGCATCCTGAAACCAGGAACTGTCACCTTTATGGATTATCCATTAAGAACATCATGGCATTTCCAATACACAAAAGGAATCAAGATCTCAGTTTCAAGCTGAGGTCAGGATTGTTCTCAATGAGTCAGCTGCTGTAACTTAAGTTCATCGCACTTGCCATGTGTTAACAGTGCACACATGATTTACCTATCATGCACAATCCCATCAAGCTATAGTAAATTACTTCTCTTGAATAATTTCTAGCTCCTTTGTACCCTCAATTTTGTAACTCCTAACCCACCATTGATGACATTTTGCAGTTCAATTTTTGTTCTTGAAGACAGTTGTGACTCTGCTCAATTTCATGATGCTTGACAGTTTTACATAAAATATATATACTCAACTACTTAAACACAATCAACCCTGTTATAACTGGAAGATTTTCAGTACAGATTCAGAATAAACAGGAAAAGCACCACATTTTCTGAATGAAACAACTTTCCTTGCAGTCCTCTCTTAATTTCACATCCACCTAAACCTTTCCTACAGCAATGAGAGGAAACAGCAATGAGAATTATTTCTCAAAACTTACCAGTTTGAGAATTAATGCTCACATACTTTGTGATGCAGGCAAAAGCCCTACAGTAAACACAACAACAGGAACTTGGGGGGAAAAAAAGAAACACAGAAGAAAGCACAAACCCCAGCCCCAAATCCAGCAAAGTTCATTGTATTTAAAGATCTGATAAAAGCTGCATCACAAAGGTGTTGCCTCCAGAGCAATACTACAGAATTTTTAAGAACACATGCACAAAATAACACAAAAGGAACACTTCTCTCAGTGTTCTGCAGTAAAGCAGAATACAGCTCAGAAGAAACTTCAGAATAATTGGTACCCTTAGCTAAACCTGAGGGAAAATTCATCACCTTTATCAATGTTTAAGTTTGTTGTGAGAGAAATGCCTGCAAAAAAAAGTAGAACTGACTGCACAGTTTACAGTATGGAAGCCTTAGAATGAAATCACAGAGGCTGATTTTAACCTGGTGAAAACAGGCAGAAAAAAGCACTCTGCAAACAATACAAGATCTGAAGCTGGAGAAAATGCAGAAGGTGTGGACAGAGTGATGCAACTGCAGAATTCCCTGGGGGATACAAGGGGACTCTATTCTGACAGAATAACTCAATTTTTAACATAAAACTATGCAAGGAGGATGCCTGAAACTGAAAGCTGTGAATGAACCAAAAGAAGTTGCTACAACAAAAAAAAAAAAACAAACTTTAGGTTAAAGGTGTTCTCATCAATACCTGTCAGACTTGCTCATAAGTATGGCTCCACCTTTATTTACTGGTCTAATAAAAACCAAGAGGGAGAAGAAAAAAAATCAACCATGAAAAGCTACAAGGTTTATGGATAGAATGAATCTGTGCTGCCTTTTACTCCTTCTGCTATAAAGGTCAACCCCCACACCCTTGGCAAGCTTGAATTTGCAGACAGTGTGCTCCTCTGACTCCTGGACTCTGTAAATATTTGATTCAGTAATGCTCCTTCTATGGCCTAGCAGTAACTTTACTTTTAGACGAACCCCCAATACTGTTTACAGCATCTAAAAAAAGCAAAATGTACTTAAAATTCTGGCATGGTATAAATAGAACACTGAGTACAGAGCAATGATGTAATATTTTTCCACATAAGTGGGAATGACCTAAATGACTCACTCAGGGATCTGCCTCTTGTGAGTTATGAACCATTCCTGCTCTAACAAGAAAGTTCTACATCACTGCCTGCTCTGATAAACACATCACAAACAGAAGATTGAGACTACTATGTCAGAGTAAGAAAAGATTACGTAGAACAAATCACTGAATATAAAGCATTTGTGCAATTAGGATGCAGTATGCAAATATCTTCATTTTGCCAAGAAATCTGCTACTACAGAAAAGAAGTTTTTCTGTATACTGTCAGTGTCACAGAAAATATACAGAAATCCTAGACAGCACATTCCATCTTTCAAAAGGCTTCTATAAAAGTGTGACACAAGCTAGAAGCATTAATGAAAAATCAAACAAATAAGCCCACAGGTTTCCACAGATGAAAAACATATTCAGCTACAAGCATGATTAGCTGGATCATCCCATTCAACAAGAAACTAAAACAAGAAACAAAATGCAGCATTTATTATCTTTAGTTCTTCAATACATAAAAACCACTTTGGATCTGTGATATTACTACAGGTGCAATTAAGCCCCACCCTAAGTGGTCAAAGCAAAACTTTAAAATACTAAATTTAGTCTTACAAAAAGACTAAATTTAGTACTGAGTTAAGATTTTTTACTGACTAAATTAGACTGAGTTAAGATTTCAAGCTCTAAACTCAATTTGCTAGGTCATGCCCTACTGACTGACTTTCCCAAGCTGGAATATGGATCCAACAGTCCAACATGAGAGTAAAAAAGCTCCCAGTAAGTACACTATACAGTTGTCTCTGCTTGCTCACTTATTCTTATATTGGTTTGGGCAATCTTATATTGGTTTGGGCAACCCTCTAAAACTGCAATAAAGATGGGAGTGGCCACATATTCCTTGGCTACTCCCTTTCTAAGCAGTCAGTTTGAACAAAAGGGCTTCACTGGATACAGTCACATTAGATACTCCTTTATTTGATTTTCCTCTAACAGAGTTCACCTCCTCAGCTTCCTCCTCTGAAATACATACAAAAACAACAGTTTACAGGACCAAATCCTTGTGAAATGCATCTCCAGGCTGATATCTCAAAGCATCTTTCTGAACAGACTAATTTTTCTCCATTTCTTTTCCTAAACTACTCTTCCAGGATTCAGTGTCTCTTTAAAATACAATCTAACAGACTAACACACAGGCTCCAGTGCAAACACACACTGACAACTCCCCTGGTTGGTGACCAAATTCAGGTTACTCATCATCTGAAAAGCTCATTTAATAAAATGCAGAAGTGCTACTCAGAACAGAAAACCTCAGGCCAAGGTTACTTGTCTTCACAACTGACACATGCAAAGAACATGTGCTACATAAATGCAAAACCAAACTCAGGTCAGACCCAAAAATTAAAACAGACTTTTGAGTAGTTTTTAAAACTTAGTTTGAAATATCTATGCATCAAACTTGCAGTAAATCATAAGACACATGTATTTTCTTCTCCTTCTGCATTTTGCATTATCTGTTATAAGAAGACAAGATAGCTTAAAACTGAAGATATCTAACCAAAACTAGAAATATGATGACATTCATGAGCTATGTAATCTTCCATATCCAGTCTTGAAACACTGCTGAGAAGGCATGTTCTTAAGTTCTTTTCAGAGGAGCTCTAATGTTAGCTGCACATTGCATTAAGTTCCGCATATTGTTAACTAATATTTTAATTTTACCATAAATACAGTATTAAAAGTTAATTTGCACTCTGAAGATCCAAAATACCTACTGATAACAGAGAATGTTTCATTCTCACAGTTAGTTAGGGAATCTGCTGCCATCTAGTGAGCACATATATTATACTTTTAATTAAAAGCATTTTACAATGCCAAATTTAAATATAAATATGTGTGTACAGATATATAGGATTACACTTAAGTTTCAGTCAGCTCTTTATTAAGTAGAGTAAAGAGGTGCTGTGACAAACTACAGTGAAAAAACTAAGGAGTAGGCTACAGGCTGGGGAGAATGAAGAAGACATGAAACTGCACAGAGCCAGGCTGAACAATCAGATCAAGCTTCAGCTCTCAAGACTCACCTAACTCCTAAATCACTTTTGCAACCTTCTTCTGGACTTGCTCCAGCAAGTCTCTCTCTTCCTAGTACACAGAAGGCCAGAGCTAGGCATAATACTCCAGGTGTATCTACTCCATATTCTATTTATTAGCTTACATATTGCCCCATATGGGAACACATGACGTTTTTTCCATTTTTCAGCCTTAGAACTTCTATTAAGGACCAGATGTATTAAATGCTCCACAGAATAAACTCATGGAGAGGGGAAAAATAAATAAACATATAATTTTACAGTCACCACTATTTCTAGCCCTTAGTAAGGCATTTGTATTCTTTGTAAAAGTTATCTTATTTTCAATGAATTGTCACCACCACAAATTTATCATCCCAACCAGCAACACCAGTCTATTCACAAGTCAGTTAAAATAACTAAAGCAGGCTTTATGATGGCTAAACAAAACATAAAACCCCCACAAGCAAACAAACAAAAAAGCCACAGATGATTTTAACTAGTTGCCAGACATCAACAGCATCACACCAGTACCAAAAGGCAACTATGGATTGAAACAGACAGTACAGCACCGCAGGCAAATGACTGCTACAAGAACAAAGGCTTAGCAGCTCCTGCATATCAAAATGATGACAAATCTAAAAGGACTTACAGGCTTCCAAAGCCATCAGCTTGCATAATAATTTTGGAAGAAGCAAATGAAATTAGAAATGTTAAATGATGAGATGGACAAGTCTGGTCAACTGAAGTTACACCTCCCCAGGACTTGAGACCTTTAAAAGAGTAAAGGCTCAAATATTTGTGTGAAGGATGCTCCAAACTACAGAATCTCAATTGAAAATGTTGTGCCTGATCTACCCTACATCACAATATATGAGACTCTTTCCATCAGAGTTCAGACTGTTTCCAGCCCTTATTTGCCTAATTACCTTGTCAGCCTGGCAAGGAAGCAAGTTAAGAAGCACTCCCTAAATAGGAGGATTCAAAATGTTACTGTTACTTACTAGAAAAACCTAGTACTTCACCTAATGGAAGTAGCAGTGGCCCTCAAATACCTTAGGTCTGTAGCCAAAAACCCACTAACTAGAAAGTTTCCTGCACCCTCCAGGAAATCTCATGCTAAGAGCAGTGCTTATTACAAAGCCTGACAAAAGATGCTGACTCTTAACATCTAAAGTCTGTTCCCACTCTTACGAGCATCACTGCCAAACACTTAGAAGCATCACCCTTTGCCTTTAAAGCTGAAAAGGGTTGGAATTAAAACAGACTATTTGAAATGCTGGCTGAGAAAGGCAAGCAGGTCACTTTCTTCTTATTATAAATTTCCTGTATTAAGTACCTGAGAATGCTCACGCAAGAGTCAACTATTCAGAATGTCTTTAAGGATCAGTATCCTTTATAATTAGCTTTCCTCTAAATGCATAGAGTCTTTTTCCAAGGGCCAACTTTTGTCACACACTTTTTAGTAGTCTAGACACCAAACATGTAAAGGCTGCTAATTCACATCCATATGTAAAGATTTTTGCCGACTTTTAAAGCAATACTTTGAATCAAGAATTAACATTTTAAAGATTAACAATACTTGCAGAAAGGAGTAAACCTGGACATACAGCCAAATTTTAACAGATTTTTCCCCTATGGATGTAACTGCCCTCTACTGGATGCAAGTCAGAAGTACTTAAGCACCTTCCCCACCTACTGGATACTACAAACAGCTGAAAAGAAATAAAATATTTCTTTGGTTTTCAGAAAAAAACAAGCAGCTACACAGAAGCAAGCAATCTTATCCCTAATGACAGATATCCTGAGTAATGAACTGGCCAGTTGAGAGGCAATTGTGAAACTCCTTCCTACTTATTTTACTGCTAAAAAAAAAAGCACCTGTAGTTTAGTCAAATCTTACCTCTTTTTCATGGACCAATCTGAATTTACAATGCACCATTTTGATCTCAAATATGTCAGAAGTATCAGCCAAACAAATCCTCAGACAGATCTTTGTAACAGCCTTAGTGCAGACCACAGACTATTGACTAATTTTTCCCTAAAATTCTTCAACTGAACACCCAAGTACACACAGAACATGGCAGAAATGTCTGAATATTGGTCATAATTGATTCAAAGCTTTAATGAGTTGATATGTGTCCAAGGATCCTCATCAGCTGGAGACAGACTTCTGCTTTTTTACCAAAGAAGGCTCCCTAAAGCAGATCCACACAAGAGCACTGTTCCTTTCAGCCATACCTGCCCAGTGAAGCAGACAGAGCTAACCAGTTTGAGAAAATCACTTACTACACACTGAAAATAAATTCCTCACTGCTTAACTCCTGCACACAACATTTAATGAAGCTATCTATGTAGATATTTAAGGAATGTCTTCAAAAGGTGTTCCTAACCTGAGGTATTCCTTATACCTGAGATACTACACAGCAGTACATGCCACCAGACTTGTTCTTATCCTCGTCTGAAATTCACATCACCACCTTGCTACACCAAGAAAATTCAGTGCTTTGTCTTCCACTTTCACTCTGCTTTCTTCAGCCCCTTCTGGCATACGAGCTGATTCCCAGCCTTTTTTACTGCCTATAAGGTAGTAAGCAAAATAGCTGCCTGTCAAGAAAGAGGATTTACTAGCCTTCTGTTCTTGAACAACACCCTTTTCCCCCACCAACACTGTCTGCAGAATGAGATATGATGAATGCTTTAAATGAACACAGAACTAAGCCCTGAGAACTCTGTCCATGAACTCTCAGTGTAGCACATAGCTTAGAATGACTGGAGAAAGGCAGGGATAATAAAACACTATTCTTGTCACAGCAAAGAGACCTGAACAGAGTTGTTAAGTCTCAAATGAATGTCAATCCACACTAATATCAAAATTTCATGGATGATTATAATTTAGGTCTCCAAGCACCTTTCAAGTAAAAAGCAATTAGCAGAAGGAAAAGTTAACAAGTTGGAAATAATTACCATGAAAAGACAGAACACAAACTAATCCACAAAAAGTAATAATGAAAAGGCAGATGAGAGGTTTTAGGAGAATGAAGCAGTATTTTGAAACAATAATACTCTCAACACCAGCTTCAGTCATAATGACATTACAAGATCAAATTATTTTAATACTGCAGAGTAAAACACCAGTTTATTCAGAACACATGGAAAATACTGTGTAAAAAAACACAGCATACTAGATTTAACTTAAATTATTGAACCTGTAAGTAGAAAACAACTCTGAAAAAAAACTTCTCAAAAATCCCTTTAAAAAGTAGTACTTGCAACATACAGGTGTGCCTAAAATACAGAATTCACTTGATAAAGAGATCAGCTTCTCTGTGTCCTGGCCTCCTGCTCCCCCAAAATTTTCTACTGCTTTACCCTTTCAACTGCCAAATGCAAGATAATAATACTGATTTCATCTCCTATTCCCAGAAAATTGATTACAAACCTGAAAACTATCTGTGCACCAGCTATTTTATCCTACAACACAGTTCTACATATAATAGTTTTACACTCTTTCCATAAATAAGCAACTTCAGTACTTTACCATAGCAAGCAAGAAAAACATCAAATGCAAATACTGTTAGTTAAGTCAATGACTATTAGCTCTGTCTACAGCTAAACTGCACACACACTAAAAAAAAAAAAAAAAGGAAAAAAAAATCAGTGAACTCACACCAGTATGTACTTTACAGCAGTACAGTAAGAGCACAAACTCAGCATTTACCATTTATACCAGCAGTGCCCTGCAGACACTAAAAACAATATTTTTAAATAAATCTGTAGCACTTCTTCAGCTACAAGATATATTGATTTTATTGATTTCTGCACAGGGAGGATTAACTGTTCTAAATGATCCCCTCCGCTGAAAGATCCCAGTAACTTTTAGTCCATGCCAAAATATATTTTCAGTGGGCTCTGCTCACATGTGATCACAATGCATGCAAGCCCTGAAACAAAACTTCCCTAAGTAAAAACAGGAAACAAAATCTTGAGTCTCTTAAGGGGAACATGTCTCATGGAATCTGCTACAAATACAGGAAAGTTGTACTTGGAACACATGAAAGCTAAATTTTGTCTTCACTCCTTTAATCTCTACTTCACAAGCATCTCCAGAAAACAGGCACCAAGGATTGGATCTGGTTTACACCCTCTCTAAATTTCTTATCAGACCAGGTGAGAAAATATTTAATGCTCTCACTTCTCTTTGATTACTTATTGTCACCCTATTTAATTGGTTTTCTAAATTACCTGCTGGATAGCCTAGCTAAGGAATTGGACACATAGAGGCAAGCTAAATAGCTGAAGGAATGCAACACAGAATGAGAACAATCAGCACAATGCTGTTAAAGCCTTCTGGGGAGAAATCCACAGAATGCTTACCTAAAAAACAGTTTTTATCCTACCAGTAATGTTGGAGGTAAACTGCACTAAGACAATTACAAACACATTAAAAACTCAATTCAGAAACAGCTTCTATTAATATTCTAATGATCCTGCTCATTGAAACTGCTAACATTTTGAACTAAAGAATGTACCAATGCCATTACTTCAGAAAAAACAGAGGATAAACTCTTCAGGCAAGAATTCCTTGTGACTAGGTAACAGAAGGTACATGAAGTGACACTTGTGACAAATTCCAAGTTCCAAAAAATTACATTTATGAAGAAAAAGCTTTTCCTCTTCTCCCAATACCAGAACTATCTTAAAAGTTATGAACTGATCAAGATAGGCTTTTCTAAACTTTTGCTCAATCTCTGTGACAGCCACACAAAGAGCTGAACATGCACCAAAGTATTTTTAAGCAGTAACTTAAAAGCTTACTATCATATTTGAGTAGGAAGTACTGCTGTGGATATTTGAATTTTTAAACAGAAAATTTATTCTGATTAATTGACCTTTATGCAATTTAAACCCCTTCTTTTTAACAAAGCAGTTATAATCCTTCCTTTAGAGGTTTCAAATGGTTTCATGATTTTAAAGGAAACTGGTACTCAAGTTTAAATGTTTTAACATTTACTTTAACAATTTATGTGGAAGCTTGCTTTTGCATAAAAAGACATATTTTAGTTGCTTGGCTGAATTAGTACTACCTTCACCACAAATTCCTTAGCTTTCAGCTTTTAATAACATTTTTAAATTCAGCAAGGCAAAACAAAACCACCACTGTCTAGGAAAGATAGATATAAACAATTTGAAATATTTAGCATCACTGAATGAATCACACAAACATGTACCCTCAAGGAGGATTTTTTCACATAAGGGCCAAAAACAAATTAGCGGAAATCAATGAAGTTTAAAGGATTATCATAATACAAGCGTGGAAAGTTTGCCATGATAAAAGGAATAACGACAGTAAGGTGCATGTAAGATGTTTATCCTAGAAAAGGTAAATAAAAATGTATATGCAGCAACTTCCTCTTTCTCACTCAAACAAAAGACAAAGCCTAACAGGCCTTTCTTTTAAAATATTCCATTATACTTAGAAATACAGTTTAGTCTGTGGAGTTGCTGCTACAGAAACCAAGTAAAAGAGCTTCACAAAATTCCAGTGGAAAAATTTAGGATAGTCTTAAAAGCCTTGGGAGAAGTGATTAACAAACACACAGGCTAGCAACCATATAAATATAAATCTTTCAGGGCAGAAGATAACATCTAGCCTCTGGGAAACTGAGGTTGGTTGGGGCTTGGTTTTGTGTTGTGTTGGGTTTTTTTTCTTATAAGCAAGTTATTTCACAGAGAGTTTCTATAAAATCTCTTATACTTTCCTGAATGAAAGAAGAGTCATGAATAAAAACAGAATACAGGACTGGACAGCACAACACTCCAATTCATATTACAGCACATTTTAAATTTTCAGTATTTAAAGAGAGTTTGATTATTTTTGTAGTGCATGAAGTTACCAGAACACAGGCTACTCAGAGCAGTAAGCTTTTAGCAACAGACAATCACAAAAAAAACTAAGCCCCACACAAAAATCAAAACAAACAAACACACACCCCATCAAATTTACCACCCACACTTCGGCATCAAGAGAGCACAAACCTACCCACACCATTTAGGTTACATGGCAATTTATAAAAATATGAAGAACTACTTACCTACTACTAGCCCACACTCAGAACAAATCATATCACCAGCTCTGTAATCCTCCACTAAAATGGAATCTGGATGATTTGGGCAAGTCACCCTTGGAAGCACATCCAAACTAAAAAAAAAAAGGCAAAAAAGTTCCTTGATGATAAGAACACTTCAGTAATACAGCACTTAATGTTTTAAATTATAGAATATTAACCTGATTATCTGAGCTGCACTTTTTATATGAATGCTGCAACTACATTTGATAATCAAGACTTCACCTAAATTCCAATTTTCTTGTAATGTATCTTGTACCAAAATCACTTCAAATCAAACATTAAAAACCTACATAAGAGACTTGATTAAAGGCAGTGTAACTCAAACTACTGCTAAATGAAGTTTCCTAAGAAGTTAGTGGTGATTTCTTCATTCCAAATGAGCCTTTTCACTCCTACTCAGAACAGTATTATTTACCAGGTCCTTAACTCAGAAAGTTACACATACAACATGTATGCTTGGAAAATTCCTAATTCAGACACTGATTTATTTTAAAGTATTTGAAGAATAAATTCCATTTTAAATTAAGCAATGCATAGTGAAATCTTAACAAAAAATAATCAGCTCCTAAGGCAATTACATGACAAGAAGTTCTGAAAACAGGGATCTCTTTCACACTCATGGATCTTCAGGAATTACAACCTCCCATAAAGCATTAGCATTATTTAATAAACAGCTTTTAGTTACTGACTAAAGTAACAACCAATTGCTTCTAACCAAATGTTTTAAAAGTAAATACTCCGTATTAACAATATGTTACATAATACTACTAGAATTATTTCAAAATGGGAGTAAAAATTGTTTACAATTGGGATCCATATATTCCACAAAGCCATTTTGCTAAAGTTTAAAAGCACAAGAAATTGATCTCAAAAAATTTATCATAACTACTACTTCTATTTGAATAAGCCAAAAAAACAATTTGTAATCCATTCAATTGTAAAAATTTTTCCAATAGAATTACTCTGAGTTACCCCATTTTCCACAATTCTTTCTGCCATTAATTCAGCCTAACCTACAGACCCCATCTTAATTTTCATTTTTTAGATATTTCCAATGAGTCTAGAACACAAAAAATCAGAACATTTTAATCCACTGACACTTCACAAAAATGTCTGCAACCTGAAACTAAAACTGAAAATCAACATAACTATTAATATTAAAACCTCCAGACAGCATGTCAACACAAGATGTTCAGATGTAAATTATGTTCAAAAGAGTACATGAAAGCTCTTCAGACTACCTTCCTTCTATTCCCAGCCACAAGTTTCATATGACAACACTGTTGACAAAGCATTCACAATCATCTGACATTTGGCATTACATAAAAGGCAGTGACACACCAAGCAAAAGTAAAAAAAATGCAGATGTCTCAAAGAATACCAACCCATGTTTTGTTTCAAACTTTACCTTCATAAAACATTGCAAAAATTTGTCTTCCCATCCCAATTTAACTCGGTTTATCTACCGACACATATACGCTGTACTCCTTACAATGGATTCAACTGACTAAGCCACCTACACCCAAGGAAAATGCATGGCACGTGTGTAAAGGCCCATCCCAGCAAATAACTGCCGGCTTGCAGCAAGACTACTCGGAAGCGCTTCCTAGATCCCAGGACAGGTTTAGCAGGCGTTACAGAGTCACTCCGGTCTGCTCCGCGGGCTTTCAGATTAGAAAGAAAAACTCGGAGTGTCTCCAGGAGGAAGGAATTCAGAACCCGAAACCCGTCTGGTCGCTGACTAGCGCCGGTCCGGATTTAGGGTGGGAGCCTGAGAGCAGTTTGCAGGCCCCGATAAGGGGGAGCCAGGCCAGGGAGCTGCACTCGGCTCAAGGCAGCGCTGAGCACGGGGGACTCGGGGGCCGCAGCTGCCGGTGCCCGGCCGGGGGACACGGTGGGACGGGCTCGGTGCCACCTGAGGCCCGCCCGGCCCGGCCCCAGCCGCGCTCGGGGGACAAACCAGGCCGAGCCGCCGTTCGCTCCGAGCTTGGCTGACGAGGAGCTCCGCACGCAGGACATCAATCCCCCAAAACCCCCGGCGTCTCCTCGGAGCGCTGCCCAGCAATAGCGACACGAAGACGCAGAGGCGGCGAGCTCGGCCCCTTAGAGGCCGCTCAGCCGGGGGCCGCCCGGCGCGGCCCGCACAAACAGGAGCCCTGAGGCCCGCCCGCCCGCCGCTCTAAGGAACGGCCCCGACAATCAGGACACCGGAGAGGGGCCGGTGCGCCGTGCACCGCGAGAGCCGTGCTAAAACGGCAGCACCGGGGCCGGGCAAGGGCGGCGATGGCCGCCGCTCAGTCCCCAGCCGGTAGCGGGGGCGACGCAACCATCCTCTGCCCGTGCCGCGGACGGGAGCGATATCGGAGCCGGAGCCGCTCCCGCTCGTCCCCCCGCGCCCAGCCCGCCCCCGTACCGGCTGGTGGACGCCATGTCGGCGGTGCCGCAGCAGGGCCGGATAGCGCGCGGCCCAGCGGCCCCTGCAATTAAATCCCGAGAGCGGCGGGCGGGGCCGCCGAGCGCTCCTACGGGTGCCGCGAAGGGGCGGGCGCACGCTCGGGGCGGGCCCGGGCCCGGGGCTGCGGGACGTGGGCCGGAGCGCTCCCGTCGGGGCAAGCAGCAACCCACAGACCCCCTGCGCAAAGCCCACCGTGCCGGCCCCGGGCCGTGACTCCGGTTCAGCTGCTCTTGTGCACACTGCAGTTTCGGGAATCCCCACAGCAGACAAGCGTGAGCAAAACTGCCGCAAGTTTGCGCAGAAGTACATAGGGGTTTCTTTAAGAGAAAGACTGAAAATTTTAATTTTTGTTTTTAAAAGACTGAAAATAACCTCTGAGTTGCATTACACATATTTCAGTAAATCCTTGTTTTAACTCCTCAGCAGGTATCAGGAAAAAGTTATTTACAATGTCATGTCAATTCTGTACTGTATTAAGTAATTTTTTTCTTACATTTCCAATTTTAAAAAACCGTACTATTAGATAGTTACACTATATGGAAGAGTTAATTAGAAAACTCAGTCAGTCTATTTATTCCAGTTCTTCAGGATCACTTCAGCTGCATCTAGTGTGCTGTCTTTCTGCAAAACAAGAAACAACACTATTACTGCAAGTACTGAGTTCCTGAAAAGAGCCAATCCATGATTATATCATCTCAAATCAATAGTTGGTTGTTTCAGCAGCATCCTGTAAATTTCTTTTCAGCCAGTTTTTCATTGACAGTTGTTAGGTAGAAATCTGGACAATACAAAGAATTCAGTGCTGATTCTTTGAAAACATTTATTAGATATATTTAAGATACCATCTCAGCATTCATTTAATGAAAGCAAAACTTACATAAATTCATGGCATTAATGCAGTGATGTAACTTAGCAGCTCTGGTTTGGAGACAAGCTAGCACACTTTCCTAATCCCTGTGAGTACAGTTGGGATTTTTCAAACTCCTTGCAGCCCGGTTATGCTGTGAACTATTTAAACATAATCCCTCCAAACTGTGTAGCTTGGCTCCAGCCCGGTGAGTCATACAGGCAGTCTAGCTTGAAACCATTAGTGCTGTTTGTCAGCCACAGATACAACCAGTAACTTCATCTTGCTTGTTTCTGGCTCAGTTTATGCCATAGACTTTACACCTCATCAGAAGAAGTAAGTAACACAAGGAGAAACTGCCCTTCATTACTGTTTCAGGCTAAGGCTCTGATCTTTACACAGAACAGCTCAGGATTTCCACATGCTCAATTATGCTGACTCTGTTACAGAACAATTGGGAAACACCTCAGGGCTTTGGCCTTATTGAAGTTTACATACCTGTCCCCAAAGCCTTCCAGCCTTTCAAGAACAAACTTAACAGGGGAAGAATATTTGCAAAGAAGGTGCTCACAAAATGGCAAAAACCAGCCAATTCACAAAAAAACCATGTTTGCTTCTGTAATTTGGAGCTCACATGAAGCCTGTGTATTTTCAGGCAACTGAGCTAAATTTGAAGGTGTCCTCTTCACTGTTTTTTGTATTGGACACTGAATGGACATGGGGCACACACTCTGCTGTACAGTTATTCTCTGCTCTGGATTATGGGTATCACATTAATTGATAGCTTACCTGTCTCAATAATTTTCACTGTCACCACTGGTCAAGAATGTTTTTTGAAATCAATACAATAAGCTTAAAAGGGCTACCCATCCAGTTATTTTCTGCCAGTTGCCCTTCCTGGCCATGCCACCTACACTGATGGTGTAAAGTCCTTCAGCAAAAAGACAATTGAAGATACTTTGTGCTGAATTTTACATCAAATTAACTTTATGTTCCTAAAAGCTTTCAATACAAGAGATCCTGGGAAAAATGTAGGTCAGTCTCTTGCAGATTCCTGTACTGCATTGATTTCAGGACACAAGCTTACCTTAATGAAGCAAAACCGTATGTATTTTTCAAACTGTTTCTTTGTCTCAAGAGCACAGAATGCTGAAAGAGGAATTGCTGACAGCTTCTGAAACACAAAACAGAAATAGCATTTGCTTATTTAAATGTGTATAAGAAATCTGGTTTAAGCATGATGATTTTACTATTCTGTTTCTAGAACTCTCCCTCCCAACACATGAGGGAAAGACAAGGTTCAGTTTTGTATGCACTAGCTAGGCTTGTACTAAATTCAAATTACTTTTTTTAGGCAAAATATTTCAAAGGTACTTTTGTACAACTAACACTTAAGCTTCCTGAAAGAAAAGTGCTGGGATGTAGCAAAAACCTACAGTGTACATTTTCAACATACTTACAATATTTTAGTCACACCGTTATCAATAACACCAAATAATATTTTGAATGGAACATCTCTACTACATTATTTAATAACTACAGTTGCACTGCTCTTGCTTTCAATAGAAAAGCATTCGTAAAACTAGAGTATGACTAAGACATCTTACCTTAGATGCTATCATCCATTTGACAAATTTATAATCATAAGGTTGTTTCTCATCTACATCAGAGAGATCCACATCTAAGTGTAAAACAAATATGTTGTAAGATTTCCTAGACTCCAATGGGAAGGCATTCATTAACAGCATTTTATTACAGTTAATAATTCAGAATGAAATTATATGTGTTTTTTTAATTTATAATTTTTAAATTATACTCTAAGAAGTAAAATAGGCCAACAGATTGAACCTTTTCCTTCTGATCTGAGAACTTGTTTTCCATCCAAAGCAAATTCAGACATGTAGCTTGGAGGAAAGCCTTGTAGTACTCCAAAAGTCTGGACTATTGGGGATCAGGGCTATGGAGGGTACTGAAGAGTGCATTTATTGCATGGACAGCAATAATCCCTGAAAATGCAGTTTTCTCATCTGCGAAACTGAGCTACCTAAAACTTCCTGACACATGATTAAACTGTGATATCTTTCTGTGTTTAAACATTTCTGTCTAAATGACAAATGCCATTTAGACTAGTTAGTGAAAAAATGTGGAACTAAAAAGACCATCCCCTGTGTGAATGCTTTCTCTGAAGCTACCATAGCCTGACTTTTCAAAAGGTTTGTAAATTTTGGTAGCATTCAGTGTTTAGAGATCAGAATGCTTCAAAGAGTCTTTAGGGCGTGACTTCAGATTAGGAAAAAAAAAAAAAAAAAACAGAAAAAAGAAAATGCAAATGGGATGAACTCAGTATATTATCCAGGCGCTTGGCTCTCATTCTCATAATCACAGATGTTTTGAAAATAGGAAAGTTTATCTACTTCCTTTATCCCCTCTAAAAACATGTCATGGCTTTGCAAAGCATGGACAAGTTAGGATCACAAATGCTTTGCTGAAGCTCATAAAATCTACCTTACCAGCTAAGGTGAAACTGAAAATTTCAATCCCAGTTAGTACTCCTGACAATGTTATGCACACATATGGGTGCATATGAGATGAGAATATATTTTAAAATGAAAGCTGAATTTTCTCATTAACCAAATTTACTTTCCCCACACTCTTTAATAAACTTTATACTGACTTAACGTGGAAACATCAACGATCATGAAGTATCCTCCATCTGGAACGACAGGCTTCAGTCCAGCCCCTTTCAGAAGCTGAGCCATCCGATCACGCTTGCTCTCCAGCTCTCGAGACAGGGAGTAAAAATAGCAGTCAGGGTCATCCATGCGCTTATAGTCCATCCAAAATGCCTGTGCCAAAGCCTCCTGGAAACACAGGGTAAAAGCACTCATTAACACTCAGTACCCTCACAGACACTCCCACTTCCTGCTGAAATCGTGGAATTTTGTTCAATCCTGGCCCATATTAAGCAAATCACCACACAAATTACACAAGATACATCTGTAACCTGTTAATTACTTTGTCCTGTGGCATCACTCAAAACACCCACTCTTTTGCTAGGCACTAATCATACACTGAAGTCAGAGTCCTGGACACAAAAGTTTACAATGTGAATTGAAGCTAAATTTAATTGTTTCATAATAATGTACCATAGAATGCTGGACACTAGTAGACAGAACTTTCATTTATATTTGCTAGGAAACCATTAAGATTTCATGTTTTATGCAACACGTAGTTTGTGGGTACAAGATGACAGAATCCTCAAGAGTGATTTTTTTTTTAAATGTCTGGTGAGCTGATCAAATTTGTTTCCTCCTATTACACCCTAGAATATGTATCTTGACAACTAAAAGGTCATTGTAGTGATTACTGTTTTATTACATGAGGCCAACAGCTTTCTTACACCAGAAAACAATCTCCTTTGCCCATCTGTACCTACCTGTAATGGAGTTGGGCAAGTGTAGAGTGTATTTTGGTGAACAACCTGCAAATGCTTAATCAGGTGCTCAGGACCAATGGACCAACCAAGCTAAGGGAGGAAAGGGTGCATATATTACACTTACAGGCAGTGGTGTTACTAAGAGATAACAAATACTAAAAATTAGCCAATGTCTTGAGTTTTTTCTATTTTTAAGCATTTGTTTTGATAAATTATTAAGAAAAAGCTGGTTTACACAAAGCTTGGTCTATGATGCCTTTAAAAAATGGTAGATTTGAGACAACAATTCTATTTTCCCTTATCCCTATCTCTCATAGGACACTGAGTAAACTTTTAACTCTTCATAAAACAAGAGTTAGAAATCCAACTGAACATTTATTAGAAATGTTATTTCTAATTGGTTTAGAGCCTATCCATCTCTTAAGCTGCTGTGTCAAAGCCAGTTTGAATATAAAACAAAAACTCACTACTGCATCATATATGCTGGGTTCACTTTGAACACATGCTGATGAACACATGGTGATGAAAAACTTCGTTGCTAAAAATTTTTTTTTCGCTTTCTGATACATATTTAAAAGTCAAGATGGGAAAACTGGGAAGTTAAAATATTATAATATCCATGTTTTCTCCAAGAATCTTCACTGATTTTGAACAAAACATACTGTGGTGTTTTTTTTTAGTAATTTATGCTCACAAGAGTTTATCAGTTAAGAGACAAGAAGATAATTAAGACATGGGTGTTAAAAATAGGTAATTGCTCCAAATGAATGGTATTGTCACATTTTGGAGACATGAAGATTTGCCAGAAACTTTCAGAACACAGGTCATAAAAACAGAGGTGTTTTAAGAGTAATAAATGCATTCTATGTAATTTAACTCATTTATATTGATTCTTCTTACCTTCCAGCCAGTTACACTGTATGTTTTTCCAGCACTTCCTATAGTTACTGTTCTTTCCCACATACCTGGCAATGTAGCTGTACATAAAATAAAATTATTTTGGTACAGGTGCACTCACATATTCCATGTAATTTGAAGAACTGCACTGCCCCTAGCTAAGAGCTGTATGTTCATTGCAGCATCTTAAGCAAACAACAAGAATATTCTGAAATTATAGCAATTTGAAATGAAAAAGGATATATGGGCCAGTGCTTTTTAGCATGAAAAGAGAAAGAAGAGACAGAAAATGAGAGGTACAGTTTGAAAACTACATGTTAATTATCCTCAGCCAAAATGCACAGTTATCCATAAGAAAAATATTATCTAAGGCTATCCATTCACCCCAGGACAGGTTATTTCTGATGCCTGGTAATAGTACTATACACAACATTAACTCAGGCACTGCAACCCTCTTTACTAGAATTGTCCAGTTCAGCGTCACTGGCTGTCTCAGACATCAGAAAAAGAAACTAATTACTAAGACTTCTAACCCAGAACCAAACAACAAAACACCAGAAAACTAGCAGAGTGAGTAAATAAATTATGCTGTATTGTACAATTTGAACAGGCCTGAGACTGACTGACAATAGCAGTTAGCTAAAATGTCTGCAAGGATTAAGAGACTCACAGAGGCCTGTCTCTGTCTTTGCAGTTGTATCTGATAGGAGACCAAAATCCTTTGTTCCCTTTCCAAGGAGATAGGAGAGCAAAGGTCCCTTCCTGTAGTTTGCAATTTTTTTTTCTCTATGCAGCTTCTGCAAAGCTCTGCTTGGACTCTAACTTAATTAATTTCAAGAGAAACAGACAAATCCAGACACACCTAAGTCTGAGACACAAAGTCAGTCAAGGCTGCAATTACAGTAGTCACCAACATCTGACTTCACCTCATTTGCATACTAGAAGCCCTACCAGTGAATCTGTCAGTTGTTAAATCCCCTCTCTAGTGAGACCAATGAACAAAGACTTTCCAAATCAAACTCCTGAATTTCACGAGGAAGGTTTTGTGGCAGTTACCATCATTAGACATAGCATAAGTCTTTCAGCTATTTGAAAACATGTATTGCAATTTTTGGAGCAAACTTACCAAGAAGAGAAACCAAACAGCATGAAAGAAACTGATTTTTCTATTAGCCTACCCATACTCAACTACTTTTGACCTTGAAAAGAAAGTTTGAACAGATGTATCTTCTACCAAGCTAGGCCAACAGTAGAGATCACTTCCTAGAGGCACCCAAACCAGCTCTCACAGACTGCAACAAGAATTGCCTTTCAAAGCTAATGGCCTCTAGCAAGCCTGTTTTGCCACATAAGTCACAGGAATTCAACCTTGGAGATAGAATGTGACAGCTTTTCAAACAATAGCAGCAGTACAAGGGCACAGAGAAAGAAGTAGCTCCATTGCTTTTCCAAACAAGTTTTAAATAGAGAGGGAAATTTCCCTGTGGCAACCATATATGACATCATATGACACCATAACCAAGTCTGACTACAATTTAAAAACTAACGAAGTGCAACTAACATATAATAAGCCTGTTACCTGAGATAGTACTCAGCTTGTTGAGTGGCTTGCTCAGAATCCTCAGCTATGAGATGCAATCTCTAAATCTGTCAGTGCAACCCTAATCATTATGCAGAGGAAGTCCACGTTTTCACAGAAGTCAGATGATGGGAAACATGATGAAGTGTTATATGCTACAGAAAACTGCTTCAGTGACAGCACAAAGACTGTACTAATTTTATGAGCTGTGGCTAGCAACCCCTGCTAAATTGTATGAAGGAACAACTATCAGATCCTGTAAATTGATGCAATATCCATTTTGTATCTCCCACAAAAAAAAAAAAGTGTCACTGCATTGGATAGAATATATAGAAATTATTATGGAAGCACAAGAGTTTATAAATAGAGAAATAACACACTCATTTTTATTGTATTGTTTTTGTAGACTTAAAAGTAATAAGGAATAGGAGAAACTTAAGTAAAAAAAGAGCAGAGTCTGTTTCTTTTACTGAAATAATGTTATTGTTTACAGTGTTACCCTGAAAGTTCTAGAGTACTTTTAACACTAAAGTTAATGATCTCATGGGATGTGTTAGAGAATCCATACCTAAACCTAACTGACTATCTTTCTGGGCTTTAATTTGCATTTTCTTTATACAGTACTTTTACATTTTATGCTAAATTACAGAATGTCTGTGGTTTGGTGCAATGTTTTGGTTTGAAGCATTAAGGTGCTGATGACAATGGAGATATTTCATCCTAAGAATTCACCACCTGTCCATAAGATGAAGTGTAGCTGACAATGTGCTTGGACCTGCTGCTGTTGAAAAGGAAAAGGGATTACCTTACACCACACAGAGATTTTGATTCTGAAGACAGCCTTGCATGAAATGCTAAGGCCACGAAACACCTGCTAAGCCCACGCAGAAATCTTCAATCTAACTGACTTCACCTTGCAGCTGGGACACATGATCAGTTACTGTTAGGTAACCTGTTAAGATGCAGTGACTCAGATTACTATCACATTAATGTACCCAAAGTGTTCTCCTTCTTCCATGTCCGAAGGTCTTTGACACAGTATCACTATCAAGGTAACCACAACAGCCATGGAATTAGGTCACCCTCAAAACAGACCCTATGCATGGCCAATATAATCAATGTACTGCAGCTGGATGATCAGCAACTGTGCAGCTGAGCTAACAAGTACTGCAAGGTCATTTAGATATCATTTTCTTTCTATTACTCATAAGATTCAATTTTCACAATGATGTAGCCCCTCACCAATGGATTTTGTTGTCACTCTACAAATATGGAGTTGAAGCCTAGAAGCAAAGTTATTCAGCATTCAACCAGTGGCAGAGCTAGGGAAAAAGGTAAGTCTTTCCATGTCTAATTTATACTTAAGTGTCTTGATATCGTTGTTTAATCTAACTGTATGCCTCTATTGCACATGACTGAAATGTGCCTTCCATACAATAAGTACATCAGAACAGGTGGCTCATGCAAGATGCTACCATCAGAAACAAAGTATCTGTACATATGAGAAGGAAGTTTTGGACTTTTCAAATACATCAGCAGAGCCAACCCAAGGCCACCAGATTAGAAATTTTCACAGAAATACATAGCTGTAGCATTATTGAACTGGAAAAGGAGTTCAGTAACCTTAGGCTAAATTGTTCTAAGGCAGTGGGAGTGATTCCACTAACTTCAGTGAAACTTGGATCAAGTAAAACAAGTGGATCAAGAACCTGGCATCTTTTTTTTTTTTCTAGTTTGTTCTGGCAATTTTGCTTTACCCCTGTAACACACTACCTGAAGATTTAACAGGCTTTCATACTGCACTTGCAGGACTTACTTCAATGAATTCAATGTCTAGTATTTAATCCTGTCTCCATCCTTGGGTGGGACAGTGCTCATGCACTATCTCCACAATGACCTTTATACTATTTTTTAGTTTTTTATAATTAGTGGAGCAAAAATAATTGTATTCCTCATTGTCCAATTCCCTCATTATTATCTCTACAAAGCTTTGAGAAGAAAGTTCTAATTCCTGTTCCTTCTATTAGTTCTTCAGCAAAGCACTGTCTAATATACATAGAATAACAGCAACTATACTTGTCATGGCCAACAGAGTAACTGAATAAGGATGGTAAATTTATATGATCATAACTGACTTACAAGCATCAGTCCCACTGGTTTCTATGGATATCTGCTCCAAAGTCACTTAAGAGCCTTGGAAATTCTATTTAGAAATTATTCTTTAAAATAATTTTTAGAAAAGAGAGAGGATCCCCTCCTTAGACCCTAAACATTGAAAAATTTCAAAGCTTGAAATATGAGCTTCTTCCAGCAAGCATTATCCTTGGGAGGCAAGTTCACATCATCATTCCACTACTACTTCTAAGATGCCACAAAAAATCAGTACCTATTTTAATGTGTTTATTCCCTTTATACACCAGCCATTCATACACCTCATCACTGATGCACAGGGTGTCATGTTTAATACAGAGATCAGCTATTACTTGGAGCTCTTCCAGGGTAAAAACCTAGGATACAGGAAAAGTAAAGGAAAATACATTAATCACAGTATTTAAGGCATTCTTTGAAATTAAAGTGGTGTTAAAGCAGGACTCTTACCTTGCCTATCGGGTTGTGCGGAGTATTTAGAATAATTGCTTTTGTTTTGGAATTAAATTTATTTGCAAGTTCAGCAGGATCTAAGACCCAATCAGCACTAGATGCAGTGTTTCCATCCTTTTTCTAAAAAAAAACAACCCACAATAAATTTATATGTGACTTTAATACATGTTGCAGCCTAAAGTTGCTCAACTTTTCACGCTCAAACACTTTCATAACCATATGTGACAACCTATCCAATCTGTCTTGCTCACCTTGTTCTAGGAGAGGTTGTTCTAGGAACAGGTAAACTGTAGTGACAGTGGCTGTCCTCCTCTGGCCACTGTCTGTCCTAAAGCCCCTGCAGGAATTGATTTCCAGGATCTTGTTGCACACATGCTGATTATTACAGTGTGTAATGCAGTCACATGGCAGGAGAGTTTACAGACTTGCCACACAGTAGAGCAAGTGTGTGCTTGCTTGACTGAAAAGACTGATCACCACTGGAAATTCAAGGTCTTTTCCTTCTTCTTAAACTAATGAAAATGGCCAAAGAGCTAAAAATCTGCTGAGTCTCTGGAGTTTATATACTACACAATACAAGTATCCCTGAAGTATTACACATGGCTAAGGAGTTTGGGCCAGTTGGAACACAGAACAACAGAGCATGGCCACACCACCCTTGTGACACCTGCAATGACTGGGAGAGGGCCAGACCGAAAACAAGAGTGTGAAACAGAAATGCTTGGAGGTGCCCTGTCATTCAAAACATCCCTAGAAGATGGAATTCCACCTACTCCCACTGCAGTCCTGGAGGTTTTGTCATTCTGTGTTGTTCTGATTTCATGGTGTTCCTGCAATAGTGCTGCCCAAAGAACCCCTCAGCAAGGCTGCCAGTTGCACAAGGCACAGCTGGCATACAGAACAATCCTTGCAAGCTGTGGGCATAATGCCAGCAGTACCAATTTGGCAATTAACCTATAGCCTATTTAACAATAAAGGAAAGAGTAATTCTGTACGTATAGCAAATACATCTACTGCATGATCAGTCCTTATTTAGCAAGCATACTTTGGAAAATAAACTGTATTCTGTCATTGTAGGAATTGCTGTAGGGATCAGGAACCAAACTTTTGAAAACCAACTGACAGAGAAATTGCACTGATACATGGATCCCCCTTCCATAATTTGCACTGAAAACTGAAGAAAGCAGTTTTATCAGCTTTCAGAATGCACAAATTAAAGCAAATAAGAAACACTGTCACACCTTCTCCAACACTAATAAAATATTCTCTCTTGGATTATCGTCTCAGACTTACACTCTAGCAATCTCATTTTTATGTAATTTGACATTATGAAAAACTATACAGAAAAGCATCATATAGATGTTCAGCAAACTGCATTGAACATGGATGAGAAACTTTATATAATTAGTAATTTTTAAAAAGTTACTCACACATCTTAGTGGGATAAAAACAGGTTTTGCACCCGCCATCTTTACCATTGGCTCATAACAGTCATAAAATGGCTCTATTATTATTACCTGAAATGACAATCATCAGTATCAGAAACAAAGAGTTTACTGTGCATGATACCATCCTATTTCTACATTTACCCTGGTGCCATAGGTTGATAATGTTTCTGGCTCCAGGTTTAATGTTATAACATTGCAGAATATTCCTCCTTTTAGAGTACAATACAACAATCCCCTCAGGCTAAGTATGATAACCACCACTCATTTTTGACAACACACAGAGGCTGTTTTTCTAGTTACACATTACAGCTACTGAGTTCTAACAATAAGAATGTTTGAGACCTACACACAGATTTGAAGGTACAAAGCAAAGATGGGAAATAGCAATGGTAAATTACTGAACCACAGCAGAGCTGCTTTAATTACGCCCATGAAATTCCAGGATTTCCCAGTATCTAGAAATCAAAGGAACAGTTAAGTCTTCAAATTTTATCAATAATTCTCAGGTAAAGAAAGAGGAGGAACTCAAGAAAAACTGCACCGAGGCTAGACAATAGGAAAACAAAACAAACAAAAAAAAAACACCAAAAGCAAAGGCTTATAGAACTATTCCAAACAAAAGAGAAGTGACTATCAGAGCAACCGAAAAGCAAGATGAGAATACAATGTACAAGTGAAATTAACGAAACACTGAAAGCAAAATTCACAACAACACAAAAAGTTTTTATCCACTATGGATACAAATATTCCTCTAAAATGACTCTTTATTTGATTGTCAAAAAGGCAGACATCAGTAATAGTGAAGAGCTGAGCCATCACAGCTAGTACGGTAACTAACTAACTAACTAACTAACTAACTAACTAACTAAGCTTTTCTGCATCCTATGCTCCCACCATGCAGTGGCCCAAAACAGAACCTGATACATAATGGTTACCCAAACACCAGCAATTCTTTGTGCCCTCTGTTGCAGACAACATCCCACAAGTTTTCTCAAATAAGAAATCAGTGTGTATTGTGTCACCTAACAGTAACAGGGATAAATAAACTACCACAGATGCCCTAAGAGTGAAAAAAGGTGTTTGTAAATTGATGAGTGATAGGAAGACATCCAAAGGATAGTCTCCTAATCACAGCTTCTGAAACCACAAGTCAGATGTATAACTGTAAAAAATCAAACCAATAGGGACAGAAAGAAGCCCCAACATTAACTTACATTTAGAAGTAGACAAATAAGAAAAAGAGAAAGATTCTCAGGTCTGTGAGTATATGTGAATATTTCCAGTAAAAACTTACTTCATCTCCCTCTTCAATTAGTGCCTGTATTGTACTAAAGAGAGATCCATAAGCTCCCACAGTCACCAGGATATCTGTGAGAGGATCAATCTTTCTTCCACAAACTTTCTCATAGACTTGAGATAAGGCTTTCACCAGTGATGGATGCCCCTGTTCAAACCAAAAAGAAAGTAACTGATTGGAGCGTGCCTGACAATGTATAAAGCCTGAGTTTGGGCTCTTTTCTACGTGTATCAAACTATTACATTTTGAAATAGAAAAATACATTAGCCCTCAGTGTTAATGGCTGCTAACAGGTAACAGGGTTTAAAGTTTTTGCACACTAGGAAAGAAAAACTTGTTTTCAATTTATTTGTATCTACTCGGAAATTTTTTTTTCTATCTGGTGCTTTTTAATTTCTTTGATATTATCACATCTCAGAGTAGGTCCAGATAGCCTATAGCCTAGCTAGGACAAGAGACAGAAGGAGAGAAGGGAATACTCTAACACCAGTTCATCCTCACCTCCTCCTGAGTCTCTTTCATCTCCTTCTGTTTCCTCTCTTATCTTTCAACTAAAAGTATTTGGCGCAAGGGAAATCTTTTTATTGTATTTATATATTGCTGATAAATAGCACTTGTGATCAAAATATTGATTCATATAGTCACATCCCAAATCTCAGAGTACCATTCACCATTTGTGTCCCATCCAGGGATTTGGCAGCAATACCAAGTATTTCTTTCTCATTCTCCCATTGTACTCTCTGATTCATGTTCCCACTGACTAAAGTCAGAGGTAAATAACCTACACTCTTTAAAGTGAATCAACTCCTCAGAGACCTCCCAGACCTGCTCTACCATTCTGCTTTTGCTGAAGGGTTCTGCCTTGAAGAAGCCTACACAGAGGAAGTTCATTAGTAACAGACAAAGCTACTAGATGAACTTAATTTGGGACATAAGACTATGATCTACAGATAAAACTAATTTAAAGTCAACTTTTTTCCCTGTGGCACATTTTCCACTGAACTTGGGTCCTGGAGTTCCACAATACTTACAAAGCCTCGGGTGTACTGGTTCAGTCTGTCAACTGCTGCTACCTTTGCCAGCTCCTCTTTAACATAGCTGGGAGGGGATATATCAGGAAGGCCTTGGCCGAGATTAACAATTGAGGGATCTGCTGCCACTTTTGTAAATTCAACCCTGGAGGGAAAAACATCTTAAAGTTAACATACCAGATAAAATTATATTTTTATTCATTAGCATTAGAAGGCAAAACAAAAATATTTCAGTTTGCCAAATTCCCAGCAATAGGAACAGGTTTAAGTAGAATGGAGAGCTGAGGGCTAAAATAATGTGATCACAAGAGTCAGAGGGCACTCAAGGAAAGATTGATGTTCTGCATCTATAGAATAACATTTCTGGAAGAAGTGTGCTCAGATGTGCAGATACACAAACGCACAGTTGCTTTGGATATATGCAGAAATTGAATACCAGGCACATAAAATGTCCTACAGATTAAAATCAGTCAATTGAAGGTGTCATTTAAACTACCCAGTCACCTCAGAGTGCTGTAATTTTTTAAAGTAATTTTAGGCAACAGACTGTTTCAGGTTGCCTATTAACTGTTTCTAATAACCTGAGGATCCTTGAACAATGTTTCCTTCCTCCCTGCACAGATCAGCTTTACATTTTACTCTTTCCTCCCTACTGAAATTTTAAAAAAATTTAAAAAAACAAAACAAAACAACCCTCTCCCCATCATTACCCTCCCACATAGCATCACAGTCCTGTGAAAAGTGAATACAAATTGCTAAAAATTAGCTTGAGGCTGAATAATCAAAACACCTTGTGTATATGTACACACAAGTAATGCAACACATACATACAACTAAGGTAAGCCCAAAATAGTCTTTTCACCAACTAAGAAAATTCCGTATTTATCAGTGAGGGCAATATTGCTTTAAGACCAATTTAATACCTAGAAAAAGATGTATTAAAAATAATGAGCCAAATTATAAAACAAGTATAATGGCTTATTATAAAAAAAGTATAATGGCTTTAATAAAAATCTGACTTGTTTGGTAAACACAAATCAGGTGTAATTGAAACACATTATTCAACAGAATTAACATTTAAATTTGAAAATCAGCTATACTACCATGCCCGTGAGTTATATTTGTCTTACATGGTTTTATAGATGAAGAGAAGCCCAAGCCTAATATTTAAAGCTCAAAAATAAAAATTAATCACACCTTTAATTGAATTTAATTCACTGCTTCTAAACAGGCGCCAAATACATTCCAGCAGGGATAGCAACTGCCATGTATCTTATTATTAGCAATAATTATCTTTCTGGAAAGAAAATACATCAGCCAAGGACATTTTCTGACACTTGCAGATATTTTCCTCTTACTTACCACACATTGCTATCAAGGCCTTCAATCCGTCTTGTATTTTTGTGTCTGAAGGGCATTGTCTGCAAGATCAAAACATACAGACAGAAGGGTTTTGTTAAGGAAGACAAAGTATGATATTGTTGGATTCAGCATGAAAACCCTCCCTCATGCTTTCTCAAATACACCATTGCCAGCTGAATTCAGTAGCTACACAGAATTACAGACATGTTCTTTCATTAAAGCTTGCATAATAGCTTGAATTCAGACTAACAAAAATCTCCTAAATTCTCATTCATCTTTATCTAAATCCTCTAAACTTTCATCAGCAAGGATGGAGGAGGGGCAAAATTTAGCTCCATAGCTTTAAAAGGTGATCTTAAAAGGAAATAATTAGTGTACATACTTTCTTTTTTGTTTCTATGATATGGTAACAGCTTAAAGATTGTGCTATTTCTAGTCCAATTCTTGCTCAATCCAGTTTGGAAAGTATGCATTTGCAATGTAATTTTATTTGTAAAATTGATGGGTAAGAAGAAAATAGCAAAGACATTTCCTGGTTTTGTTCAGATTTTTTAAGCTTTAAAGTATCTACCTTAGAGCACAGCAAAACCACATCAGAATATGCTTTTTCTGTGCATTCAGAACCTTGAATTAAGGTATTGGAAAACTTCCATAGAATAGGTTTGTAATAACTGCTCTACATGGAGGCAGAGAAAAACCTACTGATAGTTGTGGTATTTTTAAGCTAAAACTGGAAAGAAAGTTAGGAAATATAAACCCAAATTTATTTCTATAAGATGCAAGTTCATGTCTATCTTTGCAAACTAGCTTGATACCAGAGAAAAAATTACCTAGTTTCTCAATACTCCAGACACTCCTGTTTCTTTGAGTCAAGCTACAGATTTTTAGCTACTTTTATCACTGCCAGCTATTGTCATTACCAGAAAGATTCAAAAACCATATTCTAGCCAGCATACTCTGAGATGAAAATGTCTGCATTACCATTAGACTCAAGTTTCAATGACTGCTA
The DNA here is from genome assembly GCF_027579445.1 of Ammospiza nelsoni. Lineage (NCBI taxonomy): Eukaryota > Metazoa > Chordata > Aves > Passeriformes > Passerellidae > Ammospiza > Ammospiza nelsoni. The sequence continues at coordinate 20,958,028 of NC_080641.1, read as the reverse complement.
GTAGACACAGGATGCAGCAGGGCAATGCTGGCACTCATCCTGCTCACAGTAATGAAGCCATCTTGTGTGTTGTGATATGAAGAATGGGAAACTATAAAATTAAACAGAATCTTCTGTGCCCCTTTGTCTTCTCAACAGATCTGATTCTGACCTCATTGTGTGACACAAACTCAAGAGGAATCAAACACAGAACACCTTTTAGTTGTCCTCAGGAAGAAAACCTTTAAGATCACTAGACAGGTCAAGGCAAAATTCTTCACCCAGAACAAGAGGGAGTTAAGGGAGAGTCCTGACTAGGTCATCTGTATTGGATTTATTTAAAAACACACATATAGTTTAGAAGATTAATCCAATTTTATGGTGTATGTTTTGGTAAATATGATCAATGTTTGGCTTTAAAAATACTAACAAGACAGATTATACTTACACTAAGACACACACACATATGTTTTTTTTGACATGCTAGGCTACTTCTTGTAGAAGAGGGAATAAGACTCACCTCAAATCTTGCTAATTAACAATGACAATTCTGTATGCTGCATGAGTAAATTTGTTCCATGCACTGCCTCTCTTTCAATTGTTTCAATTTGCTAAAAGCTAAAGGCTTATCAACTGCAGGACTTTTATAATTAACTATAATGTAAATCTTAACTGCATTGAGAAACCTTCCCTAGCTAAAAATGTATTGACCATAAAATAAGCCTTCACCTTACTGTTCCCTACTATACACGTTTAAATATATTTAACAATTCAAGTCTTTCTATTTCTTTCTTTCTTATATCTTGGAACTAGTTTTAAAAGAGGATAGCAGGACTTGCAGTAGTTTTCAGGTTTTCACAGATTCAGATTACAGTGGTGTTCAGGTCAACCTCACTAGTTTGGGCAAGCCAGCTAATTAAGTGAGATTTTAAGAAGAAACCTTCATTTGCATTCTTTTTCCGTAAGGTCATGACAAATCTTAAGAATCTTTTTTTTTTTCAGCCATCACCTGATAATCTCCAATCCACTTCTAGGTGCAGGGGTAGGACTTTCAGGAGTCAAAAATGGGAGTTAAGCAGGAGACCCATGTCTTCATCAAGCTCTAACTGACCTCCTACTTCCCCTAACACCCTCTAACAAGGGAAGCACCTGATAGAAAGCCGGTGCTGCTTGTATTTATCTTTTTCTTAATTCAAAGAAACTTGTCATGAAATTGAATGTCAGTAAGTTTAATGATGTTGGAAGCAGACACTCTGACATGGTACATAAATAATTGTAGAATACGCTCTAAAGAGCTACAACTTAAGCCAACATCTTAAGAAAATTAAAAATTTAAAAAAAAAACCCCAACCAGTATTCAATTTGAGGACACTTAATGAATATCCAACTCAATTAAACAGAATATAAATACATATAGCATATGAAAAACTAACTCAGGCAAAAGCTGACCTACAAAGTGGCTTGCACTTCTCATATGGGAAAAATATGTTGCAACTTCCCAGTATGACTCAAGCATCTGTTTTGAAGGATCTGTCATGTGCCTTAGTTGACCCAATGTGTTGACTAGATGAACTGGGAACACCATTTACATTCCAGTGTTCTCTATGAAATGCAGAGTGTCACCTCCAGCTGCCTGCCATGTTGCAAAGCTGTTTGCTCTGAACATAACTGGAAGACTTAAAATGAAGTTACACAATCTCATAAGCAGTTAAGCTGAGAAACTGAAAAGATTCTCTATAAAATTAAGTTTAAGGTACTTATAGACCCCTTGTTGTTGCAGCATCAAGAAGCAACATTATTGTCATATCATTAAAGGAAAAGTGAGATAAAAATAAATTAACCTACAAAAAGCCTGTGATAAAGCTGAGATTGAACCTGTCTCTTGTATCTCAGGCTTCTCTCTAAAAGCTAAGGAATCTTTCTGGTGTGATATGTTCTAGATGTGACTTTAAAGTAGACAAAGCAATAATCACCAAATTCTGTTACGCTAGTCTGGTTAATATTTGACTGATTCAAATACCTTATTTTGTTCTTGATAGTAAATGCTTTTTATCTATAACAAGAAATAAACCATAGCTAAAGCATATATATTTGCAACATTGCAAAATTAATGCATCTCTAAAACACTGCATGAAATATGAAATAGTTTTCTCTATGCAGCTGAAGGAATACTTACTGCAGAGGTGGAATGCTTGATGGATCTGGAAAGCAAATCTGCTCTTAGCTTAATGCCACGGCAACAGAAGTTTCGTGAAGCAAGAAACATGCCTGCATAATAAATAAGTGACCTGAAAAACCTTACAGATTCTAGGAAAGCATTCCTACACAACACCAGACAATTTTAAGATAAGATCCTCTCCTCTTCCCTCCAGTGATTTTGTTTCAATTAAGTGCTACTAAATGATTACCTTGTCACAGTTGTAAGCATAAAGGATGAAACTCTGTAATTGACAGGGCTGAAAAGTGTTTCTGAATGTCATCTCAAAGGAAGGTTTCCTTTATTTGACAACATTGATCTTTTTTTTGAATAATAGCTAAGACTAAATGCAATTCAAGCTTCCAAGTCTCTGTTAGAATTCCTGTGAAAATGTGTTTGTGTAATAAAAATTGCTATTAAGATTGCTAATATACAATAGAAAAAGAGCCAAATTTTTTAAAAGTTACACATCTTTAAAACTTGTCTCCCTTTCCAAGTGTTTCAAATCAGGTATGCTGAAATCAGGATAATTAAGATGACCAGTCACACTGGAGAGGGAGGCCTAGGAACTTTATGTAACTACAATAAGTTTTGTCACAGTGACTTGGCAAACATTAAATATCTCCCAGAGCGGAAAACAGCTAGAAAAGACACTTTGTGTAGAGTAAAATCATTCACAGAGTGGAGAAAATGTGTCCTGTTAATTAATAACTATCAAAAAAGAAGTAAGAACTGGTACTTCATGCAACTATTTGCAGAAGATACTTTAAAACATGTATGTTAGATTGCATTGCCACAATGACTGAAATGTGTTAGACACATGTAACCCACAAATCTAATGTCAGAAACACAGTAGCCACAGCAGTAGAATTATTAACTTTGTTTTCCATCATTTATGCGTTAAAGGGTGTTTCCCCCCTGACTTTGCTATCTGAGAAGGGGAAGAGAACAAAAAAAGAAAAAAACCTATACTATTTGCATTAGAAACATGGGAATGCCATTGCCTCTTAAAGCAATACCATGTGAGCCTCATGAACAGAAAGGGAATGGTAAATCCATAGCACAGTGAAATATGATGTTTTCATTAAGAAGAATCCTTTTAGTCCAACAAGAAAGTGTCCTTTACACTTATTAACTAATAGAAAAGGCCAGTCAAAGATGACTCAATGCATAAGTTTTAAAAGTATGCTGATTTTGCCTTTCTCTTACTCCTGTGCTACAAACTCAGTCTCACTTCTGAAATTAGGCTCTTTCTCACACACTACTGAGTTGTGGCCAACTCAATTAGACCTTCAAAATAGCCCCATAATCCCACTGCATTTAGCAATCTGCAAGTAAACAATTTATGTTCATTTACAAGAAGAAACTCTGCTAGTCTGAGAACTAACAAAAGTAAATAGCAAGAAAATTTTTGACATTAGTCAGCAGATACTCCTAAAGATATAGAAGAAATACATGTGCTTTAAAAAGACCAGAAAATCCATTTTAAGTGATTTCTAATAATACCACTTAGCATATTCAGGGTTATCTTTGAGAATAACTATGCAAAATCAAAAATATTATTCAGGTCTCTATTGCTCTCCTTGTCTAAGGTTACAAAAACTACTTGTGTAACCTACTGATGCTATCTTAAAACATAACCATGATATTGGTGCCATTCCCCAGGGTCAGACCAAAGACAGCACAACTCTTGCAGCCCACTGTGAACACTTGCAGTAGTTAGTTAATGCAGAAAGACAAACATGCATGCCTTTGCCTGATTCATTTTGTATTGAGAAATAGAAAACTTAAACAAAAAACATGTAAGCCTTACATGCAGAACTAACTTGCAAATAAGAAAAATTACTGACAGCTGTAAATATTTCCAGCATTAGTGCCATGGTGCACCAAAAACCAGAGCCAGTATTTGACACGAGGCAATCACACAAACCCACCACACTGCGTGAGCAGCAGCAGACCTGTGTAACTGTGGTGTGGTCAATCTCTGCAAGTGCCTAAAATACCTGAAGAAAAAATTATATCCACCTTTAATACCACATAAATGTACAAACTGTGAAAACTTTTTGAGGAACATAATGGAAATGACTGGCTGAACAGCCTCAGTAAGAACAGGCACTGGCATGTAACACTTCTCCCACTGTTTCTATCTTTGTGACACTTTAACACTGAAAACTGAACAGCATTTGTTCAGACTCAAGAGACAAGATTACTGGGCAATAAATGAAAAAGCCTCCTATAAAGTACTTTTATGACTTCTTTTATTTCTGAGTACCTCCACTTAGACTTCAAGGATTTAAAGGGAAAGGTCTCCTTAATATAACCAGATACTCTCCCACACACTGATCTGAAAAAAAAAACAAAACAAAAGCAAGGCCTGCCCCTTCTCTTTTTTCCAAACACACACATTCCCAGTGTAATTTTATATGACATGTTAAGACATACCACAGGCTCAAGAGAATTATTTCCTGTTACTTTTACGATGAATGCACTCTCAATTATTACCCCATATATGTAAGTATGTGTAAGGCACATCAATGAGATGGTTTTTATTATCCTAAGCTGAGTTTTTATCATTGGGATACAAAGTTTCTTCCAGATGAGGGAAGTTACACTCCTGGCAGCTAGAGAAGTACTGCAAACCCCATTTCAACCCTCTTCAAAATTTGTAAGGTTCTTCAAACAGAGAAAATGCACTGATCTTTGTGGGGGAATTAAAAGGTAATATTAATTTCTTTCTTAGTCTTATTAATGTTTCTTTTTCCAATCTTGGAGTCAATCATCAGCATTTTGGCCAAGAGTCATGTCTGCTAAACCCAGAAATTAAATTAGGAATTATTTTAATCCAATTCTAATTTTCAGTGCTCTGAAGCATTCATGTAGTCAGTCCTCCTGGAATTCAGGCTTGCATATCCATAGAGAAAACAGGAAAATTAACATGTTAGAGGAAAAGGGATAACAAATTACTACTCCTATAGCTTTTTATATTTTTAGGGGAGTGAGAAGCAAGCAAGGCTACCAGAAAGGTCAGTGCCATAAATGTTTTTTAGTGGGACTAGTAGCAACATTCTGGTTGCTAATTGGGTTGAAACTCAGGTTTGGTACTTAAACTAGGCTGGAAGATATAATTGGACTTGGTCATGGGAAATAGATGAATACATCTGTGTACTAACAATCATTTAGTTCATGCTGTGCTTTGTAACAGTTCCAGCATAGATAAAATTTCTGAGTGGTAAGCTCTTCTGCTTCCTTCACAGCTGCCCAGCCTCCTGGTCATACAGTACCCTGACACTGGGATGCTGAACCTCTGGGGCATTTTTTAAAAGTTACAATTTTGTAATTGATTCATTTTTCTCCTTTGAAACAAAAGGCCAAATGCTGCCGTTCCTTCATTTTTGAGCTTCAGTTATTCCATCTCTAAAAAAAACCATGTCACAGAGCTTGAACAACACTTGGTCAGACCCTTTAAGCTGCTGCATTTTTTCAGGTAACAAATAGTTTCATTTTACTGTGGAGCCTCAGTGATAAACATTACTATAAACACCGAAACCTTGTCTGCCACCACAGTAATGTCATAATGCAAATATAATCCCTGTTATATTTGTCCTGGGCTTAATAGTTTTTGGATACGCAAATCTAGAAAATGTTATACCTCAGCTAAATGCTGTCAAGACTTTGCAGGACTGTTTCTTCTTATTGTCTAGAGGATGAAAGCCTTGGAGAAAGAAAAGGTGCCATTTTACCAGTGGAGGGCTCTCCAGGACTTTTTTTCCTACCATCTATATGCAATAGACGGCTTATTGAGCCAAAGGAACTGTTGCCAAATCACTGTACTCAGGGAAGTTGGGCAAAGACACTGAACTTAAAACCTTCTCTATGAGAAAGATTTATCATAGCAGTCAAATTTTGTCATTTCTTCTTCCATAATCTACAAGGAATTGAGCAAATTGTGCGCGGGGAAACAAATTTTACAATACGGATTAAGGAGCGGGATGAGATTGTGGGGTTTTTTCTTTTCTTTTCTTTTCTTTTCTTTTTTTTTTTTTTTCCGCTCGTAGAGCAGCTCTACCATGCAGCCACTCCATGCTGCGCTTACGCTCCCACTCACGCGTTCGCACCCTGCAGCACGGGGCTGGGGAGGCCGGAGCCTGCCGGCACCGCCGCCGCCCGCCCTCACCCGCAGGCCCTCGGTCAGAGCCGGGGTTCCCCGGCCGGGGTTCCCCGGCCGCTCTGCGCGAAACAAGCGCGGTCACCCCGAGCTCGGGCTGGAGCCGCCTCCCCCGCAGGCGCTCGGCTCAGAGAGGCCCCGGAGGCAGCGGCGCCGCCACACTCGCCACACTCGCCACACTCACCACCCCGACACCGCCTCCGCCGCCCGCCGCGATCGCTGCCGATGGGGCGGGGCCGGGGCCGTCCGTCCCACCGCCATGAGGGGCGGAGAGCGCCCATCCCTCCCGTTCCTCCAGTCCGAGGGCCGCAGAGCGCCCATCCCTCCCGTTCCTCCAGTCCGAGGGCCGGAGCGCGCCCGTCCCGCCCGTCCCGCCGCGCGTGTGGGGAGCTGCTGAGGGAGGGAGGACTGCGCGCAGTGCGGAGAAGCGACGGGGCAGAACCATGGCTTAGAAATGTCTCCCTGGTACGTCATGGAGCTGCACACACCCATGTCCGTAGCGTCTCCCAAACATCATAAAACTTGGCGCTTTCTTTGGAAAACTGGGCTAACTGGTTACCTTTCTTGGGCTTTGGCCTTTCTGGAGGGAATAAAGCGTCAAAATCGTAAGAAATTATCTCATGCCTAAGTTAACCACTTATAAGGAAAAGACTGAGATTTTCCAGATTTCTTAAGGTATTCAATAAACTCACAGAATCTGCATTTTTAAGGTTTCTCTTCACAATCAGGACAGAGACTTACTCAACTTGTAAATTTAAAAGTTCCCTTTAATCAACATCTCACTGTCACCAAATTTGATTACTAAGTTAAAATATATATATTGGCAATGTCTTTACAGCCTACTTTTCCTGCTCTTATAAATGTTTATAAAGCTGGTTATAAAACCCTTAATACCAACACCATTGTACTGATCATTTAGGTCATTGCACATCATTGTTTAAGAGAAAGACCATATAACTTCAAGCAATTTTTTATGCTGAGTCCCATTGTGATTCTGCAGAGCTGAAAGAACCCACGAATCAGATTTTACAAGGGCCTGGCATGACATAGTGTCAAATACATTTCATGTTCAAAAATGTTCAATAATATAGATAAATATTTTTGAAAGAACTGGACAAGCCAGTGATAAAATGCTTTTTATAGCAAGCCGTTATTGTTTCCTTTTAATGTGGATACTAGAAAGTTCTCTGATGTGTCAGTAAGTATCACAAAGATAACAATTACAGGCAGAATGCAGATACAAAATGGGATATATATACACTATTTGCATATCATTACCATATGTATTGTGTTATGTATATAATCATTGTGTATATTCATATAAAATGAAAGAGTAACAGCTGATTGAAGAGAACCAATTTCATAGAACAAACTAGAACACTCTACTTGGATGTAGAAATAGTCTGACAAGGCCACAACAATACAGCAAAATTAAGAAACAAGTCCCAGCAATTATTTTAGGTCCTAAATAAGACACACAAAAAATTTAACACTTTGTTTGTTTGTTTGTTTGTAATGCTTCTTGAGAATTCTCTTGGTCTCCAAAGAGGACATCTGCAAGCATGCACTGGAGGGCAGCAGATCCCAACCTCTGCTATGTCACAAGGCGCTTCAAAAAGGGAAAAAAGAAACTTTAGCCTACCATTGGCCTTTTAGTTCCACTGATGCACGCATTTTTCAGAGATTTGTGTACAAAGCAGACGTCAAGCAGTAATCCATGAATCCCAGGCTTCTGCATCATCCTGTCTGCTCTAGGCCGTGACACAGCCAGCTGAAGGGATGTTGGTAAGAGTCTCCTGATTCATCCTCAGATGATGAAGCAAGCACTGCTTGAGTTCTTACCCCCAGTGCTGCTCAGGGTTTACCAGATCAGCAGAGATTCTGCTGGAGTACAGGAGCTTTTGAGTCTTGTCTGCTCCAGCTGGCACTGACATTTCCTCTCTTGCAAGACTGTGACTCGTGTAGGTGTAACAGAATCATTTGAGCATGTGAGTTAATGGCATCCACTGCAGTTTAACTAACCTGGCAAACACAGCAGTGTCTGTTCATTTAGTTACAATTCTGTAGCCTCTGGTGCAATAATTTTGGTTTAAATTTCAATGGAAGTAATATGAAAACCATATAAGAAGTCCAACTTCTGCAACAATCAGTCTGTTGTTGTTGTGGACAACTATGAAAACTGTTGTTGCTACCCATGTGAGGTAGCAATTTTTCAAATTCTTCCCCCAAAAGGAAAATTTTTTAAAATGTAAGGATATTTTGTGCTTTAAGCAAGAAATCCTCACCTTGCATATCAGTCAGATAGTCTTGAAGGAGGCCTCATCAGCGTTAGAGAAACTGAGTAAGCAGTCCAGCCTTCCTACACTTTGAGTAGTATGTAGGCCCAAAACTTCTGTTTCAAAGATCACTAACTTAAAAGAATTTTACCAGTTCTACCACAGCAGGGAAAACAGGAGCACTGAGCCTAATGATTAAATACATTGTCTGATGAATACAGCATTCAACAGTTTTCATAAAATTAAATCAGCCCTGAAACCCAGGGCTCAGCTAAAGTAATAAATTTAGGTGTGGTGAGACATTTGCTTTTTTAGATTTATCTTTCATACATAAAACAGTATATATTTCTATAATTTAAAAGTAACTTTGCCATCACCCAAATTTAACTTTCCTGACCTTTTTTAAGGACCCCAAGCATCTTGTACTGAGGTTCAGTTTGGAAGCATCTCTCTCGTTTTGTAACTGCTTAATAATGCCTCCTCAATTTTTGATAGAAGTCTGCCATGGCAGCTTAAGACATTCTCATTGGAACTAAGAATTAGTGCATTTTTAGTCTAATTTCTTTTTTATATAATCAAGCTCCATCTTGTTTTTTTTTGTTTTTTTTTAAGAGGAAAGGAGGTCAGGAGTTTCTACACTTCAAAACTGATTAGTGAAGCAGTTGAATTGAAGAGGACAAAATTACTTGGCAGAATTTGGGTGCCCAAGCACACTATTAACAGCCCATAAAAAATCAGCTGACTTCACCTGTGTTTTGTCAGAGTTTTCTGCCCTAGCTGCAGTAGATGGGACTCTAATAAATCTGTATCTTGTCAAATCAAAGTAGAAATGAAAAACATAAAATTTAAATCAGCTTTCCCTTGGCATACAGCCAACATTTTCCAAAGTGGTATTATACAAGTTGTAAAAATAAAATCTTATATGTGGCAGTTTCAAAAGGCAGGTATATGTGGTAATTTCTTTTTTATATGACTTTAAGACCTTAAAGATTTTTTTCATCAACAAGAAAAATAATTTAATTACTGATGGGACATAAAAGTCTTTGTCACAGACTTGTTTACTAACAAGAAATGGACAAAAGCCTATTTTTCTCATTACAAAATCAACTGAACAACAGATGAGAGAATCTCTTTGCTCACAATTCCTCTTCTCAGTGTCTTCCTCTATTGCTTTGCTCCCTCAGAATTGCACAGCTATGATTTTCAAGCCCTGCTTTTCAAGCAAAGGCACAGAAAGGCAGGCTGGTGTCTGAGCAGCTCAGTGTCCTGTACCCATGCCTGTGCAGAGGGTGAGGCAGGACACCCACACTCTTCTCAGCCATGGATAAATTGGAGTCTCGTGGGTGGGAGGGACCATCCTCACCCCCAGTCCATGGCCCTGCTGCCACTTCACAGTCTGCCATGCTGTGGCTGCAAGCCCTGCTCCAGGAAGAGTGGGAATCTTGTCTTTTGCAAATCCTTATTTGAGGAGATGAGGAATTAGTGTGCCATCTTGGAAAGAATGCAGGATAATACAGATGAAGAAGTACAGCCCAAATATCTCTCAAGCCCAGCTTTATTCCTAAAGGCTGAGCCCTGCCAGCATCTGGATTGGAGAAGAGGATGTGACTCTGCTCCCACACTGTGTGCCTAACACTGCATTGCATAAGGGAAGTCTAGGAAGCTGGAAATACTTCAGTGAGAATTTCCCATATTACTCAGAGTATGGAATAATAAACAAATGCATAGGTTTTTTCAGTCGTTTGGGGTGAGCTGTATGACACATATCTGACTACATTGTTTTGTGATTAAACATTCCAAATATATGCCAAGGGACTCCCCATAACAGGTTGTGCTGTAAGCATTTATTTTGATTCTCATTTAAAAATAATGAGTTTTTCTTTTCTTTCATGATAGGCTGCAGTGTTACAATTTGCTTATCAGATAGTAGTTACTGTATAAGCTTGGCATTGTTTTAAAAAAGGCATAATGGCCAATTAATGTGATCCTGGAATTCAGATTATACTTGCTTTATTGCCTCCAAAGATCTAATCTTAGAAGGTGCTGAGAGGACTCCAATTTTAAATGACCTCATACATTTTTAATGAAAGTATGAGAAAGAAAATTGAATGCAACTGCAGAGTGAAGCAGGTGTTGGAAAGCTCTAGCATTTCTTAGCAGTACCCACAAACAATTAATTTATTATTTGGGTATTTTTCATACCACCAATGCTGATCTTATATTGTGTCTATGTACATTTGACTTCATTATAAAATTAAATATTTTTATATTGTGAGGGTTTGTGGACAAAATTACCTCTCCCCCCCCCTGTAGAATAATGCAATTAATAAAAATGAAAGAGGGTATGAGAATGGAAGTATTTCCTGACAAATTCCAGAGGTACCTTCCTTGTATTTGAACTGAGGTAAAGATACTTTGATGTAACAGACCTTCCTGTCTTATTTTTCCTATGCTCACTAGAAAACTTATAGCAAGTTTCTGTTGAGATGTAGCAGAGACATTTTTTCCTTATGGGTTCCTAAAGTTAGCAGAAAGTGATTCTGTGACATTTTTCTGGCATGGGCTTCAAATAGTAGAGAACTGATGTGTACACTCTCTGGAGGGATATTTGGGATAATTTTTCCAGATAAATCTCTGAACAACCTCAAAATACGCATTCAGAAAGAAGACTGAAGGGAATGAGGAGATGATCCAGATTAAATGTGTACTGAAATACAAATAATTTGCCTTTGGTCTTTTGATCTGACAGCTTCCCTGAGAATCCGAGACTGCAAGGTGAGGAGCAGATTCTGGATTTTTGTAAGGGCAAGTTAAATGGGAAAGAGCCTATACTGGTAGGTCCCAAACTGAGTGTTTCAAAATGATGCAAAGTGAAACCTTGTAACTAAAAGTGTTTAACTGATCCACTTAGTTTGGATAACCCCGAAGCGGGGAGCAACACCACACCTAAACCAGGCTGCAGACTGAGGCAGCAGCAACTGATGAAAAATTAGCTGGGGACTATAATCAGCAACAACAGAAAACTTGAAGGGAGTGGCCCCCTTGGGCTGTCCCAGTTGAAATCAGGGCTGCATGTCTGAGGCCTAACAAGCACAGGAACAGTGATGACATTAAATAACAGTCTGCCTTTTCAAAGTAAATTTCACTATCAGGGAATTTTGTTTTAGAATTACATCTGTATTTTCTACTCCTATCTTCAGCTTATTCATCTTCTTCCTATGTTTTGAAGTCCACTAAAAGCCTTCATTCAGCAGAGTATGTGAACAGAATCTTTGTTCAGTAAAATGCTTAATTATGTTTTTCAGTGGTGTTCTTACAAATGAGTGAGGAGCATGTGTAGTACTGCACTGGGACCAGTTCCTGTCCTTGTGAAGGGCAAGAATTAAGCACAGTCTTACTCATGTATCTCTGCAGTTCTTTCTCCTCTTCCTTCTAACACTCATCCTCAGCTGAGGACAATATTCCAACCACTGGATGACTTGAAGGCAAGACCCCTGTATCTGAATTTAGTAGCTTCCATCAACCCCCCTGTAAAATGTCGTACTCTGGGTGTTGCAAGCAGTTTGGAACAGATGGCCAGGTAGGAAGTGTGGCACTCAATTAAAATTCACTGTAGCACCATCTTAGTTTTCATGGAGTCACAAGAGGTGCAGGCAATTCTTAACTGTCTTTTTTCAATACTTTTTCTCTGCATGGCCCTATAAAGAAATAAATTCCTGATGATTTGGGTAAAAGGTATTTTTAAATATTGTTCTGATTTCAGCTGGCATAAAGCTGTCAGGGTTTTGGAGGCAACATGAAATGGCAGACCCTGAGACTCCCAGTTTTCACATTATCTGTGGCTTTGAGATACTCTTGTCTTGAGAAGAAAGTACAGTGATATTTCTGTCCAGCTGATACTCGGTGAAATTTTTACGACTATCCTATTCATCTGATGAATTATTTTGAGCTTTGCTAGTTTGGCACCGACCCGCGCAGCCCGGGAGGAGCAGGGATCTTGTCAGAGCGAGAGGCAGAGGAAGGCGGGCAGGTCCCTGCGGGCAGGCAGAGTGCGACTGCCCACGGGTCCGGCAGAGGGAAGTGTTGTTCTGAAATCCCTCCCTGCAGGGGAGCCTTTGTTGGTCACTGCGAGCCACGTTACTGCACCAGCAATCAATGATCTGGAACATGGGATTTATAAATTGTCAGTAGAAGACAAAGAAACTTTAGCAAATGCCAGAAGGAGCAAGGAGCAATGATCAGGATGTGCCAGGAAATTAAATGAAATCATATTAATAACTTGTTATTAATATAGTTTAAGAGAAATAAAATGGTTTTTATTCTCTTAAGGAGAATAAATGATAGTATGGAATTTTAGGGGTTAAAGAGTTGTGGTTCGATAATTCATGCTTCAGCTAAACATGCAGCTGTAGCCTTTCATATGGAAAGACAAGATCCTGAGAATCAGATAGGCAGAAACTCACTTGGTGATCACAAGGCAAGTTGTCATAGGGTGCTTTATTTACAGAGCAGGCTCAGCTTCAGATACTGCTGCCAGCATGATCACTGATCAAGATGCTGCTGCTCCTGCAACCCCAAGCACTGCTGGAGGGTTAAAAGACAAGAGAAATATAATTTCTGTAATATTAAAAAGAATTTTCAATAGAAAATACTTTAAAGTGAAATTTTTACTGTATTAACCTTTAAAATATACAGCACTTTCCTATATAGCTTTCCCTTTCTTACTACATGGAATTTCCCAAAATTGTACAAGAGAAGGGGTTGAAGCAGATGCTCTGGATACCCAATAGTCACACTGAGCATAATATTTGAAATAATTTTTTTCCATATATATATTCAAAATTGTGTTTGTGACATCTAAATAGCAAGTTAAAAAAGATCAGGGGATGGCAGAATGTGTGAAAGGAAGCTCAACTTTCACAGTATTGTCAAGCTGTTGTTTTTCAGTATCTTTTAGATGGCTGTCACAAACAAATAGAATGGGTGTTGGAGCTTGAAGAACATTTTCCAGATAATGTTGCTTGAAAAACCCTGGAAGAAATTCATCCTGAAATAATTGTCACTAAGCTAACTTTAAAGGTGAGCTTGATTGGCTGGGTATACAGTGAGTAGCTGCATGGATAAAACAGGGCTGGTTTTGAGTAAGATGTTAACAAAACATTTCCTTTGCTCAGAGATTGGTGTGGTGTGACTGACGGGCTGAGTCCTCCCCTTGTGCTTTCCTATGAACTACTCAGTATCAGAGTAAAGAACTAAACCTAGATAATGGTGCTGCAATCTTCTGCTCAAGCAATGATGAACCTTATGAACATAAACTTCCTTGTTCTGACTTAATTCAATACTTTGATTCTTAGTGCAAATAGTTATTGGTTTTATAATTTAGGCAAATATGAATTTGTCTTCCCAATATATTGCTGACAAAAAGAAAATATGGCAGATCCCAGAGAAAGACTTTTAATTTTTGTGTTAGTAGAAACAAGATTATAAAACAAGATGTACTTTTATTTATTTTGCTCACGGATGGGGGAAATAGTCCCTGTAAAATGGATTAAATAATTCCTCAGGGAAACCCTAATAGAGCAGAACATTTGTCTCGCTGATACAGCCAGCTAAGGAGGCGGCAGATCATGAGACAAAAGGGAATTGGTCTCCTGGGAAGAGACTGGCCTGCTCTCTGCTGTTTACCAAACCTCACCAAGGACTCTTGGAGCGGTAATTGCAGACAATGCCACGATGTTGACATCTTTGCGGTGACAGTAGCTGTTTCTCTGAGGTTAGATTACTATCAGCATACATAGCCTAAGTAGAAACTGTCAGCCTGCTAGGCTACCACCGGGACTGCAAACTAGAAAAACAAACAGTCTTTTTTTTTTCAACACACCTCTTCATCGGTGTTTCTACAAGTTTGGATTAAAAAGCGAGGCTCGCTTTTGTTTTAATTAGTTTCACTTTTGGCTCCAGCGCAATGCTTGTGCTTCCTCAAAAGTATGATGTCTCTTTTAAATTGAAACTAACACTACTAGCTAAATGTGTACTGAAGACATATTTGAAAACTGTGAATACAATTTGAAAATTGTTGGCTTTTGTAAAATTTAGTGTCTTTGCTATTTAAAATGAAGGCAGTTTTGTACAGCTGCAGGGAAAAGGATTTTTGTGTTTCACGGAGGAAAAGCAATATTTTGAAAATAGTCCCTTTTCCCACGAAATTGATCACTGGGCAGAGAATAAACATGACCATAACAGAGCCAGTGTAAGGAGTGTAATTATACTGTAAATAGAGTTTAGACTAGGTCCTTGCAATGGCGTTACGAATAATGAAAATATGTCAGGACAATTACTTGAATAGAGTGAGCTGTTTGCACGACTAAGAGGCGGGAAACAGAGCCCATTTGTCCCAGTTTTTGTAGAAATTTAGGTACGAATCAAAATTTTCCTGCAGGCTTTCATGCCTTTGCCCAGCAGAACTGGCCTCTTCAGACATCTGGAGAAGGGAGCTTCACTGCCTACTGGAGGAGGTGCAGTAGGAAAGCCAGATGAATCCTGACTTTTAAAAAACGTCGTGTTTATTTGTGAACTTTATAATTTCGGTATCAGGCTTTTAGTGGAACTAAGAGCCATAGGAGAGTCCGGCCGCACAGACTTTTGACTGTTCCTGTCAGAAAGGGGTGTCCCTGGCCCCGGAAGGAGACCCCCGGTGCAGCAGGACATTCGCAGCGGCGGGGCCGCGGCTGGGCCGGGAGCTCATCCCGAACGGACCCCCGCGGTACCGCTCCCCGGCATCGCTCCCCGGCATCCCCGGCATCTCCGGTACCGCTCCCCGGCATCCCCGGCATCTCCGGTACCGCTCCCCGGCATCCACGGCCCCGCTCCTTCCGCCCGTCCCCAGCGGGGGTCGGGGCCGCTCCGGGATCCGCACCCCGGCCCAGCCGAAGCCTCCGGCGGGATTAAATTGCATTTCGCGAGTGTCACCGTGTCTATTTTTATTTGCTAACGGCCGGCGACAATGGCTTTCTCACTTCCTCCACCTCTTCCAACGGCTCGGGTTATTTAAACACCAGCACGCAGAGGGGGTTGCTGCCTGCGGGCCGGCACGGCCGCAGTGCCGCACCGAGGGGCTCCGAGGCGGCCGGGAGCTCCCGGCTCCGCCGGCAGGGGCGGTCAGGCGGCTCCGCAGGTAAGCGGCAGGACCGGGCCGGGGCCGAGCGCGGCGCTTTTGTCCGCCGCAGCTCCCCCGCCCCGGCCCGTCAGCGGCGCCGCCGGCCGCGCCCCATTGGCTGCGCGGGCGGTAACGTGACAGCGGCGGGGCCCGCCCCAGACGCGCCGGTTGGAGCCGGTGCCTCGCGCTGCGCCGCCGACTGCCGCGCGGACGGAGCGCGCGGACCCAGCGCCGCTGCGCGGGCGGGCCGGGGGCGGCAGGGGCAGGTAAGGGAGGGGCGGCCCCCGCTGACAGGTGCGCCGCAGGCCCGGCCTGTGAGGGAGGCACGGGCGGAAGGAGGGGAGCGGCGCGGAGCGGGGCTTTCCGAGGGCAGCTCTCGCAGTCCCAGGTTTTCCCGGGGTTGCCCCTCCGCCAGCTGACCGGGAGGGCGCTGCCATCCCGCGGGGTGCCCGGCGCCGCTCGTCGGATGGCCCGGTGAGCCTGCGCGGCGGCCGCCCCGTTCCTCGGCGGCGCCCGGCAGCGGGGCCGCTCACCTGCCGTGGCTCCGCGGGCCCGCCGAGGCAGTGAGGGACCGGGCTCGGGGCGCCGAGCGGGTCTGTGGCAGCCCCAGGGCCCGCGGGCGGAGCTGGGCGAAAACCGCTCTGTGGTTTGCGTAACCGATATCTGCGTGTCCTCGAGTGACCCGGGCGCTACAGGTCGCCTGGGGCCGCTCTCCTCCGCCCCGGGCTCTCCCGGCCGGGCGGTAGCTGCCACCCTTCGTCCCCGGGAGTGCGGGCGGCACCTGCCCTCGGGCAAGGGCCAGGCGGGAGCCAAGTCCCAGCCTCCCCGCAAGCAAGAAAAGAGTTAACTCAGTGCTGAGGCCTGACAGTTCTGCGTGTCGAACAAGAACCGTCCTATTTGTCGTTGCCTTCCTTTCTCCTGCCTGGCCAATGCGTTTCTCGTCCCAGCTAGTCAGGGATCTTGCAGCAGCCCCTTGCGTGGCAGCCTCCCTTTGCGCCCTGGCTGA
Source organism: Ammospiza nelsoni (assembly GCF_027579445.1). NCBI lineage: Eukaryota > Metazoa > Chordata > Aves > Passeriformes > Passerellidae > Ammospiza > Ammospiza nelsoni. The sequence goes on along the minus strand of NC_080641.1, from coordinate 20,941,249 downwards.
GTTGTGCAAGTGGCGCCAGGCTGACTTTGTGCCCGTCTTCTCAGGGAAACTGGGGCAGCTTCCTGGCTTTGGGTCAGAATCTGGCCGTAGTGAATGCTGCAGTTGACCAGTTATGTAGGAGTGATTAAAGCAGACTTCTCTAAAGCTTAATTTTATATTAAGTATGTAATTAATTATGCTGATGAGGTAAGCTGTGTTTGAATTGGCCCCTAGTGTGGTCATTTAAAACTATACCTGTGAGGTAGTCATTGAACAAGCTAGGTTTATTATGGTTTCAAGTATTCATGCTGTATCTTCTGCTGACTCTCAGCTTTCTTTGTTTGCTGAAAGGGTAAGGTAAGACATCAATAGTTTCAGGTGTCTTGGAATTTTTTCTCAAGTACCTTCCTAGCAGGGAGGGCAGCAGATTAGGCCTTACTGATCTGTCTTGTTTAACTTCAAGAGAGTGATGAAGGAAAGCCCATGAGGTTGTCAGTGATATCTTACAGTACTTGTAGAATTTATTAAATATCGTCCATATGTACTGTACATGTTTTCTTCAGAATCCATGTAGCTCAGATGACAGCGTGAGTAATAGAAGAGGTAACTTTCCTTCAGTATCTGTGGCCCTGAACAGTGCAAAGGGCATGAAATGAAAAGAGAGTGGAAATGAGAATGATTATGGCAAAGAACCAGTAGCTAATATATGATACAGGGGGATTTTTAAGAGTTTTCTTGAGTGTTTGAAGCATTCTGTTGTAGCCAGATAACAAATGTTTATTGGAGAGTTTTGTACTAATATATATTTTTGCATTCACATAATGCAATTGACTTATAACTTCAGTAGGGTTCATGTAACTTTTAGAAATTGTGCAATATTAACTTGCTAGTTCCCTTACACTCTTGAGAGAAGGGGGTTACTGGTCTGGCTTTTATTTGTTTCCTCTTTCAGGAAAACATGGTTTTTATGGGGAGAAGACTGCCTTTTGTTTATTGCAAGTTACCAATACAGCTGTTGTTTGAAGTTAATGAAACAATGTAGAATAATTTTTAGAAAGGGACCAATAGTGCTAAAGAAACATCCATCTGTATTCCAGCTTTGCAAAATGAACCTTGTAGAGCAGTGTGTTACTGTCAAAGAAGTATTTTTCTAAGGGGGATGGAGGGGGAAATCTTGTCTGTCTTTAGCTGCTGCTGTGCCTGCTCTGCCTGATGTGCTACAGGTAGCAAAAGGGGCTGTGGCACTAATAACACTACTTCAGCTAACAATACCTCCTGCTAAAGCCATGAAGCTTTACTCCGCTAGGATTAGAAATGGATGTTTCGTGTGACTAAGGGGATAAGGTGTGGTTTTTATGGGTCTCTGTGCTGCCTATCTAAGTGTTTCACGATGCTCTCTGTATTCTTAGCACTAACCTGTGGGCTGTATTTATCCTTAGGCATCCTTATAACAGCTGTTCAGCTGTTGTCTTGTAAATAGTGTGATTCTGCCAGTTGCTTTTGCAGTTGTTGTTTTTAAAGATAAGTTGGCAGTCTGTGCTGTGGTCATGAAGCTATTTGGTTCAGATATCATGGGTCGCCATGTAGAAGGTTGAGAAATGTAAAGTGGAATTAATATTCTAGAGTTTACATATGATGTCTTTAATGTTTAAGTGATATAGGTTATATAATTCCAGTTAGAGTTTTACCAGACTTGGTGAGTGGGCTTCAGTTTATTGTACTTCTGCTTGGGTTTGGGGATTATGTGCCCCAAGAGTTGTTAGTCTGCTACAAATGAGTTCTGGATTTAATTTTTAGCTTGTTGAAATCAAATTGTAATTCACTGTTGAACTAAAGGGTCATAATACTTATGAATAGTCTCCCCAGCTATTTGATTTAAATTTACCCATATGATAAGGCTGTGCTTTGTAGTGGTGTAGTACTTTGGGAGGAAGGCAGATGATGCAGCTCTCAGTAAAGCTGTTATAAATGCAGAGTTCAAGGGACAGTGCTGACACACTCTTCTGATGTACACCCACAAGGATTCTAGGGTCTTTCAACAATCAGAAGGGAACTGTGGAGAACTTGTAATTGACTTTTTCAATTTAATTCTCACTGGTGTTGCTCCGTTTCAAAATAATACATTTGCACACACTGAAATAAATGATATGACCGCATTTCCATTGTAAGGGCTCAGCCTCCAAGTACATTTGGATGCTGTAAACTGGAATGCAACTTCTTATTCTGAAATTGAGAATTTAGTTGACTCTGAGAAACTAAAAGGATTGAAATGCTGGTAAGGGGTCCAGTGATACCAATAAGAATATGGTAGTAACATAATCTGGTTGCTACTAATTGTGAGTAGAATTTAGACATTGTTACAAACACTTTGTTTCTTTGTGAGATAGTAGTTTGAATTGTGATTTTAGTTAGCAAAGTTTCAGTTTTGTGATGCAACAGCTACAAAACCACGGCCATGTAGTTTGCTCAGGCTTAATTAAAGTGACATTGATTTTTAGAGCTCTTATTTCAGTTGCAGAAAATGTAACCCCTTATTTCCCAGACATTATTGCCTTGGTTTTCTGGGGAAAATACCAGTATTCTGTGACAAGTTCAGTTGTGAAATATTTATTTAGCTACTTTCTGGTAGCTAAAAAAATCATTTGCATCCAAATATGAGGATCTGCTGCACAGAAATTTAATGGAAGCATATTGTGATTTTAATGCTGAATTATTAGTCCTTTGAACTAATTTTTCTTTCTGAATGAAAGCAAAATCTTAATCTGCATTTGTTATGTAACCCAAAATATTTGAAGAAGAGAGGGAATTTGAAAATTTTTAACTAAAAACTGTTTGTTTCTAGCCTGTGTTTAAATTATTCACAAGATAAAATTTAATTTCCAACCTATGCCAATGCAAGTGTGAAACAGATTGTTGCTTTTCCAGTGCCTTTTCCAAGTAAATACTTTTTTTTAAACATTAACACTGTTTAAATACTAACTTTGCAGTGACACTGACTACAAAGTTGGGAAAATTATTGCTTAATTGAAGTGAGATGGGATATGTCAATACTCAAGTGATTTACCAAAGAGGAGTTAAAAGCAGTGTCTGCTTTACTTCAAATTATTATTTAATTTCATACAAATATGGGGCTAGAACTTTACTTTAAAGTTCTTAATTGATTCAGGTGATGACAAAACCTTGACACTTGTTTTTGTAGTTCTTAAACTTGGCTACCTACCAAAGTGTGCTTCTGATTAATATTGCTATCTGAAAAACCTTACCAGCTGTTGGGTCTCTTCAGACAGCCTGCTCAAAAAAGGAAATTTTGCACAGTTGGAGACTCGCACAGCACACTTGGGTTTGATGGAAGTACAACGCGCGAACACAGGTCCTGAACTAGCTTTGTGTTTGCTCAGGAAACAAAGCAGGATTACTGTGGATTTACTGTAGAATTCAAGTCTGATCACTTGTTTGTGGTTCTGAAACTTAGCATTGTTCTAGGAGATGTTTCTGATAGGTACAACGTGGCTTTCAGCTCTCCTGATCCCGTGCATGTGTGCAGCTCTGAACTGTACAGTTATGTTTAGGCATGCCATTTGTACAGACACTACCACACACAGTGTGCAGTGTGAAATTTGTCTTTCAGTCCATTCATTTTATTAAAAGAAGAGATGATGTAGCTGGTTGCTTTGTCCAATTAGTAAATTCATAATGCAGAGTAATATGAATAGGAAGATACTTCAGAGGCTGAGGGGGTTGTACAGCCACATTGCACACTGCCGGAGGATTGGTAAAGCCTGTTCAATTTCCATTTCAAGCAGGCTCGTGTTTGACTCTAGTCCCAAGTTTTTCTTTTTCTTACTTTGGGGTGGAGATATTCTTTAAAAAGATAATAAGATGGGTTTCAGAAGAGCTGGCATACAAAAAGAGTGAGTTTGCATCAGATATTAATTGGAAATTTATCTGTTCTCATTATTCTATTTTAGCTGTTTAGACCAAACATCTAGAATCGAGTGTTTCAGTTTGTCAGGCTGGCATTCATGAGTAACTGTCTTTCCAGTTAAACAAGATGAAAACCTTCTGCTTCTAAAAGGAGATATGAGCCACCACTGAAAATCCAAATCAGCTTTCTGATGTCGGAACTAATAGAGTGAAATGTGTTTCTGTATTGCTGCCCTGATAATTATATTTTCCTAGATGCAATTAAGTTCTTGTCTGTGGAAGGAATAATATTCCCTTCTAGAAAGTTCTCCATTAATCTTACGCAGCATCAGGAAAAATTAAAACTAAAAGACCATTTTTTGACCAATCTTGTGGCTATATTTGTACATGGTAATAATTATCTTGCAGAGACAGAATACATTTGGTATCTATTTTTTGTGACCTCAGTTGCTGTTTCCATTCTCACATCTGCTATCCCGAGAGAATGCTGCTTGGTCTTAGCAGTCTATAAACGTTGAAAAAACTTTGGTATCCTTTTTTCATCCAGATGTGCAAATTTTAAGTTATTGTACTAGATAACTGTTCATATTTTAGAAACATCAGAATTATTCTAGGTAGAATGAGGACTGCAAATACAAATTAATATTTCTGAGATCAGACAAAGGTGATAACTGTTTGACCACTATTACGAAAAGGAATAGCATGTATTTCCAGTTCTCAGAACCAAAGAGAAGCTTAGCACAATCCAAAACAGCTAAATAGCTAATAAGAAATTATTAGTGTATAATATTCCTCATTTAAATAATTTTTGAGAATAGCAGAAATGTAACCATAATTTTGCAGTTGAGACGTTTGAGTTGGAAAGAAATGAAATTACTTGCATGAAGCGATTCAGCTGTCAGAAGTAAATTATTAACTAGGTTAGGTATGGGTATTGTTTTGGACAGCAATGTTTGAGCTAGGAAATTCATATAGAATGGAGGTTCTGAATAACAATAACCACTGGATTTCATTATTCTGCTCTCTGCAGAGGTGGTGTGAAAAATGTTGGCACCTTCCATTGTTGTCTAAATGCAGTGTGGTTGAATTCCCTATTCCTTTATTTAGAAGAAGCAAATCAGAATATGAACCTGCTTTAGTTAATACCTGAGTACATATGATATTACATTGCCATGTAACAAATGATGTTGATAGCCTAGTTATAGCAACATGTTATCTTGTGGATGACAAAATTGACCCAAATGCTTACCTGACTTGTTAAGCAGGATTTGTAGTCAGTGTACTTTATTCTGCTATGACAGCAGCACTCTTGATGGTGCTTGAGAAATTAATTCAGAGTTGGTTCAGGTTTGTGGACATATTCCTAAGTTCTTCCTTCTGAGACTATTCTCTTATTTCAGACTGGTTTCCAGTAAGGCTAATGAAGTTGTCTTGGCTGTTTCAAATGTCTTTGGCCATTTATGATTTTATTGAGAAGGACACTGAAAATGGAAATATGGTGTATGTGCAATTCCTTGCCTTTTCCCAAGGAAAGAGGGTCTCTTGTTATATAATTCTAATTGTATTATGCTGCTGGGTCCTTTGTACTGTTACTGCTCTTGAAGACTGAAGATAATAAGCTATACTATAAGTAAAGAATCTGCTTGTAGAAAAAGCTAATAGTATTTAAGTTGTGAATGTTCTCTAGTGTTCTCTCTGCTTTGCTTTCTGATGTCCTGAGCATGGCAGCACAATGAATTGACATCGTATCTCTGACTTACGGAAACTGAAGGGATAAAAATTAATTTTCTATTGTAATACTTATCTTGGTATGCAAAATAAAATAGGTACCATTGATGCTCATTCAGAATGCTGGAGGGATACTGCTGATACCATTGTCTTATGGTTATGTAGTCATATTTCCCAGCATGAGAAAGACCCAAAAACATGGTTACAAGAATAAAAAGGTACAATAAGCAAGCTTGAAAAGTCTTATTTCATGCAGTTGGAAGGTGTCTGATTCTGTGTTAGTACTGGGATGAAGGACTTCATGTACTGTTGTGTAAGATGGTTTCTGGGAGAGCTACCAAATGTGCAGTTAAAAGACCTAGGCTGGGACTAATGAGGTTGCTTTTGGTGTCATCATGCTTGTTTAGGAAAGAACAGGTGAAGCACTAAGGAGACTCTTAATATTTAATGTTCCAAACTTGCTCCAGGATTTCTTTGGAACTTGGAAGTAAAGACTGTAGTGTCTTTACAACTGAGTTACTGACTTTAAAACCTAACTGGGAGATGGGAGAAGGACAAAGGAGGCCTTTGCCTGTTCTTCTAGATATCACTTGAGAGTGTGATCTGTGCCAATTTCCTGGTATCTTCCTTGACACATTTGGGCTGGAATGCTTGACAGCATGGCATGCCTGGAGAGAGCTGTCTCCTGTGGTTTAAATTAGCATTAGCTGAGCCCTTATGGACTATGTGCTGCTGTCCTAAGAAGGCAGATACATTTCCAATACAATTCTCTCCCCTTCTTTCCATCCCCACTATATTCTCCTTCTTTCCCTTATGCTAGAAAGCCCCTTCCTTTAGTCTGATTTCTTAAGTCACCATTCCTTTGAGCATTCTTAGTCTTGCAGTTCTGGGTCTGGTTTTGTTGCCTTTTTCTGAGATGATAAAGCTCTTTAGACATCGAGATTAGGTTTGTACAGGGATGGTGCCCTTTGTTGCTGCAAGTATTTTTTTGGGTAGTAGTGAAGGACAGCCTTTGCTGCTCTGAGAGCTACATCATTGCTGCCACATTCATCCAATAATTTCCTCTTCAAAGTGGACTATGTGCAATATATAGCTGCTTGGAGAAAGGTAAATTAACGAAGCAAACAAGAATGCTAGAGTTTCCAATGAACACAAATTATATGTTATTAATTAAATATTGGGATGTTACTAGGTAAGTATCTATTGTATGATCAAGATAAAGCACTCTTCTGAACAGATGCTTGCATTGCTATTTCTTGTAGTCAGTATTTTAGAGGCTGATATGTTTCAATCTTTAAGTTATAACCTTAATTTGTATATTTTAAAAATGCATCTCTGAGTTTAAAAATAGTACTGAGACAGTAAAGCTGTAAAAAACATTGCTTACTAGAAATGCTCAGATTTGATTCTGAGTCCAGATCCTGCTTGGTTCATTAGGGATCTCAGAAAGCACCATGGCTACAAATGGAGTTATAGGCTCTGGACAAGCAGACAGCTTGTTCTCAAAGAGATTGGTAATGTTGATGCAATTACATGAAAGCAAAGCTGGTCCACCTTTCATTTTACTGTGTTTTTTTACCATTAGAAGTCTTATCTATCTGACTGTAACATACTTTTTCAGAAACTTAGGTTTGTACCTACTTACCAATTTTTCTACATTTTATTTTGTAGGGTTTTTCTGTAAACTGATTGTCTCACCTATCTCTGGTTCTAAACTTGGGTTTAAACTGAATCTTTTTCTCACTTTCTAGGAGCATAGGTTGTGACCTATTTCAGAGAGAACACAATCCTTAATTTGAGGAGAAGGCTAGAGAAAGTGCTTTTACTAGTAAAAATATTTATATCTGAATGTGAATTTGTGTTTGAAATTCCTCTATGGGCTAGACTTGAATGAAATAAAAACCACACTTAACACAACTTTTAAATGCAAATCTTATAATGCAGCTTCATTACAGAGTTTAATCTTCAAACTAGTGGACTTGTTTTTACCCTCCCATCTTCTTGTGAGAGTTCAGCTCCAGTACCTTCATGCCCTTGGGCAGAGCTAACTGATGTGGTCCTGATCTGTGAAGGCCCACAGGTCTGTCATTTTAGGCAACTGGAATGTTTGAATGTGGTCCTTCTCCCTAGTGAGTGTTTGAACAGTGACAGATTTTACAACCAAAGTTTATCTCTTGACTGGCCTTCCTGGAATAGAGAAAAGGCTCAATAGGTGGATATCAGTGATATTTAATGAGAAGTTAATATGGCTCAAGGAAGACTGGTCTTTTTTGGAGGCTGCAGGCATAGGAAGGAAATGCACAATGTAATGTATCTAGTCCTGCACTGTCAGATTTCAGGAAAGTCTTGTGCTTGTAAAGCTAACCAAATTGGAGTAAAGCATATTTTCAATTTAGATTAGACTGCAACTTTATAATAACTTTAGACTATACAAAGTATTTTTCTTACATTAAGTGTACCAGAGAAAGAAAGAAGAGCAAAACTGCCTTTAGGTTGCTTTTTTTTTTCTACCTAAGTCCTTTTGTGTTGAACCTGGGAATGTTCCAGCTTTTAGGTAGTTCAGGAAGTTGAGATATACTTGGCATGTTCTACTCTTGGTTTTTTCAGCTTCATGAAGATAGGATAGAGGTACAGTGAGGTAGTAGTTGCTTGATCTTAAGATTTTTTTTATCAACTTATGGGCTGTGCAATGAACTTGGAAGCTGTAGCAGTGAAGGGTAAAGCTTGTAAAGGGTAACCTAACTCACTAAATTTTAAACTATGTTTACAATTCAATTCTTTTCCCAAGAAATTACTTTGCTATAAAGATTCATGTAAGCCTTCTCCAGAGGGCAAATACTGATTTTTAAGCAGTGTAAAATTTTGCTGTTACTGTTTTGACCTTATGTTCAGCTGTCTTGAGAGCAGGAGTGTTTAAGAAAGTCAAGGGCCTCTAGCCAGTCCAGGTACACATGGTTGAGATTGTCTGTAGCTTAATTTCTGAGTATTTAGAAAGACTTTAGGTCTTTGATTATTTAAGAGGTTGATATGGCAAACTTGGAATAATGTTAATGTAGTGCTGAAAATCCAGTGCTTGAGGAATTTACTGTTTATTGTAGAGTGTGGGAATGTCTTTGGAATTGTTTTAAATACAAAAGGATAATCACTTACACATGTTTAATTGTCACCTGTGATCTTCTTCAGAAGGAGCTGGAAAGAAGCTTTCTCTAATCTTGTTTGTGTTATTCAGCATTCAATGAAATACAGATTCAAAACCACAATCCCTATAAAAAAGGTCCTGCAACTGAATCTCTGTATGCACAGGGTGACCAACGTACAGATTCTGAAAGAATCACAGCTTAAAAAGGGGAGAGGCAGTCATGTAAATACTTAAGAGTAAATATGGCAGTATCATTCTTTGTGGAGTCACTTGCACCAGAACTCTTGCAGTACCTCGCCGTTTGCTGTTTACAGACTACTTGAGACAGGGAGCAGTAACATGACAATAAAAAGAGAAGGTTTTGCCAGGAAAGATCTGGTGTGGGTGATGAGTGTATGTATGTGTAAAATTTGTTTATCTTTGTTCTTTTGGGAATTTTCATGAGGGTTTATTTGCAAGGCTCAGGCTGTGCATATGAAACCATAAACAGGTGCTGGAAATCTCATAGGGGAGTCTCAAAACTGCCTATGAAGCAAACCCGATATTTTTAGTTCATTGTCGAACTTAATTTTCCATCCAAAACTTGAGAAGAAAAAGTGATGTATTTAAACTAGCTAGAAGCTAAGTTGGTTCTGTAGTTCAGGAATGATTTTTGATAGAAAATTGATTAAACAAGATACATTACTTAGTATGTCAGCATCTCCCTATCTAGGCTGAGAAGCAGGTGCAAGAGTCTAAAGAGACTGCCTGAAAACTTGGTGGCTGTGTTTCTTTGAGAGGGAGGGAAAAAAAGCAAGACAGTGGGGCCATGGGAGTACCTGTCAAGTAGTTGCATAAAGCTTTAGTTGTATAAATCTATTTTGATTAAATTAGTATGTCAGAAACACCAGTTGAATACCCTTTAGGGAGGACAGGCAAGGTAATTGCCTTGCTGCAAAGACACCCCTGACTAAATGTGCCTAAAATTCTGTGAGCAATGACCAAATGAGGGAGTAATGCAATACTAAGTATCCCTTTGGCAGCTGGGGGTGGTGGTGGGTGTCTGATGCTTACAGATAATATTTTTCAGAACGAGAGCCTTTTATTCATTCTGGATATGTTTCTGTTGTTCTGATTTAATAAGTCTTGAAGTAACTAAAAATTACCTCAATATTAGTGATCTTTATTACTTTATTTTTCTGGCCTGTGTCTCTGTATTGGTCTGGAGTAACTCTCCTGAAGTTATCATCTTGCCTGGGGCTAAGCTTCATTCTCTCTTCTTGTAAGAAAGATTGCCAATTGAGTTAGGCCACCTTTGAAAAGCTTTTATGGCTTTGATATGGGTTGAAAGCTGCTGGAGATGAGGTTTATCAAATCCATTACAGTTCAGCATTATTCCATTTGGTTAGCCACTCTTGGCATACAGATAGGATTTGAAAGAAAAATGTCTTCAGCAAAATTATCATCAATAATTCACATGTTTATGTTACAATTGTTTATACTGCATACTCTCTGCAAGGCAGAGAGGTGACAAAGCAGTTTATAGAAACAGACCTCACAAAGTTACCTAGGTCAGCCGCAGATTGAGTTCTCAGTCTGTACAAAAACAAAGCACTTTTTTATTTTTTAGCATTATGTCATTGGTTGAAAAAGGTGTATTGAGTGATGCATACTCTTAAGTATACCAATATGATTTTCACAGAATTGTTCTCAATTTTGTAAATTTTAGGGAAAATGCTTTATCAAAGAGTGTTAACTGTTTTATTGTACTCCCTAATTTTGTCCTTTGTTTTGAGCAGGTATGCCTTATTCCCCAAGAATACTCGAGTAAGCATTTAGTTATATGAATCATCTTAAAACATTAGTATCTCCCCAAGTCCCTGATGAGGTTTACACGTTTGTTAGGAAAAGAATTGCTCCCATCCTCATGCTCATTAGACCTTTCACACTATGTTAAACTCTCAGCCAATTTAGTGAAAATTCTGACTTTTCTTTTCAAGTGTTTTTCTTTTTTAAAAGTTTGTTATTTTTACCTTTTGATCTTAACTTTGTTGCATCATTGAATATATTAATCTCGTAGTGTGTTCTTTACAACTTTAACAGAGGTCCCAAGTCTTCCATTTTTATAATATTTTTATTAACATTTTTATAACAAACTTCAAGAAGAATTGACTAGTTTAAATTTTAGGCTGGAAGGGAAAAATGTTTTTGATTTTCTTCTGTTTACATTCAAATCAAGCATGTTTGGCTTGAGTCAAGACGTGATCCAGGTATTCTTTGCAGAATGAAAGCCTTAGTTTGAATGGGTTTAGTATCCCTTTATGCTTTTATACTGACAAATTTATATTCAAACCACAAGAATTATGTCAAAAGAACTCATTTTAAAGGCATTTGAGATGTGCTTTTGGAAGTTGGAGTGATTAAAGAAATTGCTATTTTTCCGCTGTGTAACATCTCAGCTGCAGAACTTGTAACTTTACGTAAATGTAAAAATTGTTGAGCTTAAATGGCTTTTAGTGCTTAGAAAGGGGAGAATGACAAAGTCATTACTTTATTTCTACTTCAGGAGAAGCAACTTTCAGATAGTGAACACATAGATACTTTGAAGGGGGTGGCATCTTGTAGATCCTTAGATCTTTTACTCATAGATGTTGGCTCTTTGAATTGCTGCTGTGGAAGCAGTAATGAGCTGCTGCTCTAATACTCACAGTTTTTGGAGTCCAAACATTTCACAGTCTTATGACAATTTATTTTCCTTACAGGAGTGTATTGTAACCATCCAGTCCTTCTTCAGCTGCTTTCCCTTGGGTGGGCCTGGTAAGTTTTTGTATTCTATTATAGATAGCTTTGTCATTGCAATAAGGGTTAATTTATTTTTGGTCATTTTTTCCACTTGAATGTGGAGTAAGAATCAGGTTCAGCTATTGTTTGACTTTTATAACAGTTTGTCGGCTCTGTTTAAAATTGAAATGTACAGTACCAATATATTACAAACAAGAGCCAATGTGTGCTAGGTGGCCCAGAAGGCCAATGGCATCCTGGTCTGTATCAAAACCAGTGCAGCCAGGGGGACCAGGGCCCTTCCCTGTGCTCAGCACTGGAGAGGTTCTGCCTCGAGTGCTGTGTCCAGTTCTGGGGCCCTGACTACAAGAAAGGGATTCAGGGGCTGGAGTGAGCCCAGAGAAGGTCAGTGGAGCTGGGGAAGGGTCTGGAGCACAGATTCTGTGAGGAGCAGCTGGGGGAGCTCATCCAGGAGAAAAGGAGGAACTTATCAGTCAAGGGGAACTTATCAGTCTCTACAGCTGCCTGAAAGGAGAGTGTAGCCAGGTAGGGGTCAGTTTCCTAAGTAACAGGTTCATAGTTATTTGGGGAAAAAAAAATAACTTCCTTGTTGAAATAGGGCTTAGCTGTAGGCAGTTTTCCTGGGTGTTTGGGGATTTTTCTGTTGATGTGACTGCAAAACTTTGACTTTGCCTGCTGCATGATCACATATGTACATCTTTTCCATTTCATGTAGCTGTAGCAATGCAGAGCTTAATGGAGGCATAATGAGGCAGCAGTTGTAATGAAAGCTGAAATGTTTGCTCTTTATTTACATTAAGCCATTAAATAAGTATATTCAATGTTTTCTTCATCCAGAATGAAGACAAATGTAAAGATGGCATGTCCAAGGAATTTTAAAAGGTGTAGACCTCCTGACTGAGCAGTGCTGTGTTTTTTATTCTCTTTAATTAGTAAAGTAAGTATGAATCAAACCTATGCTTCTGGGAGTTAAATGTGTCATTTATATATATATATATATATATATATATATAACAATATTGAACAATAATACATTGTGCCACCTTAATTTTAATTCTGCCAATACGCTTAGTTCTCTTGATGGGAGAAGATGAGGAATTATGTATAAGAATATGTAATACACAAGGGCTTTTTGGGAATTTGTGTCTTTTTAATTGGGTAGAATTATTTAATCTGGTAGAAGATTCTAAATTACAAGAGCCATCATGTTCATGTACCACTCTGATTTTGGAATTCTTCATAAATAAAAAATCACTTACATAAAGTTTATAATGGTAGTGAAGGACTACTAATAGTACATCAGCCACTTCTTTGACTTATACCTGTTTGTGGCTTCTACTGCAGCAGTAACCAAATGTTTGGTTTTAATATACCTTCTCTCAGGCTAGTTTCACTCTAAGTTTTTGCACTCCCACGTACCTTTCCTTAAAATAAATCCATGAGATGATGGATGGGGTTCGGTCCCAGCAGTTCTTGGATCCTTTTGCTATGCTCTGGAGTCCAGGTCACATGTTACACATATTTAGAACTGTGATAACAATAATAGACCTCAGGTATTTAATGGTGAGGGTTTTTTTAAACAATTCTCTAAGAATGTCTTTTCTTCTCTTTTTTCTTCTACCAGCTGCTGTTCTCTCACAGGTGAAAGTCATGATCACGCTAACAGAACTCAAATGCTTAGCAGATGCCCAGTCATCCTACCACATACTAAAACCATGGTGGGATGTCTTCTGGTATTACCTCACCATGATAATGCTGCTAGTTGCTGTGCTTGCTGGGGCTCTCCAGCTTACTCAAACCAGAGTATTGTGTTGTCTTCCTTGCAAGCTAGAATTTGACAATCATTGTGCTGTGCCTTGGGATTTAGTTAAAGCCAACCTTAACATGTCAGCTAGCTCGACAGCACCGATAATCATCCCGCTTAAAATCCAGAATTATCTCCATCGGCAGCAGTATTCCTACATCGATGCAGTGTGTTATGAGCGACAGCTTCACTGGTTTGCCAAATTTTTTCCATACCTAGTGCTTTTGCATACCTTCATTTTTGCAGCTTGCAGTAATTTCTGGCTTTACTATCCCAGTACAAGTTCCAGGCTTGAGCACTTTGTAGCCGTTCTTCAGAAGTGTTTCGACTCTCCCTGGACAACGCGTGCCCTCTCAGAAACAGTTGCTGAGCAGTCTGCCAGGAAGTTGCCAACAGCCAAATCAAAACCAGCAATTTCATCACCTCAGTGTTCAGGAGACATAGGGGCCAGCAGACAGTCCCTGCCATATTCACAACATGGCTTGGAAACAACTGGAAGAGAAAATTCCAGTGTTCTTGACAAAAAAGAAGGGGAACAAGCTAAAGCTATATTTGAAAAAGTGAAGAAATTCAAAGTACACGCCGAAGAAAAGGATGTGGTATACACAGTGTATATGAAACAGATTATAGTGAAAGTCTTTGTAGTTGTCATAATAGTAACTTATGTCCCCTACTATTTATCATTTATTACACTTGAAATTGATTGTGTAGTTAATGTTCAAGCCTTTACAGGCTACAAAAGGTACCAGTGTGTTTATTCACTAGCAGAAATTTTTAAAGTTTTGGCTTCATTTTATGTTGTTTTGGTGATCTTCTATGGATTAACTTGTACTTACAGTTTGTGGTGGATGTTAAGAAGTTCACTTAAGCAATACTCTTTTGAGAAGTTGAGAGAGAAAAGTAATTACACTGATATACCTGATGTAAAGAATGACTTTGCATTTATTCTTCACTTGGCAGATCAGTATGATCCTCTTTATTCCCAACGATTCTCAATATTCCTGTCTGATTTGAGTGAAAATGAGCTCAAACAGATAAATCTTAACAATGAATGGTCAGTGGAAAAACTGAAAAATAAACTAGTAAGAAACTCCCAAGACAAGACTGAACTTCATCTTTTCATGTTAAATGGTCTTCCAGACAGTGTCTTTGAACTGACAGAAATAGAAGTTCTAAGCCTGGAACTTATTCCTGAAGCCAAACTTCCTTCAGCTGTGACCCAGCTTGTCAATCTCAAAGAACTCAATGTTTATCATTCATCACTAACAATGGATTATCCAGCAGTCAACTTCTTAGAAGAAAATCTGAAAACCTTGCGTTTGAAGTCTAGTGAGATGGGAAGAATTCCATTTTGGGTCTTTCATCTAAAAAACCTACAAGAATTGTGTTTAACAGGATATTTCATGCTAGATCATCACAACTCTATATACAATGATGGCTTTCAGGGGCTAAAAAATCTGAGATCAATTCACTTAAAAAACAACCTTTCTCGTTTACCTCAAGTGATCACAGATCTTCTGCCTTCTTTACAACATTTGTCTATCAACAATGAGGGAAATAAACTGATAGTGCTAAATAACCTGAAGAAGCTGGTAAACCTGAGAACCCTGGAACTAATCTGCTGTGATTTAGAGCGCATTCCCCATTCCATTTTTACCCTAAACAATTTGCATGAAATTGACTTAAAAGAAAATAATCTCAGAACAGTGGAAGAAATAATTAGTTTCCAACATCTTAAGAATCTTTCTTGCTTAAAATTGTGGCACAACAGTATTTCGTATGTCCCAGTGCAGATTGGTGCATTATCAAACCTGGAACAGTTGTATCTAAATTATAATAATATTAAGAATGTTCCATTGCAGCTATTTCTTTGCAGAAAGTTACACTATTTGGATCTTAGCTATAATAAGCTAACCTCCATCCCTGAAGAAATCGGTTATCTGACCAACCTGCAATACTTGGCTTTGACAAAAAACCATGTAAGTAGAACTTTGAATTACTACTCAAAACCAAAAAACAGACTTAAGCTGCTATTTCTTCTGGAACAACCTCTAGCTTTTGTGTTGTTCATGATTAAAGTAAATCCAGAAAAAAGGGGTGGTGCTTGTTTAATTACTAAAGCTTTGGTATCAGCAAAGCTCACATAATACTAAATAAGTACTGTCCTGGTTTGTAGCTGCTTAAGGGCTTTGACCCAGAGATGGTATAGGTTAGCATGGCTGCAGAAACAGATCTTCCCTTGCCCTGCAGTTGTCAATCCTATGAAGTATTTTAGTGGAAGTGAACAGTGTTTAATGTTTACCTTAAAACATCAAGCTGAAAGCTAAAGTGAATGAGCAGCTGGTTGATGAGCATCTCAGGTGTATGACTGGGAAGAGAGAAATAATTGTGGTTGGTAACCTCACAATCAGTGCTAAACTGCCTGGCTTGTTAGTGTGGAGCTCAGGCTTGTGAATTCTTCTGAGGTTTGTAATTGTTTGCATTGTTGCAGCTTGTTTTGGATGTTACGTGTCAGTAGAGTGGGCCAGGACAACTTCACTGCCCAGATAACTGCTTGTACAGGTTTCACAACACAAGAGCTGCTAATACCTCTCCACAGTCTGTGCTTGTTCTTCATTAAGTGATTCTTTGGAATAGAAGGCTCTTCCTCTGCCCTGCCACCTGCACGTGCCTGTGTGCAGTTCTGCATGCATACATGGATGTGCTCCCCCTTGCAGGCTTGCTTGTGCCAGGAGCTAAGCAGCTTTGTAAGAAAACAGGGATAATAAAACCATTGTAGTGCTCTCAAGCACTTGATCACATAATGATAGAGGAATTACAGTCTTCCTTTTCCTTTCACAAACTAAGAGGGTATTTCACCCTAAAATAAAAAGGGGAAAAGTCAAAACACGCAGCTGCACATAGGCTAACACCTTCTAATGTATTTTATTTCTGTTCTTTTCTTTTTCTAGATTGAAATGCTGCCTGATGGATTATTTCAGTGCAAAAAGCTGCAGTTTCTTCTTCTGGGAAATAACAGTCTGATGAATTTGTCCCCTTTTGTGGGTCAGCTACTGAATCTTGTTCACTTAGAGCTCATTGGGAACTATCTTGAATCACTTCCTGCTGAACTGGAAGAATGTCAGCTCTTAAAGCGAAATAATCTAATTGTAGAAGAAAGGTTGTTAAAAACACTTCCACCTCGTGTCAGAGAGCGTTTGCAGGCATGCCCAGATAAGTCCTAAGTTTAAAATGAAACTCTGCATTGTTGCACTCTACAGGTCTTGCTTAATATCTCTCTAAAGATCTGTATGGATAGAGAGGAGTGAAGGAGAGAGACCAATTTACAAATCAGTCTTAAATGCATTGAACTAAGTTGATTGTATTGTTGATTGGGAAAGAAAAATTTATTCAGATTCAAACAAAAGATGCAGCCTTTTACAAGTAAACATGTTTGAATTTTGGAACGTGAATTGTTGGTTAGTTTCTACTGATTGAAATAATTCAGCTAAATGTTGATGGTAGTATTGAAAAAGAAGAGATGATTGTTTGGCTATAGTGAGAGTGTATATACTTTTTTCCTATGAGAATTTTTTCTGTTGATAGCAATGATTTAAAATAGTTTTATTCCTGCCATATGAGGTCTAAGAACTGTCTTGAATTAGTTTCTAAATATGAACTCTTCTCTAACTTAGGATGTATTAAATTAAGAGTTTAAACTATTTCAGCAGTTTAATTGCATGGGGTATACGGAAAGTAATTTTTCAACATAACTTAATTTTTAAAAGCTTTTGACGAGTACTAAGCATTAATTCTATAAGTGGGAGATGCCATTTGAATCTTGGTATTAAATACCTAGAACTGGTTTCAGCATTTTGTCTTAAAAATAGTAAATACAAAATTAAATGTTGCCTAGAAATTGGGAGGAATCAGAAGAATCTGAAGTAACTTGTGCGCATGTCCTAGAGAACCAATCTTACATTACTGATCTGCAGAAACCATGATGGCAAACAGAATAGTTGCAAAGTTGTCTTCTGTATGTTGTGAGCATCCCAGGTGTTAGTGTAGTGTATGTTGCTGATTAATATTTTTATAACTTCTCATTACTGACTGCCTCAGTGCAGCTTCTCCACACCCAGTTATTGGGGAGAGGATGAAGGAGGTTTGAGGTTTGTATTAGATAGGGACAGAAAGAGACAAATAAAACAAACTAAATATTCACACAGCTTACAAGCATTTGGGAGGAAAAGACAGGAAGCATTATAAGCTTTGCCTCTTCTAGGGATGTAATAATTTCATAAATCAGAGTGGTGGGAAAAACTCTTATGCCATCCTTAATACTTGCAAAACTGGATGGAAATAAAATGTTTCCTGACTTCATTCTTCTGCTGTGCGCTGTTTTATTATATTTGAAGTCTTAATTCACATTATGTTTATCATGTTCACCAGAAACATAATTTATGGCCCTGGGGAAAGAAGAGGTTAGCATTCTTTCCAAAAACACATTTTAAAACTTTAACATAATACAGTTTTCAAAAACTAATCTCAATTATGGGTTAAGCAGTTGAAGTAAACTGCCCGTAATGACTTTGTGTTCAAGAAGTGTGCTAACAAACTGCATTCCAATTTGTAATAACAAATCATCACAGATTAAACTAGTTTTAGTACTTTTAGTCATCTCTTGCTCCCATTCCACTGCCAGTTTTTTGGAGTGTAATGTTATCTTGAATGAAAATGCCCAAACAACTCTTATCAACATGAAAGTAGATGTCTTTGCAGGAGCAGTGCAAGAGGTGTATGTTTATCCACTGTGCTGATGGCATTCCAAAGACCTTTGTAGTTGGAGCACTTTTCTTCTCAGGGAACCAAAGTGTGGTAAAACAAATTGCTTTCTATGTAGTTCTAGAAATGTGTAGTTTAAACTAGTTAGTTGTGTTTATGTGCAGACCAGTGCTGCTTGAACAGTGTTTCATAATGTCCATATGTAACTCCTCCAAACTCTGTTAACTCATTTTGAGTTGTATAACAGTCCCATAGGAATTGACATGGTTCATCAACAGAGCTAGTTGTGGTACATGTGATTAAACCATAATGCATTGACTTACACCCCTGTGGCAAGACTTGTGTTAATAATTGCAATAGGCCTGTCTGGACTTCATGACTTAACATTAAAGAACACACTATGCCAAAATTTGACACCTAAGACTTGCCGTCTAATAATTTTTAAATTATTATTTGTGATTAAATGTGAATTCTCTTTAAAGCTTTTTTTCTAAATTAGAAAGCTGTGTTGAAAAAGTTAAATCAGCAAGTAATTGACTTGCTAATAGCTTCAACTTTTTAGGAGTGCATCAGTCCTTTTCCATAATCAACCAAACTGATGAAGGTGAAAAATTATCTTAAATGTGCATTCTACACTAATTTTGTCAGGAGTGAATTAACAGAAATAACTTGGAGAAAGGTACTTAATTTCCAAAATGGTAGAGGATTTGAGACCTACATGTATAATTAATAATAATAATAATATTGTTTTATAGGCTAAATGGGTTACATTTTTTGCAGACTTTAATTTGTTCACTCTGCACCCCCTCAGGAGGGTTGGATTATTTTAGCTGCATGTTTGGGTGTTTAAAAAACACCCAGACAAAAGCCAGAACATGTAAAGGCTATGATATCTAGCCTTGTTTTCAAACCACAGTGCCTTTACTATCCCTTTTGTACCATGAAACCTAATCCAAGTGCTTAGAATTGAGGATGGAAACAAATGTAACTCTGAATTCCTTGAATTCACTTCAGCCATTACCTTAATATTCACTATTTCTTCAAAACAATGGAATTTTCAGGGAATCAATTTATGAATCCACTGTCAAACTTTGTACAATAATATTGTTGGCACGTAGTCTTTGTATAAATAATAATTTCCAATCAAAAAAGACTTTTCAACTTGTTTGTGTTATATTGTGTTTAAGAACTTTGTATTGTGACCTTCCGTATCATGAACGTTTTCTTTAAAGATTAAATTTTTGTTTGCATTACAATTCTATGAACTGTTCTTTCTTTTTCATCAGAGATGTTGCATTTAATGCAAAGCTCAGAAGTTTGCTTCCAGCTCTTCTGTATCTATGTGGCAGCAGGCCTATCTTCTACAGGATAGTGTGAAGGTAATGAACTGCAGTGGGAAATTAAAACTATGGTCCATGTCAAAACAGTTTTCATATTCTGGATTAGGAGAGAAGTTCTTATGTTGATTTAGAACAAAGCTTCCTTCTTAATTGTTGCTACACAACCTTTTCCAAGTCTTCCACTTTAATTTCTGTGAGCTGGGTAAGTATGAAATTCAGACTGGAATTGTACTGGGAGAAGCAGGTGGGCAATGATTCTTCTCCCCAGCTTGGCACATACAGATGTCATGTGGCTAAACTGTCAGAAATCATGCTGCTCATGGTAAATCATGAATGTATTTAAAGTATTGCACATGATGTTAGCTCAAACATCTCATTTCCCTTGAAATGCAAGATGATACCTGATGGCTTTTTCTGCAGGCTTGGGTTTGATACCATGTTTTTAAAATACGGGAAAAAGCTCAGACTTGCAAGTAGTGTTACATATTCAAGTAAAAATAAAGTATTTTTATTTTTCAAAATGAGAACCCTCCTAGTAATTTTTATGGAACTGTGGCCCTTCTTTCTTGGGCATGAAATGAAATAACTAATAAAAAATGATGCAACTTACCTGTTTCAAGGAAGTAGTGTTAGTAAAAAAAGCAGATTGTGCTTTTAAAAAACTGGTTTTTTCCATACTCCTACAAATTTGTGTATTGTGGTCCTTTATGCTAACAGGATACAGCAATGTTTCAGGAATTCCTGTGTCTGAAGAAGTCTCCATCCTGGCATTACATGAAGAGTTTCTCCCAGTGCTCCATTGCTAGGACATGTAGGTGATGCAGGGGGCAGTAGCAACCCACTCTGGGGCCGGATTGGCATCTGAAGGGTTCAGGCATTATCTCAGTCCAGTGTGTTTATCAAAGGACCCTTTAAAGGACATCTTTGTCTTTTCCTTCTTTATGTTGCTCCATTTATGTGAATATCCATTCCCTCTTAGTTCAACTTCTAATAACCTATAATCTGTTGTTGTTATTTTGTACAAATGTGCACTCTGCTTCAAATGAGCCAGCTAAATGACTTTCAAGTCATATGGATGTGCAAGTTATATGCATTTAACACTTGGAGAACACGTGGAGAAGAGAGGATGGAAATGAGTCTACCTTCAGAGAGAGGGGAGAGGAATAATTCCTCCAAGTAACAGGAGAGATTGGAGAGATGGTTATTACTGCTTAGCCCAGCAGGCTCTTGGGAAGTGTTTCCTGGGAAATAGAACTTGCTGGTAGGCAGTTCTGGCAGCATGGTGCTTAACACAGGGAGGTATCAGTCTGTAGAGCTAGTGGGCCTGCTGTTAAACAGGTACATTTATTACTTGCTGTTGTTTTCTTCCTCTTATCAAAATGCTATTTCTAATATTTACTGCTACTGTTGATAAGTGTTATTTATAACACCCTGAATAAAAGTTGTTTCTTGTCTTTTCCCCTACCTCATACTTGCATATCTGTCTATTGCAGAACCAATACTCTTGTCAAAAGATGTCGTAAAGCAAGTATGTGAAAAGTGTGGAGAGGAAAAAAGCCAGTCAGTGCAATCTCCCTGGCAATGCAACCTGAAAACCTCTCAAGTCAGGGTTCAGGCTTCTAGCATATGGATGGCAAGGGGAAGAAGGAGTGTAGCTCATTATCTTCACTGCAAACATAGCTAATCTGCAAGTAAATAGTGAATTGATTGATCATTTGAATTTTGCCTTGCTCAGTAGCAAAAATGCATAAAATTGTGATGAGACAGTTGGGTAGGATTTTTTAGTGAAGCTGTTCATTATAGATAAAGGTGTTCATCACTCTGACCTCTGTGCTTTGGCCCTCTGGTCTAACCGTTGTTTTTGCTTTTGCTGGACCTTATGCTGAGCTGACTCTATGCAAAAGCCTGGCAAAACACTTTAGTGTACTTGTTTTCTGCTGGTTTAACAAGATAAATTAGTCTGGTACAGTCTGGCTAGTACCAAAAGCAGCAGAGCAGGACAAAGATCAGTACCTCCCCTTAAGATAACTGCTTAGGATGCACCTTTGTATTTGCTTGCAGAGTAATTATCCTTGGCTGCCTCTTTGGTTTTGTTTGATTTTTTTTTTTTTTTAATTATAGTACAACATTACAACTGAATGGGTATGACTTCTCATGGATTATATTACATACATATAGCTACATATATCCACATACATAGATATTGAATGACAATTAAACAGGCCTAGGACACACAAATATACTAAATATGTTTATCTAAAGTAAAATATCAAGAAGAAGAAAGTATAAGGATAGATTTAAAAAAAACTCTTCAAGAGTTTCTAAATGCCATGTCTTGAACTGTTATCAGATAACAGATATGCTCAGTTGCTGTGGCTGCATTGGCTGCCTGAAAATTTAGGAACAGAAGGGAAAATAATCACACTTCCATGCTGTGCAACCCACGATTACTGCTGAATATGTGCACTCATTAATCCCTAACACTCTGTTTTCCTCAGGGTGCTTGTGTTTTATCTTGATTAGTGCTCTATTATGGAGCAGTGATAGCAGTTTCTGTGCTCTGTAGAAAATTTTCAGCTACTTAGGGATGATTCTGGTTCTCCAGTAGCAGTAGCTGAATTGTTTTTCAGTGTGTGTTAAGGCAACCCAAAGTTGGCATTGCTTTTTATGAGGTGGACAAAGTGGCTGTGTCAAAGCAACAGAGTGTAGTATAGTGGGGGTAGAAAACTGAAGAGGGGAGAAAAGCTAGAGCAGGGGCTAGTCCAGGTGTTGTAGAGCAAGTCCTTTTCACTGCTGAATCTGGCTGATGAGGGCTACTGCTAGTTTTTCCTTCAAAGCAGTCTGTCTCATTAAACTGCTGAAGTAACTTGAGGGCTGTGCAGGGGATTGATTCTGTAAGGTGCTGAGTTTTTCAGTAACTGCTTAGTGAGTGTACTTGACTCCCACCCAAAGCTAGCAGAAGTTCAAACTATTCATACCATTCCAAATAACTCTTTCAAGTTATTCAACTCGCTCTTCAAGATGTCTTGGTAAAAGGATCTTGTAAAACAAAGATTTGTTTTCTTTCTGTTCTGTGGTTATAAATTATAACATATGCATGAAAAGGAAATAGGTACCTTTTCTGGTATGAAATGAGCAACAATGTCAAAGGCAAGTACATATAAATCTTATTTGATTTTAATCTGGTTTTATGCCAAGTGGGTGTGGTTTTGCTGGCTTGAGAAATAAATCCACTAAACAGTCTGAACTGATAATGTGTTGTTTCCTGCATTGCTTCAGAGAAAAACTGATAAACTTAGGTACAAAATTTTCAAATTACTGAGTTTTGCTTTCAGCTATAGCTGCCTGTTTTTCTGTATTTAATAATGCGAGCATGTTATAAAGACAGGATGATTTTCATTGCCATAGATTTACACAGATCCACTATGATATAAACAGAGCCTCATATTCCATAGCAGAGGAGACTGAAATTCTACATAACGTTTCAGGTTGCAGTAAGCTACCATACATAGTTACATTATTTATTATGTTAAAATGGAGGCATTTAATAAGTTAAGCTCACAAATAAAGATTAATAGTCGATAGAGTAGTGCTTCTGATACCTTGATGAAAAGTGGTGCACATTTTACGCTGCCCTGCACTTAATTCTTAATATATTAAAGAGGTTTGTTCTGGAAGTGCACAACTGTCAGAGAGAAGCTGAAGCAGTGAGCAGATGGGGAAGTGGAATATGCACATGAGCTGAATGCTCTTGAGTCAGCAGTGAAGTAGCAAATAGTGCATGACAACTTTTCTTTTAAGACTTCAGGGGTAATCAGTTCAGATCTCAGTCATTTGCTTCCTTGGAGTATTGCTCCAGGACACTGAGAGTCAAAACAGAAGTGGAACAGAGTACAAGTTGAGGTTTGGGAATTATTTCTTTCCCCTGAAAAAAGCTGCTGTTTTGTTCTGTTTTGGGTTGGTTTGGGGTTTTTAACAGAAAATAACAAAGCTGTGCTGCAGAAGTCTGCTATGGTTAATAAGGCTTTGAGATCCATTAAGTTGCAAAATCCCTCTTGCATTTTTCAAAGGTTTCTGTCTTTAACTGTGTGCCATTTGATTTCAACTGCCTTTTCTCATTAACAGCCCACCCCTACTTGAGTTTTAATCATAATAATTCCATAGGACAAAGGAGTCCCCTAAAGCTTCTAGATGACAGCGAAAATTATCTCTTGTGTGTCTAGGTAAACATTCCTTTGGCTTCTGTAATGAGGCCAGGGAGATACTAAATCATTGTGGTTGCTGTCTCTCCCTTAGGGTTCAGCTGATGACAAAATCACAACCTGGTGTGTAAGAATTCAGGCGTGTGCTGGCATGAGAGAAGGAACTGGGAAGGGCACAGTAGGGCTGATTATTTCAGTGGCTGTGCCACTTGTGATCATCCAGAATAGAAATACATAGTGACCTACATAGTGGCCATACATAGTGACCTACATAGTGGCTGTATCTATCTATAAAGTATGGAGTAAGAAACACACAGATTGGGAGGCAAACTCAGTCATTCTAGAGGCTGTCCCTGCTATATGTTGAAAGAATTGAGCTGGCAAAGGGTACTGGAAAAATACTATTTGGAAGGGAAAGCTTTGGTTGTAGGTCTGAGTCTCCCCTTACCAGCATTTCTTTTCTCATCCTTAGCAGTGCTTAGCTAACAGCTTTACTTTTTGCCATCTTCATAGAGTTAGGTCAATGGCTCCTTGGCAGTTATTAAAGTCCAGAGGTCAGTGGGGAGGGAGTAGCGTTTACCTGAACTTTTTCTCAGCCAAAGTAATATGCTAAAAAATCAGAGAGCTTTTTAGTGTAAGCTGAATAAACTGATACTGTATCAGATTGCCGGTGAAGCATGGAAAATTCATCCTGTGCAAAAGGAGACTTGACATATTTGTCAAATCAGGTCTCTGCCTTTCCCTCCCAAAATAAGAATGTATCCTGAGAACATCTCCAGCTGAGAGACTATGTGCTGAGGAACGCTAACAAAACGCTGCAGTCATGTATGAACAGTTACACAAATGTAGAAGGTATGTGTGTATGGTAATTAAAGATTTAAAAATTAAGCTACTAGTTAAGTGGTCAGAAATTATCAGGTATTGCCCAGGAAGCTAAAGTGAGCATTTGCAAAGCTCTGCAGTGTTTTGTTTTTCTGTTTTTTTTTTTTTAATCTCCTATTGAGATGCCAATTTATTTCAGCTTTGAAGTGCTCCAAGAACTTGCATAAGGCGTTTCTACTGCATTCTCGTACTTTCCACCGCCTCAGGCAATTGTACCGTGGGTCTCCCCCTGACGGCGCTATTGCCTGCTGGCAGCCCTGGCAGGCTTCGGGTGCCGGCATCTGCTTGCAAAGGCCGTTTGAAAAAAGCATTTAAATGAAATAAATACAAATTATAAGGTAAGCTCCTTGAGGTTTGACTGTAAACACACCCTTGAGTTCCAGTTTCTGCAGTATGGAGCAATACACTAGAAAGCAGAATGGAAAGCTTATGTGGGGCAGCAATACCAGTTTGTCCTCGCTGTGCAAAGCAAATGCACTACCCAAATAGCAAAACACTAAGGAATTCCTTATTTTGATATATGGATTTGAATGAAGAATGTGCATTTTTAGTTTACTTTTTGTTGTCAGGGTGTCTGCCCAGTTCTGATGCTAACCTATCCAAGCTGAGAAATAAGCTGGGTTATTAAGATGGATGTTACTACTACAAAAGTTGTATTAAATGGAAAACATCTTGGGAAATGAGAAATCCTTTTCCATTGATAAGCAGCTTAATTCTGGAGGGAATATAAATTCTGTTAATCTTCTTCCCACTTCTAATCCATGTCAGAACAGTTACCTGGAGGCATGCTCTGCTCACCTAATTTCCCTTTTGCTGGTATCTCTTTCTGCATAGGGCACTAAAGTCACTACATCTTTTTGGCTGTGTCACTAGGTTGAAATCTACTCTCCTTCTCAGTCCTCAAATCGTTTGTGTTGTTTAACCTTTCTTAAATATCTTATTTTCTTCAGGTATCTTGAGTGGCACTGCTGGAAAGCGTTTTTTTCTTAATTTCTTTTGAATAAGTGGGAAAATAAAACACTTGTTATTTTGAATCTGTAAATGAGTTCTTAGTAACTTCCTAAGGCATCATGTATTGTATTCTGGTTTTATTCTATGAATGTCCAATATAGCATAAGCTACATGAAGTTCAAATGTAATTGAAAAAATTGTTTCATTATGTAGAATGAATGAGATTTAAAAATCAAATGCATAGCTTGCTGGTGACGAATTCTTAGTGTCTAATAATATTTTTCATTACAATCTGGCAAAATGTTGTGTCTATTCGGTTACGTCAGCAAACAAATAGACAACAGGTTAGTTGGGGTGTTCCTCTGCTGTTTTGCTTATTTGCAGTGAATCCCAATTGTCACTTTTTGCTTCATTTCTGTGATTTGAGAAATCTAAAGAATACATTGCTGCCAGCTAAGGTGCTTTCTTAACTGACTCCTCACCCTCTGATTTTCTCCTGGATTATACCATGATGTCTGTCTCCATGGACTGCTCTGCTCAGTCCTGTCACACCGTGTGCATTTTCTCTTTTGACTTTGCAGCCACTGTGCAGTTGTTCTCTAGTTAAATCTCTGTGTGCATATTTGAGGCTATAAGGCAGCCTTTTGGGGATCTTTGTTTCAGCTGGGTGTTCCTGTTCCATGGAAGGGATGTGTAACTGCTTCCATGAAGAGGGTGACTGTTTTCATGTATCAGCTTCAGTGAAATTGTTGCCTAGCTGCTCCCAGAAATGTTTCACTGTGATCATGCCACCAGGCATCCCCAGAATAGTCACCAGAGGCAACATCACCTTCTCCAGCTGGAGCACCAACTACCACATCATTATAGGATGGTTGCTTCTTTGTAGGAGAACATACTCCAAAATGCTTTGGATGTTTATGAAGGCATATTCCTGATCCTGCCACTCTCCAAGGTTAGGAGGACAGAAGATGGAAGACAGGAGTTAGTATCAGTGGGAGCTTTTTAAAGGTACCAGGAACCAAAAAGGAAAAAAAAAATCTGAAGGCCTTTGCCTTTCTGTGCCTGAGGCAGCTTTTGGTGAGTGCCTTGGGGAACAGTGGCACAGCCAAGAGGACAGAGCAATAGAACTGGTCTGGACCATAGCTGCATGTCAGAGCTGTAGTCTTCCAGCTAATGTGTGTAGCCAGGGACTCCTGTAAATACAACATGCACTTCATCAGAGTCAGGACTCCTGGGGATCCCTGGGATTTTCAAGACACACAGGTATTGTCTTTACATTCCTACCTGAACATGATTTTTACTGTTTCTAGCTTGGAGATGCATACAATCAGCCTGAAGTCTGACAAACTATTTCATAACTGGATGGAAGCTGAGAAGACTGGAACCCAGGAGGAAAAATCTAATACTGCATCATTTCATAAACAGCTGCAGGAATGAAGCCTGGTCTACACATCAGTGTCCCTGAAGATTTTCTCATACTTGAGTTATTTAAAAGTGACCTCCCTTTTACAGGTTTTCTGGTGTTTTAACTTAATCTTTGAGGCTTTTTCTTGGCTGGAACACTTTGGAAATACTATCTTCCTCCCCTAGGTAGCCACTTATCTCTCTTCATGCAACTTGAAGGAACTCCTGTACAACTGAGACTTCCTTTGGTATATTTGTTTGAAGTCAACCAGCACATTCAATATTTACTAGAGGAATGACAGATATTGCATCATTAATGTTTATGCTTTACCTAATTACCTCTGGGAATATGATGTAAATAGTCTTCCTTCTAAGAAATCTGCAGAAACGGTATTTTTTACTACAAATGCAGTAACCTCTGGCTCAGTTAATCCATTCCATATTTAATGAACTTTGAAAATGGTGAAGAAAGCAATACTTTAAGTGAGAAGATGGATCAGAGTTTCAAGTGTCCATCTATACATATCAAATCTCCTTTCAGCTTTTAACTTTATCGGCAAAGTCTAACATAAACAGATGGGAGAAGACAAAAGGAACATGGACCTATCCAAAGGCACAAAACAAGATTGCCTGGGTGATCCTGGGTGTAATTATCAAAGCTTTAACTAATCAGGGTTTTTGTTGTTGCTGTTGCCTCTGCTGGAAAGTTGCTCATCATTTCCTGTCTTTCTGGTTTTTCATAATGACTTAATGTTCTTGTCAAATTCATGGAATTTGAGCCAGTAGCGTGGTTTTATTTGTTAGACTGGAAGGAAAAGGAACTTAAAGAGTAAGTGACAATTTTTTTTTTTACTTTTTACTTTTTTTTTTTTTTTTTTTTTTAATCCTGTAGGAGTTCTCAGTTGTTAACAAACATGCCAGAAGAGGGAATGCAGACTGCTCTCTATTCTGGCTGGGCTGCCTGCATTGCTGTCTTCCTTTTCAGCTAATGCAGCTTGACTGTTTCTGGGCTATAAGCAAAGGCCTGTGGGCTGTGCCAGGCAGCTCTCCCAGCTCCTCAGGACTGGCTCAGTACCTCAGCACAGTGATGCCCTGTGTGGGGGCATTGCACTGTGATGCATGGACTAAAGGCCACACCACTGAGATGCTGTGCAGGTGATGGCAAAATACAGGTGCAGAGCAAAAAAAAATTCTCTTTCTGTTCTCTGTTCCAAGCTGGTGTACCACTTTTGGTAGCTGGCACTGCTGCATGTTTCCTCAGTGTCAGCCTGGAGGAGTTGTATCTCTCTGGCATACAGTGCTGTTGTCAGGGCTGAGCTGAAGTTCCATGAATAGCATGAGCTGGCACAAGCTGATGCTCTGCTGAGGGAGGTGGCTCTGCTGGCCTCCCCTCCCTGCTCCCCTCCCTGCAGATATTCCTGCAGCTGTGCAGAAAGGCTCGGGGAGGCTGAAGCAGCTCTGGGCGGGGGCCCAGGCGCTCGCACGCTCCCCATTCATCCTGCACGTCCTGGTGCATCCATGGCACAGCTCTGGGCTGGGCTGCACCCCTCCCTGTCACACTGGGGCACAGAGGCCACTGACTGTCCTGCTGACACTTTGGGTGGAGCTCTGTTGATGGCAATGAGGGAGTTTAGCTGCATGGATACAGACTGTTCTTTGCAATATATGAATATGAAAATTAACTCCAGTATCATATCCTTGTTTTTTTAAATTTTGATAAGCTGCCTGTGGCTAGTTGCTCATCCTTGGATGCACAGAAGTGTTTTTTTTTTAATTCCTGCATCTCCTCTTTGCTGCACCAAAAAGTAAATAAGTAACAGAAATATGAGAGCATTTGAAAACCTGTTTCATGAAGTGCTATTCCTTGTTTTGTGTTCCATCCAAACATCTTTGTACATTCAAGTATCACTTGAAACAGGAGGAACACAAACACTGAACAGTAACCCCAATGTCACCTGAGTTTGACACCTGATGTCTAAGGAGAAGCTGCAGACTTTACTCACTAATAACCAGTGTCAGGACCTGAGATCTTCTTGATAAAGCTGAGAAACAAGCACTTCCAGGGTTGAAACCATACCAGATTTTCTACTTGTAAGAATCCACTTATTTTTAAATCAGGCTTCCTCCAGTATGTTGGAGCAGATTCTCTCTGAAGAAAAAGAGCAAAAAGCTCTCCTGGAAGGATTGCTTTTGTTATATACAGAGGCCCAATTTTTGCACATGCTATGTGATATTTTACTCCGAAAGTTCTCTGCATAACCTCTGTTTCAGAGTAAGTCCTAGTCAGCAGAACTGATTTCTTAATGAAAATGAATGGTCAGATTTCCTCTTGCTTGTATGCCCCAAATCAATTGTGCCCCTTTCTCCTCAGAACTGCAGGCTTCATCTCTTTGTATATAATCATTGCCTTTTACCTAATCATTCTTTTATTATTGCTGGATGGAAGCATGGACATAAAGCTCCTAAACTCTCTATTCAGACTCCATTCAAACTAAAAATGGATCTGGTTTACAAGATAAAATCACAGAGAAGTTATATTTTATGCTGAGATAATTTTGTACTGCTTTGTTTCAGAGTCTGCTCTTGACATCTAGGCTTCCTGTTACCCTAGCAAAGGTCTTACAGCATGTCTTTGTTCTTCATTCTTCTTTTCACAAACTAAAATAGCCTGGTGGTGTAGACACTGTCAGCATTACCTTTGTTCCTTCTTTATACTTGTATTTTACACAATAATCTCCAGGAAACAATCCTATTCCTGGAAATTCATCGCATTCCATGCAGTTGTGTGGCCTCTCTGATGGTGTTTTTCAGCTGCTTTAAGTGATTCAGTGGGACTTCAATTTGTGTTTGAGATTCCTGGAAGGTTTGTCATATACAATGCTCTAAAACCACAGTACAGCAGATGAAGGCAGGCAAAGAAAAATGCACAATTCTGTCTCTTAAATTATTATTGACCAGTCTATAGGGGAAGTTGTTTGAAACATTGAGTTTTAAATGTCTTAAGTGTAGGTACATAATCAGCCTCTTGCTGAAAAAAGAGTCAACATACCACATCCATTTCAACCAACAACTAGACCAAAACAGCTTGCATGGATATTTCATCCCCTTGTATTTGTGCTATAGTAAACAACCTTATCTCTTATCTCAGCTGCATGAGGGCTTGTTTGATATATGTATATGAAAATATCTGCAGCCTTAATTCTGAATAGCGTGGTAGTTGTTCATATTGATAGAAAGTTTTGGCAATGCAGCCTGGACTGCTTGTACAAGTCTGCAAATCACATCCACCAGAAACATTTCCAGTTGTGACAAGGGAAGACTGGAGCCCTCAGACTATCATATTTTACTTGTGTGAAGGGCTTACAGCCAGAACATGGAGGATACAAAAGCACTTAAAGAGAAGAAAAGAAATAATGATACAGAGATAATGATTAAAGAAATGATAGAGACTTTTAAATGTGAAGTCACTGACTTGGCTGAATTTGGTGTAGTCCCAGGAGAGACCAAATCACTGACAATCGAGAAAGGGTGAGAATAAAAATGAAAATATCAGGTACATGCTCTGTGTATGAGGCCTGAATAAGCATGACATTGGACTGACAATTAGTGGAGGCCACAGATTGCTATTATTTATGTCCCCTCATCACAAAAGCTTATTCCAGACAGTGTTCCCAAACATTGCAATGAAATACATGGTCTTTTTGGTTGTTCCCCCACTGCAGTAGAGGGAAGTAGCCAGAGCTGAAATTGTAAACTATCCCAAAGCTTTTTTTGGTGGGATGTTTTTCCAATAGTTGGATTCAATTTGATTCCTAGTGAACTGCAGGGAGCAAATACATGACTGAAAAACAACAGTGGAAGAAAGCCTTTTAACCATGAGCACTGAAATCGAGTCAAGTCTAAATAGAGCAGACAGAATTGCAGCGGGTCAGAAGCATTGCACGGTGAGTCACTGACGGAAATGCAGGAAGCTCAGTGCAGGATCCTCACAGCAATGCAGGAAGCCAGTGCAGGATCCTCACAGCAATGCAGGAAGCCAGTGCAGGATCCTCACAGCAATGCAGGAAGCCAGTGCAGGATCCTCACGGAAATGCAGGAAGCCAGTGCAGGATCCTCATGGAAATGCAGGAAGCCAGTGCAGGATCCTCATGGAAATGCAGGAAGCCAGTGCAGGATCCTCACTGCCTTCCGCGGGCGGGAGCGGAGCTGATGTGGATCTGTGTCACGGACAAGCAGCAGCACACGAAGCCGTTGATCCCTGCGTGGGCCTTGTCCTGTGACGCAGGCACTGCTGGGAGCTGCTGCTGCCATCCATTGCCCTCCTGAGTGAGAGAACAACTCCAGGCCCAAAGGAGGCTGGTGTGCCTCGTTCCCCACACCTGCCCTGATGGCACAGCATGGCCTGCAGATTGTGCCTTCACTGACACCAGGACGTGCTCTCACTGCTGACTGACTCAATGATGCTTAGCACTGTAAATCCAAAAATACTATTAGTTTGATCTAAACAGCCTCTACTGTCTTAGGAATCTCACAACTCTTACAGCTACTGAGCTTGTACAGAAGCCACCAACACATTTTGTTCCTTATCAGCTATGTCTCTATCAGATAACCCCCTGTGCAGGTAAGTTGTGGACTAGCTCATCCCCAATCCCCTGAGACTTCCTCTCCTGCTAATCAAGAGGAATTTCAGGGAATCATTTAGATGTGTGGTGTTTTTTCAATGTTGTTCTGTTCCAGCAATTAGCACAAAACATTGTTTAGTTTAGGCAGCCAAGACTGCTGCTATGTTTTAGTGCTTTCTAATTTTGAGAATCTATTCTAATCCTGACCCTTTCCCAGCTAACAAGCATACCATATGTCTGATTGCTCAGGTTCCCATGCAAAGTAGGAAATTAAAAATTCCAGATGATTAACAAACATTTCTTCTTGTTTATTTTGAGATTACTGTTTTAAAATACCATGAAAATATTTAGAGACTTCTTTCTCAAACATTTACTTTATCATTTAGATGTGTAAAAGATATTTTCGTTAAGAATGTGCTGTTTGTGCTTTTTAGAATATGATTTATTGGCACTGGTTTGCTACCAGTAAAAAATATACAGTTAACTGTTTAAAGACAGTGGACAAAAGGGTAGGTGATTCCATGGTAGAATTTCAGAGGAGGCATAGACATTCTAAGCTAGTTTAATGCCAGTGAAAGACTTGAATCCTCTTCAAAACATTCAAGCCCAAAGCCTGATGCAAGTTGGAGCACCATCAACAGCCTGTTATCTCTGCAGGATGTCAGCCAGGGGAGCAGGTCATGTAACCAGTGACTCCATCCAGTACAGCACGGAGCCAGGGTAGCTCAGGAGAGGTCGTTGCTCTGGCAAGTAGAGACTTCCCTAAAAGTAGAGCTTCTTTGTACTAATGTAGAGATTCTCTGCATGATTTTGGTTATGAGCAGACTAATTCAGTGAGAGGCAAAAAGCTGTTGAGAAAACCAAACACTTGAGTGAGGGGAAGAGATGGTTCCCATGAAGAAGAAAGCCTATGTGTATGTCTGATCCAGCTACAGCATTTCAGTAGAGAACATTAGAGGTGGAAGGCTGGGAGGCAGCCCTGGGGCATCCTCAGCTGCCACCTGAGGACAGCAAGCCTACTGCTTGATTCTTGTCCTAATATCCTCCACCAGAAGTGTTTGTCCTTGCCACAGCTTGTTTATTGAATCACACCTGTAAATGTGCATTGGTAGTAATAAATGCCTCTGTTATTTTGAAAGTAGCAGTTGATAATTATAAAGTGCTTGCTCTGCGCTCGAGCTGCTCAGAGCATCCCTCCTGCCTCATGTGAGCTACCCCCACTTGTTGCATCACATCTAAAATTATGTAAGATGCTGTATCCTGTGAAGTGCAGGGCTCAGTAGCTCAGAGCTGCAAGAGCTGGACCAGGCAGAGCTGCACAGCTCCTCATGAAGATGTTTTCAGACAGGTCACTGATCAGAGAGATCACTTAATGATGATCACAAGTGTTACAGAGGTAAAGCAGCCTTCACATCCAGGAGCTCCAGTTCAGCCAAATAAAAATGGAAGCTAGTTCTATTTCTTTTGGTATGTCTTTAGCTCTGTATTTTCTCAACAATATGTGGGGACAGCACAGCTGTCAATAGCTCTAGAGGTCTAGAAACATCTACTTGGGCCAAATTCTTCCCTGAGGTAGTTGTGCTGCCTTCATTGTAATCATACCAGTGATGAATGTGGCTCTTCTTCACTTAGGAACAACAAAAGAGCTCATGAGATTAAACATTCTTTCAGTGCTTTCCTTCTGATTAAAGCAAGTTTTAGTACTTAGAAAATGCTGTGGGCTTAAAAAATGGCTGTATTCTTCATCCTGCTCTGAAGTTTTGCTTCAGTGTCCCAGACTCAGCCCATAGCATCCATGCAATTTATTTTAGAAGCACTGTATTCCCAGTGCACTGCTATTCTTTAAACATCTGGTGCCCTTAAAAGTAGTATTTCAAAAACACTAATCTGGGGAGAGAAGGGTTAAAATGTGAAACTAGAGAAGAACAAACTGGGGAAAAGAAATTCTGACAGAAACTTCAAGCAGCTAAGAAGTACTGGAGCTGTCAAATCATGCATTTTGGATCTGAGCTGAATCAAATCACAGAAGTGCTTTTTCAGTGCTTCGTCTGAAAGCAATTTAGCATTTCTATGTTAGCAGATTATGCTGTTTTCAACAGTTGTTGGAGAGATGACTGATGAAAAGCATTTTCATTGTGGGTGTGCTTCCAAGTACAGACAGAGCTGTGGCACTCAAACCCCGGTTTCTTACCCTGATCTCTCCTGAGGCTGTGGGTAAAGGGTCTGTCAAGCTCTGTGCAGCACTATTCCCTCAGACCCAGCTTCAGTGTGGCTCTTGGGACCCCAGACTTCAGTGTATGGGATGGCTTTGTGGTTTTTCAGGGTACATCCTCAAATCATGAAGGGATTAGAAAGGGGGAAAAACTCCACAGAACTCTGAGCAGGAATCAGCAGAAGATGGGGGCTGTATCCTGGCAGTTGGTGCCAGGACTTCAGGATTAGGCATCCTGAACCTGCATCACACGTGAGAATCAGCCCATGGCTCCATGAACAGAGGATAACTGCAATGTAAGCACTGGCAGTGCAATCTGTCCCTGTGTTAACTGAGTTTGGAGGCTGGTCTGTGATAGTTTTGACTCGAGTGCAAATCAAACTCTGCCCCTGGTTCTGTCACAGTGTAAGTGCTGCAAGGTAGCACTCAGTAGCAACAATGACACTTTGAGAACCTCTAAGTTATGAATGACAGAATAAGCCAATTGACAGTGAAAGGCAAATGTACTGAGTAATGACATTTCATATGTGATCTGTCCCACATTCCTCTGGAGTCAATGAAAAAGAGGCAACAGTGAAATCAAAGCATGTCAAAAACTTGTAGTCATACACATGGTTGAATCCAGTTACTGTTGCCTACCATTTTAATAAAATAAATACTGCAAAGTTACTTCAGATTTCATTGGCCTAGATGGTCTTAAAATAATGCAGGAATTTGCAAATAAATTATTTTTCTGCAGACAGCAGAATTTTTCCACTAGAGCAAAGGTATTTGGAGCCCTAGTTGCGTGTTTACTACCAAAGTGTATTTTTGGGCCTTCTTCCACCAGAACTGCAGTAAGCCTCCATCTCCAAACTCAGCAGCTATATTTATCCATGGACCGTGTTTTCTGCTGCAGTATCAGTGACCTTGCCTGTAATTATTCTTCACAGGGGAAGCTTAGCTCAGTCCTCCAAGTACTGCAGTAACTCTGAACAAAAATAACCCCAAAGTTCACAACAGGAAACGTTAACAATGGCAGGATTACTGGCCACCATGTCACCGTAAAATAAACGAGCAACTGAGAGGGAGTTCAGGGAAAAGCAGCACCGCACTTAAGTAACAGGAGGGACTGACTTATGAGGAAAGATTAAATGAGCTAAGCAATGATGAAAGGGTGAATGGAACAACTGCCTCCAAATGTTTGAAAGAAGAAACCATCCAGGACAGGGAGGGATTCTCTAAGCTGCTGCCAGGAGTTAACAGTAATGGAAAGAAACCAATAAAATGAACACAGCAGTCACCATAACTATTTCTTGAGCTCAGAAAAAGAAACCCAGTGCTTTTGTCAGTATGGAAACCTTGCTCGTTTGTCCTGTTTTATTTCTTAGCCGTATCCCAAAAAGCATTGGGGGGAACATTTAAAATTATGTAATGGTGTAATATTGCTGAAACGTTTTAGGCTGGCAGCTCTGAATGACTGTGAGGGAGCTGTGCTGACATCCTCTTCCAGCTCCTGTCACACTCAGACCCTCATTTCTTGAGGTGCCTCAGAAAGCCTTGAGGTTTCAGCTGAGAAAAGCAGCTCTGCACAACAAAGCACTTAAGCAAACACTTCAGGCAAATGAGGAATCAAACTCCCACAGCTATAAATCACATTGATGATTCCCAAATGAGGAACCTGAGTCTGCCCTCAGCAGTCCCTGTAGCAGACGGTCACAAAGTACACCAAGTCAGAATTCCCCACAGCTATCCCTGGCAGACCTTTGGTTCACATTCTGATGTAGTTAATATTTTTGCAGCAAAACAGCTGTGAGGCATCATGTTGTGTTTGTTTTCATTAACTCCTCCCCAGTGGGCTTATATATTTGTATTTCCTTGTTTACATATTTGTAGTGTCCCGAGGGGGATACACACACTACCCCTAAGGTTAAGGGCAAGTTATTGGAGGGCAAGTACTTCCCTCTGATGCAGAATTTGTCCTGTCTCTTTGCTCTGCCAGAGATGTAAATCTTTCTGGAAATATTAGACTGAAGTCCCTTTAAACATGTGGTTTCTTTCAGCAGCAGTTTTCAGACTGCGCTTTTTGAATTGCTGGGCCAGAAGTTTGTGTTTCCAATTGTCACTCTCTGAGACACTATTCCATTGTTAATGCAGTCCCAGGCGCTTTACAGCCTGGTCTCTTTATAGTCGTTCCACGGCCCTGCGTGCTGAGGTCCAGATCCTTCCATCACAATTTGTGCTGTCATTCTCCCGACGCGGCGCGAAGCCACCCGCCCGCCCGCGCGGGGACGGCGCCTCGCGGCTCCCCCGCCCGCCGCTGCTTCCCACGGCACCGACCGCGCTCCGTGCGGGCCATGGAGCAGCCCCGGCCCGGCCCGTCCGTGCCGCTCCCCCAGCCCCCGCCTCGCCGCTCCTCCGGCGGGGATGCGGCGGGCGCGCCCGGAGGTACCCGCGGCTCCCGGCTCCCGTTACGGGCGGCTCCGGGGCAGCGGGCGGAGCGCGGCCGTCCCTCCCAGCGCCGCCGCCGGGCCCGCGGGGCTGCCGGGCACGGCCCGACCGGCGCCCCCCGGCACCCGCCGCGTGCGTCAGACCGGAGACGTGGCCCCGCGGCCGCGGGGGCGGAGCGGCGGCGGGCGGAGCGCGGCTGCGGGCGGCCTCCCGGCCCGGCCCTGCCCGCCGCACTGAGCCCCGCACCGCGCCGCGGGATGTTCGCGGTGCCGCCCGGCCGCTGCCGCCCGTGATCCCGAGCCGCACGCCCGGCCGAGCACCAGGTAAGCGCTGCCGCGCCCGGCTGCCTCTCCCGGGGCGCTCCGCTGCCCGCGCCGGGGACGGGGCATCGCCACGGGGAGGGGGCCCCGGGGGGCCGCGCGGGAACGGAGCCGCCCCGCCGGGCTCGGCGCTGCGCCCCCGCGGGGAGAAGAGACGGGGCCGGGCCCGGCCCGCGGCAGCCGGGGCCCGCCTTTGCCCGCCGGCGGCACCGGCGGTGCCGCTTCCGAACCGGGGCAGTGCCCGAGGAGCCAAACTTTATCTGGGATCGCCGTGGGCTCCTCTCCCGCGGAGGAGCGGCCGCGGAGCCCCCCACGCCCCATCCATCCCACCGCATCCCCGGCCGGGCGGGGCAGCCCCGGGGGTTCCCGGCACGGCGGCGGCCCGGAGCCAAGCGGGGCTTCCCGGGAGCGGGGCCGCCGAGGGGCTCTGGTGGGAAACGGTCGCCGTGGAGACGGGCGGCTTGGGAAAGCCTTCGGGCAGAAGGGCTCGGGGAAAGCTCGCGGCCTCATTTTCCGCGATTATAAGCCCCAGAGCAGCCCGCATTACGGGGAGGATGCGAGCAGGACGGGGAGGCGGCGGTCCAGCCGCGCCCGCCGGTCCTTTCCCCGGGGGCTGCTCCGGCCTCGATATCTCCGTTTTTGAAGGGATTAAAAAAAAAAAAAAAAAAAGCTCGATTTTATATCGGCTTAAAACCAGCTCTGCCTTGTCGCAGAGTGATGGGCAGTTTTGCCGATTATTCACCTAGTGCAGTTTGTCCAGTTCATTAGAAAGAGTTGACCAAACAAAATGAGACGCTTATGAAAGACCACTGAATGTATCCTACCTGAATTTCATGAGAGTTTAAGTGTTTAAAAGTAAGGACTTCTATTGCTAAGGTAAGTATGTCAGTTATGGTTTGGCTTTTTAATTATTTCTTTTTTTTTTTTTTTTACTTTTGGAGTTAGTACTTCCTGTGACGAGAGATTCAGTATTAGCACCACTGTTTGAAGACAACCACGTAATGTTTGCTCCCACAAAGCACTGTAGGTTTGAATGATGCTGGAAAAGATTGTACAGGCAGAAAACTGCTTTGCAAGACAGTGGACAAAAACATGACAACATTGGAAATAAATAAGAATTTAAATATCTCCCTTCCTAATTCAACCAACTATGCATCTTACCTTCTCCACCCATCACCCCCCTCCTGCCTCTGGGTGTATTTGAACTGCTTTTACTTTTCTTTTTGGTATGATGAAAGCAGTCAAGAGGGTAGCACTCCCCTGGGCTGACTATTCTTCTGGAAAAACCTGTTTGCTCCTGTGGTGCAGATCAGCGTGGAGAGCTGGGCTGAGCACAGTTCTGAGATGATCCCTAATTTTAACCTGGCCTTGTATTCCTGCTGTCTCACAAGTGTCTGTGTCCCAGGGCTGCCAGCAGGGCACAGCAGCCCGGTGCTGAGCACCTGTGGTTTGTGAATCATTTCCTTTTCCAGCTACTTTCTGAGTTTGCTAAATTTGCGACATCCGTGCTGCTGTTTTCTTCCAGTCTGAATACTTGACAGGCCCCGCTAGAGGTTTTGCCATAGTATAACATTCTGTGTGTTTTATTTGTTATTATTTACTCTTGTAAGCAGTTTTAGAAATAAGCTTTCGGGTGGAAAGGCTAAAAATCGGTTTGCTTTGTATGCCCAGTATTGGAAAAGGTTAACGGTGGATTCCAGTGAAAAATAAAATCAGAGACTGCTAAATTCTCCTTACAAGCACACACTCAGTGCTTTGTGCTGTCTTGCAATCAGTTCCTGTCGCAGTTGAAGTTGATTTCCTGAGGCAGCCTCATCCCACCTCGGTATCTGGCTTCTGGGGCCCACAGCAAGGAGCTGTGACCGGGAGGGGGGGCAGCATCCGGGCTGGGCAGGCCGGAGCCTTGAACAATGCTCAGGTGGCCTCAGGGCCCGAGGGACAGCACGGGGACTCCCAGAATAATGGACTGGGTCACGGTGCTGGGAGGAGCAGTTCCCCTGATTGTCCACTGACCTCAGCTGCGACTGCTTGAAGTGGGCCATATTCACGGCCAGAAAGGCACTTCCCAACCCAAGGCTTTCTGAGAGCTCTGGGAAGTAAAAAAAAAAAAACCTCTGTTGCCGTCCAAACAATTCACAATAACAGGAGCTAGAGTTCAATTTTATAGTTTTTTCCTCTTTAAGGAAACCTGGTAGAAAGATGCTGTCCTCATTGTCAGAGTTGTGAAGGGCAGGGGAGGGCTGGTTGTATAGTAA
This sequence comes from Ammospiza nelsoni, assembly GCF_027579445.1. Lineage (NCBI taxonomy): Eukaryota > Metazoa > Chordata > Aves > Passeriformes > Passerellidae > Ammospiza > Ammospiza nelsoni. The sequence continues at coordinate 20,902,515 of NC_080641.1, read as the reverse complement.
AGAAAACACAGAAAATGAAACAAGTGACCTCAGGAAAAAGAAACCTTCTAAATACTTTAAAGCCTTTCTTAATAAGTCAAAGAAGACATTCGCCTTCCAAAATAATTTGTCAAAGAACTGTTAACAAGTGTTGGATTTCACATGCTCAACACAATGGCAACTTTACTCTCTTCTTCATCCTTGAGCTGTTCACCCATGGATTTTGTGCAACAAGACTCTGTTGCAGATTCAAGCTATAGTGCAGTGACTCTGTTGGGTTTGTGTTTCTAGGACCTCTTTCTGGTTAGAAAGATACTAGGTTTGATTCAGCCTCTTGGCCACATGTGATTATGTCATTTGTTCCACTGCTTTCATTCATAACACAGGGCAGGCCCTTCTGCCTTCCCATCCCCAGGCAGGCAAAGTGTGTTAGAGCTGTCTTTCAGCTGTCAGACCCTAGGTGAGCTTTCTGTCGCTGTATTCATTCTGCATTTCAGTGCCTGGCACATGCAGCTAATCAGACACAGCATAAACTTTACAACTGTGTCATTCAGAGAGTTGTAGGTTTGGACCAGGATGAGGGTTTGTTCAGAATTTTTCCAGTACAGAGTTTCTGTACAGTCCCTTTCTCCCTTGAAGGATTAATTTACAATCTGGTGTTTGATCTGGTCGGATTCTTAAAAGGTAGGATAATGCCATGCGTGTGCTTTGCACATTTCCCACTTGTTTGGGAGAATTCTGCCTTAAGGATGGCAGGATTCTCCCAAACAAGGATGCCATAAGGATGTATGTTTTTTCTTGGTTTTAAAGTGAAACAAAGGCCCCTCCTGCAGCACAGGATGGCATCGTTCTCCAGGGCAAGTTGCTAATGCGCTGTTATGATGAGTGTATAAAGTTCCACTGAATTTGAACCAGAACATGTAAAAATATTTGGTTCTGTACCACAGTATTAAAAATCCATTTCTCTCTGTCAAAGTAAACTTTTAACTTTTCCATTGACTTCCAGATGAGCAGAATACAGCCTTTTATACCAACTTCTCATCCTGGGTTGACCTACCATGTGCTGAAAATGGAGATGCTAGCTCACATCTCCCTTTGGTGGCAATAGTACATAGTGACTTTCTATTGATGAAATAACCTAAATTCAACAACCCTACAGTAAGACTGCCAGCTGAGAACATTTCCAATTTTATTTACTTATCACTGAAAGGAAGGTGGGAGTTTGGACTAATTGCTTGCTCTGGAGCATATGGTGAAGCAGAGCACAGGTCAAGCCCTGCCCTGAGCGTGCAGCAGTGTAAGATCCTGATACTTGTGCCATTTACAGCAGAATGCAACAGCTCAGAAGTGCAGGTTGCTGCCAGAGGGTTTGGTGCTCTGAGTAAGGACCATTATAGATCACATTTTCCAGCTGATGTGAATGTTTGATGAGCTGTCTCAGGGGTAGATAGTTTTCACCAGTGTTCACAGACAGTATTCTCGGAAAAGCCCCTTTTTAAGTGTAATGTGATTAAAAAGAGTATTTGCTCTTTGCAGTCATTTAACCATGATGACATAATTTCAAAGACTTGCACACCTGCTGTAGTGTTGTCAGAATCCCCTCTAGCAACTGCTTTTATCTCACAGTTTAGGCTTGGTGGAAACTGCATTTTTTTCTGTTTTATGCAGCAACAGACTTTTTGGTGGAATGAGGTTGCAGCTAATCCCCCTTTGGTGGTCTATGGATGGACACTGTCCTGAAAAGGTCCAGTAGAGAAAATAGTCCTGGTTTTCCAGTTCATGATCTTTAAAAGTCATCCTATGTGAATACCAATTCTGATTCTGTAGTTACTAGTGTATCTCTTTGAGCGGGTGTAGATCACGTGCAATTTATGTGCTTTAATTTATCTATTTTAGTCTTTCTTATTCTTTCAGGGATATGGATGAGACCATAAGTTTATTTTTATTGTCAGGGATTTTTGTAACAAAGGATGATTTGGAGGAAGAAAATCCACCAACTGCTTCAGGCTGAGAATACCTTTATGTTTATCAAGGTGTTTTGGGATCCATGTTTTATGAGACTATCATTAAGTTTTATAAAGTTCTTTTGCGTTGCAGGCAAGTAGGAGCAAAAAAGATTATTTGAAAAAGTCTCCCAAATAATGAAAAGACGAATTCTTTAATGTTTTTGGCTCACTCACTGCATAAAATGTTTTTAACTAACTTGTCAGATGATTGAGCTGCTTAAGACTCAGAATGGACCTTTTGTGCTTCCTGTCCCAATTAGGAATTAATTTTTAATTATATCAGCTGAACATTTTTAAATATGAGCACTTGTATTAGCCTCAGGCACCTATTTTTTGGATGAGGAACGGCACTGATTTGTGTACTATTGTCTGTTCTGAGACATTTTAACAGCATTGTTTCTGTCTTCATTATCTGAGTATGTTAGATAGTGTTTGTGGAAAACCTGGTATAACTTTGGTTAAAACTTGATGTGATTTTATTGCTTAGATTTGTCTCAATTGTTTAGATTTATTTCAGGAATACGAAAATATCACTTACTGGATTGTTACTTGCTTGCTGCTTTGGTTTGCTGTTAAAAGCTTTTACTCACATTAAAACCATTTTGCAGCTCTGGAAAGAGAGCAGGCATCTTGAGTGATAGCCCTGATAAACAAAGAATGTTATTTCCAGAGCTGAAAAATGGTAAGTATTGCCTTTGAAGTAGTCTTTGACGTGGAAATGTGTGGAGTGTACTTCTCTTTAGATTTGAAGAAATAGCTCAGCAAAGCCAAGGCTCCACACAGGCCCATGTGCTTGGTATGGAAAGAACTCCTGTTGATTTCACTGAGACTTTATCTGGCAGAATCTTGCATTGAACATTTTTTTGTCTTTAGTCCAACCAAGCTGAAGTCAAAGAGCTGCTGACAATAGGAAGTCTTTTTGGTGTGTAATACATGAAAAAGTGCTATGACTCAGTTGGAACTAACAACAAGGTTATTGTCTGGGATTCATTGCCAAAGCAGCACTTGCTGTATATGTCGGTGGAAATTGCAACATATATTTTGAAATGCAGTTTATTAAAGTCACTTCCTCTTCATATCTTCTTTTTACAACTCTTGTGTCTCCTCTGAGTTCTGGGTTCGGATCTCTGAGCTTCCACTGCCACAGCAGATGGTACCAAGAGCAGAGCAGGGGCATTTGCTGCTGCCTCTGAATGCCCCCACGCTCTCTCCTGGCTGTCAGGCAGGAGGGCAGCGGAAACCTGACTGGATGTTTGCAGTGTGGGCCTCAGGAGCTTGGAGGGAAAGGAGTGGGCAAGGTATTCAGCATGCTTCTGGAAGTTACACCCTTTCCAGTTCTCTCCAGCACTAAATCCCCCGTTGGCATCTTGCCCACGGTTGTGGTCCTGCAGAGGTGCAGCTCTGGGGGAGCTCGGTTCTGGCAGCTGACATAAAGGAACACAGCTTTCCCGCTGTTGGATGGGACCTTGCTGGAGTTCAGGTGGCACAGCCTAGCTGTCCCCAGTCAGCTGGGGAAAATGAAAATGAAACCCCTTCCCTACTCTGAACAGCTGTCACACAGGGGAGACGTGTTTTGTAGAACCACCAAACTATGGGTATTTGAATAATGTCTTCTGTGAGCTAATTGTATTTTGTCTGTTCTCCAGATTGGTAAACTAGTACCAACTGTGACCTTTAATTTTGGTAATGTGTAGTATGAAATCAAATTCACTTCAGTGCCTCTGTAGGGGAGTTCTGACAATGCTGTCAGTTTGGATTCAGGCATTGCAGAAAACTGAAAAAAGCTATGTTTTGATTTTGTGGTACTATTCATTCATATTTCCCACCAAGGGTACTAAAGAAGGTGGATACCTTTCTGTTTTGCAGCTAGAGGTGGTGGCATGGTGGGTTGATGTGGTGTGCACAAGCTGTCCATGTCCATGTCCCACTGGGGGCTCCTGACTCTTTGTTGTTCCTCCAGGTCACATTTCCTCACCAGCTTCAGCCACAAGGACATGGATTTGTTTGAAAATACTGTAAACTCATGGGCTGTTAAAAATAACTGTTTGGATGCAAATGGTTTGTTTTTAATGTCTTTCCAGTTCCTTTACATGGGATTTATGTTTAAGAAACGGCATCATTTGTTTGTACTTCTTACTGGAGAGTGATGCTACGTCTTCCCATGAAAATCTCCATTGCAGTCAGCGGAACAAAATGGAGCCATCATGTTTCAAACAGTGGCAACACAAGCCAGTGTTCAAAGTTGTTTTTCCAGCCAAAAAGTTTATGCCTTTTCAAAAATTATTTTTAAAATTGAATTTTATATTACAGGAAACACCAATGGCAATAAAACCTAGCAGGGAAACTGGTCTTCTGAAATGCTGCAAACACAAGAAGTCAGTAGCAGAGGTTTTATTGTATGTTACATGGGAACTGACCAAGCACCTACACTTACCAAAATGCTGGATATTTTGGTCAGTGCAAACATGTAGCAAAATAATTACTAAAACTGAATGTCAGGGTAGATAACACATTATTTCACTGCATGTACAATGTGTGTGAGAATACACAGATAAGAAGGGAACATAAACCTCTTGGGAATTAGGAGTTACTAATTCCAGTCCTTATCATCCTATTCGCCCCTTTGTCTAATCGTAGTTTCCCTGGCTTGGTGTCTTGTCCCTGCATCTACTTTTAGTCCTGGTTAGGTGATGAAATGAAGCAGGTTCTTAATCTGTCATCTGTGGTGCCAGCACGGGCAGTGCCAGGAGCTGTGAGGGGTTTCTGGGCACACGCTGAAAATGAAGTGTTCATGTGCTAACATCAAAGGACACAAACCCACAGTTTCCAAAGGTTTTTAAATTAGCCAGCTGTAGGCAGCTGTTCACACTGTGTTCCCAATAGACAGGTCAAATTTTGGGGCATGGGTGATCTGAAAAGTTTTAAATACAAAGACCACAATTTTTGTAGGGTTCACATCCAATTTGTTTTCCTAAGCTTGTTTCTAGAATGGTTTCTAGAATGGAACAATTGCTGGCTAGATCTTTGTTCAAATTCTGTGTTAAATTACACAGGTTTTTCCTTACAGTTGTTTTGGGCACTCAGTCCCACCAAAAAATACAAATTTAGCAAAGTTATATTCAGCAGAATATATGACTGATGATAGCACCAAGCCATTTTCACGCCAGGCTGTCTATCAGCTGTCTAGAGGAGATTGTTGCCCTAAGCCCTGGGGCTCTGCACAGACCAGTGATTTTGTTTAAATATCCTCTTTGGGAATACATCACCATCAACCTGACTGCAAAACTCCCTTACTCATGCTTGTTTAACTGTCTTGGTGTGCAGTTCCAAAGCAGGTAAAATAGGAATGCAAAATTCTGCTTCTCAGTGCAGCCTCAGGCCCTGTGCTGAGAAGCACTCCAGCTTAACTTCACCTCCTGGCCCATGGCAGCTGAGGCCAAACAGCACAAAACACTTGAAAAGTGACTTTATGGTATTTGTGCAGAGTAACAAATGTTTACAATGAAGGATGAGGGGTTTGGAGTGTGCAATGCCTTGTCCTGTGTAAAAACCCTCTGGCCCCTGCACACATGGCCCACAGCCCTTGGGCTCTGCTGAGTCCCTGCTGCCAGGTCACAAGCTTGTTTTGTGTTAAATATGAGCTGTGCTCTGTTCCTTTAATGAAGATGGATGTGCAGTAAATCATGTATGGGAACCAACGCAGAGATCTTGCAGCACTATTCCCAAAAGGCATTTCATAATTCACCCTAACATGAAGAATGTTTAAAACAGCCAGGAGAGCAGCACTGGCCTAGCATTTTCTCCTTTCAGTAGATCTCTGATGTGAAAGACCAAGCAGTGCCAGTCTGAATTGGCTCTTGAGGACATCTGAGCTTTGGCCCTTCTGTTATACTCAGCTGGGCTGCAGTTGTGGTCCTGCAGCCTCCAGCCCAAGGCTCCTCATGCCAGAAAGCAAGCTCCTTCCCTAGTGGGGATCACAGCTGTTCCTCTGCTACCTGGGGCTTGATTGAACTCTGTGCCACTCTTGGAAGATGGTGATGCTGATCCTGCATCTGAGGAGGATTGGTGGGATGTCAGGGAAATGAGGTTAAATGTCAGCAGGCTAATAATTTAAACATCTTTTCTAGTCAGCTTAAGAATTCCCCCTAACTTTTTGTGCTTCCCAGCTGCCAATATCACTATTTCTTTCTCCTCCAGCTATGTTCCTTTTCCTTTTTCCCTCTGGTGTGTAATTCATACCCTGCCCTTGCCATACCAGCACTTTCTGGATGATAGTTGCCTGTCTGACATCCAGGATGATAGTGCCCCAGTTCTGGTGCACAGCTTTGGCTGTTCCCCCAAAACAAGCAATGGGTGACACTGGTTGCTTCAAGGCATGTGATGTGATTGAGTAACCACTGGTGGAAGGACAGAATGGCCAAGGGCTTGACTTGAGGTGAGTAACACCTGTAGCATGGCAAACACAGCCCTGGCAATGCTGGTCTCCTGCCTGAGCACACGAAGCAGCAGTGACTGCACTTGTCTGTCCCGTGAGGCTCAGCAGGGCACACAGACAGGCTCTTGGGCTTTGCTGGGCGGGGAGGCCATGGCCAGGGCATGGGCTGGCAGCTGTCTGTCACCCATGGGGTGACACCGAGCAGTGCCTAGGGAGGGGTGAGGAGCAGCTCTGGCAGCACGGTGCAGACAGGCCAAGCATCGTCATGGTGGGGAGCTGCTGGGGCTGTGCCTCAGTGAGGAACTCTGCTGTCAGACCTGCCTGGCTGGGACTAAGGCACAGCCTCCCAGTTACTCGCTTTGTTTTGCTCCCTGTGCTGCTCCTAATTGCCGTGTCTCTACAGGCTGTGCCTTGAGAGCCTGGGTGGGGCAGTGGGAGTGGCACAGACTGGTGTCACTGGTGTCCCTGGTGGTGCGGCTCTCCCAGCAGCGTGACTCTTGAATTCTCCTGAGGGCTGCTCCAAACCGCTCCCTGAAATGAATGAAGCGACTCTGTGAGAATCTGCTTAAAAATAGCCAGAGTCACCTAGCGAGAGCTGGGGCCTGGAAGGTGCTGCAAGCCAAAGGCAGCTTTGTTCAGGCTTGTCCCAGAGGGGCTGTTTCCTGTGCATTAATGTTTTTGCTTTGGGAGAGTCTCTCAGGACACAAGCTGAATGCAGCCTAATGAGGGGGCGTGTCATTTCCGTGTCCCCCTGTGTTTGTCCATCCGGCACGGTGTGTCCTGCCTCTGACCGGGTCCCTTGTGTGCCAGGGCAGGGCAGGGCACAGCACTCGGTGGGCACGAACCGTGCTGAGCCGGGCAGCTCACGGCTCACAGTGCCGACCTGCAGCACTAAGGCAGCGCCAGGGCTTGTCCCCAGGGCTTGTCCTCCATGCTGTGACAGTGAACTGTGCCAGCCGGGGCACTGCGGTCCCTTGGGCTGCTGGGGCTGGTGGCAGCCAGGCTGGTTGGTGGAAGCGGGGCTGGTTGGTGGCAGTGGGGCTGGTGGCCGTCAGGATGGTGGCAGTGGGGCTGGTTGGTGGCAGCCGAGCAGGCTGGTGGCAGTGGGGCTGGTTGGTGGCAGTGGGGCTGGCTGATGGCAGCGGGGCTGTTTGGTGGCAGCGGGGCTGGTTGGTGGCAGTCAGGCTGGTGGCAGTGGGGCTGTTTGGTGGCAGCAGGGCTGGTTGGTGGCAGCAGGGCTGGTTGGTGGCAGTCAGGCTGGTGGCAGTGGGGCTGGTTGGTGGCAGTGGGGCTGGCTGGTGGCAGTCAGGCTGGGGGCAGTGGGGCTGGTTGGTGGCAGTCAGGCTGGTGGCTGTGGGGCTGGTTGGTGGCAGTGGGGCTGGTTGGTGGCAGTGGGGCTGGTGGCAGTGGGGCTGGCTGGTGGCAGTGGGGCTGGCTGGTGGCAGTCAGGCCCCCAGAGCCCCCGTGGGCAGGAGGTTCGTGCATTGGTTTCCTTTCACTCTGCAGCGAACACCACGCGGATTGCCTGGTGCCCCGGTTTTCTCTTTGGCAAGAGCCATCCTTACTCCCAAATTGTCCTCACTGCTTTCCTGTATTCCCTCAGATATAAACCAACTGCTGAGAGGCCGGTTTGCTCCGCGCTGCAGCGCTTCACAATCAGCCTTTGATTCAGTCTGTTGGTTTATTAAGTCTAATTTGGTTCCAATACTTTTGTCTGTGACTTGGATCTATTTATTCTCCTTGGCTCTTTCAGGTCACATCAATTTGTTGTGTCTTGCCCCCAGTCTCCTGTGCATTAGCTGATTCCTGTAGTTGGGTTTTCTGATAGAGTAGGTATCACACTTGTGCCTGGATTCAGGTATTTAATCTTGTTATGACATATTCATTTTCACTCACCAAGTTTTCTACATTTCTTAAAAATTTTAAAATAAGAATCACTACTGATTTATCTCCCAGTGTTCTTCTGTTTTTTTTTTTCTTTTGTTTGTTTTGGGATTTTTGTTACTTTTTTCTTCCTGTTTGGTTTTTATTATTATTATTTTTATTTAATCTGGTGAACCCACAGCTCTGTTCTGCGGCACTGCTTAACTGTTTTTTAATCCAAGTTCCTTTTTTATTTCCTTCTGGTAGCTGAATAGCAGATGATTTATCTCATGTACCATTTTATTTTCTCTAGGGTCTGAGGATTATTTAAAATGCAAGAGAAAAAAAAGAACATATTCTGGTTTTAATTGAAAAGAATTTCCAATATCTAGAGCTCTAGTATTTACTAAAGTAGGTTAGAATAATACTTTTTGATAAGTCAGATGCCACATTTCAGCTACAATGTACAGTGCAATTAAATAATATGTTGAATGTGAGTGAACACAAATTAGTAATGCAGTCTTAGTCTGAAATGTTCAACCAGCTGAAATGTTGAACTCCTTGTCTTTTATCTCCTTGTTACAAGGAGAGATAAGAAACTTCAGTGCATGGTGTGCTGTCCCAGAGTAAATGGTGTGCTGTGACTTGGGCTGCAGTGTGACTTTTTAGCATCCCTTGATTTGTTCAAATTGATGGTTGACTAAATCCTTTTATTTTGTGCAGACCTGGTTTGTGTGTGATTATAAAGGAGTCTGGTAGTGGTGCACCTTTGGGTGTAGCAGTGGGAAAGACCTGGGCTTTGGACATGGCCAGGAGGGATTTTCAGGATTGCTGTGTGCCGGGGGGACCTGCTGTGTCTTTTCTGAGGTCTGAGTTGCTGCTGATAGTTGTCCTTTCCATCCCTGGAGAAGCCAGAATGAAAAAAAAAAAGCTAGAGGGAAGTGGGAGATAAATGAAAAGTGACTTGGTGTCATTTTGTTCTGCGTGCAGATGTCAGCAGTGCTGGTTAGCCTAGGCTGCTCTGCAATTCTTTCCAGCATTTTCCTTGATTCTTAATACAGCAAGGGGAGAAGCAATAGGGTTCCTCCAGTGAGTGTTGGAAAATGGTTTTCCTACTTCGTCATGTTCAAGTGCCATTTAAAGTTTCTGCAAATATCTTTTTCCCCCAAAGCTAAAAAATCTTCTGTCAGTAGATGTTGTTGGTTTATTTACTGTTATTTTATGTGCAGTACTACTATCATCATTCAGTGATGTTTGTTTTCTTTTTTAGCAGTAAAGGAATACATTAGTGGCAGACAGAGTTTGATGCTGGTGCTGGACATCACCTTCCACCCCCAGAGATGGTTTTCTAGGGGGCCTTTGTGTGTGCAGCTCTGCCTCTGCTTGGCCCATTAATGGGGGTAAAGGATGTGCACTCTGCTAATGAGGAGTCATGCTATGCAAACAACAGCCTCTGAAGGGAACAAGGGATCAGGGCAGCATGTGCTTGTGGTATCAGAACCTATCTGCCTTCATCTAAATTCTCCACACATCACTTAGGAGAAATAAAGCAAATATATGATACAACAAAGAGCCCTAAAAAGACATAGTGAAACCTATAAAAAACAACAGCCAAAGGATTTTTTGGTCTGAAAGCTGTCCCTGCACAGTAATTTGCAAGATAGTTTCCAGTCCCATCTGCTGTCAGGCACTGCCCTGATTCAGTGCTGATTCAGTTCACCTTTCATAACACCATGGCTCAGACCCACAGTTGCTTGGGTGTCTAACCAGTGACTCCTGGGTCTCCCCACATTTCTGTGCATGTGAGCACTTGTGTTTTGTCAAGAATCTCCACTGCAGGAAACATAATTCTGTCTTTACCTGACATTCAAATTGTTTATCCTTTTGAAAAAAACACCTTGCAAATAGGATTTCTAGGGGCTGTGCCATCAGAATATGAAAAAGCACTCCTGAGCCATTATTGCAGGGCTGGGAAGAAAATGTGGTGGTTTTAAAGCAATCTGTTGATAGGTATTCTTGGGTGTATTGATGGCATTCCACTCAGTCAGCCAGCTGGCCTCAAAACTGAGCCAACAGTAGTATATGTGTTACAAAACTTTGAGCAGGGCTGTTGCATGGCAACTGCTTAGCTAACATTTGTATTAGTGGATTCCTTTGAGAATTTTCGAAGTTTTTCAGTGCTTGATTGAAAAAAAAAAAAGCAAGCTTACCAGCAGCTACTCAAGTCACCTGCATTTTATGTGGAAATGAAAAAGAGAGGGGTAATTCCTTACCAATGGCAGTGAAATGCATATGGAATGGAAGACAGATTGTGTATGATGTTCTTCAGCTCAGATGCCACTGGGAGCTGCCAGCAGCTGAAAGAGTGCTGGGCATGTACTTAAAGCTACATGGAGCACTTCTAATTAATGAGATCCACTTTTGCCACCAGTATTTATAAAAGAAGAGTGAAAGGCAACAAAGGTTTGTCCCAGCAGCCGTGCCAGCTTTTCTCTGCTGGAGAAGTATATCTTCCCTTAAATGCCTGCTAACATTTGCAAGACAAGCACACAAAAAGCAGAGTTGTGGTCCCTGGCTGCCTGCCATTTGATAACAAATGCTGCATTCCTCTTCCAGCACTGCAGCAGTTCAGGCCTGTTGGCAAGGGTGCTGCCAAGCCTCTGACCTGGCTGTGTGGTGTCAGGCTTGCATTGCCATCATTTTCACTGATGGTCTGTTAATTTGAAAGTGGGATGGAGGACAGCCTGCCTTCATCTTGAGGATTGCCAGTTGTGCAAGAGGTGTGTGTGGGTGTCACCTGGCATTGCAGCCTGCGTCCTGGGGACAGACTTTAGAAGGACAGGAATCTGAGAGGGGATTCTCCTGTCTGGCCAAGTAGTGCTTAAAGCGACATAGAAGGGTTGCAAGAGGAGAGGGGTGCAAGAAACAAAAGTTTTTATGCTACTCAGCTGCAAAGCCCCAGCCTAACTACGACCACAAGTTCCTTTTACAGACTTCACCTTATGCCTTTGGGGACTGCAGTACCTCCTGAGGACCAGATGGGCAGGCAGAGACAGAGCAGTCCCTGAGAAGGTGCCAAAGGGAACATCCTTCCACATGTGTATGGCCAGTTAGTGGGGGTCAGTTCTAAATCCTTAGGATGGCTGTACCCTTGCAATGATTGCAGCCATTAAGGCTTGAAGCATTCCCTTCCTGTTCCCTGGCTCTGAATGAACTGAATCCAATAAGTTCCTGAGCAGCCTCTCAGCAAGTGTGTGCTTATCACTAAGCCTGCACAGAAATGGACGTCACCAAACCCACATTAATGGGTCCCAGTGTGCAGCTGAATCAGGATTATAGACTTCCAGTGTTACTGTGATATGAACTGATTGTGATGAGCATTTATGATGTTAGTTAATGGACAAATTTCATTAATTGTCCTTGGGAGTATTTTTGTTACATTCCCATCTGAATTTATCTTTCCACTGTAACTTACTAAGGAGTTTCAGTACTGGTTTCGTCTCAGGGATTCAGTTACACAGTATGCCGTAGGCTTTAGTATCAGTTGCTTTGCCTGTACATGCTCATGTGTTAGCTGATTTTTCAGAGGACATGATGATGTAAGCCTGCACATCTGAGGTGAAGATAAAGCCCTTGATCTGGCTGTAGTTTTGGTTACCTAAACCACTTTAGGAGCTTGCATTCAAAACATAGTAGATTTAAAATTGCAGTGAGTATGCACAAAAATATTTCAAAGCATTCCTGAAACCACTATGAATAAAATGGAAGTGAGTGAAACTTGACAGGTAAAAAGGTGTGTGAAGTTTGAATGCAGGACAAGCATTTCAGCCAGACCTTTGAGATCACAGCTAATGTGTGTGATGCTGAACATCTCTGTCTACAGAATGGGCTGATTTTCAAGGATGCAGAAGGCCTCACTGACCCATCAGAGATGGCTGGAGTTAACAGGGAGAGGGATTTGCCTGCCTGCATGGATGGCATTGCAGGCTCTCCCTTCCTCCCTTCCAGGAGCTGTGTGGTGGCAGCACGAGCATCCCTCTTCTGAGGTGGGGTGTCAGTAGCTGGGAGCTTCTGTGCCACGTCTGGGGGTTCCATTTTCAGAGGAGGCTCTTCCACTTGCTCTCACAGGGTGAGGGCTGTGATGTGCAGGGGCTGAGCTGGCCGTGCTGTTTTGCAGGAGGATGATTCCCGTGACCGAGTTCCGGCAGTTCTCGGAGCAGCAGCCGGCGTTCCGCGTGCTGAAGCCCTGGTGGGATGTGTTCACCGACTACCTCTCGGTGGCCATGCTGATGATCGGCGTCTTCGGCTGCACCTTGCAGGTGAGCACAGGCACAGACTCCTGCCTGCTCCTGGGCTGCTGAAAGAACACCGCAAACGAGTAAGGGCCTCGGAAGGATGCTGTCCCATCTTGATTTTCTCTTGGGCTCACTGTGAACAAAGCAAAAATGTGCTGGTCCCAGGATTAAAGCTGTTTAAGTAGCAACATCAAATAACACAGACCAGACTTTTAGCAGCTGTGAATCAGCAGACTTGCATAGAGTCAATGGAACTGTGCCAACTAAGATAAGAGCTGTTGGTTTGGCTGGTGTCTGCATCACTGTTTTCACCTCAGTTTGGCATAACAAAACAGATTATCAACTTCAGTTCTTTTTTGTTAACCATTTTTGCTGTTTGAAAGTTTAAAAAATGGAATTCTGTAATTCCTGTTTTTCTTTATTTGGCTGACGTTAACATTATTTCTGTCATTATGCTTTTAAGAGATTTGAAATTAATGTGCTGATTTTATTAACGGCACTCATGGCTAATATTATGTCTCTTCCATTCCAAAATGTCTCTGAGGATGCTTACACATAAACAATTGACATTACTGTCAGTCACTGTTAGTTACATTTTGCTGAGGAGCCAAAAGCAGAAAAGAAATGAAAAATACTGTTTGGGATGACTCTACAAAAATATAAAGTTACAGTACTGGTTCAAGCATGGATCTCACATTTCATGGCATGACTTTGAAATGGAGCTAAAGGGACACACTGACAGAGCTCTTATTTCAGAGGAATTTGCTCACTCACATGGCCTAGGATTTAGATATACTATGTCCCAAATTTCACATTAAATCCACTGTAGTTTGGCTTGTATTCTCCATTCTCAACTATTTTTAGTTGATACAACATTCACGTTTAAAAATCTCTTTATATAGCTAAATTTTCCATTAGTAGATGCTTGCTTAACCACAAAGTAAATCATCTGTTATATCAGTTACCTGTTTTAAGTTTACCTGCTTGATTGGAGAAAGCACACTGGAAAATAGTGTTTGGAAAGACTGAAATAATAGACAAATGGTTTGTTATTCCAACTTATTGTGAGATACATAAATCCAGGATGTAACTGTGGGTGTATATCACAACAGCAGACCCTTTACAGACATAAATTAACTACAGAAGTTTTTGATGTGTTTGAAGTTTTTGTTGTGGCACTGATACTGTAAAAAACCATGTGTGGTCTTATCTCAGCATCTCCCTACACCAGGGTGGATCATCAAGGATCATCTGATTTTGGTAGCTCTCATTGGATACCTTATGTTTAGTGCTTTCAACAGCCATGATGTCAAAGAGTACATCTGCACTGCATATATGTTCTTAGTTTGGGCTAATCACAGGTGGTCATTCAGGGCAAGTAAGAGAGCTCCTTGGTTTTTTCACATGGATTGGCATTTTAGTTCAGACCTGTAGGGACCCTTGCATTGAACTCAGAAGTGTTATCCCAAATTAAACCAAAGGCACTTTGGCCTCAGTTTGTCAGCATGGATGACCATCCCAGATTAAGAAAACTTCTTTGGTTTTTTTTATAGACAGACTCAAGAACAGAGCTAGATCGTTTCCCCCAGGTGTGTAGCCCATCCTACAGAAGCCCCTCATAGACAGGGACTTTGGACAAGGGCATGTAGTCATAGGACAGGGAGTAAGAGCTTTTAGCTGAAAGAGGGTAGGTTTAGATTAGCTATTAGGAAGAAATTCTGCACTGTGAGGATGTTGAGGCAGTGTAACAGGTTGAAGTTCCCAGAGAAATTGTGGATGCCCTATCCCTGGAATAGTAGATTATCTTTAAGGTCCCTTCCAACCCAGATCATTTTATGATTCTATGAGGACTCTATGTGTATGTGTGAGAAACTAAATAAAATTTATGTCCTTTCACACACAAATGCCATCAAAGAACTGTCCTTATCTGTCTTTATTAAGACTGAAGATTAATAATGTCCCTGCATAGATAAGGTCACATTAGCTCTTTGTCAGCAGTTTTTGGTGTGGTAAGACATCACAGTGTGAGAGTGTAGCCACATGAATGCAGTTGTGCTGCTGTCAAGCCTAAGCTATCTCTGAACATCATGTAGCCAGGATGAATACACCTGGCAGTGACAGTCTGTCTCTGGGGAGAGCAGAGCAGGAGATCCCTGGTCTTTTCTGGAAGCATTCCCCACATTTCTCCTTTTTCTGAATTGTGTCAATGCCCTCTTATTCAAATTATGGAAAGCTAGCTGTAGATGGAAAGGGGTGGCCTAGTTCTTGGCATGCAGAACAAGAGTCTTGTTGAGAATAATAATAGTGCAGCCTGTGGGGACAAGTAGCAGGCTGTGTGGAGGAATGCCTGGCAGCTGGAGGTGCTCCAAGGACAGCTACCCATTGGTGCTGCCACCATTGTTTGTACATCAGTTCAAAAGATATCTTTTTGTGTGTTCCAGGTCATGCAAGACAAGATAATATGCCTTCCAAAGCGCGTCCAGCCTTGCCAGAACCAATCTAACAGTTCAAATGTGCTTAGCACAATGCCAGACACCACCCCCCTTCCCCCACCGAGGCCATCCACCCCTCCAGCTACAGTTGAAATGAAGGGACTCAAGACTGACTTGGACCTTCAGCAATACAGCTTTATAAATCAGGTGTGCTATGAACGGGCTCTGCACTGGTATGCCAAGTACTTCCCTTACCTTGTCCTTATACACACACTGGTCTTCATGCTGTGTAGTAACTTTTGGTTCAAATTCCCTGGATCCAGCTCCAAAATTGAACACTTCATTTCAATACTTGGGAAATGTTTTGATTCTCCCTGGACAACGAGAGCTTTATCTGAAGTGTCAGGGGAAGACTCTGAAGAGAAGGATAACAGGAAGAACAACATTAACAAGTCTAATACTACTCAGCCAAGCACTGAAGGCACTTTGGTCAAGACGCAGTCTTTAAAATCAATCCCTGAGAAGTTAGTTGTGGATAAGGGAACACCTGGGGCATTAGATAAAAAAGAAGGTGAACAGGCCAAAGCACTGTTTGAAAAGGTGAAGAAATTTCGACTGCATGTTGAGGAGGGTGATATACTCTATGTCATGTACGTTCGCCAGACTGTACTTAAGGTAATTAAATTCCTTATTATTATTGCTTACAACACAGCACTTGTCTCAGAAGTTAATTTTACAGTAGTCTGTAATGTTGATATTGAAGACATGACAGGATACAAGAACTTTTGCTGTAATCACACGATGGCACATCTGTTCTCTAAACTTTCTTACTGCTACCTGTGCTTTGTAAGCATCTATGGCCTGACATGCCTTTATACACTGTACTGGTTGTTCTACCGTTCCCTGAAGGAATATTCATTTGAGTACGTCCGGCAGGAGACGGGAATTGACGACATCCCCGATGTCAAGAACGACTTTGCCTTCATGCTTCATATGATCGATCAGTACGATCCTCTCTACTCCAAGCGCTTTGCTGTCTTCCTGTCCGAAGTCAGTGAAAATAAGCTGAAGCAGCTGAACCTAAACAATGAGTGGACTGCAGATAAACTGCGACAGAGGCTGCAGACAAACTCCCACAGCCATTTGGAGCTGCAGCTTTTCATGCTTTCTGGACTACCAGACACAGTGTTTGAAATTACTGAGCTGCAGTCTTTAAAACTTGAAATAATTAATAATGTAATGATACCAGCAACCATTGCACAGTTGGACAATCTCCAGGAGCTCTCATTGCACCAGTGCTCTGTGAAGATCCACAGTGCTGCCTTGGCTTTTCTGAAGGAGAATCTCAAGATCTTGAGCGTCAAGTTTGATGACATCAGAGAACTTCCACATTGGATGTATGGCCTCAGAAATTTGGAAGAACTCTATTTAATTGGTTCCCTAAGTCATGATATTTCTAAAAACATTACACTGGAGTCTTTTCGGGAACTTAAAAGCCTGAAAGTTCTACACATAAAAAGTAATTTGTCCAAAATCCCACAATCTGCAGTTGATGTTTCAAGTCACCTGCAGAAATTGTGTATCCATAATGATGGCTCTAAGTTAGTGATGCTCAACAACCTGAAGAAAATGGTCAACCTGACACAGCTGGAATTGGTTCATTGTGATTTAGAGCGCATACCTCATGCAGTCTTCAGCCTTCTCAGTCTTCAGGAATTGGATCTAAAGGAAAACAACCTCAAATCCATTGAAGAAATAGTAAGTTTTCAACATCTGCGAAAGCTGACCATTCTAAAGCTGTGGTACAACAGTATAACGTACATCCCAGAGCACATAAAGAAACTCACCAGTCTGGAGCGGCTTTCCTTCAGCCATAACAAAATAGAGGTTCTTCCATCCCACCTGTTCCTATGCAACAAAATCAGATACTTGGATTTGTCTTACAATGACATTCGCTTTATCCCACCTGAAATAGGAGTTCTTCAGAGTTTACAGTACTTTTCCATTACTTGCAACAAAGTGGAGAGTGTGCCAGACGAACTGTACTTTTGCAAAAAACTTAAGACTCTGAAAATTGGGAAAAATAACTTGTCAGTCCTTTCACCTAAAATTGGTAATTTGACATTGCTCTCCTATTTGGATATTAAAGGCAATCACTTTGAAATCCTCCCGCCTGAGCTCGGTGAGTGTAGAGCTCTGAAGAGGACTGGTTTCACTGTAGAGGACAACTTGTTTGAAACTTTGCCTTCTGATGTCAGGGAGCAAATGAAAGCTGAATAACTTCTTCTTGCTCAGTTTTACAGAAATAACACTTCTACCAAAAACGCTCTAGAGAATGCATACTCTGATTATGCATTTAATTTGTCATTATTTTTTTCTTTTTCAAATCCTTTCTGTACAAACAAATTTGGAGTAAGGAGTACGTATATTTTTAAATAAAATTTTCTCATATTTTTTCACTGTTTTAAGATATTTTTAGTTTGTTTGCCCTGAGAGCAAGGGCATCTGTAACTTAATTTTTACTGGTAAAAGTAAATGATTTTGTCTGTTTTTCTTTCCATTTCCTAATCCCACCAGGGAAACTGTGTTTAAGATGTATGCTTTGGGTTGTGTAGTTTGTAAGAGATTATTATATTGTCTTCCTAGTTATTGTTAATCCCTTAGGACATGGTCTTCAACAGGTGGTGCTGCAGGTGTTGAATGCCTTTGTTTCCTCTTTTCTTCAGTGGCAGTAGAAGGTGTTCAACATCTAACAAGATCAAACCTAGGCTGACAATCCCTTTTTACTTACAACAGGGTTTTCTCAGATGGTCAAAGCAAGTGGAAAAGGTTCTTTATGTATTTTAACAGGTGAGAGGGAGCATGCAGAACTCCTTCAGGGCCTGTTGGCCATTCACACAGTGCACTGAGCAGGAGGCACTCACTGTGATTTCCTCTTTGGTGCAGGAAGAGTAAGGTCATAGTTCACAGTGGAATCGGGACCAAAGTGACTCATGTAAGGGTTTTCCTAACAGTGCAAAGGGATGTGGCTGCCCATTTCCTACTAACTTGAGTGGAACGGGTGCAATGAACTCACTATCTTGGAAGTGTCAACTCAGCAAGATGAAATGCTGTCTTGAAAAACCCCATCCTCCCTTAAACACCAGTGCTGCAAGAGAGAAGGTGCCCTCTGTCCCCTCAGCCCACTTCCCCCCAAATTGCTTGGCACCTTCTGGGAATGGGATCCAGAAATAGTGCAATCAAAGCTTCTGACAGGGAAATAGCCCCTAATATGCTCCTTGATTTAGCCTGGGTAGCATAAAACCAAGCTCAGCACAGGAACATTTGCAGATTTGCAAAAATGAGATTAAATGAATACATTAATTTCTCACAAGTCTCAGCCTACCCAGCATATCCAAGGACAGTGTTGAAGGCTATGTTTTCATCTCCCTAAGAGTAACTAAATTGGAAATTGTACAGTTGGAAGTTTGCTTTGTAAAATAATGTAATCTCCGATGTGCATCATGTTGGGAACTTTATCCTCTGAAGCCATGTTCAGCTGTTTATTTAATCCAGCCATTTGATTTCTTTTAGTCAGGTTTTAAAGAGCTGTGCTGCTCACAAGCTAATTTAAGCTAATCAAAAGTAGTAAAATATTTTGCTGGGAGGAGATCTCTGCATCATATCCAACAACACATATTTGAGTCAGATGCAGGCACTCAATAAATGTTTTGCAAGAATATCTGGGAATAAGTCCTTATTTCACTAGGAGGCAATGCTGTTCATAAATTGCAGAGGTTAAATTGCAGCTTGTTCAAATTTATGTAAAATATTTGACAGTTGTCAGATTGGTTGCTCTTAAATGTTTTCTAACTGCCATTGTGTGTCTTGAGCTACAGTTAGTCTGAGATCTTGAGCTTGGTACAAAAGCATACAGTTGGTTTAAGAGTATGACTTACAAAGGTGGGAAGACAAACTACAATGAGACCTTCCTCATTAATCCAGGGTGTGCTATGCAATTTGGTGTGAGCTTGCCACAGTACCAGGTCAGACTTATTTTTTGCGCTTGGCTGTGTTCTGGAGAAGATCCAGATTAATCAAAAATGGGTCAGGCGTGAAGTAATCAAATCAAGCTTTTTAAAAGGGGTTTGATTTAGTTCTATTTAAGACTTGTAATTGATGTAGCTATTGTAAGAGCTAGCCTTACTTGTGTGTGGAATGCACTTACTGGAACAGTTTGGCAGTATATATATTCTAAATATATTTCACTATGATGTTATTTGAGGAAGAGAAACATTTCATTGGTCATATTAACCTAATTATGTAAACCAAAGTGCTGTTGTCCCTGATGAATGTAAACTGTTTGAAATGTCCAGGTAATTGGTGGAGCTGTATAGTTCTCTTAGTTAGATTTTAAATACGGGATTACATTTAAAGTATTTTTAAAAGTCTTTATACTCCTTGATGTAGCATTTTAAACCCCTAATTTATTTTGTGTGTAATATTGTTTCATGTGTAGTTTGTGGTCTTGTTTCTGAATGGAAGTTATGCACATCTCATAACTGAAGGTTGGAGACATGTTCTATGCCATTTTTGTAAATACATCACTTAGGGGATGTGGGGTTTTCTTTGTAACTGATTATATTTATACCAGTGCAACCCCTCATGTGGACACAGTTACAGAGTATAAAGTGCCTTGTGCTGGCATATCTTTATTCACTGTGCAAGGAATAAACTATACCAGTCTAAGCACTTTGACACTAATAACTGTATCTTCTCCAAGGGTTTGGTCAGCTGAGACAACATCCTCAGTCTGACAGCTCACTGTCACCAAAAAGGGGCAGCTTCCTCCTCCTCCCATGCTCCCTGTTCCTGCCAACACCTTCCAGCTGCTTCTCATGTACCTTTACAGGTCTGGTGCTGGTCTGATCCCTCCACAGGATAAATGAGCTTTTTAAGCCAGCAGAAAACTATGCCAGTCTAAAAAAGGGACTAATTTTCTGCTGGATCAGCTCTCTAAAGGATTGGATGGGCACTGGGATGGGAGTAACAAGGAGACAGGACTCTCAGCTGAGGTCTGTACGAGAAGTCAGGGCAAGTCCCTTTGGAGATGTTGGGTCAGTTCATCATCTTGCCAAGCCATGTGCTTGGAGAACTGTGCTGTTTTATGTATAGTAGGGTGAGGCAGCTTGGCTTTTGTGAGTAGACAACCCTCAGGCTCACAGTGGATGATAAAATATCACATTACTGTTAATTTCGTAATGAAGCAAACTCAGGTAGCTGCACTGTTGACTTTTCTAAACCTCTTACTGTCTGTTCTGGGGTGTATTTTCCAAACCCATGTTACAGTAACTTAGGAATGAGTCAGCTGAGGGAATATTGTTCCCTAATTGTCTATAACATCCAGGAAAATATGTAAAAGTGCCATATTTACTCAGTGAATCATGTACTGCTCATATGTATATTCACGTGCAATTCATACTAGACTTTCTGTGACCAATAGTATTTGACTTAGAGTGGATGGACATTTTGTGGACAATACTTCAGCATGGTTTATATATATACAAGGAGTTTCTATAACTACTTACATTAATCAGGTGCCTAACAAGTATGACAGTTCCAGAATTTAAGCAAGGCATTTTTCCATTATTGTTCAAAAATAATAAAAATCTTCCTTGGTAACAGAATTAGAGATGACAAAGATTGCATCAAAAATAAGAAGACAACCTTCATAGCACATTGAGCCTGACAAGCAAATCTACTTTGTGATCAAAATCTGGAGATGTTAATCTCCCCCTTTGTCAAAATTAGAATGGATATTTGTGTTGACCTCGTGCATCCAGCCAGCCCAACAACTTTTGCAAATTCTGATTGGAAAATGCCTGCTCCAAGTCTTATATCACTTTTCTGGCACGTCAGTAATTCATGTGCTTAAGTGGTGACAAGTCCTGCAGGAATGCCAAGAAAAAACTTTGAAATTTGACCAAATGGACAAACTTAATTCTGTAGCAAGAATCTTAATATCATAATAGACCTGCATAGTGTTACCTTGCAATATAGTACACCCAGAAAAAACAGAAATAAAATGCTCTTTTGTAATAATGACCATTGTCAGACTGCAATGTGATTATTTGTTTGGGAAGCACTTTGTTTCTGGGTTACCTAAAGATCAAACCATCTTTTGGGTTTGGTCCCTTGGGAGGGAAATCAAGAAAATATGCCTAAAAAAACATTGTTATCCTTGACAGGATTTACAGCTGCATGGTCTCCATTCCTGTGCACCTCCTTCCACTGCCTGACTCCAGCAGCCAGCAAAATGGCCAGGAAAAAAGCCATTCCTGCTGGAGCAACTCCCCCACTCTGGTTTCTGTGCTCTGCCAGGGCTTGGGGGTATTTTGGGAACCCTGCCAGCCCACAGCCAGGGGTGGGAGGGCTGCTTCCTCCCCCCTGTCACGTGCCTGTGCTGCCAGGGAGATGGTGCCGTCAGTCCTTGCATCTGACACACTCCCCTATAAATCTGAGGAGATTTGGACATTGCTCCAAAGGCAGTTGGGCTGCCTGCATTTGGTATAGGATGTTTTCCTCATTTCAGTTTTTTTAAGTTGTAAGGAATAATGTGTTTCAGTTTTGGTGTTTCATACCAAGACATCACTGTCCTGCCAAGATGGAGCAGGAATTACTTTCTCTCTGGTGCTTGTGGTCCCGGTGGAGGGAGGAGAGTGGCAAACACAGCAGCCTGAGTTGGCTTTGCCTTTGGGTGAGCCCTGGCAGGGGGCTGGCATGGGGACGTGCTGCCCCTGCAGTGGCACACAGGCAGAGGCTGGGAATGCTGCAGGAGTATGGACACAGGAGGGGTCTGACAAGAGGGTGAGGATGGGCCCCTCAGTGTTTTCCCTGCTGGGGCAGTGGCTGGGCAGGGCCCTGGGTGTCCCACCAGCAGGGCAGCTCAGCACAGCAGCTCTCTGCAGGCCCACCTCCACCCATGGATGCCTGGCACATCAGGCTCAGCTCCTGATTTCCCATCACTGTGCCCTTCTCTGTTACACTGGATGCAGAGCACCTGAGGGACAGATCTGGGCTGGACCTGCCCTGTTCCCACTGGGATTGAGAACTTTGGTGTGTCATAGGGGAACATGAGATTGGCAGACAAGCAGTGAATGGCAATGGCCCCAGAGCTTCCACATAAGGAAGCCCAGAGCAGCATGAGGACCTCACTCTGGTCCTCTGGCCCCAGGCACACGTTTAAAGGAGCTTGTGCTGGCAGGGAAGTTGTTTTTTAAAATACAATACTGTCAAAGAGTGAATTAAGATGCACCTAAAGCAGTGGGTCTGGGGACCACGTCCTGTGAAAGGTGGCAGTGGCATGGACACTGAGAATGGTCATGGCAAGATGGGACTTCCTTCCGAACCTCTCCCAATGGGCCAAATGGGACATGAGTGACCGTGTCTCTTTACAGTGCTGCAATTACATGAAAGGCAGACCTGTGCTACTTCAGACAACTGTAAGGTCCCTCTGGAACCTGACAGAGGTGGCAAGGGAATTCAGGACTTCCAGATGCACCAAGAGCCACAGAGCACCCAGAGATTTCAGCAAGCATTCCCTTTGTAGTGCATGTGTTGCTCTGGCCTGGTATGATATGCTGGAGCACAGACTAACTTGATTTGTTGTGCTTTTACATTGCTGGAGTAAGAGAGCTACTAAACTGTCTGTTAGAGGAGTTTTGTCACATGAATTTTATGAACTGTGGTAAATAAGTGTTGATGTTTTTCTGAATTAAAATTGAATTTAAATGTAACCCTTGTCTCTTGCCAGCTGGGGTCATGTGGCACTGTTGGACTGGCTTGTGGAGACTGCCTGCAGTTCTATTTATTTAGTAAAATATTTTGGCAAAGCTCTGGCATCCTGTTTCCTTGCTGTGAGCAGAGAGAAGAAAGTCGTTTAAGTAGCACAAAACTCCAGTACAGTCACAAGGTTATCCTTAGGATCAAGTTTTTGGCTATATCTAGGAGCTAGATGAGTTCAGAACAAGTTGCAAACAAAACCACAGAGCAAAATAATACCCTATTCAAAGAGTAGCTTTGGGAAACTGAAATGGAGGAGCAAATACAGGCAGGATTAGTGCTTGGGAGACTTGTGACCTCATTTACCCATTTGTCCCTCTCCCAAAGCACATGATCCTCTGCAATGCAGGGCTGGAGAGTGAGAGGGGCATCCTTACTGTGGTTGGATGCAAGACAGCTGGAAGCAGCAGAGCACTTCTCACCTATGTTTTGAAGGTGATGCTACCCATGAGGCAGTTGATTTACCCACATGACTGCAGCATCTCTGTGCTGGACGCACTGAGGAGAACTGACAGCCTCAAAGGGACAGAATTTATTTCCTTTAAATACAAGAAACCTATTGCTAAATCCTCACTGCAAGAGCTCAGTGCGCCACCAGTGTCATTCTGGAAACACTGACCCTTCTCACCATCACCCGCAACATGCCAGAGCCCACACTGTATCTGCATGGGGCAGGACATGGTAAATGAATCCCAGCACAGATGTGCTCCTACAGGGTGGCTACAGTGCTCCTTGGAAACACAGCCTAACCCTTGGGGGTGTCACCCCTGTGCCTTCAATGAGCTGAAAATTTCTACAAAGCCATGGGCCTGGACACATTTTTTTCAAACCAGAGAGCTTATCAGGGGCATGAATCAGTAGAAAAGACAAGAAAATAAACTTTCTGAGCTGATGGAAATGGCTTTGCAAGGCCTGGCACTTGCACAGATGAGGAGCAACCACGTGGCCCTGCCAGTTGAGGGCTGGATTGGCCAAGCAGGTAGGGCTGGTTGCTCCTGCCCCAGGAGCTTGGCATGGCCACCCCAATGAGCTGCCAAGCCCATGCTTTGCCTTTGCTGGCAAGTGTTTCTGCAGAGGTTGTGAAAATGGAGCGGCACTGCTTCCAAACTGCTGATAACATCCATTAGCAGAAACCAGCTGCACAAGGGCTCATCCCTGCCAGCACCAGCAGCCAGGCACTTTGAGCATCAATGATCCAGCTCTGCCACAGTACCTGTGTTGTTCACAGCTCCTCCAGAGCTCTGGGACTCTCTCCTCAGCACCATAACCCACACTCTCCTGTGAGCACCCAAGTACTTGTAGCTGTTTTCTTCAGAAAAATGAGGCTGGGACGTCGTGAGTCCAACTTGTGCATCAACAGGAGCTTAAGCTTGTACCTCCTGCAAGTGGAGCTTTGCCATAAATCTGGCAAAGCAAAAGATTTTTTGGTCGGAAACATGTGAAAAGGACCTGGAAAAAAAATCTAGTGCTTATCAAGTGTCTGAGGGGGGCAAATAAAACCTTGCATGCCTGAAAAAAGTGAGGTGGTGAAGCAGGGGGCTCCTGCATCTTGTGGGGTGTGATGATACCCAGGGGTGGGGAGGGGTGTGGGGTTCTGCTGGCCCTTATGCTCCACCGGCTCAAGAGTTAAGGTGCTTTACAAAAACAGGGGTGCAGCAGCAAGGCAAGAGTTTGTAAGAGAATGTTCTGTCCATGACAGAGTAAAGGCTTTTACAGTCTTCGCAGAGAGGGCTGCAGCCTGGGGAGAGAGGGACCAGTGAAAAGGTGTTTTGTTGAGACTTGGATTTTTCCTGGGCTTGTGTTGATGCCAGAAGGGCTGGGGCTCTCCCTTGGCAGGAATGGGGAAATGGAGGAAACAGATGTGTTGCCATGGCAATGCAGGGAGCAGCTGCCATGGGCACAAGCCTCCTTTTCTGCCGTGTTCCAGCCCACACTGAGAGCCCACATCAGGGACAGTCAGCCCTGCAGGCCCACAGCCACCCTCTGACCCCACTGACCCCGGGCAGCAGGGTGGGACAGGGTGACTGCAGCACCCACACCACCAGCCAGGCTCCCCTGCTGCCCACAGCACTGGGGTTGCCAGTAGGACACTTAGGGCTTTCATTAAAAATAAAAAACCCTTCGTTTACTTCAATGTCTTTTTTTTCCCTCAGCTTCATCGCCCCAGTTCCCCTTAGGTAGGCTTCAAGAGTCCTCATTCATAAGGGGGCAAGAGGTAAGTCAGACAGCTGTGGCCTGTTAAAGTCAGGCCTGTTCCTAATCTTTGATAATTGGCCCAGCTGCAACTCCTTAGGGGTAAGATTACTTTCTACATTATTTTCTTATATTCTATCCCCCTACAGTAGGACACAGAGACAATAAGGCATGGAACATGCAAGTTTTGAGCAGACACATTTTTTGTCTTTAGCAGACACATATTTTGTATTTGTGTAACTTCCCCTTTTATAGCATCTTCTTCTCGCTGGTGTCCAGAAGATGCTATAAAAGAGTGGGGTGGCTGGGTGAGAAGGGAATTGGAGTTAGTTGGTGGCTTTGTGAAGAAGAAAGAGTCAGTGCTCTGAGGAGATGGCCGTGAGAAACACCAAGAATGTGTGAAACTTTTGAGACAAGAAGACAACAGTATGGAACCCCTGTGATAAGGTGACAACATCCTAGGTTTTTGGTTTTTTTTTTTTTTTTTTTCCCCCAGGAACAATATTTAGTGGGTCAGTAGATGACTGAAGTGGTGAGCTTCCCAAAACTGGTGTTCCCCTTGGGCCCCAAGGCTGGAGCATGGGGTGCCAAGTGTCCCTATGCATCCTCTCACCAGAGAGGGCAACAAGCTCTAGAACAGCAGAAATAAGGAAGTGTGGCAGAGGTGAGACATGTGGCATGTGGTGAGGCCAGTTCAGGTGCTCCCAGTGTCACTGACAGCTCTCCTCTCCATGCTGCAGGTGTGCTCAGCCCTGGCAGGAAGAGGTCCTGTCTGTCTTAGTATTTGGCCCAGGATATTTTAAACAGGGATTAGAGGAAAAGGAATAATCACTGGCTGAACTAATCAGTAGGCTCCAGGGGTAGGATGTTCAGAGGTACAATTAGGTCTCTCTGCCTCAGATCCCTCAGGTGGCACAGGCTGTTTCCTCTTCCTTCAGCTCCTTTCTGCGTCCTTTGGCTGGAGTTGGAAGGTGAACAGCACCAACTGTGTGATGCTCAATCCCAAGCAGCTGAAAGGAGGTGAGAAGTTCCGTACCCAAATTACTTACAGCAGATACCACCATCCCTGGGTGTTCAAGGGGGCTTGGTCCCAGTAGCTGAGTATAACCCTCTATACAGCACAGCTGAAAAATTTTTGCCAGGATTTTGATATGTGCTGAGACACTATCCAAACAAAAGTGAGCAATGTCTCCCCAAGTCAATCATTTATAATGTGTGTGTGGATGTTTTCCCTTGACAGCAATACATTTAAGCCTTAGCCTTATCTAAATCTCATTTAACCAGCTATCCAAGCAAAGTTTAAAAAGTAGCTGGAAACTGCATCTAAATCCATCCATTTGAGCTGTAGTTTCATCCAGTACTTGTTTAGAAGTTATGCCTGAGAGATCTGCCTAATGTAGGAGAGTATTTTCCTTATACATTGCCTGCCTGGACATTTTTCCATTGGAGATCACTCAGCTGCTGGGGATCTGTGATAATGATGATTTAGAAACAAGGCCAGCAAGGAATTCAGACAGAGTACAAACAAATGGCCCAAAGCTGCCTCCATGCCAAACGTATTTCCATTTTTCACACCCTTTTTCTCTACAGCATAGAAGGCCCATAACACTCCATAAGTACACATTTACAGTCACTTCAGGCCTCCAAGGGCATCCCTATAAAAACAGCTCCCATTATAAGAAAATGTTTCCAGTTTAGGGGTCTTTACAGTGAATTCCATTAATGTCATGCTTCTCTGAGTCCTGCAGCCCTCTTGGTAGGTTTTGATCCCATCTTTACTTGTGCCTTGGATGCTCCAGTTGCCTTCCATCATAGCAAAACTGGTTCCCTGTTTTTTTAGTTGCATGGTGTCCCCAAGCACTTTGCTTTCAGGCCTTTAATGTATTATTTGCCATGGATGCACAGATAATGCAATGGATACCAGATTTATTACATCTTACAGAGACACTGTGGATTTTTCCCATTGCAATCTTCATGAAGAAGTTTATTTATTCTGCAGAACTTCAAAGCGTTCAAATTTAAACATTTTGCTTTCCCTTTTATGGCTGTGAAAAAGAGAGGTGAGACCTCAGAATGTGAGCCTTTTCCTCAGTGTCACTGACAGGCAGCAGATACCAGAGGCCAGGGGAAACTGGAAATACACCAAACAAGATTTTATAAGGGTGCAGGGCAGGATCTGCAGTGAGGAGCTCACTGAGCAGTGCTGCTGGGGCAGGTAGCAGGAGCTGAGAGGCCTCAGCCCTCCCACAGTGCTGGCTTGTGTATCAGGGGCTGGGCTGTGTTCCCTCTCTGGATTGTGCCCCTTTTTGTGGTGAAAAAAAGTGAAATTCACTAGAGATGCTGTTGGGGACAGGTTTGGTGAAGTTGCTCTCTTTTCTTTGCTAATTAACTTGCTAAGCACATACTGAGCATGATGCCAGCTATTGCCCCAGGACAGGGGCTGTGTCTGCTCCCAAGTGGGGGCACCTGTGGTGACTCTCTGGCACCTCCATCCCCACCTATGGCATGGGGGAGCATTTAAAGGGGTTTGTCAAGCTGACAAGAGGTGATGTAAAATACTCTGAAATCCTCAGGTGAAATCCACTGATGAAATAACCTGTTATTGTTGTGCATCTCATCAGAGTTCCCTGAAAATTGTTCTGGCAGTTCCATGTGAGTAATGCAGGGGTGTTTGCAGCCAGCAGTGTTGGTAAGGGGGTTTTCCACTTTCCAGGTGGTGCTGGAAAGTGGAATGCTGATTTGCTTCTGGTGACAGTTACACATACAGCAGACAGTAATTATTCTGTGTTCCTCCCAGGGGTTTATAGCGGGATAAAGTCCTGGTCACTAAAAAAAGTAAAGCCAGGAGGTGACACTGCACTGCAGGAGACCTTGTCAGTGTAGGTCAAGGTCTTGCTTTGTCAGCAATCCATGAGTTTGGTTGGCTTGCCTTTGGACTTGTTCCTCTCCATCAGCCTCTGCTGCTGAACTCCTGTCTGTGTCCAGACATGGAGTGAGGGGCTGTGGCTGGGTCCCATGGGGTAGGAGGGCAGCAGCTGCTGGGGTCAGAGAAGGCAGGGCACAGCACTGAATGGGTTCCAAGGCAACAGGGTTATGTGGTTTTCTGGAGGCATGGAGCCCAGGTCCTGCCCCTTAGGGTGTCCCTGCCTGGCTGTGGGTATCACAGCATCCCCAGCCCTGGGGTGGGCACCAGAAAGGGCTACAGGGACCCAGCTGCAAATGGCAGTGCTGAAAGCCTGGATAGAAGAGGAAGGAAGTTTTCCAGCTGTCTTGGTTTCTGTTCTTTCTTCAGAATTAAAATCTGGTGGGTATCTAGGAGAAGGTTTTGTCCTTGACATTGGTCCTCTTAAAATCCTTCTCTTTCCCCCCATCTTTGCCCTAAAAGATTTGTTGTTCCCTTTCCTGTTTCCCAAAGCTTTTCCCTTTCTTTTTTTCCCTATCACTGAGGGGGGAAAAAAAAAGCTCCTAAACGCAAACCGACAACAACAAATTCAATAACTCAGACTTACAGGAAAAGCTTTTCTATTTTTGAACTTCCTCTGCCTAACTTTTTTTCTGACTCCTTCAGTACCCAGTGTCTCCTGCCACCCACCTCTGGGCTTGGGCACATGCACAGGCAAAGCTGGAGTGGTGCAGAGTGGGAGCCTGCAGGGACCCTCCTGGGGCACCCTGACCTTGCTGCCCCATGGAGTGGTCAAAGTTCTTCCCTTAGGAAGTGGGGAAAGGGGGGAGTTGGCTGTTTTTAAAAAGCAAAGGAATTACTTTGCCTAGTCAGGAAATTCTCATACAAGCAGGGTACACAAGCAGGAGCTCAAATCCTCACCAAATCAGATTACCCAAAAAACTGTGCCATAAAAGCAACCTGATATCACATCACCTTAATGGGAGTGCTGTATTCCCAGGCTGGTAACAGAAAAAATGAGCAACTAACAAGTAAAATAAGGAAATACTGTACTTCTCTAAGTGCTTACCTACATGGCTCTTTTTCCTGATTTGGATCCTATTTTCTGCAAAACCAGTTTTTTAGGCAGGATTATCATGGCTCATTCAGTGAATGCCTCACTCCAGTTTGCTTTCTGCAGCTTTTTTGCACTTGGATCCTCTGTTAATAAACAGCCTCTACTGTTTACCTCCCTGGGGGACTGTGAGAGAGCCTGCAGTCAAAGGGGATTGAAAACATCATCTTTCCTCTGCTATTGAGCTGAAAAGAAAAGCCTTCTGCAATGCCTACGGGACACAGTGTTTATAGGAATCTCAGCTCAGATGAGGCCAGGAATAGCACAGGGATGAGATTATACATAGGGGGACCAGGGACACAGGTGGCTGCTGGAGGAGGGGTTAGCCAGAGGGATGGCTTCTCCTCCAAAGTATCATGCAACTCCTCCTTCATGCACAGAGAGGGAGAAATCTTTCTCAGCTGTCACAAGTGACTCATGTAGAAGGAAGAAGGTGGATCTAAAAACCAAACTACAAATCAGGACTAAAGATCCATACCTTCCTCCTCTGTTATTATGCAGAAGAACATCAGAATTGAAAGGCAGATTGCTTTTTCTGAAAAAAGTTGCAAACAACTGGAGGGCTTCAAGTGCCTGATCTATTTATAATAAAACCAGTGGGAAACTTAATTTGCTTATTTTCCTAACACTTAATAAAATAGCTGGCAAACAGTAGTGATAAACCGCTTATGTTAAAAAATTTGTGGTTTCACTTCTTCAAGAAGCCTGTGCCTGTAGACTCTGCTCACCATCAAGGGAGACTGGAAATTTGGAGAATTGAAATATAAACACATAAGCTAAAACTCTGTGAACAAATATTTCATTACTTATTTCTTGGCATTAAAAGCCAATACCTCCAGTTCTTCCAAGATAACTTCATATCACTTTAACAAAGATTCAAAGAAATAAAAAAGGGAGAGGTCTTTAAAAGTGTAAATCCTCTTCCACTGCAGTCAGCTAAGCTGCTGCCAATGGAGCCATTCACTGTGGGAATTTCTATGAGGAAGCCCTGAAACAAGCTGAAACTACTTGGTGAAGGTGACATTTTTGATGAATAGCTACACTCACAGAAGCCTACAAACCATTTCGCAGTGCTTTTGAACAAGGCTGGGAAGAGGAGGATGCAGAGAATGTGTGGGTGGCATGCTCCTCTTTACAGCTATTTTCCAAATTCTTCCCCAATAATATTTTTTAGAAGTGCAGTTGAGGCTGTCTGAGGGGTCCAGGAAGGCTGGTGGCCAGGCAGTGCAGGCCAGGGCTTTGCTTTGGAGGCAGCAGGCAGGCAGTGGGATGGATGCCATTACTTGCCTGGCTTTGGCAGCCCTGGGCTCCTCTCCAGGCAGCACAGGGGCAATACTAAGGCAGTGAAAAGTGCATGTAAAACTGAGACTGAGAAGTCTCAAGGATGGACAGGTAAGCCTGCTGGGGAGGTGAAGGGAGACTGGTTGTGTGTCTGGGTTTTTGGTTATTTTTTTCTGTTGCTCATGTGCTGTGCTCCCTTAGGATGGTCTTTTTGCTGAACTCTTTCAACCATCGGTTCCCACAGTATTCAACATTTTTCTAATGTAAATTAGCTCCTTCTCAAAGTCTCCCTTGAATTGCACAATACTTAGGAAGTTGAGAGAGACAGCAATGCTCTGAGGGCAGGGAATTTTCAAAACCCCTATATAAGTAGCTGATTATAAAATCCTTGCAAGTTATTTGTCTATGTTCTCATTTTACTCATTCACCTGACATTTGCCCACACTCTCTATTGGTGCAGCAGCAGCTGGAAGAGGCATCTGGTTTGTGTCAGCCTTTATCTGCCTTTTTTCTTCCTACTGTGCCTCATTATGTATGCTCAATAATTCAATTCAGATTTGAAAGGAAATACATAAGAAATTAACTGGCAAGACAGCAGCAGCTACAGGAACTCCATGGGAGAAGAAATCTATGAACTAATGGACTTAGTGGCAATGTAATACCTAGACATGGCTGCAAATTGCTTCAGCACGTGTGAGTCTGAAAACAAAGAGAGGATCCAAGAAAATAGAAAAGAGTCAGAGGAAAAATATCTGTGGAGTGGCATTTTTCTTGCTCCTCTCAAGGCTGTAGATGCACTCAGAACACAGTAAGGCACCTTGCAGAGCAGGCACAGGCAGGATAATACAGTGGGCAAAATCCTCAGTAGTGCAGTGGTAAAGTACATCACACTTGCTCACAGTGCCATGGGAGCTGCCACCAGGACTCAGGGCATGGTGGCAGCAATGTCCCAAATCCCTGGGAGCACCTGAGGCTGCATTATGGGTGCCTGCATTCCCCACCTGTCTGTCCTCTGGAGCAGGAATATGGCTGTGAGAAGTTTGCCATGGCTGTCCTTCACTTGGCACCTGTGGGACAGTTGGGTCTGAGTAATTACACACTTTGTGCAGCCTTACTACAGATATAGAGACAGCTCCAGAAAAGCACTCAGCTAATTACAGATTTCAGTGGTTGATGGCAGGATTAAAACTGAGACACTTCCCTTAGAAGGCCTGTGATGGCCCCCAGCTTCCAAGAGTCCACCCCAGCCCTGGGGCACTGTAGGACTGGGGACATTGCACATGTTATGTTATAGCTGAGGGTTCCCACTGCCTTTCTTTTTTTTTTTTTTTTTTTTTTTTTGGGGGGGGGGGGTATTTTGGTTTTGAGTCAAGTGACATAAATATTCCTTAGCACTGGGGAGCTACATTTATTTTTATAAGACTGAACTTGTCTCACCTCAGTGTTCAGGGCAGTTTCATAAGAGAACTGTGCTCACACAGACCTCCTGCCTCTTGCTGGTAGCTGCTTCGATCAGCTGGGTCTCCCAGCCTACCCTCAGGCCAGGAAAGGGACTGGGAAAACGCCACAGAGGGATGCTGGGCACAGCACGAGTGACAACAGCCAGCACACAGAAGACTAGTTTAGAGTTACAGGCTCTGTGCTGCAGCTCTGCCCATAATGGGGGAGTGTTTCAGCTGTGAGAAACGCTGCTCTCTTCAATCAGAGTTTGCATTTGGACAAAATGGAAAAACAGGTACCCACAGGCTATTGGGATGTAGTTCCAGTGCCCAGAACTACTGTAGAAAATGCTGTCAGCATGAGGTAAAGAGACTCCTTAAAGAACATGGCTGAAATAGCCCTAGATCAGCAATTCCTACAGTAACCCTGTGCTGTAAGGCCACTATGAATTTTTCTTTTTATCTTGCTGATTACAATAGCGACAGCAAAGTTTTTCTTGCTGTGTTGTATTTGTTTTGCTTTCTTAGGAAATTAAAAAAAAAAAAAAGATGGACCAGTGTTCTGCAGGCACTGTGGGACTAAGTGTGTCCTTGTCCACAAAATGAAATCTCTTCTGGCTTTTTTTCTAGTCCCTTTTCCTGGGGCACTTGCCCAGCTCAACTGGTCAAGTCCAGCGTGATGAACTCCATTCTATGTGACAGACTTGCCAGGAGGTGAGGCACCGGGGGCTACGCATGGGGAAATTTCTTTCCTGAGCAAGTCTTCCTGACTGAAGTATACTGAAACAGGAGTCCTGGCATGGAAGCCATGGTGGCATGAGGATCACAGCTCCTGGGAACCAGCTGGCCCTCAGAGCTGGGCTGTAGAGCCACCATCCCCAGAGCCCACAGGGTATTTCCATGGTGTCAGCATGGTCCAGGACAGCCCTGCCATTCCCTCCTCTCCCTGCAGGTTTGGGACAAGTGTCTGGGGGGAACAGTAAGTACAGAGGCAACTGGGGCTCAGCCAGAGGCTGTTTAATTGACCCAAGTGTCCCAGGCAATCCCAGAACATACCAGTTGCTTTGTCTCACACTGGAACCAGAGTACAGGAAACCACAGAAGTTTTAGATCTCTACCACCATCCTCATCCTTTCCATTCACCCCTTTTACTGGGTTTGCTGATGGTACAGCAAAGGGGTTGCTGGCATTGTCGGCACTGTGCAGTTATCTACTGAAAAATTAGGTCAAATGCTTTGAATGTGGTTATAGAACAGAGGTCAGGCACATCTTACAGTGTCTATTCAGAGAGAAGGATATTTTGATTCCAATCATCAATACAGGGATACAGATAGTACAGCAGGAGCAGAACAGTCCATAAGTCTTTCAACAATAGGAAAAGGAATTTAAAACAGACTCATTGGAATGTAACTTGAAAAACAGGTGAGTAGAGAAAAAGAGAAAACAATTGCAAACAATTTCAGGTTTGTGGTTCTTTAAAAATTATAATGGTTTAGGTATGTGATGAGCAGCTGCTTCCTCTGAAAAGCAGGCAAAATATTAAATCAAAGAAAAAGGAGAATGTATGTACATATGTATGCACTTTGAAAGCTTCCTGTTGAATTATGAATACCTTCAAATCATAAAATATAGAGCCTGTCAGGGTTTCCATAGAGGTTTGAACATGCAGTTTCACTTGTTCACAGTGCAGTCTCTGTGTGCTATCACATTAAAACCAGAGAGAAGCAAGAAAGACACAGAATCATCTTGTAGGTAAAATATAAAAAACCAAAAAAGCCTACAAACCTGATTGATGGACTGAGTAATTATTAATGGGAAATTCAGAGAGAAGAGGCATGAGGAATAAATTTCTCTAGGAATTGGCTTTTATCACACAAAAGTAAATAGATTAACTGCAAGAGGTGAAGTGCTTCCTTCCCTTGGAAAAGTGGGGAGGTTAAAAATGCAAAGATTCACCTGTAGCAGCCAGCAGCTGCACCAGTGCAGCAGAGATGCTACAATGGGACACTGCTCTTGTGCTGACAGAGGCAGGAGCTTGCACAGCCCTCCATGGGCACCACCAGTGTGAGGACTACTGGGAATACCCAAGGCTGTCATGGGGTGGAGGGCACGACCCTGAGAACAGTACATCAGGGGCTGACAAAGCACTCAGAAGCTGTGGGTTTGGCTGTAGCCCTTCCAGTGCTCCCTGCACACCATGTGCCCAGGATACCTGGAGAAAGGATGTGCCAGGGTGGGCTTTCACAGCCGTGGAACTGGGGAGATCTATGGAATGAAACACCGGGGCCTTGCAAGCGGCTGTGGAGCCACAGGCAGGAGGGCAAGCAGGGCTGAGGGTGCCACGACACCGGCAGAGGTTGGAGCTCCGGCACCCCGCGCCCAGCCCCCGGGCAGCCCGCCCTGGGCATGGCCTGGTGCGGCCCCGGTGTGCCCCAGGGGTAACGCTGCTCTGCTCAGTCACAGCACATCCATGAACTGAGAAATCCTTGCAACTTCTCTTCATTCCTAATTTTGTTGTTTGGTTTGTTTTTTTTTTTTTTTTTTTGTTGTTGTTGTTGGTTTTGGTGGGGTTTCCCCTCCATGCCTTTGCTTTTCCTTCTCTTTCTGCTATTCTTTTTTAATATTCCGGTGTGTAATGCTTTCCTGGCCAAAAATGTCAATAAGAAAGGAAAGAGAAGTTTAAAACCTGCCACCATTCTGAAGTTCATTAATTCATAGTGTGGGTGTAAACAGACTCAGCTTTAACAACATGGCACACATTCTCCCGTGGCTGCCTCTCTTACTGGTCATGGAAACAGGACAATATTGGCTTTTTCCAGAGCGTCATCATGAATCCTTGTGAGTAGCAATGACGGGCCCGGAGTGCAGTGCCAAGGTGATCTCTAAGGGTAAAGCCTTGCGTGCTCTCCGAGAGAGGAGCGGCACTCTGCCCTGCGGCCATGGCCGGCTGCTGCCCGCGGGCGGTGCAGGCCCGGCCCTGGGGCAGCCGCGGGCCAGCAGGGCCGTGTCCGGGCCGGGTGCGGCCCTGCTGGCCGGGGCTGGGCGCGGGGTGCCGGAGCTCCAGCACGGCCCTGTCCCCGTGCCGCTGTCCTCGCACGGCTCCCGGGTGCCTCCTGCCGGCGGGCGGCTCCAGGCCCCGACCGCGGGCGGCAGCCCCGCGATAGAGCTGCTGCTAATGCGGGTCAGGTCCCGCAGTGGGACCCGGGGTGAGCGGGGCTGAGGTGCGGGCCCTGGGGCTGTGCGGGGTCCGGGGTTGTGCGGGGCTGAGGCGCGGGGCCGGGCAGCGGCCCGCCGTGGCACCTGCTGTGGGGGCCAGGTAGCGCCAGGGTCTAAAGGCCATTTGCCGGCGTTTCGGGACGCTCTGCCCGCCGCCCTGTGATGGGATTTCGGCCAGATTGCGAGCCCTTCCAGCGGCAATTCTTGCTGCCTGAGCACCCGGCCCGCTAGACAAAGGGACACATTTGTGCAGACACCTTCCCAGAGGCTCAGCAGCCGCTGTGCAGCGCTCACTGGGGTGGTGTGAGCAGAGCACTCATTCCGGTCAGAGAACAGCTCTAGCTTGAGCAGAGTTTACTTCCCTGGCGTGACCATCTTCGAAGTATCTTTGCAGTAATAAAAAGGAAACATTTTTCCTTTGCAGTTTTTACTTACTCTACTCATGCTGCAAGAGTGACCTAACAAAAAAAAAAAAAAAAACAAACAAAAAAAACAAAAAAAAAACAAAAAAAAACCCAAAAAAACCAAAAAACCCCACAAACAAACAAACAAACAACAACAACAAAAAAAAGTGTTTCTTAGTGCTAGATATAGATATACTTTTATAACAAGTACTGGAAGATAGCAGTAACAGGCTTCAGTCATCTCTGATAGATTTTGGAGCATGACAGAAAGTCTGTTACTGTTCTCTTTGTTCTTCTAAATAAGTTATTCATAGCCAAGGCTCCCACAGCAGGTCCTGAGCCCACTGAGGCCAGGCTGCTCCTTGTGGTGGTGGCCAGCCCCAGATGTTGTGCTACCATGAGGCCATGGCTGCATTGTTTAATAATTTTTCTTTTGTTTTCCTTTGCAGAACTGTTAAAACCAGCAGACATTCAGGCAAGCAGATCAAGACTGGGAATGCTAGATGTTGCACACTCAAAACCATATCAGAAAAGCATTTGAGCAAAGCCCTCAAACCTAAGGAACAGCCTACTAACACAGGTGATAGATGATGAAGGATGGGCTGCAGGAACTGGAGCTTGCTGGCAATCCGGGAAGAGCCAAGGGTGTCTGGCTGATGAGCTCTTTGCCTCTTGGGTGCTGCAGGGGGTGGCCTCCCTTCTTCCCCATTTTATGCAAGGGAAGGTGGGAAGCTGGGTAAGGATCCAAGAGGGGGAAGAAACATGTTCGTGGGCATCCTCCAAAGACAGATTTAATTTTCTTTGAAGAGCTGTGCTCCCTTTTCTGTTAAGACATATGGAAATTGAGTGTATTGTTGCCTACAGTCATGTGGATGTTGTTTTTTCTGTTGTGACTAAGGATTCAATACTGTGTAGCACCCTGTAATGTGGTCTGATAGGGCATCTTCAGTTTGCCACTGTAGACAAGTTTCTTTGATTGCTTTGTGACTAGTGCAATTGGAAACATATTCCAAACACAATGATGGGAAGAAAGGGAGGCCTGTATTTCCCTTCAGTGCTCTCCACGTGATCTCTCTGGATCATGTACCCATGCAGTTTTCTGTGGTTCTTTCGCACACCCCAAGTGAAGTAAAAGAAGCTTTCTTGACCTAAAAGGAGCTATTCTTTCAAAGCATGGGGTTTTCCAGGTTTGTAATAAAACTATTATTGTGTTTCATAAAGGTAGAGCTTCTGCAAGTGCAGTTCATAAACAGTGTCATGGGATGTTTTCAGAGCAACTCAAGGTCTGTTCAATTTCCACAGAGATCATTAAAGTCTTGCTATTGACAATATCCTGCTTTACCTTGAGTTCTTATTCCAGCAGAAGTGAGGTCTCTCATGGTCCTGTGTCATGTCTGCAAGCACTTCTGGCTGCTGACCCATGTCCTTCATGAAGCTGTGCCAGGCACTAATTTACCAGAGATGCAGTAAAATGCTGCATCCTACCTTCAAATTCCTAGAGACAGAAAATGAATTCATAAGCTTTGGTCTGCAGGTGTCAACACACAATTGTGTCTGTACAGGTGGGAGAGTTCAGTCCTCTCCTTTGGCTGCATTCAGGGTTTTCAAAGACCTCTATCAGCATTTTTCAAGCCCGTACACACGTGAATTGGAACAGTAAGAAAACATCCACAAAACTCAAGTGAATGGACTGGGAAAAATCTTGAAAAAGTGAAGTGATGATCCAGCAACTCTGTGTGTCTGATCCATTCTTGCTTTTCTATGTTCCAATTCTTGTACCACATTGAGCAAAGACACTGCTGTGGTGTCCAAACAAGGAGAGATCTGGCAGGTTGGATCCCAGAGGCGCATGTACCACTCCCCTGTAATACCTACTGCACTTCAAAGGCAGGTTTTGTATTAGTTTTGAGACAAACTGCAAACTCCAATCCAGCCATGGACTTGCTATAGAGAACACAACAAGCTTATCCACGGGTATAGTGACTTGCCTATTTTCCAAATAATCCAGCTCTAGGAAAGGAAAATTCAAGGGTCTTACATTAATGTGAGCTCAGTGATCTGGGAATTTGGTGTAGGTAGTGGCTCTGCTGATTGAGTTGAGTTGAAAGACCATCTCTCCTCTGCTTCTCCTGTTTTTTCCAAGCCCAAAAGGAGGAGGTAAGGACACAGCCTGACTGCAAAAAGGGGAGGAGAGCAGCCTCCTTTGCTTGTGTCTCCAACAGCCTGGACACCAGCAGTGTGGAGCTCACCTTGTCCTTCCCCCTGGCAAACCAAGCCACTATTTCTGAGACACATTCTGCTCACCTAGATTTAGGAAATCCACACAGGAGTAAGTGACACAAAAAGAGTGAAATCAGCTACCTCCAGCCCCAGTTTCACCAGCTGGGAGTTCATCCCTGTCATTACATGCTTAAAGTAGAGATCAACTCTTCCTTCCTGTTCATGCAGCTCTGGGAAAACTGGTTGTACTTTGTTCAGAGAAGAATAAACAGCAACCACTAACATGGTCAGCTCATTCCTACCATCTGTCAGCTCATTCCTTCATCTGTCAACTCCTTTTGCTGCTTATTTGCTGGCGAAGAAACTCAAACCAAAGGTCCTTTGGGAGATGCAAAGACAATAGAAAGAAACATTGGCCTGGTGTCTGATGTTACCACGAAGAGCTGGCCAGTGCACATAGAAATATTGGACTTACGATGGAAAATTTAATGGTGAATATTGCAGGAATAGAACCTGTGCTTCGAAGGGCTTAATTGTCCGTCGTTTTCCAGCACGTTCCTCCCCCTGGAGGAGGGTACTGGTCACAGCATCTCCCCCAGTCATTCCCCGTTTTCGATTCCCAATCCCAATTTACAGACTTACAAATTTAGACAGTGCTTCCCATCTGAGTAGTCCTGATGTGGAGTACAGTTCACAAGACACTGGCTGTCCAATCCTTCCTGGAGTTCTTCCTTAGGTGCATTTTGGCTCTTCCCTCTTGCACAAGAAATATCCCGGTTCACTCACAAGCTGCCACTGCTCCGTGCAGCTGCTGCTTGTTATCAAGAGGTTTGTGTGAAACAAAACCTAGTTATAAAAGAAGGGAAAAAATGTGGATTCCCTAGGGCTGGGCATGAGGCTGTGGGACTGTCTCAAACCCCTGGAGATTAATTTCTGATTCTGCAAACAAGCTCTGAATGAAAAACTTTGCCTGCTGGAGTCAGCTACTCCCACCACAATTAATGTGTAGGAACTCATATGTGGAGGTTGTGTCTCTGGAGGTATTGTGATGGACCACTGTCACTGCAGGAAACCTAGAAAAAGTGGCATAGTAAGTGGGCATAAATTGGAAAAATTAGGCTGTTTTCAGTGAATTTACTGAAATGACCTTTCAGTAACCTTTTCAGTGAATTTATAAAATGACCTTTCATTGTCGTTTTATAAATATTCAGATTTACTGATTAGCCATCCAAGCAAAGGGGTTTGCAATGGAAGCAATACAGATCAGGGAGACAATGTATGTGAGTACCAGGAGAGCTCATGCCACAGCAGCATCAAGCATAGGGTTCTGTAATTTGAAAGTTTGGGTATCCATCCCTATTGCCCTAACCTGAATTTGTTTTGCAGTGGAACTCAGCTGGTTTTGAAACGGAAAGACAAAAGAACTTACCGATAGCACAAGGAAAAAGGCACATAGAGGGTGTGCAAGAAGTGTTTAAAGACACATTCAACAACTGGTATTCAGACATGAAGAAGAAATTCTGCAGTAAGCACAGGTAAGACAAGCTGTTCTATACAAGGGGAAAAAAAAAAAAAAGGTGGTTGAGAGCTAACAGCACAGACAGTCTCTTTTTCCAGAAGTTTGTAACTAAAGTGTAGAAATTTCATATAGGGAAAACCAGGGACATTAGGAACATAAAGCTGCCAGTCTCCTCCAGGCCAGAATTGCCACAAAATGACATTTTGAAACTTGATAGAAATACTGGAAAGCAGGAAAGAGATGGCCACAAAGCTAACTTCAAGTATATCCAGGATGCTGTTCCAATGGACAGAGAGTGTTCAAAGCTGGAAATTTGAGTCCAAATATATAAATAGCATGACAACACAGTGTGCAAAAAGCACCTAAAGGAACACTGCAAACAGGCCAATAAAAGACTTGGTGATGTACTGATCTCAGGGTCCAGAGGTGTCATTACAAAATCATGAAGTGTGGCCTCACTTTTCCTTACTTGAGAACACACATGCAAATTACTGCAGGCTGCATTAACAAGCACATGTGTACCTGAGACTACAGAAAAACGGAACACATGCCAAGCTAGCAGCCAAATGTGGGTTCAAGAGTCACAGACAGTAGGGGAAGGTTCTGGATCACATTAAACTATGAGATCTTGTTGTTGTTAAAAGATGAGCAAAATTGGGAAATGCAAGAAAAGTGTTCACGCTTTGCTGAGTTTTCAGATCTGAGTCTGCTAAATTAATGTTTTAAGTAAAATAACACAATTTTATAATATGTTTTCAACTAGTCATTTTACAGTTTTCCACAGATGGTCTGAAGTATGTATGAAAATATAATACAAATGGAAAATTCCATGCCTTTAGAGCATCCTTACATGCTCTCTCATATGCACCTCCTGCATGTCCTGCAGCAATAGTTTAAATGTTACAATTTCATGACCACTGGTGGTTTTGTGGTGGTGAAATGAAGCTGGAGAAGTGGAAGCAAAAGAAACAAAGCAAGAAAGAGTGATGTTTCTAGTAGGAAAACAGAGTGTGCAAATGCAAGGGACTTGCAAGGAAAGTAAAAGAAGCAGAGGAGGTGATGTTAGCAGCACTCAGTTCATCTAGGAAAGGATAGGGGTTGGCTGAGATGCAAGGTGGAGAGACATCCATCAGTAGTGGGGACCAGCAGAGCTGTAGATGTTAGCTGAAGCCCTCCAAACAGATGAGGTGCTCTCCAGAAGGTCACCCAGGAGACATTTGTGAGGAGAGGAAGGAGTAGATAGGCTTGCTGGAGACTCCCCTGTGGAAAGGGCAGGGAACAGATGAGGGCAAGGAAGGATGAATAATGTGCCTGGGGTGGGAATAGAAGGAGGACACTGAGGTCCTGGTCCAAGGGTCTTTGTGGAAAGAAAGAAGGCAGCAGAGAAGAAAAGTAATTCCATAAGACAGGAAGGAATACAGCTTCAAAGGGAATTTGCAATTAATGGCACCAGAAGCAGCAACACAACCAGAGGGATGGGGATAGAGATGGAGGAGTGAGAGGCTGTGAAAATTAATGTTGCAATCACTGGAATAAAGGTATAGATCAGGCTTGTTAGGCTGAGGGTAGAGTTAGCTGTGGTGCTGGATTTTCCCATTCAGAGAACAAAGAAGAAGAAAGGGTGGGATTTAGGGACAAGGGGAAATTATAAGGTGCTTACCTTGGAAGTCTTGATAAAGGAGCCTGGAGGAAAGTGAGGATTTGGAGCTGTGAAGGATTGAGTAAGGCTAAAGGAGGTGGCAGAAGATACAGTTTCTAGGGTATTTGGATAAGTAGGAGCAGAGTAATTCTGTTGACTGTGTAAGAGCCAGGGAGAGTCCAGGAGAGGAACAAGCCTGGCTCAGACCTGGGAGAAGCTGGCAGTACCCCTGCACAGGGGGAGAAGAAAGAGAAGACCTATGTGAAGAAGTAACATGAGGTGGTAGGCAAGGGGTCTAAAGAGAAGGAAACTGTAGGAGGACTGGGAGAGAGGATGGAGCAAGAGGTGTTAGGAGAGAGCACAGACGATGGGAGTAGCAGGGAGATAAAGAGGAAGGAAAGGGTAGAGCAGTGCAGCAAAGCTTTGTGTAGCTGAGGAGTGCAAGAGAAAAGGGGATTGGAGTCAAACAGCAGAGGTAGTGTGAAGGTGGAAAGGAT
Organism: Ammospiza nelsoni; assembly: GCF_027579445.1. NCBI lineage: Eukaryota > Metazoa > Chordata > Aves > Passeriformes > Passerellidae > Ammospiza > Ammospiza nelsoni. The sequence goes on along the minus strand of NC_080641.1, from coordinate 20,861,260 downwards.
GGAGAGATGGAATTATTCCAAGGTGGGAGGGAAGAAGATAGACAAATGAATAGGCAAATTATAACTAATGCAATAATTAACTGCTACAGCAGTAATCTGATTGTCACCCAAAAAAGAGGATGAGGCAGGGAGTTCGTGAGTGAGGGGGAGGCATGATCAGGCTGGCACAGAAGCAGAAGTGGGCTGAGCCCAGTGGGGTGCAGAGGCAGCGTGGCAGGGAGCAGCAGGAGCAGATGCTGGGGCTGTAGTTCCTATGGCAACATAGGAAGGCAAATGCAACAAGTGTGCCAACGTGGCAGCGTTAGCAGGGGACAGCTCGGTGCCTTTCTGTGTCACACTGCTCAGGGTGGGAGCAGAGCCGAGCACCATCCCTGGCCACCAGGACAGCATGGCTCTGCCCCTGCAGAAACCAGCACAAATTATGGCAGGTTTTTACTGCTGTGAAATGGGTGTCTTGTGCTCTCTTTCTCCAATCCTAGGAATCCCAAAGCGCAGCAGAGTGAGAGCTGCTGAGCATCCTGCCAGCAGTGAGGGGCCTGTGTGCCCCATGGCGAGGGGACAGCTCTGCAGGGAGCGATGGGAGAGTGAGCATCCCCCCTCCTCATGCCCATGTGCCGTGGGGCTGGGGGCTCAAATCTCCCATGCCCTGGCTCAGCATGGCCTGCTGCAGCTGGCACATACCTCCAGGTGCCTGCAGTGTGTAGGTGCCCTCCAGCAAGGCTGTCATAGTGAGGCCAGTCTGCCTACAGCAGGCAGGAAAAGCACATGGCTTTCACAGGATGGGGCCTTATTTTTCACTCATAAATTTTGGCAGCGTTTTCCCTTCCTTTCCTATAGAATCTCTTGTAATTAATCAGCAGTTTGAGTCTGCAGCTACTCCACACCATTGTGCTCATGTCCTACGCTAAACAGCTGGAGACAGAACATAAAGGCAAATTTTCCCATAGCTCTGACGCTCGGACAGAAAGAACACCCCTGCGGGGCGAGCAGCAAGGATGCAGCTCCATTTATCCTGCCCTGCCGGAGATCCATCCCGCCCGGCAGCAGCGCTCGGCTCTCCGCGGGCTCGCAGCTGCGTCCAACAGCAGAGGGAGCTCCGGGAGAGGAAGAGGAGCAGGCGAAGCTTGGCAGGAGCAGCCCCGGGAAGGAGGGAGGCGGGCTGGGGTGGACGGAGGTAACTTCGGGCTGCTCTGCTGCACCAGGTAGGGAGCTTTGAACAGCGTGAATGGATGAAGGAAAAAGGGGCTTCAGCGTGGGAGTAGTTGAAAAGCAGCCACCATGGAAACAAAATGCCAGGAGAACTTTAGGTATAAAAAAACAAGAATGAGACAATCAAAAGATGTGTCTGGGTGCTCTTTCTAAGATTTAAGACTTAGGCTAACTTCAGGGCATCTTGTGCTAAATAGCTGTAAGGAGGAGAAGGGTATCTTAGTTACTTGGAGAGTGGGTTTTGTGTATTTAAGTGCTAAAAGGTCTGGCTGTATTTTTTCTGAGGAGAATGCCCTGTGTTGAACACTGTTGTCACATCAAATTAATTTCAGAAAGTTTCAGTGACATTTTGAGAAACTCTGGTGCCATGGGTTCACACCAGGATCAAAGGAAGGCAGTGAATATGCCTTTGTGGCAGTGGAAATGCACCCACTGGTAGCTGATGGCCATTTCTGCCACACTGGGGATGACAGCAATACCAGCCAGCCACATCACAGCCCTTACAAAGCCAGATCGTGGCTATGACTCTAGCCACAGGGATCAGAGCAAGGAAACAAATGTGTTGGTCTTTCCATCCCTTGTTCTCCGTGGTCCCGGGTGCAGCACAAGAGCGGGCATGATTCATTCCATGGTGTCCGGGCAACCCAAGGGAAAATCGCCTGCTAATTTCAGTTTCTGATGTCAGAACGTATAATTAACCCGACAAAGCAAAACGTTATTTTAGGTAAAGGCGTGATCAGACCTTCCTCCTCCCTCTACCTATTTCTAAATGGTAATAAGTTGAAGGTGTTTGAGGCTGGGGGAGGTATATGTTTTGTGGTGGCTATACAGTGTTGGCAGTGAATTTGCTGCACTTATGCCCTCTAATGTATAAAAATATTACCAGTGCTTTCTCCAATTACTTTATATTCAAGTTAAATGGAGAGAAAACAAATTATTTGGACATTAGAGTAACCTTCTTACCTGTCATTGCATGTGTGTGCAACACTCCTCCTTTGTATCAGTGTTTGGAACAGGAGATTTGAAATTAGCATGCTGAATGCCATGGTGGCTGTGCACAGGAATCACAGGAGTATTTGGAATCTTTAAGGTGTGTAATGTTAGAGTGGATAGTGTGATGCTAGACTGACAGTGGATATTTAATTGTAGAAGCTTTAGTGACTGGAATACTTTGGTTTACTGTTTCAAATACTGTATTTGAAAAAGTGTTGGGAAAAGGATTTCAGAGGTGAATTTATGTCATGTTGTTGCTATGTTTTCCCTTGGGTAAAATTGATAGAATGGAGCAATTGATTTTGTTTGATCTATAATATATACACATAACTAGCAGAATGTGCTGCATTTAAGGTAAGAAGATTAATATAGCCCATTTCAAGCAAAACTTCTTTTAGTGCTGTGTTGGCAAGTCTGGGTTCTGTAGGCTCCCAGGCACAAAAAACCAAACAAACAACAAACAAAAACCAAACAAACAAGCAGCCCTTTTGCAGTTCTTGAGGTGGGAAAAAAGCTCTAAGTACATCTGGGTCCCTGATTATGGAGCTCCATGTTAAAACAGGAGTTCTACAGTCTCCTTCTACAGAATGACTAGTGGTTTCTTTGCTCCATGGTAAAATAGGAAGGCAGAGACAAAATGCAGCATGTAAGATATAAATATTACTCCCTTATCTCCCCTCCCCCCCCCCCCCGTTTTTGCCTCGTATTCCTCAAATTTGATAGTTTTTGGTGGTTGGGGTTTTTTGTTGTTGTTGTTGTTGTTGTTGTTGTTTTTTTCCAATTTGGGTTTGGGTTGGGTTTTTTTGGGAGAGGGGTTGTTTGTCTGGATTTTTTCCTGATCTAGTTGGGTGAGTCCTTAATCTTTAGCCATTTGAATGACTGGAGATCAGTCATTTGCAGGCTCAGAGCATTTTGGTCCCACATACGTTCTTTCTTTTTCCTCCTGCTGCTCAGAAAGCTTTGCCCAGCTGTGCACCTCATTACGCCCTTGTGGCTAGGCTATTTTAAGGAAACGTATTCCAAAGGAATAACAAAATCAGCAAGGTCTAACTATGGTACCAGTGTGATTGGGGAAGTAAAGGTTAAGTGCTAGCACAGGTACAGCTTAGCACTCTGAAGATAACTGGCTTGCCATTTCTTTAAAGGCCACCATTGTCCTAGATCCAGGTAGGGCACTTAGGTTTTGTGTCACTCCGTTTGCACATGGAGCCACAGCCATTTCAGTGAGAAAGCCAATTGAGATCTGAAGGGGAAAGAAGGGCTTTCAGGCATGATTTGAAGAAAGAAATAATACACTGAAATGTCCCTGGGAAAGCAGGGAAACTGTTCCAGAGAGCAGGGTAGACAAAGTGTGACATCTGAAAGGTTCTTTTGGTTTTACCCTGCTAATTCTGACTATGACAGCTTTTAAATTTTTATTTCCTCTACAGTTTTCATGTTTAGCATTTAGTAATTGTGGAAATGGTGTTGAGTGGAAGAGGCAGAGATCATAGAAGCAAGTAAAGTGCAAAATCAAGAAAATAGGAAGAGCTAAGTAGATTAAGTAGACTGGCACAGATGAACCCCTCCTCCCAGCCCGCTGGCTCTCAAGATCTGAAGGTACTCAACATCTCAGCAGTGATTCCTGCCTGGGCACTGAGTATACACACCCATATTACCAGACAGTACATTTAACTGACACAGGCTCTATCTTGGGCTGGCCAAGCAATGCACAACCATATTCTTGCTTCTGCTAAAGTAAGTTCTGCCCTGGCAAGCTGCCAGGGTGAAGGGCAGGTTTGCCTGCAGCTCAGTTTATGGCCTTCCTGCCATGCCTCCCATCTCATATGATGCTCTGTGTTTTGTGACTTTATAGTCCTTTATTGATAAGTACAGAATGAAACAGATTGGCCATCTGTTTGTCTATCCACTGGATGAAATTTGAGAACTCCTGAAAACTAGGTCTTCTGAGTAATCAGAAGCAGCCAGCATGTGTTCCTGCCATCACTTGAAAAACTTTGCTGAGCTGCAGTGTGATAACACAGGCTGCTTGCAATGCACACCATCATGGCTGCTGCTCTTGTTTCAGAATACAAAAAGGTACTTGCTAAGAATGAGGCCATCCCCCAAATTTTTAGAAGTGGAACTGCACATTGGGTGGCTGACATATTGTCACAAATGAAACAAAAGAACTGGTGAGCACATTGTGGAGTTATGGATGTAAGTAGAAACTGCTGTTTATCTAAAACAGTAATTCATTCCTTTTTCCAGCACAAAGACAAGGTAAGCAGTGATTTATTTCCATCCAGGAAGTTCAGAAGCTGGGAGAATTCTAGCCAGAATAGGCTGGCTTGCAAGGCCTTTAAGAGTAATTGTGTTTTTAATACAGAGGCTGCTGTGCCAGGTGATTGAAGACAAGCATAATAGCAAAGTATCTTCAGAAACATTGATAACACAGGTCTGGATAATTGTTTATAATGGAGTCATATAATGGCAAAGAAAGTTGGTTAGCAGGAATTTAAAAAAGAAATTGATGGAATTACTAATTAACCTAGTAGGGACAGGGTTTTGCAATGCTATTTATATTGGAAAAAACATGCTTTTTTTTCTTTTCTTCAATTTCTTTGGGATTGTCAGTAAAAATGTATCAAAAGGAAGACTGTCTGATAATTTGATTAGACTTTCTGAAAGCTTTGGCAGTTTGTCCTGGTGATGGGCAGACTGAGCTGCAGCAGTGTGGTAGCACAGGATCACAGCCCTGGGGCTTCTCCTTCCCTGTCCTCTCTGAGACAGCAGAGCCCACACCTCACAGCTGGCTCTCCATGGAACAGGCTCTCCACAGCCAGCTGTGGGCATGTGCAGAGCAGGCCCTTGCCAACATCTGCTGGCAGGACAACAAACCAGCTGCCAGCACTTCGCCCAGTTGTGCCTGGGAGGTCATCCTCACTGCCACTATGGTGGGTGTGTGGCACAGGGGTGGCACTAATGCCCCTGGGGGTGGTGGTGGCAGATGGGGGCTGACAAATCTGACTGCAGCCCCAGCCCCATCGTCCTGCCCATGTGTCCTGGGTGAACACCACGGGCTGAGCTGTTCAGCACTTAGAAACACTCTTTCTGTAAAACAGGTGGCCAGTAGCCAAGAGAAGTGACTCATGTGCATCCTCCTCCTTATTTAAACTGGAGTCTTCCCCTTCATGCTTTGCCCGTTCCATGGAGCCAAATTGGTGTTTCTGGAGGGGGAAAGCCAATTCCCTGCCTGTGCCTCTTCTATGTAGCTGTCCATACTTCTTCCCGAGTAACTGCTACCTCATCTACTTCTTAATCATAGAATCATAGAATACTTTGGGTTGGAAGGCATCTTTAAAGGTTATCTTGTCTAATCCACATTATCAAAATTCCTCTTCATCTTAAAGTTGCTTGGAACAAAATTTTGTCAGCCCACTCAAAGCCAGGACTGAAATATTTCCCAGTATGGAATTTTATCACTGTTTTCTGAGGAGCCACTGGTGCACTCTATTTTTGACACCATCTCTTCCTTACGTTCACCTTCTGCTGGTGTTTCTTTTGCAGCTGGCTCCCTTGGACTGAACCTGCTGGACAATGTCATACAGATATATATGAGATGCACAGTATGGCTGCTTGAGTGAAAGAAGGAAAGTACTGGAAATCATCTCAGAATAAATAGTTAGCTTTCCACCTGGCCAAAACTGTAACTCTGTTGGAGGGCTGATATTTTCTAAAAATTTTTAATGATATAAGAATGAGGATAACAATAAGGTTGAAAAATATGACATATTTGGCTACTCAAGGTTATGGAATTTGAAAAATTGAAAGTAAAATGCAGTTGTAAATCCAAACAGGATTGGTTTATCCTGTGAGGCATGTGGCTGCATTGCTATTGCTTGTTAATGTAATCACTAACTCAGTTCTCTGAGCCACAAATCAAAATAACAATATTAGTTTATTTAATTGTAAAGGGCCAATGTAAAAACTGTGCAAGTGGAAAAGAGCCATTTTCCCCCCATAGCCTCTGTTTCCTTGCATCTTTTTTATCACATGGAGTAACGTGGGAGTTGGCTGCCTTGTACTTTTGCCTATAGACTATAGCAGGATAACAGAACAGCTGGGATTTTTATTTGCCCCAAACTGAGCTCTTTTAAATTTATAATTTCCCTTCTCTCTTTTCTGTCCCACCTCAGCATGTCCTAGGTGGTCAGAGCCAGAAAGAGCAAGGTAGAAAGAGCTGCCCAAAAGTACTCAAACTTGAGCCTGGGGAAGACCAAACCTGAAACAGTGGGAGAGGTCTCTACTAGAAAAGCTTGAAAGAGAGGGTGTAGAGAGGTTTAAATTAAAACCCATTTGCGTTGCCTTTAAATACATACCAAAACAGTGGAAAAAAAAGATCCAAACCAGAACAAAAACCAAACAACTCAGCATATGTTCTGTAGGAGGTGAGTCTTCACACTCCTGTTTGCCCCGTCGGAAAGGGAATCTTAATTGGATCCGGATCTGCCCAGTTCCAGGTGTCTTCTCTCTCAGGTCCCCAGAGCCATTTGTTTGTTTTGCTGGTGTGCCTCAGCTTGGCAAAGTATCTTGATTGCTAAGTGAATGTGGATTCAGCCAGCTCTGACCAGCTCTGGCATCTGAAAAAATCCTTTTTTCTTCCGCTTGGATTTCTCTGCCAGCTGCCTTCGAGTCAGGATTTCCCAGCCAGCAGCTCTTGTTATTATCTGTTTTCACTTGCCTTGATGTTTACCAGATTGGACTGCTTTTATCTCTATTAACCCTCCCTCTCTGTGGAGTCCCAGTATTACACACCCTGTGTGCCTTGGCCACTGGGTCAGAGCAGAAATAAGTAAATAGATAATAAAATCACCTTCTTGAGAAAACAGTGAGGTCTAAAATATTGGCCAAAAATAACACAAGTGATGATGATCTCAGGGAAGAAAATAGCTAAAAGGCCAAATGAAGGTATTAAAAATCAAAGCTTAAAATAATTGACTCATTAGCTCATTAGACTAAATCTGAGCTCTGCTAAAATTCCCCACCAGATGAAAACTGGTATGAAAATAGTGCTGAACAGCTGAGAGCAGGACAAGCTGGCCTGATTTTTCCTGGTCTCAGAGTGAATTGTTGCTAAGAAGTGCTTTCATTTGTAACCTTAGATACGTCATACAGTCATTTAGACCAGAAGGTCTGATTAAAAATGCATCTAAAAATGTAACGGGGAAATTCTCAATCTTTAAAGGGCCATAAAGCTATTCTGAACAAGCACCAAAAATCACTTCCCATCTCCTCCAGTCCTTGAAAACATGGGGAGGAAATAAAATATGGAAAAGATAAGCTCGTTTTTTTTGTTTTTATTTTTAATTCCATTCTTCATCATGGCCAATATACTTTCAAAGGCAAGAGATTACATTTAGTTAAAAAGACCCGCATGTCTGGTCACGTGTCAGTTCAGTGTTTAAGAAATATTTAAGGATATCGGTGGCTTTTCAGTTAAAGGAGGAAAAAAATGTTCTAGGGGATTTCGGGTGAGGATCGGGGTCAGTTCGGCTTCTTCCTCGGTGTCCTGTGTTCAGCCTCTGGAGCCGCCGTGGAAGAATCCGTGCGTGCGATCCCAGCGGTGCAGCCCCCGCCCCAGCTAAAGCTGCCTTCGACTTTTTGGTTCCCTCAACGGCTCAAGACAGACAAATGAAATAACTTCCCTCCTTCCCCATGATAATATTTTAATAATGAAGCCACGCAATGTGAACTTGTCGCTGCTTTATTTGGCTCACGCACGACGTTCCATTTACCTACGCACCGCGAACACCCCTCGGGCTTTGCCGCGCCCCGCGGACACTTCCAGCGCCCCCGCTCAGCCCCGGTGGTCCCGGCCCGCGGCACCTGAGCGCGGCGGCTGCGCGGGGGGCGAGCGGGCGGGGCCGGCCCGGCCCGGCCCTCACATGCGCGGCGCCGCGGGAGCCATTGGCCGCCGCCCCGCCGGCCCCGCCGCCGCCGGCAGCCGGTGCTGTCCGCACGCCGAGCCATGCGGGTGCGCGCTGCAGGACGCTGCTAGGAGCCGAGCCCGCCCCGCCTCTGCCCGCCCGCATGGCAGCTCCGTGGGACTGACCGCCGCCGAGAAGCTCTGCGCTCCCGCCGCACGCACGGCTCGGCTCGGCTCGGCCGGGCGGCTCTCGGGGTCCGCAGCCCGCAGAGCCGTCCCTGAGGTGAGGCGTGCGCGGGGCCGGCGGGAGGCGGTCGGGCAGGCGGCGGAGGGGCCGCGGGGAGGGGGCGGCATCCTCACCGGCACCCCCTCCCCGCGCCTTCCCTCGCGCTCCTCTTTATCTTTTTCTGCGCGCAGACCGGCCTGGGCCGGTTCGCCGGTGCTGCTGCCAGCCCGGTGTGCCTCGGCGGGACCCCGGGGCCGGCTGCGCTCGTCGCGCTGCTCTCCCGCGGGATGCGCATCCACGCAGGATGGGCCCGCATGAGCGGGGGGCCAGCGGCGAGAGCGGGGCTGGGAGTGCGGCGTGGTGCTGGGGAATGCGGCTGGAACTGCGAGCCCCTTTTGAGGCCAGTGGGGTTGGATCCGGCCCCTCTGGGGGCCGCCAGCTGTGCGGGTTTTGTATGGGGTCAGCTGTGCGTCGTGTTCCAGCGCACGCAGATTAAAGGGGCCCAAGCCAGTCAGTAAAGCACATCTTCAGGGCAGAACCAGCCCTTGTCAGATAACCATCTCTGTTTTTTCGAGGCGCGTCTCCTCCCTTCCCCGGCTCCCCAGTACGTGGCAATACCGACTACCGCTCCTTTAGGATCCCCGAGCTTGGCACAGCAGCTCCTGTATTGCAACCTGCATTCCCCTCCCCGTCACAAGTGCTGCTGCTGCTCTCAAACAAATACGAATTCAGGCGCAGAAGGCTTGTGACTTGCCCAGCATCCTTTAGGAGAGCTGGTCTGCGGTCACTGGGGGGATTCAGGCTCTGCGTTTCCAGCACGCCTGCAGCCCGTGGCACTTTCTCCTCTGCATGTTCCCAGTGTGTAGGAGCCATGAGATCGGTTACTCAGACTTGAAAATGGAGGACGGTAGTGGTGGTGGTGTTGTTTGGTGGATAAGTCTTAGCAGTACTTCCTGTAATGGTGGTGCTGAAAGTGATGTTTTACTTGACTTTGCTGCTGGTGCAGAGAGCTCTTTAGGGTACCTGCTGCTCGTAAGCTTTGCCACTTACAGCTTTAAAACAATCCCCTAACACTACAGGGAAGTATCTGGTGTTTTTTCAGCATTATGTCTGTCACCGTGATAGGACAGGATAGTGTTTTCTGCCTGTAAAACTGAAGGTGGGGAGTGGCAATGCCTGCTTGTTTGGGAGAGAGGGCTTTAGGATGGGAGAAATTTGCATGAACAGGGCTGAGATTTTAAACCCGCAGCTCTGAGCTATCAAAAAAGCACTCTCATGCCAGATGGGGTAGCTAAGTCCCTTTCTCTGTTTTGTTTTTTTTTTTTTTTTTTTTTCTTTTATTTCTGACTTGTTTCTTGTTTTTTGTGGTGGTGTTTTGTTTTGTTTTTTCCCCTCACCTCTTCCTGGAGACAAAGGAAACCATCTTTCTTCAAACTTAGGGTAAGGTTAGTGTTGTGTTATTTGCTCTTGATTGCCATCTTTAAATCAATTCACCAAGCCTTACTTGGAGCCAGGATCCTATTCATTCTTTGTGCATTACAAATGCCCTGTAAACCTTTTATTGTTAGTTGAAACTGATTTATAAGGTCCTGACCTAGGAATATGCTTCTGTGGCTATTCTAGGCAGGCATTGCCTTTATAGTAAACTCACTTGGTGCTTTGCCTGTACCTTGCTTAGTGTCAGAAACGCTTGTCTGTTTGCTCTGTCTGTTTCCTTGCACATAATAGCAGGGGATACTAAATAGATTCTGTTATTTGTAATTGTGATGACTTCAACACAAAATATTAAAACTTTACAACAGCTGTGTGATGTTATGCAGGGAAGGAAGCAGCATTAAGCTGTCATTTGTTTTGTAAGATCCAGGTATGCACAACAGATATATCTACCAGTCTTGACATCCTTGAGGGCATGGTAATCTGTCCAGTGTGTTGAGATCTGGAAAAGGAATTCTAACCAGCAGTACCAGCAATGAAGAAAGACTTTGTGCAGCTGTCAGAGGAAGGTAATTATTAATAGGAGCCAACCTCTATAATAACAATGCAGAGAGAGTGAAAGCACCTGGGTGCTTGCCCTGGAAAGATTAACTAGTGAACATTGTACTAACACATAGCTGTACACCTGAAATGTAGCTCTTATACTCCAGTTCTTTCTTAGCCCTTTGTGCCTGTTGCCTCAGTCTCTTGTGTGGCAATACATAAGTGGTGGTACAGAGATACCACAGCTCTGCCTCCTGTTTATGGACACTTTTCTTGACTATGTGCCTGGATAGGGAGGAAAAAAGCTAATGCTGTTTGTGCTGGACTTGCAATAAGTCCTGCCAGTGACAAAAGGATAAGAGAATAAAGGCTAGTGGAGAAAAGGGTACGTCCATCCCTGTGGTCAAAATCACTTGCAGTTATGCATGTTGTGGCTTGGTGCAATTTTATAAGGGAAGTTTCCTGCGTTGAAGTTGGTTCTTTTAAATTCTCTAGGTTTTCCCATTTCTTCTGTGTATTGAGGTCCCATTCAGAGTGTGTTAAAGCCAGTGGCAGTGAGTGGGTTTTGAATCAGGCCCCATAGGCAAGCTGAGTTTCTTACCTTCTCCGTGTTCTCTGATGGCACAGTGGCTGTGTCAGCTCCTGCTTGTGCTGCGTTCCCGAGGGTTGGCAGAGTGCTGGCTCAGCACCTCAGCCCAGCCTCTCCCTGTGCCTTCTGCTGCACCCCTCAGAGCCAGAGGGGAGCTTGGGTGCAGGGGCACTGTGATCGCTGAGTTAGTGTCCTGAGGCTTACAGCACTTCATCTCTGTGGGGCTGCTGAAGGCTGATTTCCTGAGAAGTACCCTGAGTCACAAGTGGGGGAATATAAGGAACTCAGTAAACAAGTTTCTCAACTGGATTAAAAAAAAAGGGAGTTCCAGTGTAAGTATTTTACAAAATAATGAACTCCGAAGGTTTTCATTTCCTTTCAAAAAAGCAGTTTTTATCTTCCAATTCACGAAGTTGCTGTAGGTCCCTAAATATCATAAAACACAATTAGCAATTTTTATACTTAGATGTTACATATAATAGCACAGTAACATTAAGTGGAAAGAACAAAATTTGGTATTTCAGTTTCTGCTACTTAAATTCTTCCATTTCTTGCTAGCATTGAAATAGGGCTGTACAGTTCTCCTTTTGTGGTTTTTTTTTCCTTTCTGTTTTATTTATTTATTTGTTGTCTCTTGGCGCTGGGGAGATTATATCCTAACCAACCTAAAAAGAAAAACCTATTGCTGTGTTAAGAAAAATGGAAATATTTTTCCCCAGAAACTTTACATTTAGGTAAAGACTTGCCTGTGCTTTTGCATAACTGACGTTTTAAGCATGTTTTTTAAACAAGCAATGAAAAGTCTGTGGACTTCACCATGCAAAGACTTGTGTCCATGACTAATTTTCCACCTATGTATGGTTTCATGAGTCCACATGCATGCATGAGGCTCTCTGGGGTCACGCTAGTGCTGCTTGATCTTGGAATCTATCTGCTTTGTTCTTGGCTGTGATGATGAGCTGCTGTGGGTCCACACAAGACTGAGATATGAAGAAAGGTGTTTGTGAAATGCAGTTCTCTAGCAGTTACCAGCATTATGTTTTGTGAAAGCAGTTGTAATTAGTGTTTAAAGGCTGTCCTGTGCTTCTAACCTTGAACACTTTGAGCTACATTTTTTGACTGCTTGTGTTGGGGATGGGTTTGGCTCAAGACCTTTTGGTTGGAGCAAATTGAGTACAATTTTCTTTTAACCATATAACAAAGAATAGGTACCAATTGCTTGCCAAACAGTTTCTCCCCTCAGAGATTACAAACAAATTTAGGAAAGAACAAAGCCAGGATTTCTAGTGTTTAACTTCTTGAGAATCATCTTGGTTTTGGCATGTGAAAAGGAAAAGTGCGTCACAAGTCAAGTTGGCACCTAATGCCGTCAGTAATACTAATTTCAACATCATTAATTTTAACTGACACTGCTTCAATCTTTCTCTTACCACAAATTTATTTAAACTCTTGAAACTCCTTTCATTTGTTTTTCTATTCTCTTCAGCGGTAGTGAGAACAGGTTCTTGTCCCCCTTCAGGAAATGGATAGGAAGAGAAGTTAAAAGACATTCATGTAGCAGCTGCCAGAATATTGAAGGAGATATCCTTGGAAGGAGAAAGCTTGTTTTCTAGAAATCAAGCCAGCAAAATGCCACTTTTGCCCAACACTTGGAGGCAGGCTGTAGTATGGGAAGTGAGTATGGCTGCACCAAGGACTCGTTTGTTATAACTGTTTTAAAAGAAATACCTTAGTTTTCCTCTCTCTCTTCAAGTATAAATCAGGATACAAAACTGTATTGTTCATGTAGCCTCAAAACTAATTTTCCTTCTTTCCACTTGAGCTCTTTCCTCAGAAGTGATTTGTTCTGAGACCGAAGTAATTGCGACATTCAAGACTTGAGAAGCAGTCGTGGTGTAAAATACAGCCACCCTTAGGGAGGAGGAAGGATGGTTGTTGCTCAGATATTTTTTCTTTTTGGAGGCCCTTCTTTGTTAAAGGTAACTCTGATTAAGAAGTAGTAAGAAATAACAAGGCTGAAAGCGTGTGGCATCCAGCAGTGAGTGAGGATAGCATTTGTGTTTACTCATCATAGTCTTGCTTTTTGTATTGTGTGATCAGTAAAAGAAGAAATATCTGATTCTTGTGATTTGCCTTACTCTTTGTTAGTGTTTAAAAAAAACCCAAAAACCCTCTGTATATGGTCTTTTGTCAAAAGTTAGGCATCTCAGGTGTTCTGTCTTATGATGATCTACTTTGAAGACCAGAGAATCGCAGTGGAAGATTTCTCAGACCTAAGGAATGGCCACTACACATAATTAAAGGCTGTTGTTACCTTTTCCTATCAGATATCTCTTCAAACTGTTTGCTGTGTTTATAAATTCTGGGAAAAAAATGCACAGTTCTCAAACTGGAGTTTCAAAAGCTCTCTATTCATTTGATCAGGATTTTTCTGAGTTGTATCTCCTGATGAATTTCCCTGCATGGTTAGACCATGGATAAAGCAGACTAAAGTGTCTGTTGCTGTTTTAGATGTCTTCTTACCTGTGACACTGACATGGAGCGGGTAAATATGATGAGACTATCTGCTGGATACAGTGGTGCTCAGGATGAGCCCCCTCCCTGCATTCATTATGTAAAGATCCACAGAGAAAGGAAAAAACCCCTTACATGAAGGTTCTTCATAGTCCTGATGAAGCAGTGAGACAGGCTCCTGCCTGTCCTCGTGCAACCTAATGGCTACAAAGTCACAGCCAAGATACAGGTTGTCTTTTTTTCCCTCTCTTGAACTTCATTCTTTGCAAGTCAGCATTGAGATAGTTTCTTTATAAAAGGTATTCCTGATTGCCCTTGGGTCCTACAGAAGCCTGGGCTGCCACACCTATAATGTTTTCAAGTCTGGCCAATTGCACGGATACCAACATGCCTGTTAAAAGCTGTGTGGAAAAAAAAATTGAAGCACTTTACTCTTGCTGCAGTGATTTTCCAACCTGAGATTATAGCTTTAAGGACAGAACCAGTGCACAGGATGTGTACATGAATATGATGTCTGAATATTTACCTGTTTTTCATCTGTTGCAGGATAGCAAGGAAAGGAAGCTTACATGCTTTCAGCTGCTGTGAGAACTTGTATAAAAAATGCAGATGGCTGCAATTACCCCAGTGCAGGCTTGCTGAATCTGTGTGTGCTAGGGATGGATATATTTGATGTGTGCACATAAAAAGTAGATTTTTTTCATGTTCTGTCAGTAAAAGGTATGGTTTGTTGTCTGTCTCAAATACACTGATTAAATAACCGAGCTTATACAACACCGATTTGTTAATCATTGAAAATAACCTTTCGGTTCAAGAGCTTCCTCTGTGAGAATTAATATTTTATACAGAAGTGTTATGTAATAGACATTTTGTTGCCTTTGCAGTCCTGCACAGAGGAACGTGGTGTTAGGCTGATGTAGTTTGGGTTGTTCTGTATAAATTTGTCCACTAAACCAATGCAAATATCAATGAATAAGGGGGAAAAAAGGTCCATATTGCATATTTGTAAATGGTGGTTTGTGTACAGATCATGGAAAGGGAGGATAGGAATTGCTTTGGCCTGACAGTCTGTGCATTAAAACTTGAGGGAGCAGTGTTAGAGGTAGTGCCCTGGCTTGCTTTGTTTCCAGGCACCACTGTGGTTACACAGGCTTTCCACATGCATTAGCAATTGCCTTCATCAAGGATGCACGGAGCACCAGACTGCACGGTTAATCTGACTGTGCTTCCAAATACAAACTGAGGAGTCCACATACAGGGCTCCTCTCAGTGGCTGCCATACAGAAACTTTTATGTACTTTCTGACTAATTAAATGAAGAAACAAAGCCTAACTTGCCTAGTTTAGCCGAGGAACTGACAAAAGGGAAGTGAATTTTTTCATGCACTTGAGTTAAGTAATGTTTGATGGTTTATAAGCCATACTAAATTTATTCACAGTTTTGCCTTGTTGGCCTTGATAATAGAGAGGAAGGAAAAACTGGTTTGATGGTTTTGCTCCACTCCTTTTTTATCCTTCTGACAACAAATATATTGGCTCTGGAAACAAGGAAGTGAAGGAATGCAGATACATAAAGGCTTGTTGGTGCTGCAGAAATTGTGAGCTTAACCAGTGTTGGTGTCCCAATGAAAAGTAGGTAGGAAAAAAAAAAAGAAGTGGACTGAGAGGAACAAAATTGTGCTGATAATCATTCAGAAAAGTGAAAAATGCACAGGTTTGGACAAGAATATTTTTCCAATGTTTAAAACTTGTATTTACCCTATGTTTATTTTTACTGAAAGTTAATGTCGTATGTGCTTAGATTGAAAGGTGAGTTTAAGAATGTCTTTCTTAGCATTGATCAGTTTAACCCAAACAGATTTTAAAGAAAGAAACCACTGAGGCCTGAGTTACAGGAGAAAAAAGATAGTAAAGCCTGAAAATAAAAACATGAGAAACATGCAAAAATACAAAAGAAAATAGTAATACTGAGACAAAGAAAAGGAGATAACAAAACTATGGAGAGAAGTGTGAGTAAATAGAACATAAAATTAAAAAATGTGTGGTTATATATGCTGTCCTGCAAGTGGAAAGTGTATGAATTCTGTTTGTTTGAGGGTGCCTCATTCCAGAAACAAGGCTTTTGTGCTCACAGTGGAATGGCCAAGTTTTCCCTGTTTGGAGCTAGCTTGAAGCAAAGTATTTGAAAAAAATTCATTGCATGAAATGTAATGGGTGTCTAAAGCTCATGGGCTGAATTAGCACAAGCCTAATGGTTTGCACGTGCCTCATTTGTATTTTAGGATTGCAGTGTGTCCATGTGCCCAGTGGCCCAGGGCAGCCTGGAAACAGGCAGTGGGTGTGCAGCTGGTCAGTGTGAGCCGCAGAGTGCCCCTCTCTGCTGTTCCTTCTGTGCGTGAAGAGAGGAAGGTGGCCCTCCACACTCCCACAGCTGCTGATTTCTGTCATCTCGTTCATGATGAGGCTTCGTCAGTGTCTGATTATTTACCCCTTTGCTGTTTGAACTTGTAAAATCTTAGCTCTGGTTTGCTCTCTGCTGAAGAGTGTGATGCCAGAGCTTGCAGCATCAGCTCCCTCTCTGCTGCCTGTGTGAAACAACGAGTGAGCTGCAGCAGTGAGGAGGTTTGCCTGCTTCACCAGCAAGGTTTGGTTTGTTGATGTCTTTGCTCTATTCCTGCTGTCTGCAGCGCAAGAGAGGATGTGGGGAGGAGTTGCACACAGCCTCTGGCTCATGGATGGGAGAAGAGGGGGTGGCCACCAAGAGAAGGGAGGAATTACAAGGAGCTCCCAAATTAAGCTGGGTGTTGGGTGTCATGTGAAAAGCAGGGCCTAGAATGGACAATGAGCTCTGCAGGGAGTGGCAGTGGGATCCTGTAGGCTCCCATGTAGCAGGAGCAGTGCCTAAGGTGCTTTCCAAGGGGAGTGTGGTTTCAAGACCAGCTGGAGCAAATTTGAGCTTGCACTGCTGTTGAAAGGGGAAGTCCTGCCTTCCAGCCCACCCTCTGCTGTGGGCAAGATGCCTTTCCCAGGCACATACCGTGGAGAGAGCAGGAATGTTAAGTAGCAGGGTGGCCACTAATGAGCTTCAGCTAATTGCAAAACTTACTCAGAGATAGCAACAAAATCTGGTACTTATCTGGTTAGGTTACATGCTACTTTTGGCAGTATTTCTACAGGAGGTATCTCTGCTGGGGATTTTTCTTTTCTCTTGATGGCATGACACTTCTCCTGTGTGCTGGTTTGCTGTTTTTCTTAGGCAGCAGCAAAGGAGGAAGATGGCATTTTAACTGAAGAGATTGTCAAATGTCTGCTGTTGTCTGGGTACTTTGAGATATATGTAGAACTGAGAATTATTCAGCTGTGCCGAAATTAAACCTCTAATGACTGGAACTGCTTACTTATTTAATTAGCTGGGGTTTGGGGTTTTTTATTCCAAAATATCTACTTCTTCCCCAAAATACTGTGACTTCCCTCCTTTTCATTTCTTTACAGAATTCATAATGATTTGTTCTAAGTGAATTGTTCAGGGTTTTTTTCAGTCTGTTAACAATGATTATTTCCCTGTTAAAAGCATCAGAAGTATTGTTTTCCTTAATGGAAAAGATGTTTGATCAAGTGACTGTACAAATGGAGGCAGCCACTGTATATAGGACGTGGCATTTGGAGGTTGCATGTGTTATGCCTGAAGTGCCAAGTGCTTGGCTGTGATTCAGATGAAATTGGCACTGGCTGATGCCAACACCCCAATGTAAATGTGGTGTCTTTCCCTATGCTGTAGGGCCCTGAAAGAAAAGTATTGAAGTGAATGAGTGCCAGAGGGGACGACGTTAAGAGAGAAGTGGTGCATGTGCTCCTTATTTAATCTCCTTCGTAGCCACAGTGCCACATACTGACTGTACCAGTGGGTGTGTGTTCTTGTATCAAAGCAGATGTTTCTGTAAAAAAGATGTTGCTTTGTTTTAATAAATTGAGGTTGTCACTTCAAAAGTGGGAGAGGGAGGTGAAGGAAGTAGCATAAAGTGAGAATTTGGCAATTGGGATTTGGAACAAAATCCATGAGGATTTTTGTGGTAAGAACTGCAGGGAAGAATCCTTCACTGGTCTTGGCATTGCCCAAACATCTACTTATGCACTGTTATGATTTATATAAGAAATTCTGCTTTTTCTGCTTTTAGATTGGTTTTGGGGGGTTTTTGTTTTCTTTTGTTTGTTTTAAACCAGAAATTTGTGTTTTGTCATTTGTTATCCTTTACATTTCCTCAGGTGTGATCCAGTCCGTGTGCTCAGCCTGTTGTGGGAAGGGGAGGGTGGTGGTGATGGACCTCAGCAGTGTTTCAGATTGTGATTCAGTTCTTGAAGACAAGCTGTCCTGTTCTTCCCATGCCTTGCCAAGTGTGGTGGTGCTATTGTTCAGCCTCTCCTGCCCCCCTAAATGCTGATACACTCTCAAAAAGCACAGTCCTACTTGGAAGGTGGGAGCTGCCTTTGCCTGCTGCTTTCAGAAGTGGTGGGTTGCCTTTGGGAGCGCTGCTGAGGAGGGATTGGAGGGCATGGTGAGCTCGGTTCAGGCCCTTTTTACATGGCTTCCTGACCTCCTGAAAAACAAGGGTTACAGAAGCAGCCAAGGTGAATGGCCCCATGGCTGTGAGCGTTTTCTGTTAGACCTCAAGTATGATCCAAAGGTCTGTTCTGAAGCCTGCTTGCTCTAGACCCTTGGAAAGTATCTAGTCACGGGTTTTTTCCTCCATCTATTTAAAAACCTAGAGTCTCTGAAGACTCCAGTTCTGCATAAAAGGATTTGCTTCTCCTGAGACCAGTTGACTACTCCAAGCCCTTTCAAGAAGAAAAGTCTATGAGGCATATTTTATTTGAGGATTTGACAGTGTTTTCCCCATCTCCTTATCCTAGGTCTCTACTGCTAAGAAGAAACCTGGAACAGCAGGTTCCTGCTGACCTTTAAAATTATCTCAGTGGAAAGCCTGACACAGGGCTCGTTCCTGTGTGCTTCTGAGTGCCAGTGGGTACCACCCCTGAAAAAGCCTCAGAAGAAAATTAAAGGGAGATTTGGGGCGGAGGATGTGTTTGCATTTTTTTCTGCAGTGGTTTGAGCAGCTCAAGTGGGTGAATGCAGTGCTCTCAGTGCTGGGTGCAGACCCCTACAGCAGAACAGTCCTGCTGCAGGCACTGCTGGGCTGGAGCAGGGGATGCAGCTGCTTGTCCCTGCCTGTGGAGCATCCTCTGCTCTGGAGGGCTGCCCGTGTACCTGGGGCTTGCCACGCTTGCAGTGAGCACCTGCTGCACTGGTGTTGGCAGCCTGGCACAGGGTGCTGTGGTTGGCAGTGCTGGGAATGCCCTGGGCACACCGCAGGGCAGTGGCAGGCTGTGCACTGAGAGTCCTGTAGAATCCTGCCTGTTGCTAAGGGACTCCTTTTGCATATGCAGCAACACTGGTTTATAGAGCAGCTTTCCCTGTGTTTGTTGATTGGAGGTAATTACTGTAAAATACTTGATTTATAACAAGGCATACTTAATAAGCAGCAAAGTAAAATAAATATTCATGAATTACCTGCTGGAGTCTGTTCTTTTTGCTGAGTCGTTGCTTTCTGTCTGTGTACTCTGCATAGGTCTGGAACCTCTGGGTCTCTGGGACTGAAGGCAGCTCTGCTGGATCTTAGCTGGTGGAAGTTTTGGGCTGAAGAAGGAGGGAGACAATCCCACTTTTTCTCTATTTTATTCATCCCAGAGGACAGAGGTGTTTTCCTGAGATTTTTTCAAGCAGCTCATTAAAGTGGTCTGCTTGCCTGGCATAGGGCTGTAATGCAGTAGTTGAAGTGTCATCAAAGTGTTTGTGTAAAACACGTGCACTGTGCAGCTACAGTGCTCTTGGTTAAGTTAGGATGAGCCAATATGTTTAAGAAAATATGTGGGAAATGACAAATTGCTCATTTGAAATCTATGCTCTTCAAGAATAGGACAACTCATTTAGAGTAGTTCCTCTACTCTAAATTAAAACAAATTTGTGCTCAGTCTTCCCTAAAGATGAAGCACAGTCAGCAAAAGGATGAGTAACCTTTGTCTTCTGTGTTGCAGAGTGGCATTCCTCTGACCCCCACTACCATGCCCACTTTATTTGGCCAGTTTGATTCACAGGAGTTTGTTTTTATATAGGAGGAGTCTGTGGAGCTTGTCAAAATGAGCAAGTGATCATCAGTGTGGCTTGGTATTCCTGCTGCTGGAGCCTTCAGGAGCCAGCGCTCAGCCCTGCTGAAGCCAGAGGAGCACAGCCTGATCAGGTACTGAGCCAGGAGTGGGAAGGGGTCTTTCATGCAGAGTTAAGTTATGGATGATCATTAGTTATAAAAAGTTACATTCTTTGGAAGTTCTTGTTAACGTGGGTGGCTCAATGGAGGCCCAGTAAAGGCAGCCACATCTGTGGGCCTGGCAGGGGTGGGTGTTATGGGTGTCTGAGTTCTCTGACAGAGCTGAGGTGAACATAAACAAATGCAACACATTTTCAGGGGTATTTGATTTGCACATCTAATGTGCAGTACATGTTTGCAAATACCGTTTTCAAGCTTCATGTAAGTTGTGAAGAATGGGCTAGGAATACTCTTCACAAATGTCTGGATGTTGAAGAGCAGTTTGATGTCTTGAGGAAAGGTTTTTCCTCAGCTTTATTCTTTGTTCTAGTAGGGAGACTTCAGTGCTAGCTTTTGATGAGCAGTATATTATGTAGGAACTGCAGAGCACAGAGGTAGCAGACTGATGGGTTTTAAGACACAACAAATTCTCACTTTTCTTGTTATGTTTTTATTTGCTGAGATGTCCATAACCATTCCTGGAAACTGGTATTTATTCTTGCATTCACATCTTTAATATTGTCATACTTGAAGATTTAGTCAGGTTCATCTAGTGTGAAGACAGAGAAGTTCAAGATTTTGATTTATTGTATTTGATTTGGGGTTTTTGTCTTATGTAACTGTAGTTTATGTGGAACTCCTGCTCTGAGGACCATGATTTGAAAAGACTTTCCATATTTTTGTGTACCATTAGAGATCCTTTATGAACAGGGCTAGGTGGGCTTGTACAATGCTTGAGATGGCAGTGGCATGCAATTCACTGTTAGAGGGAGCATTCTATAAATAGGCACAATGTTTTTTCACCTCAAGTGATGCTTTCTCTCCAGAAATACCAGCCTCTGTAGCTTAGCCTGTCTAAATTTATTAGTCACATTTTTGTTATTTTTGTATTAATTGAGCCA
Source organism: Ammospiza nelsoni (assembly GCF_027579445.1). NCBI lineage: Eukaryota > Metazoa > Chordata > Aves > Passeriformes > Passerellidae > Ammospiza > Ammospiza nelsoni. The sequence continues at coordinate 20,840,584 of NC_080641.1, read as the reverse complement.
GGTGGAAGCAGTTGAGGGTAGCTTAAAATCTGTTAAGAAAATAATTCGTAATGTTCTAGAGGTAGTTTTCAGCTCTGATTATGTCTTTCCTGGTGTGATTGAAAGATAGAGACTTTTTCTAGCATCCATTGTGAATACTTCACTTTTTTTTTTTTTTGTCTTGGGAAATAAGAATCAGCATTTATTTGATTGAACAACCAGCTTCCTGCTTCCCAAGGAAGAGATAGCGGCTCATTTGCTTGCAAACATCCCTCCTGTGGAGAGTCTTTGTTGGGGAGTTAGAGGAAAGCTAGCAGTTCCTAGTGAAATAGCTGCATAGCAGGATGAAGAGGGATTATTGAAGCATTACTAGGAAATTCATGGCTGTGTGGAAGACCTTATGTACTCCACAGACGAGCTGACCTAAATTCTGCAGCCAAGCCTAACTGGTTTCTGTGTTGATGTGATGTGGCAGGCTGGATAACCTGCAGCAGATCTGGGGTTTAAAAAAAAATAAGCAGAGGGGATACAGAGAAGATTTATGTTTGAGTGGAAACACAGACAGGCAAGTCTTTAAGAGTGTACTGAATTGATCTTAAATTTTTTTTTATTGTTTTCTAACCCTCACTTCTCTATTCTTAGTATTGAGTATTTTTCACATAGCCAGGATGGGTCTGTATTATAAGGATGCTCATTAGGAAAAGTGGAGAGATGTTGTTTACTCCTGGATGAGGAATATGTGGATGGATTTGCTCATAAGAGGCTTGGAGTTCTGAGATAGGTTTTAGTAAAGAAACTGCTAAGTATCTTCCCAGTAGTGAAACAGTTAACGCAACTGACACTTGAACTCTTCAGGAAAATAGGATTAGTATCCACTTGACATAAATGGAATGGCTTATGCTTGGGTTTCTAGGTGATGTTTGTTTCTCAAGATTATAATTACACAAAACATGACACAAAAATCTAAATAGAAAACAAAATGCCGGGTCTGTCACAGTCAAGTTGGTCAGTCTGACCTGCATGCAGTGTTTTTGTGCTGTTACTTCTTGTAGTAGTGATGTGACTTTGCAGTTTAGTTTCTGCTGGCACAAATGAGGTGTGAGGGCAGTTACTGCTTCCTGCCTTTTTCTGTACACATAAGCTAGACTGATGCAATGCTCTTCTTGGCTTTCACCCTTCCTGCTTGCTCACTTTGGTTACCTGGTCTCACTGCTTCCTTCTCAGATTCCTCTACTGGTATGAGAGGAATTTTTTTTGCTAGTACTGCTTATACCATGTCCTGTGAAAGGAACTGTTTATGCAGGCAGAAAAATTTTGCAATCACTAGAAGGACTTTTGCGGTAAGATTTTTACTGGCATGGTTGGGAAGCAAGAAAAAAAATATTGGCTGATACAGTTCAATGAACAAAATGTTAAAGTGTGGCTAGGGGCTTTGCTGTGCAAGTGTTCTGGTCTGGTTACTGTGATGGAGTGTGTGTGTATTTATAAAACATTTCTGTCTGGAAACCTTTTTGTGGCGGCATAAGCTTTAAGTCTTGAATTGTTTTAGAAGAATTTCTGCAACTGCAGCATCCTGAAGTGCCAGGGGAAAAAATAGTGATATTCTGAAACACTGCTGGCTTATTTTAGCTCACATTTCACTTGATGTGCTTTTGATTTGTTTTAAGAACAACTTATCTGTATAAGCTATTTGTTTACTATACGCACATAATAAGCAGCAATGCTGACCTTCAACTAGAAACCAGAATGACTGCAGGTCCTGCTGCCCCACTGCCAGGAGCAGGTATGGAGAGGGCATTAGAGAGCAAGGGCTGTTTCCTCTGCATGTGTTTCAATACCAGAAGCAGTAATTAGAAGCTTATTAACTGACTAATTAATTAAATTGATTGGAATTCCCTCCAAAATGGCGAACTGGTTTTTGCTTGCATTAGTGTTATTGCCAAGGCTACCTCAAGGCAGAAGCAATGTTTTCCTTAGTACAGATATAGATGTCATTTTGAGTAATTCTTTGCAATGAAAATAACTGCTGTATATCTCGCTCCAGTGTTACAAGTTTCATGTTGGTTTATCTTTTCTTTCTTCCTGTCCTTCCAGCAGAATTTTCAATGTTATCATTAGAGACAGAAACTGAAAAATAACTGGAAAATATCTGGAGAACAGCCCCACTTTGGTGTTTTTTTCACTGTTTTGCTCTCGTATTTCTTTGCCTAGACAGGAGACTTGTCTATTACTGATAGGAAAAAGCAGTCCTCACAGTGATGGGTCAGTGAGCTGAGTTGCTTCCAGCTTGTCCTTCTGGAGCCTGACCCAGCCTGGCTGCGGGCGGTGGCACCGACACAGCACGGGGGAGGAAGGGGATGGCCTGGCAGGGCTTGTGGCCAGCTTGTATAGCAGGGAAAAATCTGAGCAGGGTCAAAATGCAGCACTGCTCTCTTTCAGCCTTCCCTGGAGTAATGTCTTGTTGCATGGTTTTGTGTTCACAGATCTGCTTTGTACTGGATATGTATCAAATTCAGTGGGCTGCAGTATTCTTAGCTGTGTGTTTTGACATATTATGATGTTGTTTTGAAATACCTACCTGCTCTCAGTTCTTGACTGGAATCTCAGGAGGTGCCTTTTGGATAGATGGAAGTGATTCTCAATATGTCATTCCCTTAAGCTTTATCTGTTGTCTTTGGTAGGTGATGCTGTTTTGAAGAAGGCAGCAGCATCACAGTTCTTCTTCTCTCAGAGCTTGAGTGAACACTGGAGCACTAAATTGGTGTAGTGAGGTGCAGCATCAAACAGTAAGGTCTGCCTGTCCTTGTCCATACCTGATTTGGTTTCAGGAGAGATGAAACACTCCCAGCAATTGAGAAATCACAGGAGAGACTGGACTGGGGAGAAGCTGACCTCTTCAACACCAGGTTTTCCTTGTCTACATGGACCCAACAAGACTTGTCGTGCTGTATTTGCAGATGATGGTAAAGAGGACTACCTTTAGATGTTGGTGACATTATTGCCTTGCATCTCAGATAGTAAAGATGGGGGAAGAGACAGAGATTTGCAAGGAAAAAATGAACAAACAGCTCTTTGTTGCTCAATTATTTTAGTGCTTCTGTGGTTTAGCTGTTATATTGTGTTACTCTGTCCACAGCTTTTTATGGGCCTCTTTTAGAAAAATTTAAAATTTACATAAATATGTTTCTCTAGTTCTATTTATTATTTCAATTAAAACATTCCACTGCCTTTGGTGATTGGATATATAAAATCTGGCCTTTGTTGCTGAGCAATGAGCTCCCTCTCTGCTTATCTGACTGCATTTCGTGAAGTGGGTTTTGCTCAGTGTATTACTGGAAACATGGAAAAGTCTTCTCTGCATAATTGGAATTGTTTTGATCAATAAAGCATCAGTCTCTTTTCCATTCCATTAACTCTTACATTCTGCAGGAGCTGGGCAAAAAAAGTGATTTTTTTTTTTTCCCTGCTCATAAATTGAATCTGCTACTTTTTGAGGTAAAATGTTTTTCCAGGCAGACTGCAAAACAATTTTCTTGGGGAGTTCAAGTAATTATTTAAGGAATATAGTAATTGTTGACATTACTGATATTTGAAACATAGGGGGAGAAACAATTACATGAAAAGACATTTTTGAGAAAGGAAAACACCATACAGCCCCTTCCCCCTGGCCCTGCCATGTGCTGTTTTGAAGTTCTGTGCTAGTTAAGGGGAGCACTGACCAGGTTTGGGTTTGGTTTGTTTTTTCCAATCTTTACTATGGAGGAAGCATTGTAATTTAAGGCTTTAGAGGCAGAGCTCAAATGCCACTCCACTATTTCCTCCAAAACCCCACCAGAGAGTTGCTTGGAGCAGAGCTGCTCTCTGGTGTCCAGCTGTCCTGTTGGCAGCTGGATCTGGCAGTCCCACGTGCTTTGCTTTTTGGCAGGTGGTGTGTTTTGGTGACTTGCTGCCTGCCATGCCAGCAGGCTGAGATGCTGGTAGTGCTGCTGGAGGCTGGAGCAGCAGACATCCCTGTGCCATGGGTGAGATGGGAAGGACTGGAAACAGAGATGCTGCATGGGGTTTTTCTTGAGGTGCAAGAAGCAGTGGGCTGTGATAGAACCAGACAGCCACGTCTCAAGTCACCACCTTTTGGCTGAAGGCTGATGGCTGTTTTTTCCTGAGTGTCTGTGCTCTCTAGTCCTTGGGCAGTCTCTGATTGGTGGTAACTTGCAGTGAAGTTCACAGCAGTACTAGATTTTCCTTTTCAGCTCAGGGAACGGGATGGAGAGCTGCAGGTAACCTGTGCAGGATCTGTGTGAGTGTTTGTGAAGGCAGATGTGGGTGGTGACAGAGCTGGGAGGTATCAGAAGGGAGAACATGGAACATAAAGCTCAGCTAATTTTGCAGGAGTGTATTGGCCCACTCCTCTGGATTGTGCTGTCCTGGTATGTGTATTTAAACTGAGACAATCTGAAATTACTGGCTGTCAACTTGTTAAAATAATCACGTTGCCAAGAACTCTATCATTTTGTTAAGCTTCATTTCAGATTTATTGCATTTTTTTTCACCTTTAATGGGACTAATTCAGGGGATGCAAATGTGAGGTTTAGCACACTAGTTCCACTCCCTGCAGTTCATTTAAATTTTCTTTTCATTTGCTTTTGCCCCCCTGCTCTGTCTCAACCAGGGTTCAGTCTGAAGGCATCTAGTGAGAAACTATTCCCTTCACTGAGAGGGTAAGTCTAGGTTGTAGGAGATGGGAAAATGAGAATTAGAGCTCTCATCTATAAACATTCAACAAAGCTTATTTCAACAGCCTCTTCTGTCTTTGTTAGAATAGTTGGAGGTATGCCAACTTAAAAAGCCCTAAACCTGCTTTGATTTAACTTTCACCCAGGTCTTTGTGTCATGTCCTAATGAGGGCCAGAGCTACTTCTGTTTTCCTTATGTGTTGGATAGCACTTTCATACATTGGTGGTGGAACTTGGGTGGGTTTTTTGCAGTGCTGTTGAGTTTCTTTTCCTTGTGTGGGTTGTTAAAATAGCTGTGCTACTGGGAAGACAAACACTTAAAATTGAAAAATATGATGAGGCAAGGGCTGTCAAGTATTATGCATCAATTTTGTACTTTACATGCTGAGGTCCTGACCTACTTGAGGTCTCTAGGTACTTTTGCAGTGTAAGTGTGTAGCAGTGATAAACTGCAGTGTCTGGCAGAGGGATTTGGTGTGCAAGGACACCTGAAAAAACAACCTTTAATCCTTTCCCTGAAATGAGCTGGTTTCCAGGTTTCTATTTTTTCAGAGGGGTTGGACAGGGTGCTTCTATTCAGTGTGTGCTGTCATGATATTCCGTGGTCAGCACCTTGTTTTAATAGTTGTCAACAAAGTAATATTGATGGAGCTGACTTACTGGATTTTTTTTTTCCCCCGCGTGTGTGCCACGTTAATTCTTTGAATGTATTTTTTTCTCATAAGTAATCAATATGCCAGGAGAAGCCCCATTCACCAATAGCATCTGAAAACAGTAAAAAGAGCAGAAGACCAGAAAGCCCCCAGATATCCCTAGACAGCAACAAAAATATGAGCAATAATGTGGTCGAGGGGAGAGCTGCTTGTAGCCAAGGGCACTTGCTAAGAGGGGGACAGATTATGAAAGCTCACCTTTATCTTGGATTTTTGGATGAGGAAAAATGTAATTGTGTTCTCTCAATAAATGAGTGCAGTAGTTATGTTATGTTTTGTTCCTTATGGTATTAAATGCCCTGTTAATATTAATAGTTTTACAGCTTGTCACAAAAGGCCTTGGTGTTTATTCTTGGTTTTCTAGATAGTCTGATTACAGATGATGGAACTAGACAAGCTAAAGGGTCATGGCATTTTAGGAAATGATTCTCTAAATGAATATCTCAAGGACTTTCTAGACTTAGAGGTGTCCCCAAGATAAACTGTTACTGATCTGAGGCCACGGATATGAGTGTTTCTTGCTTATTAAATGACCCAAATGTGAATAGATATGTGTATGAATAAAAGGCTTTGTGGATCAGCACTGGCTGAAAATGTTTCTGAAGTTTGCACGAGTTAAACAGCATTACTGACATTTCTTGACACCTTTTCTGCAATGCCATCTACCCCATTAACAGCATATTTAGGGGATGGACTTGTTTTGGTTCTGTACAATCAGATTGCTCATAAGGAATGTGCATCTTGTTTTCACAGCAGTCATAGAGCAGTCCTCAGGAGCTGACTCACTGCTATTTTGTAAGCAGGGTTTGCCCCTCTGCCTTTTATGCAATTCTGCATTTTTCCATTCCACAGTCCATGGCAATTTAGATCTTAAGTGTGCTGGTGTTAAAAAGCCCGCTTCCTGGAGTAGATCTTATCTCTATGTATGTGATGTGTACTTGGCCTAATTTGATACTAACAAAAGTAATTTTTGATTATTTCACTTTTTTCTAGTTGTGTCGTAATCGTGTTATGTTACAAAAGCAGTTCCCCTGCAGCTAACGTACATGATCATTAACAAACAAGTATTAATGATTTGGGGCGAATTGTATTTGGTCTGTTAGTTATTGTTACAGTGTCACACTTGTAGGGGCTTGTTTTCAAATTTTCCTGCACAATACTTGACTTGAGTTTCAGATTATTTGTCTTGTTCTACTTGCATTTTCACTGAGTTTTGTTATTGGGATGTCGTGGTAGGGTGGGACTGGTAAAAATGGGCCACTGGAAAGATACTGAAGGAAGGCCTTAAAGGTTCCCTACAACTTGAGCATTCAAGTTAGAATTTCTAGTGTGTAGCATACCTTGAATAACACTGGATTCCATTATTGACTTCCAGAATCATTTAAACTCACTCTCACACCTTAGTAACACTTTATTCATGGCAAGTCAGGTATTTTCTTGTGACTTTTTATTGTTTGCTTTTACTTGGCTCAGTTAGATTATTTTTTTCCACATTAGCATCTTTGGAGGAAGTAAAGTGCCAGAAATCTTCAGTGCTGTCATGATTTTTATTTTTTTAATGAAAAGCTTTTCTGAAAATAACTGTCCACCAATGTGTAAATGAAACTTCTCCCAGGTACTGCTGCCTTTGTAATTTTTTTTTATAGCTTTCCTAGGTAAAAGTTGGAAGATCAGATTGTTTTAATTGATGTTTTTGAAAAACTTGTGTGGCTGGAAAACTGACAGTAGTCATGTGAATTTCGTATTACTTCTGCATGGTTAAAATCAACAGCAGCACTCTGGGCTGCTGCTAGAAATACTTCAGAAAAGCCATACAGGAGAGACTAGGGGAGGTAACCCAGCAGAGACTTTTTTCCTTTTCCTCATATTCTCTGGTAGCTCTAAGGCTGAGTATAGTAAAAGGGGAAGATGTAAATCATTCTTAGGGGAAAAGGGTGAAGTGATGCTGGTTTTCCTGGCAGTAGCCAGGAGGCTGCAGAGAGGGGAGAAGCAATAGGAAGCTTTTGTTTCCTGGGTGGGGTTTCACATCTGACACTGGTCAGAGGGAGCCTGATCGAAGGCACCGGGCGGGTAGAACGCAGCACCTTCCCTGGGAGCTGCTGGACTTCAGCCTGGGTGTTCCTGCAGGAAACTCCACCCTCTCCTTCTATCTCTGGTACGTTTTCCAAGCCTTGATGTCGTCTTCTCACTGCTGACAAAAAGTTACATGTGTGGGAGATATGCAAATGTGTTGTAGTGTTCTGATATAATTTTAGCACAGGAAAAGAGCAAGCTCTGTACATAGGTATCACTAACTGAGCTGCAGTCTTGCAGCTGAGTTATTTAGTAGAGCTGTCAAACTTTGAAAAGAGATTTGCATGGATGTGGGGTGCAGGATCAAGTTTGGAATTTTGTAAACTTAAAAAGTAGCTTCTATCAATCCACAGTTCTCTAAATTCCTTCACAGAGAGTAGAAACTGTCTGAATGAGTACAGAAGAATGGTATAATTCAATGACATGATAACTGAGGATTTCTCATTATGTGAAGCCTCTTATTATTTACAGTGTATACCGTCACTGCAAGAATACTGGCTTTGCAATGAATAACTGAGGTGGACTTCAGTGGACTTTATCTTCTCTTGTTTCTCTCAATGTAAAATTCTAAATACCTTTTCCCTTTTTTTCTTTGTGGCTTGGGGTTTTTTTGTGGGCTTTTTTTTTTTTTTTTTTTTGTTGGGGGAGGAATTTTTCTTTCAAGGTATAATGAGGGCTTGATGATCTTGTGGGAGAGGAATGAAACTACTAAAATCCTTTCTCATATGTACAGGGTTAAGTATTACTCAGGAGGGTAATGTTCCAATGGAATTGCAGTCTCCCCATAACAGTTTAGACTTTGGTAAAGCAAGTGGATGAGTCATTGCACGGATTTGATGGCTGAAAAGGTTGATTAATAATTAATTTAAAAACAAGATGCCCTTTCCTCTGTGTCCTCGCTTTCAGCCATTCAAAAGATCATCAGATTCCCACATGTAGTTTAACATTTGAGTACTAGGGACATGTTTACTTTGTCTTTCCCTGAACTGAAAATGTTGCTTTGTCTTTGCTTTTGCTCACACATTATTTATGGAGATATAAATGTCAAATTTGATTCAAGTGCTCTGATGAGGTTACTGCACTTGGAAGGAGCCAAATGTTCCCATTTGGTGGGCTAGGGTTATACTTGCCTCGTGACCTTCTGAGATACACTGGTATACCAGGTACTTCATGGGTAATGGCATTCCTGATTTTCAGGAATTTTCACATACACGTTCTTTGCTATTCCTCAGTAAACGTTTGTCAGTCAAGGATTTGTATTTCTATAGGTTTGCATTTGTGCTGCATGTACCTAGAAACCTATGGGTTTCTAATAGGATAATGGATTCAGGGTGCTTTCTGCCTTTATGCTGGGATAGTGATAAAAGTAAAGATGCTGCTGACTGCAGTGTAACCCTGGAAGGATGTAACCCTCAAAATTAGCCCTTTGAGTTCAGTTAAATTAGCATAAATAATGTCTATTTGAGAGGGGTTCAACAGCAGTAGGTCAGAGATATGGGGTCAATCAAAACCAATCCATGAAAGGCACAGAAGCTTCGGCAACCTTTTGGATCCTTTAAGGTGAATTGATACCCTCTTGAGTGCTCCTATCTGGGGCAGATCTTTGATACAAGATAGGTCTTGTGACTCTGATGTTAGAAGAGGTGATAACCTGTGTTTTGTCTTTTTGGTTAACTAAAAGCATGCTATGTGCAATCCTGGGCAATTTAGGTACTGAATCTTGAATATTTAGTGCATGGTGAACATACATCAAGACATCTGTTTGCTGACAGTGTACAAAAAGCCACTGTTGAAACTTTCATTTTTACTTATTTGTTATTTACTTATTTGTTAAGTGAAAGGTGAATGAAAATGTGCAATAATCTTACCTTGAGCTGTTGCTATCACTCATAATTTAAACCTGAAATGCTTCACATTTTCAGTGTAATGATCCTCTTAATCATTAAATTCTGAACTTGGCTTGGCTGTAGTCTTCTGATCAGGCTTCTGTAAAAAGAAGAAGGCTGCCAGATATTTGGTACCAAGATGTAGCTACAACCTTCTGGTGCTGGTGTTTCTGACATTGCATTTTGTCAGATATGTAAGGTGCAGCAGCTGACACCTTGCACTTTACAAAGCCTCAGTCTTTGAAGATCTGCCTAAATTTTCCAGCCTGCAGATAATGAAATACTTTGGCCTACATTATTTTACTGTAGTCAAAAGCTAAGATTTAGTTGCACTGCTTTACAAATGCTGTATAATTGTTACTGCATATTGCAGAGTTACTATGAGTAGGGATTTTGGCCTTTGCAAGGATAGCATTTGGGTTAGACTTCAGGAAGTTTTGTAAAAAGAGGTTGTTTCTTGGCCTTTGTGATAAAATCACCATTTGCCTGTGCACAGAATATGGAACGAGAAAGCTCTCCCTCCCACTACCTATTTAATTTGTGTTAAAAGCACTGAAAGTAGGAAATGTGGAGATGAGATTTTAGCTGCAGGGAAGAATATGTAATCTGATTTATAAAACTAGATCTTCTTGAATGCTTGTTTTACTCCAGCAAAGCCTTCTTTGGTAAACGTCATGTGCAGGATTGAGTGGGTGTTCACCTGCTGGTTTGTCGGGAGAGGAGGACAGGAAAGCAGTTTGCTCTTGAGGGGTGCTGGGAAGAAGTGGATGATTTCACAGCCTGAGGTATATAAAACTTGCTCTGGTGTCAGTATGGGCAGTGGAATTTGACAAGAAGTGGGAGGGGAGAAGTGTGTGTGTGACTAGGGTGATACTTTGTGTTCTGGAAGGAAGAAGCAGGGTCTGGAATTCATAGTTTGACATTTTTGATTGTGGGAAAGAAGCCAAAGGAAGCTAGTGGGTGTCGGGACATGACTGATTTGCTCCAGTTTACAAAGTAGGTGTGGACAGCAGAAATCAGAAGGACAGCAAGAAATCACCATGATTTGTTTTAGCTGAAGGGGCAAAAAACAGCCAATGGAATGGTCACCCAAGGCACCCTGAGCTGCTCTAGGTACTGATGCTGGAGCCTGGCAGTGCAGCTGTTTCCAGCTCACAACTTGAGAGCCACTTTGCTCTGAATTACTGCCATTGGGAACATCCTAAGGCAGAGAAGTCCCTGAAGAGAAGCAGTTGCAGTTCCATTGGCTTTTTCTCTGGGATCACTGTGGGGACCCCTGGATGAGTGAGACAGGGGTCAGAGATGGATTGGTGTTTCCTCCAGGCCTTATCAGATTTGCCTGCGGAGAGAGATTTGTGAGTTGAGCAATGGTGCTGTAAGAGGATTCCAAGGCAGAGCGGGTGAATCTGGCTACTGGAACTTGTCCTAAGGAGCCAGACTCACCAGGGCAGCGTGCCTGGGTGTCTTGGTCCAGAGCCTGTGGAGTTAACATACACAAAGTATGTGGCTGGGCAATCCTTGTGCATTAATTTTGGTAACTTTTGTAAGGTATCTCCTGTTAATTACCTCGCTGTTGAATACGTGAAAAGTAAGATTGGGATGTTTTCTCTTTCTATTAAGCTGAACTAGAAATAGTCCCTATGGGTTTTGAGGCTTGGACACAAGAACATTACTTATCATGTGGTGTCACATCAGCTGAAATCCTCAGACAGTAAGGCTGCTGGGTTTCCCGACACTTGCCTTTCTCCTAGTCTGTCACAATTCTTCCACCATTCACGCTGGCATTTCTTGTGTGTTTGGGTTATGGGTTACCCCCGTAACAAAGCTTGTGAAACATGGCAGTCTGTGAAAAATAGGTCTGTAATGTTCCTTCAGCTTTTCCAGTGGGCTAATTTTTCACATGTACATTTGCATTAATAGCAGCTGGCTTCTAGTTAATAAATACAGTGCCCTGTGAAATTAATGGGTTATTAGGGTTGGATGGGTTTCTATGGTGCCCTTAGTGCTGCAGCTTTCACTAGCTAGCTGTGCCTTTGCTTGTGTGCACAGCAGAGTTGTTTACATGTTAGGAATATGCTAGAGGCAAGGAGAAAGGAACAGCTTTAATGTGATGCAGCTTAGATGCTCTGTGGGGGAGGCCTCAGAATTGTTCATAACAGGATCAAATGTCAATCAGTGTTTCAAGAAGAATAAAGTTACTGTTTATGAGAAAATTAAAGAATAGTATATTACATGCTTTTTCTCCATCTATTTTTGACCCTGTCTAGGAAAATGTCCTTCTCCTGTGGTTCTCTTGAACCCTGTGAGAGTATCAGTGATGCCTAGGAGAAGGATCTGTGCAGATCTCTCCTTTTGGCTCCAGCCACTCCTCTGGGCTGCCTTTGGTAAGGAAACAAGTAATATGCCAGCCAGCTTCTTTCAGCTCTTGCATGGAAAGCCTGGTGATCGTGTTGCTGAGGATGCTGGTGGAACATTGTGGTTGCTATTAAATTTCTTCTACAGGCACATCTGGGGATTTACTGCTCTATAGAGTAAGAAAACAGTTACTCTGACATCAAGCCATGAACATGAGAAAATGGCTTCTCCCTCATTGCAAGGGAGGATAGAGAGAAGTGGAGAAGAAAACAGCTGAAAACCTCCTCCTCTCCCTCCAGAGCTATTTTTTGCCAGTGACAGAGAATGGTGGGATGAGCAAAGCTGATCTATATCTGCAGCAGGCTGTGGCTCTGATCTGAAGATGTATCCCCAGGAAAAAACAATGAGAGCTTAAGCTGCGGGGGTGGGAGCATCTGAAGTCAAAGCACTTCTCTGCTGGTTCTGCACCTGCAGTTTCTGTTCCAAGCTGCTTTGCATTGTAGGCAGGTGATGCTTAAAATTTGTCAGGAAGGGGCTATCACATTTTGTCTTAGATGATGCCCCATGTGTCAAGCTGTTAGGGCAACAGGCTGTGGTCTGGAAGAGCAGCTGGGGAATGCAGCTTGGGGAGAAAGGGTAGGGATGGGGAGGGAAGGGCTGGAGAGGAGTCAGGGATAATTGTGTCAGAATAAAAGGCTTTTCAAGCCTGGGCTAGGTGCCTGCTAGAAATGCTATTCTAAAACCTTGCAAATACACAGTCAGGAATTTCATTTGCCAGAAATCAAGCTTTTCTGATTGTGTGGCTTCTTGCATTCTTAGAATGGTTTGGTGTTGAACCAGTGTCCTGATATGTTGTGTTGTCTGAGCCTGCCTCCCAAGGGAGGTATTTTGGACAGTTACTCCCAAGTAAATTCTGTGTGTCATTCTGGAGTTAAGGGCTTGTCTTCACATGCCATTAGGAAATCCTTCAAGTCAGCTGAAGGTGTGAATTTAAAGTGAACTGCTTCAACTGTTCTACATCTTTGAGGCAGAATAATTGAGAGTTGCTCTGATTCTGAAGAAGAGCATCTGAAGAAGGTCTCAAAGAGTTTAATCAAATCAGTTTTTTAATTTGCATGGTTTTTGTCTTAAGAGTTAATCCAAAGTGCCTTATGCAGACAAAGCCTCAAAGTGGATTATATTATATGGGAAGGCTCTTCTTAAGGATTTGGGAGGGTTGATGTAGATGTATTACTAGTCAGGAATAGCACTTGTATTTTAAAGTCACCTTGTACTTTCATCTGAATTCATTTTTCAACCTTCTGACTCTGCTAACCTTAAGCAGAAATTATGAGAGGATGTGAACTGACTTTAGTCTTTGCAATAGACCTTTAAAATGCTGCTCATGGCATCCTTAAAGCTGTCACTAGCCATGTAATGACTGAAAATTTCAGTTGAAACTTCTAGTTCACATATTTAATCTTTTATAGTAAGTGAAATGCCCTTTAGTGGATAAAGCTGCTGATTTCTTCTGAATTTTTTTAAGCTGATGGGAGGAGGGTGAAGGAAGTTAGAGGAGTACAAGCTCTCTGAGCAAATCTTGGAGTTCCACCCCAAACTGAAATTCTTCCCATCCCATACAAAGTTGTTTTTTCAGATGTGTGTATGCAACAGGGACCTTTACCAAAATCTGGGTAGTAGAAAAAGGCTGAATGTTCTGTTATTATCTGAGGCTTTTGGCAGTCTGCATAGTTGTGTTTACCTCAAGCCTGAGAGAAAGGGACGGAGGAATCTGGCACAGGGGTTGTGCACTTCGGACTGAACTGTGTGTGCAGACTGGCAGTTTTGAATATTTGCTGCTTAATTCAGGAAGAATTTGTTAGAGAAGTTATGGACAGAGCTTTCTATTTAGCATTTCAATGTATTGCTACAGTCTTTTTTTCTTCCTTCTTTACTTCTCTTCCTTTTTTAATAACAAGAGGAATGTCTGAATTACTGTAGCTATTTTTCCTTCGTCATTTTCAGTTGTGCAAAATAAGTTGCAGTGGCTGATGTACAGCAAGAACACAGATTATTGCCTTTTCAGTTACTGAATGCAGACTTGTGAAACAGAGTAGGGAATTTCTAATTTAATTAAATTCATGCAAGTATGTGTTTCAGCCGCCATGTGAGATTAAGTAGAAAGGTCCATAATGTATGTTGAACTGCAGAATTCCATCTGTAGACTGCTACTGCCATGCTTTCAGAACACAGAATAGATCACCGTGTGGGGATAGTTAGCATATTATTTAAATAAGGTTGTGAAAATTGAAGGTTCTGAATGTTTTTCTTACTGTTGAGGCAATTATAAAGTCGAATGTTGTTACTTCCTTGCTGAATACTTTTATTGCCCTCTGAAAGACTTGGTTCTAGAGACTAAGGACTGATTCTGCATGAAGTTTTAATTGACAGGATGGGCAAATCCAGGCAGAGCACAGATGCCTTCACCTTGGGCAGATGAGGGATGTTGTTTCTGCACTCTTGAGTGCACATGCTTTGCGCTGCCTTTCTTGGCTGAGGAGCAGTTTCTGTGCAGTGTCCCACTGGGGCCAGACTGAGGTGAGCTCATTTTGCCTTGTTCATCAAACAAGCAGCAGGTGGCTGGGCTGTGCAGAAGCTGTGAACCTGAGTGAGGGTCAGGCTGGTGGTGGGAGTCTGAATCTGTACACTATCCAGTCTGCTTGACTTACCAGTTTGGTTACTTGGTAAATTCCTCATCTTTACAGTCAAGGACTAGATTTTGAGGTGCTTTTTAGAGATGTCTGAAATGGCTGATCAGTAAATGGTAGGTTTGTTTCCCTTTGTGCACTCTGGTTAGTTTTGTTGCCTCCAGAGTGCTGAACATCCTGTTGGCATCATGGAAAGATGTTCATGGAAATTTAGCCCACTGCAGGTCAATTCTTGTTTCAGGTCTTCAGCTGACAAAGCTACTGTGGACTTTGTTATCACACAGAAGTTGGTTGGTTGCCATGGGACCATTGAGTGTGACCCATTTATGTAAAGGATAGGCAAACAGCAAACAGCCCCAAAGAAATTGCACTTAATGCTGCAAAAGAGCATATTTGTCATCACAGAGAACTCAATGTCCTTGTAGGGAAAAAAAAAAGGTGAATGGAAAACAGATCTTTGTAAGAAGCTACTAAATAGTCCAAAATCTGAAATTCTGGTTTTAAGAAAGAAGACATCTACACTAACAGCCCTCTGATTTCAGGACACATCTAGAGATTTAAAAGAAAAGCCAGTAATTAAGGGGAAAGTGGATATGTGAAGTTAGAAGTTAAGGAAGTAAGTTAAAGAATTAACTGAATATTTTCTACAGCTCATCTGTGTTAGAAATCATTCAAATTACTAGACAGAGATACTAAAGTAGCTCATGCAAAAAAAGTATAAATATTTGTTAATACTCTTCCATATTTGGGAAGGTGTAGAATGTGATACCATCAGTGCAATTCCAACAGAGAATTAAGTCTGATTTAAAAGTCTGTAGGCATGCAGACAGTTTTCAATAACTGTTGGTCTTGGGGGTCTTAAAACCAACTGTGCTGGAATAGACAAGGAAAGAGTGGGAGACTGATTTAATCATAATCCAGCTGGCTTGAAATTATCAGTCACCAAAATACTGAAAAAAATTAAAGCACTCTGAGATGTAGTAAAGCTATATCTTCAAAGGCATCTGCTGCAAGGGGGATGGAGACAGTTCAACCCATTATGGTCCTCTGCTACTCCACAGCTCCTTCCAAGTGCTGTCTCCCGTTCCCTCTCTCAGCAGCTGCACAGTAGTCAGTGAGGACTGCTGTGCCCCTTGGGGACTCCTGTCCTGACATGTTACTGCTCTGTGATACTGCAAAAGTAAACGAATTAAGAACTAACTGATGTTTGAAAGTTAGTCACTTGTGGTGAATCACTGTCAAACAGGAATGCTTCTAGAAATATTGTTTTAAGGATTGAGGTGAGGGCATATTCCATTGAACCTTTTCATCAAGTAGCTAGAGACAGGGGGCAGGATCTGTACTGGTAGAATTGGCAGGCCATATCACTCCAGGCAGTGTGGTAAACAAGGACAAAGCAGCTTGGACACCAGAATTCACACAGCCTGGTGAACTGTAACAATCAAAGGTGCAATTTGATATAATCTTGTAATATCATGGAGCTTGCAGGTGTTGCGCTTCAGTATAGTGACAGAATAGGAGCTTGGAGAGACAACTGCTTGGGGTACAGTGAGTCAACTGCTGGACATGACTGCTGTCCTGCAGGGCAGCAAAGGGGCATAGCTGGGGGTACGAGGGGCAATGGGAGAAGGAAGGTGAATTGTGTACAGTTCTGATATCAAGAGGAGCCTGTTGAGAATGGCAGTGAGTTCACATAAATCGGAACGTATTTGAAGGCTGACTGGTGTTCCACAAGGCGAGCCTGAAAGGCTCATTCTGTTGCTGGGTTTGTTGTTTCTTGATAGATAAGTGGAGGAACTTAATAATTGGTGGGAAACACCTTCTGAAGGAGAGCGCACTGAAGGCTAAAATGCAAACAGAAACAGGCATGACACAGAACTGATGGCTGGGAGCTGCAATCAGGCAGTTGGAAATAAGTGCATTTGTAATGGTGAGAGAGCATGAGTGTTAGAACAAATAAATAACAGAGGAAAGTGGTGAACTCCACCCAAAATGTTCCCAGAGCTGAAAGATTTTCTGGAAGTGTCCTCTGTGCTAAATACAGGAATTATTGAGGGTAGTGGTATGACTTCAGTAAGTCATAGATGGGACTATACAAACCTGCAAACCAAACCTGCAAACCAAACTCTTCTTCGCATGTGCTGCATAGTTGAGCTGGCCTCTCTGCTAGAAAGTGTGTGTGTGTGTATATATATACATATATATATATATATATATCGTGTGTGTGTGTATACTTCAGGAGAGGCATGTACATGGGTGGTGCCTCTTGGCATGAGATACGTAGCTCCTTTGTTAAATATTTCAAGGGCAACTGAAGGAACTGGAATCCACAAGTGGTGACCAAGAGTTTCCTAACCACGCATGTGGTTCTTCATGGACTCTAACTGGGAGACATGAGTGCATTTCCACTCTGCTTATGCTAGGAAATAATTGCTGTCTGCAGGGCAGACTAACTTGTGTGTAATGCTGTCTGAACTCTTCTCACTCTGGAACTGACCTTTCTTGCATATAACCAGTTTTAGAGTCTTTGTGCTGCTCTTCTCTTGCAAAGCAGCAGCTTAGATCTTTCTGTTCCTCTTCTTCAAGGTGCATCTAAAAGACTGTTGAGGAAAAGTAGAATGAAATGGAGTAAGTGCAGCAGCAGGCTCACTAGCAATGAGTTTATGAGTAATGTTTGGGGGGGTTGGGGAGTTGGGTGTGGTTTGTTTTTTTTTCTTTTTTAAAGTGGACAGTTAATTTCTGAAACTCACTGCTACACGATACCGTTACGGATAAGAATTGATAGGATTCTGGGAAGGATTAGACACCCAGGAAATTATTTCTTTAGTTTCACATAAATCTATATGATTCTGTTCTGGACTTAAAAAGCAATTGGTAACAGTGGGGTCTAATGTAGTGGACTGATTATTGTATAGCAGTTTACTAGGAAGCTCCTTTTGCTGTATCTGTTTCTAGCTACTTTCACAACAGGAACTGGTGATTCAGTTCTGTTTCTAAATTTAATATGAGAAGGAGCATAATTCAGGCTGAAGGAACACTGAGGGTGTGTGTATGATGGGGAGGTGGTGATAAAGGGAGAACGCACCCTGTGTGCTAAAATGTGTCATTGTGCCTCTGATTGCAGGGCATACATGCTGATACACAAACAGAATATGCATGGATCAGAGTAGCAAACTGCTTTTTGAACACTCAGCTTTTCAGTGACAATACTTGTACAGTATTTCTCTGTTGTATTAAAGTAATTGATCTGCAGGGAAAATGAAGCATCTGTGAGGATTGATACTATCAGAAGCGGAGAGAGAAATAGAGCCAGGAGATTTAAGTTATGGAAAGAAGGTTTAGCTGTATTTTTGTCAGGCAGAAGTATTCCTTTTTAATTACCTCTTGACACTTGTTTTGGAGAAAGCTTCTCTCTGTTCTTAAATGAAGAGTTACAGATGCTGTAATCTTCATTACTTTTTTCTTTTCCCTTTTTCCCTTCCCAAGGTTACATGTAGGTGAGACAGGCACACCCAGAACTTTATTTGGTGTGACAGTTGCATCTGGTAAATACAAGTGGGCAGAAGGTGTTGATGGGAAGGTGAAGGTACAGGCATAATGACTGTGAGGGCTGTTCCACTGTTGCTTCCCTTTCATGGTTTCCAGGCCCCGGGGTAGCTGCTCAGCACTGTTAGCAGTGTATGCCTCAGTGTGCTCTTGAGTTGTCACTTGAAGAGCAGAGAGCTCCTCTGTGTTTGTCACTGTGTCCACACAGAAACACATGTACATGATCAAAGAAAGAAGGTAAACTCTGCATGGGTCTTGTAACCCACGTCTGTCCATCACCCAGGTCTTGGTGGAAAGCAATCTGCAGGATTACAGAACAAGAACATGAGAAAAATGGTGATGTAGTTAAAGTTATAAAACTAGAGCAGGTTCAAAAGATGAAGCATTTTAGCTTTGCTGTCCTTGTAGATGGGAACGTTATTTTGTTGTCACACCATTTGTGGCCCAAAGATGGGGACCAGTGAGCAGACTTGCTTTGAATTTCTTTGCAAGGATAAAGGAATACATCAGCCCTACCTTTACAGGCTGCCTTTCTAGCTTAATGTAGCACTAGTCTGGCAAAGAATCAAGTAAGGATACTGGACTGTGAACAGAGGAGAACACGATGTTGAAGTCATAAATGCTATGAATTGGCTCTTAAGAGCTGCATCAAGAAACACAGTGAATTGTGATATTTTGTGGCTTTTGTATGACTGCCATATTTTTCCCTGCATGCAGTCATTCCAACACAAGTAAAATTCTTTGTTGTAGAAAAGCTAAATATTTTTGAATGCTGAGTCTGAAACACAGATGATATACTGCAGCAAAAGACTCTCATGGGATGTTTTTACGAGATGGCTTTTATTTGTTAAATGAGTTTTCAGTAGTTCCTCAGTACATGCTATTGTATTGTTTGTGTGATGTCTTAGAGTGTCACTAGTCTGATCTGGACTGTGATGACTGAATAAATTGCATCATTTGCTGACTGTGGAAAGATGGCTTGATCTGTAAGGCACATTTGTGTATATGTGCATTTTGTAATGTAATAGTAATCATAAATTAAAGATGTTCAGTTAATGCCAAATACGAGCTGTATTCATAACTCTTGCTGTTCTTGTCTACCCACAGGAGTTCCAAGAGTCAGAGGGGATCATAGAGGAAACTGAAGCTGCTTTTGTATTTTAAGGGGGGGAAGGTAATGAAATAAGTTATGTCCTCTAAGACATCTTGAAAATGGAGACTTTTAAGTGGTCTTTGGGCTTCTACCAAGGAGCATGCTGCTGGCATTTAGGTTTTGTGCATTAGAGGAAATAAAACACTAGAAATCCCTTGGCTTTCATCCACAGAGAAATAGCTATACTTTGCTGCTGTGTTTGGCCATGTTGTGTTTTGGCAGGGTTATGGTAATTTATAATTTTATGTCCTGTGGGTTTTCAGTGACTTAGAATTACTAAGAAGAAGTAGTTTGCCCGGAAGTGGTTGGTGAGATGGTGTTACAGTTGGCAGGGAGACCTCCTCTAGGAGTTGGAGGATCAGACCCTGTAGTGTGTTGTGGCTTTGACAGTGACAGATGTCACAGAGGAGGACTGGAGAAAACTACAGGAGCTGGCTGTGGTGTTGCAACGTGGTTGATTGTTCCTTGCTGATCCTTGCCGTGGATGATAGAGGTGTAGACCTTGTAATTAAAAAGCTCAAGTGCAAGTCTCATTGGGAAAAGTTGAATATTTTATGTTAAAATGATTATGATTTTGCTCATTGCTAAAAAACTTCCAATTTTGGGTCTATGTTATAGTGAAGATTTATTGAGATCTCTGTTCAAATTGCAGCTATTCACAAACAGCAACTTAGAGGCAAGAAATCATTTTATGTAACTTAATTTCAAGTGGTGCCATCCTCACATTATTTTTTTTGTTAATTGAAGGCAATAAAGATTCTCTAATAAATGAGTCATAATAGCATTATTGCTTTTATTTATATAACTTGAGATCTTGTAGTCTAATCCTGTTGGCCTTTACCTCCATCCATGACTGTTTTAATTTCTGATGGGGATTTTGTTTCTGTTTTAAACCAGTTCATGATTACTCATTTCATACAGTCGGTTGTTTCTCCCCCCTTCAGGGGTAGAAGTAAAACTTTATTTACATCTTGCTTCTCGTAATTTGACAAAACAAAGATCAATGAATAGGGCCGGCTTCAGCAAGTGAGTCTATGCAGAGCATTAAGGAGCACTATACACAGATCAACTGTGTGTGGGAAACTTGGCTAAACTCTCAAAAGAAGAATTCCAGTAAGTGCAGAGAAATGGTTTTGCTTGTGAATTGCACACCTGCATGGAAATACCAAAATTCCCTGATACTTTGTATCTTTCAATAATACATTTGTTCAGTCACTTTTCATAGTAGAGTTGTGTGGTAAGGAGTAATTCCAACACACTGCCAATACTTGAAAACTTTTTTTAGGATGACTTTACTTTGTGATTATCATGAGGTCAAAGTGCTGCTAATGTAGAGAATAAAAGATTTATTCCAATTTCTAGCCCATGGCAGAAACTTAAAGATTCTTCCTCATCATAACTGGTCAGTCTTGAAACTCTGCCTTCCTCAAACACTCTGCTGTATGAAATCTGATGCAATTCAACTGAATTTTTGGGCCATAATCCTTTTGAAACAGGATGACACACTGTATAATGCAGTAGGGCTTTGGGGTAGATTAGGGAATTGATCCTTTTATGCACTATAAATATCAAGTCCTAGCAGAGTCTAAGTCAAAAAAATCACTTTTTTTTTTTGTTTGTTTGTGTCAATTTGAAGAAATTGACCAAGGCACAGGAGCTGGAGATGCAAGGCACACAGAACATCCAATTCAGGTGTTGTGGAAGGTAGTGAGTGGCATCTGTGAGACAGACAGTGTGTCCCTGCTGAGTCAGGAGCAGGATTGTCAGTGCTCTGTCTCATACAGAATGCTTTAACCCAACAGGCAGCACAGTAAGCTATTAGCCATGTTTCAAGAGTAGGCTGCAACAGCAGTGCCTGCTTATGAGTGGTGAGCAAGGATCCAGCTTTGGTATTGTGATCCAGGGCTCTGTCACAGTGAATGTGGACATGGCTGTGTCCATATGCAAGAATTTAGAGCTCACAGCAGTAGCACATCACCTGCCTTTTCAGAGTCACCATTTTGGGTCTTACCTTCTAGGTCAGTTGGTGCTATGTGTGGGTGTCCCAAGCTTAGTGATGAGAGAGAAGTACTTCATCTGCCTTCCTAAAGCAAATCTGTTCTTGGGAAATTGAAACCAGTGCAGGCTTAAAAGAATAATTTAAATTTTCATTAATCCAAAGTTGCTTGGTGGTTTTATATCTTGAGAGAGGGTTTTTCTTTTAGCCTTTGAGGAACTTGAAACTGAGATTAGAATTGCTGTTTAGTCTAAAAGGAGAACAAAAACTATAGCTGAGTTCTGGGCCTTGATAAAATTTCTGTTATTTAAAAAAAAAAAACGTACCTCAGGCATGATTTGGCAGGCAGAACTCTTGGTCAAAGACAGGCTGTTACAAAACTTTATCTTAAATGGATGGTTT
The DNA here is from genome assembly GCF_027579445.1 of Ammospiza nelsoni. Taxonomy (NCBI): domain Eukaryota; kingdom Metazoa; phylum Chordata; class Aves; order Passeriformes; family Passerellidae; genus Ammospiza; species Ammospiza nelsoni. Next base: position 20,819,061 of record NC_080641.1, on the reverse strand, counting down.
CAGTCTGGCCATGACAAATCCTAAACTCTTGACTGATGGCTGATGGGTATGTAGTCATGTGTATGTTATTATTGTACACCCACATGCATGGGCAGTTGTCCAAGTGTGTGATGAGATAACGGGAAAATGTAAATAAAGTGGTTGGCTAGTTGTCCTAATGTTCTTGAGTAGATCCTTGTGAAAATAATGCCAGTCAGACTTACAAATAGGTCTGTATGGAAGATGACTTGTGTTCAGCTATGACGTGATACAGGTCACTGTGTGGGAAATTGTGGCCATTTTGTGTTTTATTTTGTGTTGAGTCAACAACCTGAAATGCAAACCAAGAGCTCAGATAATCCCTGCTGTCCCTGGTAGTTGCAGGATGTCTCCAGGCTCCCCTGTCCTGGGAAGGGTGTTTGCCACCTGATCACTGAGAGTGCCTGAAGATCTCTGCATGCCTGGGAGGAGAACCCTGTAGTTGTTCACTCTCTCACCATCACCACTGCACCAAACTGGTGTTTTCTGGTGTTGTTACCAGATAGAAACTCATTTGCTCTGTTGGTCCTGCTTCGTGTGTAGGTGATGCCTAGTCCATCACACGTGCCTGTAGAAATACTGCTTCATGTGATGTTAAGAGTTTGCTTGGGACAAGTTCTTGTTCTGCTCAGGGCAGTCAAGGGGCTGGACTGCACCTCTTTCTGAAAGCCTTGCATTATGCTTGATGGAAGTCACAGTGAGAGCCAGGATGCTGAAATCACTGATGTACTTGCACAAGCTCAGACTTTCCGTTTCCATTTTTTGTGAGATCTTGGCATGTTGGTGGAAGGGCTAGAAGGTGATTTAGAAGGTAAGGACCCTTCCTCTGCCAGGTCAGTATGATGTAGTGCTGTGTCCTGAACTTGCCTTGCTGGTTATTCATGCTTGCACAGAATCTCCTGGGGACCTGGCTGGGCCCTGCTGAAGGATGTGAAAATTGCTTACAGCGGCAACAACAGGACCTGATTGTTGTGTTTTCCTCCAGTTAGAAGGCACTCTGCTTTTACTTCTGTAGCAGCTGGGGAGCAGCTATTGTGCTACCGTTAAGTGATGTGAAACTTGCTAAAATGAGTTCAAAAGGAGAGCACCTGGGGTAAGGGGAAGCTGCCCGCCAAATAAAAAAGCTGCCTCTGCACTGATTTTCTGATGTCACCATCCAAGCAGATGTTGGCTGTAAAAGTCAGACAGTGGCATGGTACATGAGTGAAGTTGGCTGCCAAAAACTTCATTGCAAGTGCGTGTGGAAGCCTGGAGTAATCATGGAAAAGTCCTAAGTGCTGGAGCAAGAGTGGTGTTGTCTGTAAATGGGATTGAGTAAAGTGTCTCTTTTCTGTATTTTTATTTTACTTGAAGTGTACACTCAGCTTCATTATCTATTTTAAGACAAATTTGACTGGAAAAGAAAGCTTCATTGTCAATTTCAATGGAAAGGTAGGTCTCAAGAGCTGTTACATTTAGTGCCTTACTTTTTAGATAGCATCATCTTCAAACCAGTGTGAAGGAGTACTGCTAAGTATATAGGAATGCTGTAATTGTAAAGGGATTTATTGGCACATAATGTTAAGCCTTCTCAAAGATTGCAGCGCATTAAAACGTTAAATTTGATTATACTTTAATCAGGCTGTTATTCCACTTTTTTTATCTTTTTCTGGAAGCCTGAGGGAGTTTGGTTTTTTGCTTTGAATGTTACAGCCACAAATGCTTATCATTGCCTAACAAATAATCACTTTTAGATTGTGAGCCTTCAGGGGCAAGGGTTGTCTGCCCACTCCCTGCTGGAGGGCCCTCAGTGCAGAGGTTACTGTTCCAGCTGGAGCATTTGAGTCAAATCATAATACAAATTTAGCAATAGTAAATATTTAAATTGCAGGTTGTATGGATCTGTTAGTGCTGGTGAATCGCATCAAGCAATACAATGGAACCTTACTGAACGTTTTGGCAGAGCTGAAAACTTGCTTCTTGTTAGAGAAGGAATGCTGTAATCACTGGTAGGACAGCAAGTCTTGGAACATTCTTTTTGTTCTTAAGGCAGTGTTTTGAATGGTGTTTTGAGAAAATAAAGCTTAAAAAGGAAGGAGGTGATCTGAACTCATCAGCAAAATTTCAAAAGAGCTCCCAAAAATGTGTTGAAGCGCAATTTCTTTTTATGTCAAAGTACTGAAGTACACACCCTGAACCAAACAATTATGGACTAGATGGACTAAGCAAATAGCTTATCTCTTACAGAAAGCAGCTTAAGTTTAGAAGAGGAAAAAGAATTATAGTAAACTTAAATAAATCCCTTTGAGGATAAATGCTGCTTCAGCTGCAGGCATTTTTCCTGGCATGAAACCACTGGAGGTTCAGCTATTGGAAGCTTGGCAGGAATGTGGCAACATTAATAACTCATCCTTCATCTGCTGATCAGAGTTTTATGTGAGAATCATCATTGTTACCCATCTGGCAGGATGTGTGAGGTGTAGGAGATCTCTGTGCTTGATAAAGAGCAGGTAGGGTTGGCAGCAGGCTGGCAGCTGTGTGTGCTGCCTGCCCTGGCTCGGGGCACACATCGTGCTCAGGGTGTCAGGGGCTGCTACCTCGAGTGGTTTCTGAGACATGGTTTACAGCTGGACCTTGGCTTGAGCAAGGAAGTATCCCCTTCTCCCTGGGGATAAAAGAAGCTGTGTGACATTTAAGTTGAAGCAAAGTTAGACAGTTGTCCCATAAAGAGTGGAGAGACTGTGTTTGAAAATTGAGGGTGCAGCCTATTTATTGAGCTGTAAACTAGCATTTTAATTTTTTAATCAAAGCAGCAGAGTGAGTAAAAGGAAAGGTGGACTTGGAGTGTGTTTTTCCATATCCTGATTCTCAGCTGGATTTAATGCACCTTCCTACTGCTCTTGCTAGAGAAAAGCTCTTAGCAGAAACAGAGGAACTCTGATGTGTGAGTAGGAGGCTTGTGTTTACATGTAGCTTCTTGTGTCACTGGGCACTTTTTTGTGTGTTTGCATATGTGTAATTTGCTTTTGTTATTTTAAGTTTTTAATATACGTGTGACCTTTCCTGGTTTGCTTTTAGCTAATGGGTATAATGAAAGTGCCACTGCAGATATTTGAAACACAGTAGCTTGTATGTGTGCAAATCTTTATGAAACTTCTGTTCAACATGTAACCCAGAGAGAGTCACTGCGTTTGCAGGCTGAAGAGATGAACCAGCTAAGATAGGGAACAATGGAGCCTGTTCTTTAGTTAAAGGAACTTTTTGTCTGTTCTTGGCTCTAGATCTCCATGAGGATGCTGTAAATGTTCCAATTCAAGGTTGCTCACATGTCCATTGAAATAAAAGGAAGGAGAAAGTATTCATTGAAAATCATTTACTTCAGTTACTCAGTAAACCTGCTTCCATATGGATGGGAATGCAGTTTAGAAATTAAGTAAAATAAGACTTTAGTACCATGAGCTAAGGTACTAGAGAGAGTTAATTTTGCCCTGAAGAGGGGCTATTAAAATCTGCAGCAGAGTGAACTTCAGCAACACATTTCCTTCTCTTTGGTAGGCATTCCTCCTTATTCCTATGGTATGTTTAGGGTGTGCAGTTAGAGCTACTAATACATTCTGTAATAAGATTTGTATCTTTACATTCTGTGGCTTAAAATCACCAAACTATCAGCTCCATGTATGCCAGGTTCAATTTCTTACCACTTTGAAGTTGCCCTAGTTCCAAGTGGGTTTGGAAGGAGGAGACAGAGAGACTGGCAGTGTGTGTGGCTGTGCATCGGAGAAGAGTATTTTTCAGAGGAATTGCATGAGTTTGAGTGATGTCTCTATCTGAGATAAAGCAATTTTGTGTAACAAGCTTTGTAGCCATGTGGACTTATTTATGTAAAAGGAAATCTGAATAACTTGGATGTAAACCATTTTTTACTGTTCTGTTTTTCAGATTTCTAAACTGAAAAGGAAATAAAAGTTTGTTACATTTTTTACTTTTTTTCTCTCCCAATCCTTTAAATTTATTTTTAATTGTATTGCTGGGTTGTTTTTAGTGATAAAAAACAGCCTCTAGGGACAAGAGTTACCAGATGTGCTTTATTTTGGTGCAGCTTGCTTTTGCAACTTGATAAATTCCCAAAGTGCTCTGGTTAGTAGAAGTGCCAGATGTTTACTGTGTGTTCCTCTACTTCTGGTAGTGGTCATGAAAACACTGCAGAAACCTCATGGCCTAAAAGATAGGGGAACAGCAGATTTAGAAATGACAAAAGGATTAAATATTTACAGTTGAGAGCAAGCAGCTGTTGGTTTATTGTGTGGTGTAACTTCTGATTGCATTTTACATCCATGCCATTGCAGGTTAAATGTGCTTCAGTTGTGTCTGCACTTGAGTAAAAGTGCTTGGTGTTAAACTTCCTGCACACACAAGCTGGGTGTCGTTTCAAGATTGCTGCTCTGGCTGTTTTGGGAATTCTGTGAAATGAAATCCTAAGTGTCTGCTCACTGTCGTTTCTCTCTGGCTAGGTGAAACAGAAAATGCTGTTGCAGATTTGGTTACTCAGCCCTGGCTCTGTGACTTTGATCGCTGGGAATGTGCTGCCTCAGATAAAAGGAGGATGAATTGGCATTGCATAAATAAGAGGGGCTGCAGCAGCAGTGTAAGGTGGGAGTGCATGTGCAGGGTACATCCAAGGTGTATTCTCTGCCTTCCTGTGCCAGGTCCTTGCCACTCTGCTGCAGCATTTCTGTTCTGGCAGCTGTGCCCCTGAAATGCCTGTGCATTCATGGACTGTTGCTTACAGGTATGAAGAGCATCTTAATTTGAGGATTTACCCTGCTCATTAGCCACCTCTTCTGGTTTCTTGCACATTGCCTTGCTAGGTGGTTTGTTTTGTAACTGTAAAATCACACATGGTTAACTGACTTCAAGTGGAGCACATCTAATCCTGATCTCTTTACCAGAGAAGACCACTCTCTCCAGTCTTGTTTGCTTCTCCCATCTCTTCTCTGCTGCCCTTCATGGTCCCTGACCCTGCTAACCTGTGAGAAGTAAGGATGGAGTGGTGTTGCTGCTTGGGTCTCCCTGAGCTTTCTGAAGTGTACTGGGCACCTGATCTGCACTCTGTAGCCTGGGGATAAATGTCAATAAAAGCTAGCACTTTTTGTCCAAGCAGCTCTTTTATAAGAGCATGCTGAGGATTACTGCACTAGGCAAAGTGAGAAGTTACTCATTTTATGTGCTCTATAGACACAGAATTTGCATGCAGCAAATACAGAGGTAATTAATAATAATAATTAATTTTGGGGTTTTTAAATAATTTTGGGATTAATAATTTTGGTGGTTTTTTGGGGAGCTTTAATTATGTTAATAATCTTTGGATGCTTTGTGGAACTACTCCAAAATGTAAAAATGGGCTCCTGTTTTGAAAGTCATCTTTAAATAGACCTTTCCAGTCATTTGCAGCAAGGCAAGAATGAGGTAAGATTTGACAGTTTATGGTTAGGGAAAGAATGGCTGCTAATACTGCTTTTTAAATATCACATTGATTACAAAACCATTTGTGCAGAAGTGGTGTATGGCACTAGACCTTCAAAGAACTGGTAAACAAGGAAGATTCAGTGTAAACACTTAAATAGCAGCATCCGAAAGTAGGTTAGAGTGTTACACAACCTGAAAAAGCCCAGCTTTGAAGGGCAGCAATTTTGAAGATTTTAAAAAAAGAAAAAAGTGGTTTTTATAGACTTAATTTTTGTAAGTGGTACTAATTTGACATTGATTATGTAAAGAATCTTATTTTTGTCTCCAGCTTACTGCAGCCTAATATTTCTTTATGCAATCCAAGAGAAATAGGATTTTGATAATTTTTTATTTTGCAAGTTACTGTCAGTGAGGTTCATGCTGTTCATAAAGGTGATGCTTCCTTAACTGGAGAATGTATTTGCAGACTATGTCAGAGATTATATATATTATGTATATAAATATAAAGGCATATATATAGAGAGGTATTATATATCTGCTTTAAGAGAAAGTCCAAAATATAGCTGTGCAGTTTGGGCAGTGGGATGGGGGAGATGGGCTAGATGTGGGGGATTTTGTTTGGTTGCTTTTGTTTCTCAAACAGTGAGTGTATGAACTATTATTTCATTAAAAGCTATTGTAGAACTCTTGTTCCTTAGTTGAAATGTTTTCCTCTATAGGAAATATCCTTCCAGCTTTGTGTTCAATGCTTTCCTTTTCCTCATCATCCATTACAGGGCAGCCATACAAAAATAATCCAAACTAGATCTTGCAGATTAATTTCAAATGGGTAGATTTGGTTGCTGTCAGGTGTTTAGGGAAGAAACAGTAAGTGGAAATTCTTGTCATGCTTATTGGTAGAAAGAAATGATGGAAGTCTTTTTCTATGCAGTTTTTTATATTAAATCTGGTTTTGATTTTCCAGAGATAAAAGCACTGATCAGGACATATGTGATAACATAAGCCCCATCCTGGTGTTAATGTTCTGCAGTGCCTTCCATCACTGAAGTAGCACCAAAACATTTCCTATAATAGAGAAATACTATAAAAGCACCCGTGTTGTGTTTTCCTGTGAAATGTTTCCTGGACTTCTCAGGCATTAGAGACATTCAGTGCACAAATCCGTGCTTAGCTGAATTTTGGGGGTTTGTTTGCAGGCTGGCTGAGAGGAGGAGCTGTAGTCACAGTTGTACCTTCAGCTGCTTTTGTAGCTTGAGTGGGCTGAGGTAAAGTAAAGCACAATAATCCCTTGTGAAATAAAATGTCTTCTTAGCCAACCTGTTAGGACAGGCTACGGACAGTTGTAATATTCCCACCTAGTTCAGCAGGGCACTTATCCTCTGTTACTCGATCCCAAAGCCTACTGGTGGTTAAACCTTCAGTTTGTTTCAGACTTGTCATCTCAGAAACTGAATAACCAATGCAGGCATGGATCTGGATGTGCTCAGAATGCCTAACCTGATTTTTAGACCTTCCTGTATGTCTTTGTGCATCATTTCACAAGGGTCTTGGGGCTTCTTATATTTGGTTCTGTGGAAAAGAAAAGGAGGTAGGAAAAAAAGGATAGTGCCATCATTTTGATGGCAGATTGTCCGTGGAACAATTGATACTGGCAGGGTCCTGGCTAGCAGGAATCTCATATTCTTATCACATTATGGTCAAATGGTCTGCTTTAATAGGATATTGCAGAAGTAGAAATGGTTGATGGAAAGAGACAACAAAATATACAATGGAAATTAAATTTAAACTTATGGTCACTTGATCAAAAACAAGCTAGCAATGCCTTTTAGTTATGGGAAAAATTTTCTTCTCCTTAATTTCCTGTGGGAAGGGAGAGAACAATTTTGTTAGTAGCAGCACTTTTTAGCTAGAAATGTTGAGGGTTTTTTTAGGAAATTCTTTACCAGATGCAGTAACAAGGCGGATTCAAGAATCTTTTTGTTTCCTGAAACAAAGTGGACTTGTTTGGAGTCTTGGGAACCTGAGAGTGAATGAGTGTATCATGTGCTACAATTCTCCTTTTATTTGTTTGTTCTGACTTTGAATTTGCTTTAACTTTAAATATGCTTTTAAGACAGGAGGGCCAGGGAGTTACAGGACAGACAGTTTTTATCTGTAAGTACAGGAAGAAGTAGGATGTAAATAAACATTAGTGACATACCAATCTGCTGCTTCCTTTTCTGCTAACTTCTGTGTTTAAGCTAGAGCAGTTTCTTATCCCAAATATGTCCATTTTGTATTTCAGCAGTTATAGTCTGAAATGTGTCCAAAATTCACCAGGTTAATCACATTCTGATCTCTTTCTATTACAGCTTTTATTTAAGACTAATGAAATTATTATAATTAAGTGTAATGATATGTTAAGAATACTGATTTATTAAATTAGTTGCTACCCTTCCTGATTTACTGTGGACCTATGACAATTCCATTGTCATTGTTTATATTTTTCCTCTTTATATTCCTGTTTCACTGTAACTTGTATAACTGCAAAATAAACTAAGTAGGTTTAATTCTAGAGCTCTAAATCACACTACTGCACTACTTTCAGAACTTCAAGTTTTTCCACCTTAAAGTATTAGAAGGTAGCAAGAAACAGCTCTGTTTAAAACAGTTGCATTTATTTGGGCTAAAAATTTTTGTTTCAGGAGAAAGAATACACCCAGTAGACAGCTTAGAAGTGATAGATGGAGCTGAAAGAAGTTGATACTATCCTAGGGTACTATCCTGGGACTGGAGACAGGGTTTGGGAGGAAAAAAGGTTATTTGTTAAAATTAAAGGCTTTATGTAGCTGTGCAGCCTCAAGGATCATACTGGAGTATCTTTGAATTTAAATCTATGCTTATTAAAACTAAACAAAATGTGCTATTTCAAAAAGGAGTCTGTCCTGACTTTACATATTAGGAATGAGAATTTCTCTTCAAGAACCTTACTTTTCTAGTGTGGATCTCTTTTGAATTTGGGTATGTCAAAGCCCCACGTTCTGCTGACCCTCCAGGTCCATTTGGTGCCTTGTAAGCCCTGAAAAGGGCTGAAAGAAGGGCATGTTTTCACATGAGAAATCAGGTACTTTCACATTTCAGCTGCACAGGACTTTGTTCTTCAGTTTGACCATCTGCTCACAGATGTTTTCTGCATTGGGGTTGTGGGTAGAGCATGCCATGACTGGTTTTGAGGGGAGACCATCTATGGTTGCAGGCTCTGCCAGACACAGACTGTCATTTGCATCTTTCTTTTTTTCTTTCTTTTTTCCTTACTTCCAAACAGTGTTACAGTTACAGTGTTATCACTCTAACTTACAATGAAACTCAAAGCCCAATTTGTCACTCTTAAAAGGAGTTGAAAATTAGTAGTGAAAATACTCTCCACCTACTCTAAGGAATATTCTAGACAGTAGGTTTCAAAAGCTTTGAATAGTTTAAATTCAAAAGGAATAAAGAAAATCCAAACCCATTACCATACTGTACAGACCTGTTGTTCTAAGTGCCTCTTAATTGTTTGATCTCTAAGTGAGTGCAGAAATATAATAAAAGTTAACTTCTATGGTTATTAGTTTAGTAAAATCAAACACCAATACATGTTATGATGGATTTAAGAGAGAAAAGACCAAATTTATTTGCAGCGTGTCAGAATGTGTCTTATATTGTGTGTAGGTTTATAGTTTTTCATTTTGGTTTTAAGACTCAGAACATTAAACATTTTGGACATGTAAGGAGGCAAATCTGTTTTCAGCTCTTGGAACTGATTTTTACTAGCTAGAAAAAGGTCTGTCTTTTATGAGACAGCGTTAGTAATGCGACAGAGGAGTTTTTTGTTTTATAACTGCTAATCTCTGCCAAAACAGGAGGTCTTCTCTGAGTATCAGTAACTTGAAAGAAGTGTTCAGAACATTGAATGTGCTGCTTCTTGGTGTAAAGCTCCTGTTACACCATGCTTCCTACAGCCTCACAAAGAGGATTACTCAGGCTCTGTTGTGCCTCCTAACCTTTTTGGGAATGATTTTGTGTTTGCAAGGCAGAGGTCCTGCAGAGGTGATTGTTAACTTTTGCTTTTATTGCTGTTCTTTCTAAGTCTTCAGCTGGAACCACTTTGTGCTCTGTCATTTCTCTTCCCTTATTTCAGTTGTTCAGAGCAGTCATGTCTGCAGTGCCTGGGTTTCCATCCTTTGTCCACGTGTTCTCATGGCAGAAGCAAAAAAATCACCTTCTTTCTGTGAAAGGAATTCTGGGGGCTGTGCCCCAAACCGCAGTGAAGGAACTTCCCACGTAGTTAGCTGGTGCAGAGTTGAGAGAAAGGCTGGCCCCAGAGGAGCAGGCAGGAGCAGCTGCCCATGTTTGCTCCAGCAGTGAGCTGGTTCCTCCTTCCCAGCCTGCTCTCCTGCACCACAGGACTCGTCCTTGTGTGCCTTGGCTTGGTGCTCTCCTGCTGAACGCACCTGCTGGGCAGAACTTCTGTGGCAGCCAGGATATGTGAGAGCACAGTGAAAACAGCCTGGACATGGAGAGTATGCCTTCCAGAGAGCGTCCTAGAAAGAAAAAAATCTGTTTGGGGGAAAAAGTCACCTCTGCTGTTGCTTTGTGGTTCTCCTTTTCTGGGCAGGTGACAGACAGTTGGGCCCTAGGAATTAGGAGGGTCCTTTTGATCAATCTGTTTACATTAGCACAAATGGCTAATGCTGTTCGAGTGCACACTGTTACTGTTTAAATGTCATAGGTAGCAACTCCAGGGCAAGCAGTCATGCTGTGACTCAGTGCAGGTGAAGCACTGGGAGACATTAAAGATGGGAGTCTGTAGCTGACTTCCAAGTCAGGCACTGTGAGGCTTTGATAGCTGGGGTGTGTTACTTGTTGGTGTCCTTCAGCACTTTGTGCAGCAGCTGCAGCCCTGGGCAGGTGTGTGGGGGCAGGCTCAGGAGCCTCTCAGGAAGGAGATCCTTGCGGAGCTGGGAGGATTGTAAGACCTCAAAAACTTGTAATGAGGGAGGAGTATATGACGTTCACTTGCCCAAGAAAGTGAGGACTGGAAGCTCCTTCTGCTGGTTCCTTGAGAAACTCAGCCCTAACTTTTAAGTTTTGGCAGCTGTGCCAAGAGCACTGAGATGAGTGCTGCAGTGAGATAAAGTCCTTTCCTCTCTGGTTGCCTCCACCAGATCGCAGGCTTGGTATGCAAGACTGGTAAAAGCTTCAGGGAGGAGTGTGGGAGGGCAGGGGCTGGGTATCTCCCTGTGTTGGAGGAGACACTTTGATGGTGAGCTCTGTGGTAGTAAAGACAAGTGCTGGCCTTTCTCACAGACCGAGGTGTGGGAGCTGCTTGTACTGGTGTGGAGAAGCAGGGTGCTAGTGCATGGCTCTTAACATATAGGCAATTGCTGGTTTTGAATTCTGTGCGTAGAAATGTCTGTTATCCAGAAATAATTAAATTATCACACTGTATATATGTTGCCTCTGACACTGTCCTTTATGATGTGTAAGGTGCAGGTCTGTATGAATTGTTACGCTACAAGTTAAAAATAATAAATCAAATGCATCTTGTTACTGCCTGCTGTGATCTCCTTGGGCTCTGCTAAGCTGTTCATGTCCCAAGCAAGGGAGACAGATTCTGTGGGATAGTGTACATACTATCTCCTTCCCAGCTGCATGTGTGCACACAAGCTATTTTTCTTTAGAAATGGCAACTTGAGTCACAAATTCAGCAGTCAAAATGATGATTTTACCACATCCTGCTTGCACAGGAAGCTTATTTTTTTTTAAGCTGATAAGTTGATTACTCCATTTTTTGTCAAAACAAAAAGCAAAGCAAGTTGCTTAAAGCTGCAGAGAGGTTTGGATTCCCCATGGTCAGTTTGCTGCTTTGTCTCACGTCCATATGTTTAAGACCAAGTGAAAGCCTTGCAGTCAGCTCCTGTCCTACTGTACTAACTGGCTTCCTGTGATCACTAGATGTGGTAATATCTGAAAAAATGTTTTCCCTATTAGAAAGAGTTGTGCAGTTTGTTCTTGGTTAGCTGGGTTAAATCAACTGGGGAGAAAAATGTATACAGTACCAATATTTGGTCCAATCTTAGAATAAATGGTTTGGGTGGGAAGGTTCCTAAACATAGTATCTATTTCCAACAATACTGCCATGGGCAGGGATGCCACTCACTAGATTAGGTTGCTCAAGTCCCCATCCAACAGTTTTTTATTTTAAAATATCCAAGTATATTAAAAAGGATTGTGCCAAATGTTCACATTTGGAAAGACTGGAAGGCTTTCACTTGTGCTGCAGTGATACTTAAAAGGGAAAGGAGCCAATCAATCTGATAAGACATGCAGATGCTCAGGGGGAAGGAGTGGAAGATACCGTGTTGTGCTAGATTAAAACAAATGAGAGACCTTGCTGATGATGTAATGAGACCTAAAATGTGCTGTCCAAGTCATGAGCAGAGTGCAAAGTATTGAGAGAAATGCTATTTTGTTTAAATGCAAGGTACTACAAAATACTGTTAGTGCTGGATTTTTTGTGCTCAGACTTAAGCAATCATTTTTACAGAATTGGATGTTGTGCTCTGTAGTCTATTGTTGCTCTTCCTTTTATTAATATATATCAGATACAGTATTATACCTTTCAGATATTTCACTTGCACAGAGCAGGCTTCAGTGCTGTGAAGTGGCAAAGATACATAAACATGGTGTGGCCTGAAGTAAGAAGCCTTCTGTTTTGCTAAAATACTTCATTGTTTTGGTTTTGGAAAAACTGTTAAGTGGCATGATGGAAAATATACAACAGGCAACAAAACATTACAAAAGAGAAACCTTCTGAGGTTGTGTATGTCAAGCTGGGATTGTTTTTAAATGGTAAAATTAATGCCCTCAGTCAATAACAGTAACTTTCTCTTTGTTCTCTTGTAGGAATGTTTACCCTTGCAGAAGTTGCATCGCTCAGTGACATCCAGCCAACTTACCGTATCTTGAAACCATGGTGGGATGTATTTATGGATTATCTCGCTGTTGTTATGTTAATGGTCGCCATTTTTGCTGGAACCATGCAGCTGACAAAAGACCAGGTGGTCTGCTTGCCAGTTTTGCAGTCTACTGTAAATTCAAGAGTGCAGCCTGATACAGCAGGGAAGGCTGACTTCACCACTGTTGAAACAACCACTGGTCAAGAAGAAGCGTCAATGAGAACTGTTTCCTTTGCCCCCACTGTAACACCTGACATTCTTCTGAGCAGAGCTACCCCTTCTCAGTATCAACCCACTGAATCAGACCAGGAGCTGAAGAAGGAGCAGAAAGATTCCTCAGGCCGTAAAACAAATTTGGATTTTCAGCAGTATGTGTTTATTAACCAGATGTGCTATCATTTGGCTCTTCCTTGGTACTCAAAGTATTTTCCCTATCTTGTTCTCATCCATACTATCATTTTAATAGTCAGTAGTAATTTTTGGTTCAAGTATCCCAAGACTTGCTCAAAAATTGAGCATTTTGTGTCTATACTGGGGAAGTGCTTTGAGTCTCCTTGGACTACAAAAGCATTGTCTGAAACGGCATGTGAGGACTCTGAGGAGAACAAACAGAGGTTAACTGGTGCCCAGTCCCTGCCCAAGTATGTTTCCACTAGCAGTGATGAAGGAAGCCCAAGTGCCAGCACTCCCATGATAACCAAATCTGGCTTCAAATTTTCAGCCGACAAGCCGATGATCGAGATTCCCAGTGTCACGATTTTAGATAAGAAAGATGGAGAACAGGCCAAGGCGCTGTTTGAGAAAGTCCGGAAGTTCCGGGCTCACGTGGAAGACAGCGATCTGATTTACAAGCTCTACGTTGGCCAGACTGTCATCAAGACTGTCAAGTTCATATTTATTCTCTGCTATACTGCAAACTTCGTCAACACCATCAGTTTTGAACACACCTGCAACCCAAAAGTGGAGCACCTGATTGGCTACACACAGTTTGAATGTACACACAATATGGCTTATATGTTGAAGAAGCTGCTTATCAGCTACATTTCCCTCATCTGTGTCTATGGTTTTATCTGCCTCTACACGCTTTTCTGGCTGTTCCGGATACCTTTGAAGGAATACTCCTTTGAAAAGGTCAGGGAAGAGAGCAGCTTCAGCGATATCCCAGATGTCAAAAATGATTTTGCATTTCTCTTGCACATGGTGGATCAGTATGACCAGCTGTATTCGAAGCGATTTGGTGTCTTTTTGTCGGAGGTAAGCGAGAACAAACTGCGCGGGATTAGTTTGAACCATGAATGGACTTACGAAAAGCTTAGGCAGCATGTCTCCCGCAACGCCCAGGACAAGCAGGAGCTGCATCTCTTCATGCTGTCAGGGGTCCCTGATGCAGTGTTTGATCTGACAGATCTGGATGTGTTGAAACTGGAGCTGATTCCTGAAGCGAAAATTACAGCCAAAATTTCCCAGATGACAAATCTTCAGGAGCTTCATCTGTACCACTGCCCTGCGAAGGTCGAGCAGACTGCCTTCAGCTTCCTCCGGGACCACTTGAGATGCCTTCATGTGAAATTCACAGATGTCGCAGAAATTCCTGCGTGGGTGTATTTGCTCAAAACCCTCCGTGAATTGTATTTGATAGGCAACTTGAACTCTGAAAATAATAAAATGATAGGGCTTGAATCTCTTAGAGAGTTGAGACACCTTAAAATTCTCCACGTGAAGAGCAATTTGACCAAAATTCCCCCCAATATCACAGATGTAGCACCACATCTGACAAAACTAGTCATTCATAACGATGGCACTAAGCTTGTGGTACTCAATAGCCTTAAGAAAATGACAAATGTTGCAGAGTTGGAACTGCAGAACTGTGAACTGGAGAGAATTCCCCATGCCATCTTCAGTCTCTCTAACTTACAAGAACTGGATTTAAAGTCAAATAGCATACGCACAATTGAAGAAATTATCAGTTTCCAGCATTTAAAAAGATTGACTTGTTTAAAGCTGTGGCACAATAAAATAGTCAGCATTCCTTCATCCATTACTCACATAAAGAATTTGGAGTCTCTTTATCTCTCCAATAACAAACTTGAAACCTTACCTGCCGCAGTGTTCAGTTTACAGAAACTTCGGTGTTTGGATGTAAGCTACAACTCCATTGCGGTGATTCCAGTGGAAATAGGTTTGCTTCAAAATCTTCAGCATTTTCACATCACAGGAAACAAAGTCGATGTTTTGCCAAAACAGTTGTTTAAATGTGTTAAATTGAGGACTTTGAGTCTGGGACAAAACTGTATTACCTCAATCCCAGATAAAGTAAGTCAGCTGTTGCAGCTGACTTACCTGGAACTGAAGGGAAACTGCTTGGACCGTCTGCCAGCTACACTGGGGCAGTGTCAGCTTCTCAGGAAAAGTGGGCTCGTAGTGGAAGATCACCTCTTTGACACTTTACCCTCAGAAGTTAAAGAGGTGTTGAATCAAGACACAGGCATTCCCTTTGCTAATGGGATTTAGACTGAGGTGAAATGCTCTGGTAGCTGACTTCCAAATGGCAAATGATAAAAAGTATGGCAACTGTGAGGTCATCTGTTTTAGAAAGAATTCCTTGGAAGGCAGAATTACTAGCAGGTTTAGAAGTGCAACTGAGTGTTCAATGTTTGCAGTGTTTTAAAAGTTCATTTCCAAAATTTTTGAGAGGATAAAGAACCTTAATAATCTCAATTCTTTTTTCCTTAAATTGTTTGTAACTTGGATGCTGCCGCTTTTGAATGTTTACAAATTTGCTTGCCTGCTTAAAAGTAAATGATTAAATTGATGACCTTTTCTTACTATGCAAGTTATTCCTTAAGGTCTGGTTTTACTTTAGTGCATTATGGGGAGACAGACCAAGGCTAAATGTTGTATGTGGTATGGGCCTAACAGCACTTGAAACACAGGTTGAATTGTGTTGTTAGTGTTTACCTGTCCTTGGCAAATAAAACCAGTTTGGCTGTGATTTGAACTGCACCAGAGCCACCATTTTCCTGCATTAAGGTATGTGGTTTCATAGAATCCTTTAGGTTGGCAAAGACGTGTAAGATCATTGAGTCCAACCATTAACCTAACACTGCCAGGTCCTCCATGTCCCTAATCACTATGTCTGTGTTTTTGTCGAATGCTTCTGGGGATGGTGATTCCACCACTTCCCTGGGCAGCCTATTCCAATGTTTGACCACTCTTTCAGTGAAAAAAATTTTCCTAATGATCTATCTTAGCACAACTTGTGTCTTTTTGTGCTACTGCTTGTTACCTGGGAGAAAAGACTGGCCTCCACCTCACTACAGCATCCTTTCAGGTAGGTGTAGGGAGCAATAAGATCCCTCCTGGGCCTCATTTTCTCTGGGCTCAACACCCCCAGCTCCCTCAGCCAGTCCTATCAGAACTTGTGTTCCACACCTTCACCAGCTCCACTGCCCTTCTCTGGACACTCTGCAGTACTTCAGTGTTTTGCATCAGTCCAGGTATGTTTGCCATCATTCTCAAAGCCTCACGTTTTTGGGTGAGATTCCTTCTGTGGAAGTCCCTCACCCTGGCCAAGGCTGGTCACCTTCCTGCAGCTGATCTCCCCCTCAGCCTCCACAGTGCTCCTCTGTCCCATGCAGCAGTGGGTGGCAAAAGGCAGAATATTGCCGTGTGGCTTTCAAGTTGGAGATAGTTTTGATGTTTGTGCTCTTTTGGAAGGTGACTTTGAAAGCCATTAAACACCAAGTGACTTTACTGCTCATGTTTTGCTCTTCTGAGTTTTTATCTGGAAAACTCGAGGCGTTTTATGAGTTGGTGATTGTTCTGTTTCACCGCCCTGGCTTAGGATGTGGGGCGTCATCTCCATTTACCAGACTACTAACAGACATAAGATCTGCTTTTTCACTTAACCGTGATTAAGCTTTATCATCTGTTGTGGTGTCTTCCGCACCTGGGCTTTACCATACCCAGCCCAACTAATCTGATGTCTTTGAAGACTTACTGTTAGAAATCCTCACTGTGTGCCAGATAAGTCATCCAATAAAGAAAAAAGCAGACAGCAGTGAGCTTGGGTTTGGTCTTTTTGGTTTTGGTTTTTTTTGGCCTTTTTGGTGGTGTTTTTTTTTACTGAGTTTGCATTGCCAGAACCATTAGAGAAATATAATCCATTAAATCTGCAAAATCATCAGTTGTAAATCTCAGTCATTTACATTCTATGTGTGCAGAAAAGAACTACTATGCTGGGAGATGACTGCATGATTACTCATGGTTTAAACACAATTCCCTATTGTAGTGTGGTCAGGACTGAACTAGTCTGTAGTTCAGGGGACTGTTCTTCTCACACACAAATCCTCATGCACAGTGATTTCCACTGTAACTTCACCAGAGCTGCCCTGACTTACACCACTATTAACGAGCGGATAGCTTAGGCCTAGAGGCATTGAGCAGGCAGGAACATTTCAAATACTGCTCTTAGAAGTTTTGAATATTTTATTGTTAATAATTTACTGTTAGTCATGCTGAGAGGACTGTTCTCAGCTGTAGGTAGCAGTCTCTGAATACATACCTGCACCACATGTTTATGTATCTCAGAGGACCAGTTTATGAATAGTGGTTTTCCTATTTCTCATGGGGATACAGTCTGTTTTCCACTTGCCAGCAGGTAGTAAACTTGGGATGTTGACAGTTTTGCAACACCAAGTCACAGGTTAGGCAGAGTACTTGGAGTTACTGATCTGTTCTCCACTGGGAAACTTAGTGCAAATCCTCAGATTCTTTTTTTTTTAAGTAGAAGTTAAGGCTGCAGCGGACTTTTCTTTTTTTAAGAAACTCTTTCATTTGTTTATTTTTTGCACATAGATCACTTTAAAATTGCTGGACTATTGACTCTTTAGAAAAACTGTGGACTATACTATTGGTGTATGCTTTGTATTTGCTGTTGAGTGTCATTTCAGTTTCCAAGAAATTGTGTGTAGGAGGGAGGAAGAATTGGAGGACGACAAAATGATTAAAATACTTAGAAAAATAGTTATATTTTTAATCTTTTTCCCCATTTTTTAATAGCAGAGTCGCACAGAACGTGGCTGTGTATTGATCTAGTTTTTAAAAGGTGTTTTTGGTGTTTCTGATTCTCCTGCTGGCCCTACTGATGTTCAAAAAATAAACCCGTGTCTAATTCATATGACTAGGTTATACTCAAAAATTAAACCCATGTCCACTTAATGAGTATGGTATACATAACTTAGACCACTGTTTTGAATAGTTAGTAGCCAACTGTATGTCTTTAGATAATTTCCTCCAAAATAAATGTATGTTAAAATTAACATACTTCTAATGCTTGCTTAGCATAAGCTCCATTCTTGTTTTTAAGAGATCTTTCTCAGAGTGGGGAGGACCTTCCCAGCACCCTCATGTCACCTCCCCCCAGTCCTTCCTCCTCTTTGTGACTGTTTATAATGTTCCTGTTTCCTGCGTGTCAACTGACACAGTTTTGCTTTAAAGTCTTGGAAGTTCATCTCTTTTCCATGTAAGGCATGTGAAATATATTTTGCATTTCTATTTGATTTAATAAATAAGATGTTTATATCTTCCTCTAATCTATTTTTTTCAATGGGTGAAAAGTGTGTTTGCATAGTAAACTCTCTGATTTCAAGTACCTCATTCTGAACTTGTTCTGTGGTGCCTGTACTCTAAGAAATATGAAGAGGTATGAGTTGCTGCTCCCAGTAAATCCTGTAGGTATGTTTCTCTCTAGAATGCAGTACTTCAGATTTTTTCTTTTCATGTACACAATCTAAATGACCTAAATGTTTTTATTTGGCTAATCAAATTCTGCAGAACACGTGTATGGCCCTGGAAGAAAAACCTGTGTTTGTTCAAATGAGAGGAAGTAGGAAATTGCCTATTCTGTTTGCTTCTGCCACTGTAACTCATTTTGGTGAAGGCCCTTTAGTTTTCCAATTGACCTTTTGGAAACTGCTTCCAGTGATGCAAACTGAACAATGACATTTCTGTGCAGGCATCAAGCCTCTTGGTTTAAGGGAAGATGCTGACACTCGTGAAAGGCTCTCTGCTGCTGCCATAAATGGCTTTGCAGTCCTGAGCTGCCCTCTCTGGTAGCAAAGCAGGGTGCCCAGGCGCTGTACATCTTGTCTGAGTATGGGGGTTCTGATTTGTGGGCTGCATTTTTAATAAAAATCTTACAGAAATAGCCATATATTGTGTTTCCATGGATGTGCAGAGAAATCAGTGGTGTATGGTTACATGGAGGCAGTGGATTAGATTGTGATTCCTTTACTTAGGTTGACCAAAGCAGGTGCTTCTGTAGCTGTGCTGTTGACTGTCATTGTCATTTCTTACAGGATCTGGCTTTCAGACTTCTTAGTTCACAAGACAGGGAGTTGAGCAGGAAACCTGACAGTCCCACATGTAACTGCTGCAGCTTATTGTGAACTTGACAAATGAATGGGGCTTCTGTTGAGTCTTTGGGTTGTGACCCTGTGAAGGGTGCTAAACATGAGAACAGAAGTCTCAGATTTGCTGAGGGATCTCAGTATTGATAGTAGAGCCATGGGCACAGTGGGCTGAGGGGAGCAGAGCCATGGGCACAGTGGGCTGAGGGCAGCAGAGCCATGGGCACAGTGGCACTGGGCTGAGGGCAGCAGAGCCATGGGCACAGTGGCACAGTGGGCTGAGGGCAGCAGAGCCATGGGCACAGTGGGCTGAGGGCAGCAGAGCCATGGGCACAGTGGCACAGTGGGCTGAGGGCAGCAGAGCCATGGGCACAGTGGCACAATGGGCTGAGGGGAGCTCATCTAGGCAGCTGTCACCAGTGTGATGGTATTGTTTTCTATGCAGCAGCTGGCCTCAAACCATCATGGACCATGGCACTGCTTTTCAGTCCAGAGCAAGGAGGGATGCTAAGCATTTCCTGTCTGTAAGCTGTGGATTTGTTAAAGGAGGTAAAATGCCTGAATGATTATGAAAAACACAAATCATGCAGAAATTACGTCATGTAGAAGGATTCAAGAGGCAGAGAGGCAGTCTCATCGTTAGCTGCATGGCAGAGCCATGTCAACATGTTTCTAATGTGTGATCCCAGCACAATTTGATTTAGACAGCAAATCACCATCAGTCTGGGCAGGACTAGAAGGTACCTCAGGATGTCTTTAAGCCTGCCACCCTGCCTCATGCAGAACTAAGGTTTCCTAACTCATTACTGCCAGATGTTGGTCAATATTAGAATGGGCTAGACAGTGATGGAAATTCCACCTTCTCTAGGCAGGCTGTTTACTTAATCATCTCTGTGTTGAAGAAGCACAGCAAGAGAACTGCTAATGCTCTGATTAAGGCAAACCAAATGGTTAGAAATATATTGACCTATTAGCTTGCAGAAGTACAGCCAAACAGACTGTGGATACGCTGTGTGGATATGTTGCATCCTGAGCAGTTTGGGCAGACTGAAGTTCAGGATTCCTTTGAGAAAAGCCCTGAGGGACAGCTTGCATCAGTTCAGTTACAAATACAGCACAAACAGTTCTGCTTTCCAGTGACAGCAGGGCCAACCACCATGCAGTGCATCCATGACTGGTCTGCCTTGTCTTAGCCTAGAAACTGATATCCTTGCCCTTGCAAAGCCTGGGTGCTTTGTTTCTTCAGAAAGACATTTTATGAAGGCGTTTAAATAAAGTTTATTGAGCAAGTTTACTGTAGGAACATGCAAATTGATCCTTAAGATTACCAAATTTGAAAGATTTGAGACTAGTTCTGTAGTGATTTTGACCCTGGCACTAATCCCTTGCCTCCCTCTGTGAATTGATGAAATTACTGCACAAACTAATGATTTACCCAAATGGTTGGCATTTCAGCACTACAGCAGAGTTCCCAGTTCAGGCTGGCTGCTTGTGCTTATACAGCGTGTTCAGCACTTAAACCAAAGGCATCAAACACTGAGGTTGCAAAACCCTGTGGGTTCATGCTGTTACCAATTTCCCAGGACAGCAAATCATTCCCCTTGCTGCTCAAAGGAGGGTAGGCTGTGTCACTGAGTGCAGTTGTTTCTGTAGCAAAGATGAGGCTGTAGAATTAAGCTCAGAAACAGATTTCCCAAGCTGATTGCAAACACGCACTCTTTCCATGACAAAAGTCATGAGAGATGTCATTTCTGGCTGAGATGCTAAAAATAGTTCCTGTAACTGAGCCAGGCATGGGTGCAGAAGTGGCAGCTCTGTAATGCTGCACATCAACACAATACAACTCAAGTGAGGATCTTTAAAACCACACACCCTGGAGTTTGGCCAGGCTGCATCTCTCTCCCTTCCCTGAAGAGAACAGCCCCTAAGCCCTTTTGCAATTACTATCACTGGGACCTTTGTTCTGTCTTGCCTCCGACAGCACATTGCCCCTTGGTGCTGGAGGTAACACAGGGTTATTGGTTTAATGATGACTATTTGGGAAGAAAGCCATCTTCTAAATTAACACCACAGTTGCTTGCAGGAAGTCTTCCAGCACAGAGCAGGTCTGTTCCCATAAAATGAACATGCTGTGCCCATAAACAATAAAATTTCAAGTTAGGGCTGGGTTGTGTAGACCATTAGGAAAAATGCATGGACATGTTGCTGTTCTGCTAATCAGTTCTGGGTATTTCTGCTGCTTCACGTGGTTTGTGAAGATGGATTTTAAAACCATTTTCCCTAACACCATGCTGCAGCAACTCTGGAGCCAACCTTGTTGGCCTGGGGAAGGCAGGCTTACCCCAGAGGGTGTTGCTGGAGGTGCTCTGGCAGAGCTGAGGTGGGAGAAGGTCTGGGTGTTGTGGCTGCTGCCAGCACCCCATGGAGGGTTCACTCTTCTGGGGAAGCCAGATTTACCTCACTCCTCCTGAGACATCTATGGGAGATGCCATACAAGAAAGAGTGTGCCCTTAACCACAAAATAAAGGGAATACTGTTGAATGAAACATGCAATGTTTCTGAAAGATGAAGACTGTGATAACAGGAGGAAATGCAGAATGAGTGGGAATAAATGGTCCTGAGAGGAGGTAGAGCCCCCACCTCTGGCTTGAAATTTCAGAAGTTTCAGAAAGATAAGTGTAAAATCCGGAATGTAAGTTACAAGTGCTCCTGCCTAAAGCCAAGTTCAAATTCTCATGGCGCTGTATGACTTTGCCATTTTTTTCTATTTTGTTTCCTGGAATCTGTCCCCTCTGGCTGTCAGAGCAGTGGCTCAGGGTGCCTGTGCAGCTGGCTGCTGAGATGCTCTCCGTCCCCTCCTGCTCCGTGCCAGTGTCCGTGATAAGCCCATCCTGGCACTTCTCCCAGCAGGGCCCTACCCGGAGCTGCAGCCCTGCCCTGCAGGGAACCCCGGCACTGCCGGGGCCAGAGCCTAATCTGGGAGCTGCAGCTTCCCGCGAGAGGGATTGTCCTCCTGTGGCCGGCAGGCGGAACCGGGTGGGGAGAGCTCTGCAAGCCCGCCTGGAACCTCCCCCAGCTCCCGGGGCTGCTCCATGGAAGTGCTGGGGCAGGGGGTTCTGTCCGTGTCCAGCTCACACAGCCGGGAGAACCACCTTCTTTTGCTGCCCTCCAAGGAAGGGGCTGCCATGACATCCTTACATTGCCATTTCCACAGCCATCCCCATGGCTCCTGCAGTTTTGTGTCTCAAAAGCCTCCCATGTCACTGTTGGAAATTGGGCTGTGTGTTTCTAACCCTGTTCAGGGAGGATGCAGAGAACACCTGATGATTGTCACAGCCTGTTCTGCAGTGAGTGCTTCTCCCCCACCCTTATTTTTCTCTGCCCTGGGTTAAACCTCCTCCTTCAGTAGTTTGTAACTTCTGTTTCTCTCCTCTCAATCCTCTCAGTTTACCAAGTTTGATAAAAGCAGTGTTGGGATGTGGGACGCGGGCTGAGGCCTCCCAGTGTAGAGCCCTGACCCTAAGGATGGACACACAGCCAGAAGGAATCTCCCCAGGAGTGACAGTGTCACCCAATGTCTGGTTTGCCCACCCTCCATGTGGCCACGACTTCCTGGTGCCCTCCACAGAAAGGGAATTCAGAGATCATTTTCAAGGTGCCTTTGGTCTGGGGCTGGTCAGGGCAGTGGCAGGATGTTGCACAGGGTCTGCTGCCCTCGTTTGCTGTTTGGCTGCTCTGAGGTCCAGGGATACATCTGAAGGTGGTGGTTGGTCTCCAAGCCCTCCAGGCTATTACCTGTAATGACAGTTTTATTGTGGAGCTCTTCCCACACTGTAGCTGCAAGAATATCCTGTGGATATAAAATGCTGGCAAGTGGGGACTCTAGAGTGTGTATCCAAGTCTGTAGGGCTGTAATGAACAACAGAGCTGGAAACCAGGTGCCTTGCAGGGCCTCAGGTTTCAAGCTACTGAAACTGCAAAATGTGCTTAACAAAAAGCAAAGGCCGGCTGGGTTGTAAATTGCTCACTGTCAGTATCAGTTTGTGTATTTGAGACCTATGAAAATGCCAGCATGATCTGACCCAGGAGAATGAGATAGGTTTCTAGCTGTCTTTGTACTAAGATCTCGTTAAGTAAATTGGCTTTAGAGTTGAGTGTGTGTGCGGTGGCGCTGGCCCTGCGAGTCAGCACTCGTGTGGATGAATACTTGGGAATGTTCCTCAAACCTTCAGAGCTGTCTGTGGCTGAGTGCATGTTCCTCTCACCACAGATTTCAGCCTTCACCCAGAGCACAGTGGTGTTTTCCCCAGGTGCTGCTGATCTGAAACCCCAGGGATTCAGTGTAGTGTCTGCAAGGCAGAGGTCAGCTCCAGGAGCCCACACAGGCATTGCACATAGGAGCTTCCCCTCTCAGGGACCTCTCAGTTTAGGACCAGTAAAGCTGACAGGCTGCAGTTTTGAACTAGAACTCTGCAGAAGAGGGCTTAATTAAAACATTTTTCTGAAGTAATTAAAAAAATGTAAAATAATCATGTAGACAGCAGCTAGAGCATAGTTTGAAACCTGCCTTTCTCCTCCCTGCCTGGAATTCAAGTGAATCTTGGCCACATCTATCCCAGAACAGCTCCCAGCCAGGCTGTCTCCAAAGGAGTTGCCCCCCAGAAGAATTACACCCACTGTGAAAGGTAATTTCAGAGGAAGGCAGGCAGGGTTATTGCCCTATGTACAGGTCCTTGTGCCTGTGGAGCTTTGTTTGTGTTTCTTCTTGCATTGATCAGCCTCAGCAACATCTTTAACTCTGAACAGATTTGTTTAATTAAATGTTTTTAACATTCTTTAACAGGGCTTCTAAGTGCTGAGTGCCCCAGAGGAGCTAGCAGCAGACAGCATGGGTTGTGAAACACTGAACAGCCTTGTTGGGGCTCTGAGGGTCCAAAAAATAACAATTTAGCTTTACATTCTGCTGCTCTCCTCACCAGAGTGAGAAGGGGCTGGTAATGGAAGAGACCTCAGAGATGTAGCATTGCTGTGGTTTTGTTAGGCAGCAGTCAGTGCTCCTGACAGCCTGAAGGGCTGCTGCTATTATTAGCAAAATGGGGGCGATGGTGTGATTAGCTCTGTGCAAGACTTGAGTTCAAAGAAGCTTAAAGGATGGACAGATGTACACTGGACTAGGCATTGGATATTATAAAACTACGTCAGTCCTGTGTGATGTGGAAAAAAGTGTGTAGATGCTGGTTCTCCATTTGTTATCCTGCTGACCACAGCATTTCCAGTGCTTAACAGCAAATGGGCCTGAGTGTGAGCTGCTGCTCCTCTGTGTATGGGAGTGGAGCAGGTGGGGTGCCTGGGATGGATTTCTCATGCTGTGATGTGTAGTGGGGCTGGGCCATTTACAAGGACTTGGGTTAAAAATGCCCTGAGCCCCAAGATCATTGGCCCTCAGCAGTCCCACTGCCTGCAGGGGTGTCTCCTCCTGTCAGTAACTGTTAATAACACATTTTGGAGAAGAAAAACAACTCATTTTAGTACAAAAGTATTTTGCTGTGGTGCTGTTTAGGAGGTTTAATGTGAAATGCCTTGCAACAGAATATTGGGGATGATACGAGTTTTCTTGGTCTCAAGAGGATGCAAAGGAAATTCATGGGAGAGAACTCAAGGGAAGATTAACAAATACATGGAAACTACCTCTGCTGTGGTAGGCCCTGGCTTGTGCCCTGATTTCCCTATGATCTGCAGCACCTCCTGTCAGGAAGGGAGGTTCTCCCACAGTGTCGTGGTGCAGAGCATCTTCCCATCAGGAGGCACCACAACTACAACGTGCTCACACTGCAGGGCACACAGGATAGCCACCAGCCTCAGGCATGGCTTCAACTCCTCCATCGTGACACCTTTATTACAGGCTGCTTGGGATAACTTTGTGTGACAGGAAAGCTAAATTCCCTGTCCTTCTCTGTCTCGTTTTTGTCCATCCTTCAGAGCATGTACTTATTTTGCTTTTTCCAGACCAGCCAGCGGTGTCATCTGGGCACACAGGCTCCATCTGCTCAGAGGGGAGAAGCTTTACTCCTTGGTGTAAGCCACAGCCTTTGATAGATACTTCTTTGATTGTGTCACACAAACGCACCCAAACGTGCTCCCGGTTTGGGGGCTCCTCCCTGGTGTCATGGTTTAACGATGGCGCAAACTTGTCACTTCCTTGTCAACCCAGGACACCCGGCAGGACCCCTCTCCTCCCTGCCGCTTGCAGGATGCTCCATCATTTGCTGGCTCCTGAGTGTTCTGAGCTTGTGTGGCCTTCTGGGACTGGCTCCAGTGTGGGCTCCTGTGCAGGAGACAAGGATGGGACTTCAGTCACTGCAAAGGATGGCAGAGGATATTTGAGTTCTACTCCTGGTCACAGAGGGGGAGAAGGGACTGCCAGATACTCCCATTGTCCCTGATTTGTGCTAAAGACAGGCATGTCCCTCTGGCCTGACACATGGAGAGGAAGGGATAGATGGCTGGTGTCTGGCTTTTGCTGATTTTCTCTCTGCAGAGCCCTATTCATAAAAGGGCCCAGATGGGGCTCCTCCACCTCACGTGCATGCTGAGGGGTGCTGAGGGGTGTGCTGATGTTGGGGCAGAATGAGCCAACAGTTTCGGAGCTCTTTCGAGCTGACTTAAAAATGCAAAGGTTTTTTCAGACTGAGCAGACAGAGACCTACTGTCTCCTGGAGCAGGCACATTTGGAGATGCAGCTCTTGTTTCCTTCTATGAGATTTTGCACAAAGGCAGTGGCAAAGTGGCTGTCAAAGGCCAGGGGGATGGAAATTTCCTGTTTCTAATGTTGCAGGGTTGAAGTGAGGCACAGCTTGTGAGATTAATGCAGTGATTATGAGGAGTTTGGAACTGGTCCTAACACATCACAGAAAGCAAAGAAGTCCTGCAGTTCAGTGTGCTGACTGTTCCCAGGCTGTTCTGCCTCTTCATTGCTCACCTCCTGAAGCTCTGTCATACAAAGCATGTGGTTGAATGAACTCCAGTGAAACAATCCTAAAAAACCTGGGTTGCTTCTCAGAGCTTCATCGCTAACTGGGGTAGAGGTAAACTGTTCCTGCTCTAACCCCTCTTAAAGAACTTTTACCAAAATGTTTGTTCTGAATTCCTTTAGCTTCACATTCAAAATTAATTGGAAGTTGGTTTTTTTTCCAGATGACTCTTTTGAAAACTTCAGACTTGAGCCATTGTGCATGGTAGCTCTGATTTCAACCTGCTAAAAGTTTGACAACAGTATCTGCAGTTTTTTCTCTTCCCTGTGGGTTTTATTTTGGTTTCTTCTTTTTTTGCTGCTGATTTGGAACAGGAAAAAATTCTGGCTAAATTCTTCCTCCCGAATAAAATCTAGTGCAAAACTTCTCATCTGAAGGAACCATTCTACTGTATTGTCCTGTTAGTATGTGGGGAACATTTTCTTCCTGAATGGATGTTACTGTACATTTATTCTAACTTTATCAGAAAAAAACCCACTCTGTAAAATTCAGGGCTGTTCTGGAGATGTTGCTATCCTTCATTAACTAATTTGCTGTTTTACTGAAACCACAAAATTGTGGGGAGCATTTCTGTGCCAGGCCTTCTCAATGCCCTGGTTGTGCTCAGGTAAGTACTCAGTGCTGCAAGGGTTGTACAACTCAGTCCTTCAGCTTCTGTAAGTATCTTTTCACAAGCTCTAGGATCAGGATTCATACCTGCAATGCTTTTACTTTGATGCAGTTCTCTTAAGCAGTAAAGCAGTGTGCATGGCGTGTTTATTGGGGAAACACTGTGGCTTCAAACTCTGCAAGTGAAACTCTGTTTTATTGATTTTCACTGTCCCAGGCATACCAAGAGAAAACAGAAACACCGTATACAGTGTGGATCTTCAGATGCCATTTGGGGATAAATATTTACACGAGTTACAGGTAAAGAAATGTGCTTGTGGCTGAAAAGAAAGTCCAGTCTTTATGTTGTCCCCCTGTCTTTGCTGATCTGGCTCAGCCAGGGAAATAGCAGTGAGCACATGGCTGGTCAGCCCTGCCCTGGCACCCGGACCCAAAGCTACACAGGGAGCTGAGAAGGGATGTCACTGCTTTGCTCTGCTCTGTGTGTTAGCTGAAGAGGAGAGCCAGATGGTGTATTCATTCTGGGGAGGGAGCAGTGGACACAGCCTGCTGGGAAAAGATCCAAGCCCATCAATTCAATTCCCATGAATGGCGAGCGCATCGATTTAATCCAAGAGCTGGAATTGACAATGCCATATCCACGGTTGCTGATATACAGCTTTGCTTTTCTTGTGACTTAGCGCATCTGGAAAGTAGCTTTGAACTAATAGCTTGTATGTCTGCTTTCAGGAGGGAACTGGTGAAAGTTCATGCAGAGACATTTGCTCTGGCACAGCCCTCATGAGGCTGGAGGAATCCTGAGCAGATTGGGAACTGCCTTGGTTTTGGTCAGCTTACAAATTTCTTTAATTTGCTGAAGAAATCATACCTGACAGGGCTATAGGATTTCATAAACAACATTAATTTTCTTTTTCCCTATTCTTACTTAAATCCTCAGGCAAAGAAGACATGAAGTTTTAATTCAAAACCCCACATCCTACAGTTGATCTCCTAGGTGTCCCAGATTTAACAACAGGTTGATTTGGTTTCTGTGTTTTAAAATACACATGGAGATCTTTGACCTTTTCACTTGAGCTGAACTTACATGATAAGGCAGGGTATGATCACAGCACAGTTTCAGTGCTGCTGCCTTTTGCTGGTTTGACCAGCAGTGACTTGGATGTCAGCAAAGGGTCTT
This sequence comes from Ammospiza nelsoni, assembly GCF_027579445.1. Taxonomy (NCBI): domain Eukaryota; kingdom Metazoa; phylum Chordata; class Aves; order Passeriformes; family Passerellidae; genus Ammospiza; species Ammospiza nelsoni. The sequence continues at coordinate 20,791,391 of NC_080641.1, read as the reverse complement.
GAGACTTTCTACTTCAAAGGTCTGTAAAAATACCTCTCCTACTGTTGCTGGCACACCCCTGACTGTGCACACAGGAACCCCACCTTCACTGGCTAGTAGGTGGCTCTGATTTCCCATGCTTCTGGTGCCAAGTAATTTTGCAAATTTTTTTGTGTAACTTGGATGGAAAGTGATATTTCGGTATTTTTTTCTGTTATTGCTGATTTTGCTCTCCTTCCCCTAGTATATATCTTGGAGAGTTTATACATCTTAATGCAATTATGCAAAGGGAGGTGATGTGCAGTGGAAAGGAGAAAGTGGAAAAATTTATATAGGCCTCCAGAAATAACACAGAAATCTTTTCTTTCTTTTTTTTTTTTTCTTTTTCTGTAATACTGAAAGCCTGTTCCAGGTGACTAAATTAAAAGTGTTTGTTAATAATACACTGAGAAGACAATATAAGTGTATGGGTGTCTGCTAGGAATGCCCACCAGGACAGGATTCCACCTCCAGAAGCACTGCCAGCAGAGAATTCTGTGGGTACATCCAGGGGTTTTCCAGGGGACAGACACTGGGATGGTCCCTTTCAAATGCCATCTGATGAATCACACTTTTCTGAGGTGGTTGTGGATCAGTCTTTGGCTCTGCCTACAAATTCCACCGAACAAGTGCAGTGCAGGAGAAATTCCTTGAACGTAATACAAGGATAAAGCCACAGCCAGCCTAGCCCACATCAGCTCCTGGAACAGCCAACTCCCACATGGACTCTGCCCCACAGGGAGCCTGAACTGGCCTTTGCTTGTGGGTGTGGGCTGAGCAACCAGAGTGCTTGGGGCCAGTGTGAGCCCTTGCCCATGGTATGTACATTTCCAAAACATGGTATTTTGTTTGCAGGAATGCTGCAGGAGGCAAGACAAGCCCACTGCTTTACGGAGCACTAACCCTGGTGTTCTGGGTCTCTGGGCCTAACTTTATGTTAGATGTATATGTTTGCATGTGATTATTGCCTCTCATAGAAAAATACATAAACAGATACCCCTCACACTGCAGCTCTCTGCTAGTTTGCCTGTAGTTGCTGGAGTCATTATTGTGAAGAGAGAAAGAAAAAGGAAGAGAGGTGTATCTCAGCCACAGGTTAGATCTGGTTCAGAGCCCATAACAAAACCAGTTCACCAGTGCCCCTGTGTGGGGACAACTGAGCTGGGTGAGAATCAATGACAGGAGGGGGGAGTGTATGTGTCTCTTTTTTGTTTGAATCCTGATTTGACAATTCTGTCACAGAGTACTTAACTTAGAAGGTTAAAATACAAATCTTCACAGTTCCCTCCCAGAGCTACCTAAAATACTTCCAGGATTTGTGCAGGGGAATCTCAGCAGTGAAGGGGGTGAATCCATTAACCTAGCAGTACATGTCCCTTGGTAGCAAAATTAGGTGAGAAAACTGCCTTTGAATCCCCCATCACCACAATACACACTCCTGCCCTCTCTCAGAAATTCCCTTCAGGAGTGCTGATTCAGCTATTTGTGTGACTGCACATAAACTGTATGAAAGAATGAGATTTTCAAAAGCCCTCAAAAAGGGGGAAGTTGTGCGTGTGTGCAGAAAAACCATGTTGTGCATTCACATTAAGATCTATAGTTGTGGTTATCTGCTCTTAAAGTGTTTCTGGATTGGCACCACAGATGATGAATCTTGCTGGAATCACATGCCCAACAAATATATGACCCTGGAGCACAGAGCTGAGTGAAATCCACGTTTCACAAGGATTTTTGAGAGACAGCCAGCACTGTTTTCAAAGTGCTCTCAAATATTGTGGAGGAAATGTTGACAGATACTGCAGATACTGATGAATATGCTCAGGCTCTGTAAAGCATCTCTACATTCATGCCAGGACTTGAGATCCAGAGTAGCAAGTGAAGTGCCAGAGGAGGAGGAAGGAAAAGCTGCTAATGAGCAGATGCTTTTATCATTTCTGGATGAGCTGCTTTGGCCTCAGCAGAGACAGCTGTCTTCTGGCAGGCAGAGCTGCACTGCAGAGCAGAGCAGGCAGAGTTACCAGGGCACAAGTCATTTTCAGACCAGGGAAGAGCTGAGGGGATGTGAAACCTCCATCAGTGCCAAGGCACTCATATCCCTGACACCCTGAGGGCTGCTGCCCTGGCTGCTGACACGTGGAGGGTGGCACAGCAGCCACCTTTTGCACTGAATAAACTTATCCTGTCTCCAGACCAAGACTCCAAAGTGAGTTTACCAGCACAATTATTGAGCTAACAGAGTGAGTAATCATCAGACATTTCACAGAAACTGCAATATTTGTATGTGAGGCTCCTCACTGTAGATTAACTCAAAGCAAAACAAACGGGAAGCACAGAGAATCATTATTTTCAGCATTAAATTTTCACATTGCACTCCATACAAAAATCTGATTCAGAAACGTGAAGCATATGTAAGTTTTATGAGCCTTGAACAGTAAAGAGTTTGCTCAAACTTCTGTCACCCTTGAAGTGCATGGGAAGTAAGCATGAATGCAGTGTGAGAAAGAAGCTCTAGCTGTTTACTTGAGCTTTAAGTAACAATAAAGACCTATAAATTAAAAACAAGAAAAAATACTGCTCAGTCACGCTGAAAAGTCCGAGAATAAAACTCAAGAGCAAAGGCTCAGAAAGTGGCTTGCAAGTGTAAATATCTAAATACATGCTCAACCTTTTTTGTCCCCCTTACCCTTTTAAAATGTATTTTAAAAGTCTCTGTGACTGCATGGCAGTTTTGAGGAAGGAAGCACAGGCGCATGGGCAGTCTTGTACCTCTGTGAACAGTTCCTGTAGGAAACCCACATCCGAGCCTAGTGCAGCATGAAAGAAAAGGAACTGGGTTTGTGCTCTTTCTGATACAGAATTACCTATACAGAAGGTTTGAAAAATACTGACAATGAATATGTATGTTTGTGTTAGTTTATTGTCTTGTTGGGCTTTTTTTCTTTTTAAGGAAAAAGAAAATTAGGATGGGGTATGGTACAGGCATCTCTAACATGGGAGCAAATGGGCTCATAAGCAACTGAAAGAAATGCTCCAGGGCATAAGTGGGCTGACTGAGAGGCAAAGAGCAATGACAGCTCCAGTTCTGTCCCTGCTCAGGGCACCTACGCAGCTCTGCCACCCAGGGTGGAGGCTACAGGGCAAAGAGCCCGACCAGAGTCCCACACACCTCTTGCAGCACTTTTCTGTGTGCTTAGATAACAACTAGAGCTGGGCGTCAAGGAGTGCAAAGTAAAAACAAGTTGTAAATATAAAGAGCAATAAGCATAATTGCTAATGTTTTTTGTATTTGCATTCAAGAAAAGTAAAGCACTTCACTAATAATTTGACAATTACTAGAAAGTTGTTCTGCAAAGATCCTTTCTCCTCTAGGGCTGTGTCATAATGAAGCTGATATTCTGTCTCTATTCCCAACTAACCAGTTGTTGGCAACCATGCCAAAAACCAGCCCAAACCCTGAGATGGGTTTTGTTACCCTAAATTCAGTGTTCTACTGTTGCCCAAGAGTTACAGCAATGACTGTCTCTGGCAAATACCCACTGCTGCTGGTGGGATGCTGAGGAGGCTCCAGCAGGGCCACCCAGCGTGTGAGCTCCAGCAGGTCTGTGTTATGGCACATTTGAGGGCTTCTAGTCTTTCCTCAAAAGGAGCTACATAAAGAAGTTTATTAAGTTTGGTTGATTTTTAATCTATATTCTAAGTGGGGTTTTTCCCCTGGAGGAAAGGAGTACATGATTAGTTTCTGCATATAGGATGTTTCCACTCCCTCCTGCTGAATTTTAGGGCATCTTATATGCTTGTGTTCTCAATATATGCATTCAGAGAGCATATCTGAGCTTTCGAAATCCATATTATGGCTCTGATTTATGCTGTGATGACAGACATAAGAGCCCTGAAATCAGTGTGGCTCTGGATGGTTACCATGGTTCTTCTGTGAAGCCGGGATGGAAGGATCTGCTTCTATGTTAATACCTAAAAAGAAACAAAGGGGATTAGATTTCACGTTCTAGAAAGAATCAATGTAATTTTCATGGTCCTGCCCTACTCTCCATCATCCTAAAATGTAAAGAAGGCTACTTCCTAAAAATGTCAAGTGTCAGTGGACATCCATGTTAAATATATATATATATACACATATATACATACACACACACACACACACATACATATAAATAGCCTGGCTGTGAACACTGCTTTAATGGTACAGGAGAGAGGTGCTGTTGGAGAGATGTACTCCTGTAGGTTTAAACATTGTTAGCCACCCCTGCTCTAAACAGGGTTAATAGACATCTTCCATCAAAGGCCAGAAGAACCCTTTCTCTTCTTTTCAGTGAAATGTAAATCAACTCCACTGCAATTAAACTGTGTTAGTGTTAGGCCTCCACAATTGTTGGTACCTGGTTGCTAACCACTGTTCACAGTGATGGATAGTTATAAGACAGATTTTTTTCAGGTTTTAGACAAAGCTTTAAAAGGAAGGGCAGAGGAAAACACAGTACTTGGGAAGAGGAGGAGAGGGTGTGGGTAGTCACAGCACTGAACTGCAGAAGAACTGTATTTCACAGTAACCGTGCTGCTGTTTGTTCTTGGAAAAAATCACTCATTGTTCGCCTATCCCTGCACTGCTCTGAAGAATCTACAAAAATCCCCAAAAAAACCTGAGAAAACAAACCCAAGGAAACACTAGAACATGAATACAAGAGCAGAATGTAATTGTACAGGGAGATTCTACACTGAACTGAAACATTCATGTTTTGATCATTCAGAACAAATGAAGTACAATGCTGGTCTGTTCCCCTTCTCTTCTTATGTCTCCATTTTGTTTTACTTTGCTTAGCTTAGATTTTTTTTCCTTTTTGGAGTCCTGCAGGGAGAAAAGAAGGAGTCTTTGTTTTAAAAACTCTGAAACCAACAGTGGCCCATTGATCATAATTAAGTCTAAAATAATACGCTTTTGCTGACCTGTTTGTATTGAATCCAAAAAATTGTATGTTATACCTGTAGTTTTGATCTGCCCCCAGATCCAGTTTCTTCTCCTTGAGCTTCTGGTTGTGGGACAGTAAGCCCAAATAAACCTCTGTGTTTTCAGGGCTGTATTTCCTCTTCTGTATGAAACCAAATTTTTCATAATCAGGTGTTCTCTTTGGCACATTTCTTTGACAGATGCCTGTCCCCATAACAACCATCTCTGTTGTCAGTAAGTTCTTCACACCATGAAAGGACACACAGGACAGCAGTAGTCTTCACAGCAACACTGGAGAATTGCAGACAAATTTCAAGAAATCTTAACATGATGTGCATGGGCCCAGTTCAGAACCTCCTGAAGTCCATATGAAACTGATTTCAACGATCACTCATGTCTTCAGGGGCTGCTTCTGACTTTTTGAATTCAGATTTTTAACATAACAAACTATAGAGGCTTAACCCTGTGCACCCTTGGAAGTCTAGTATACTCTAATGAGTAATTTTGCTGATGATTAGTCACATAATAGGTATGCTTTAGGAGAATAGTGGAGAGATTCACAAAAATATGTATTTGGGCATAATTTCCTATGAATGAGGAGTGTTAGATGCTATGGACCTGCTTCTGCCAATCCTCAGTCTTGGTCTTTAGAGACCCCAAACATGCATATGCAGGCAGCATGGATAGCCGGATCCTGCTCCTAAGGATGCGTGCATAGGGAAAAATCCTTCAAGGCTCTCCCAGCACGTGTCTCCCACACTGCTGATGTGACTCACCAAGCCCACTGGCTTGGAGCTCGTTACCAGCTCGGATGCACGGGCACAGAACAGAGGGCACAGTCAATCCCCGGAGCCATGGCTCTGCCCGATCACACGGTACCTCTGGCGGAGAGGCCGAGCTGAAGCCGCAGGCAGCGCTCCCTCAGCGGGGATGGCGGCGGTGCCGGCGCCCCCCGGCGCGGGCCCATGCGCTCGCCTCTGCTGCCCTCCAGAGCCCGGCCGGCGGAACTGTGCCCGCCCGCCCCGGACTGACCGGATCTCACTCGGCATTCACCGCGGTGACTCAAATCGTGCGGGCCTGCAGTGGGGCTTTTGTCACTGCGGATGGCGAGAAACTGCTACGGCCGCCCAAGAGTGAAGGAAGCCCTGATTCCCCGGCAAGTCAAACCCCATGAGAGAGTGGCTTTGCTCGCTTATACAGCCTGAGAGCTCACCCACAGCCTGTCCTCAGAGACATTTTCCCAGGTTTTATGTACCAGATCTGCTCATTACCGTCTCATATGTTTTTTATTCTGCTTTTTTCTTACCCCCCCCCTTTTTTTTGTTTCTTTCAGGGTTTATAAAAAATTAAACTCTAAGGAGTGGCATATTCCTCATATGATCTTCACACAGGTCGTTGAGGATTTTTTGTATGATCGTGTGTCTGGATGAAGTCTGTTTCTTCAAATCTTTTGGCTGCATAAAGGAGCACAGTGTTACAACTAACCTCAAATGAAGTCTGTATTTAACATCAGCCATTTGGGGTGTTCCAGTGCAGCCTGTTACAGACACAAAATACTTTGGCTGGAGGCTGATGCATCACAGAATCACTGAATCATAGAATGTTAAGGGGTTGGAAAGGATATTAAAGGTCATCTAGTCCCAACCCTCCACCCCCCTAAGAGCAGGAACACCTCACACTAGACAGCGTGACATAATCCAGGCAGTAAAGAATTTCTTTGTTAGGTAAACTGGTGGTGTTAGGTCCATCAAAGGAGGCATCACAGAGGGCATTTCTTAAACAAACGGTTTATTTCACAAAGCCGCTTGGTTTGCCAAAGCCGCTTGGTTTGCGTAACACAGCAGCGGCTCACACTGGGAACTGGCCGGGTCCATGGACAGGGCACTGTATCTATAGGGGTGCCATCGAGGGCTCAGTCCCCAGGCATTGCCTGACTTCAGCGGAGCGCACTCTGAACCCCTTCACCAAGGCCCGCTGGGCGGGTGTGTGAGGCTGATGGTGTGGATGTCTCGCCACTCCTCGTCCTGCAGCGACCTCAAGCAGGACAGGGCCCGCCGCCAGAACACAAAATGGCGGCTGCCAGGGCTCAAAATGGCCGCGGCGCAGCCTCCCTCGTGACCCGGAGCCAGGCCCCGTGCGCGGCGCCGTGCGCGGCGGGCCCGCCGGCCCAGTCACGTGACGCGCCGGCCGAGCCAATCGCCGCGCGCCGTGGCGGTGCGTGCAGCGCGCGGGTCCCGCCTCGCCTCGTTGTGGTGGAGGGCGCCATTGGGAGCCGCCGGAGCCGCCGCCACCTTCCCGCCAGCAGCGCCCGCCGCCGCCGCCATGGACTACGGGGAAGGTGAGGGCGCTCCCCCGCTGCACGGACAGGGCCCGGCCGCCGCCGCCGCCGCCGCCGCGGGGCCCGGCCGTAACTCAAAATGGCAGCGGCCGCTTTGTTACGCGCAGGACGGAGCCCCCCTCACCCACGTCCTCGTCCTCCTCCCCCGCCGCCACTGCCGGCCTGGGGGAGCTGCGGCGGCGGCCGGCGGCGGGAGGGCAGCGCGGGAGGAGGGCCCTCCCCGGGGGCGGCGCGGGCGGGCGGGCAGCGCGGGCGGGGGCGGCGCTCCGCGGGCAGCTCGGCGCCCTGGGGGCGCGGGGCGAGCGGGGGGCGAGGGGGCGGCGGCGGGCGGGGGGCGTGGGCAGAGCCGGGGGGAGCTCGGGCGAGCTCTTGAGGGGGTCGTGTCAGGAGCCTGGAGATCCGACAGGAGAGAGAGCCGCCTCTTGGTGCGGCTCCCTGTCTCTCCCCTCCAGCTCTTGCTAAGCACTAAGTCATTCTCACTGACCCATCCTCTCCAGCTGAAGACAGAGATTGGAGATTCCCAGATACCCCCATGCATTGTGGTGTGAACATGCCCAGTGGGTCAGTCTCAGGTATGAGCTATAAATACGTCTAACCTGTAAAAAGCGTTGGGGCTGAACAATCAGTGTTAACAAAAACAAAAAAGGAAACGGGTTTTTTAAAGTGCGTGACATGGTTAAAGTGCTCATGTTGTTTTCTGGAGGAGTTGTAACTGTCTGGGAGTGAGACTTGATTTTCATCTTGGGCATGTCAACATGAACTGCACGTTCCAAATGAAAAATTGTGAGATAAAGGAGTGGGGATGGGGGGGTGGGGTAGAAATGCAGACTTTTTAAGATGATGCTTTTTGTAATATAAACTACTATATTCTTACAGAGTACTATTTTTGTTGAAAAGAAAGGATATTTTCCTTTTTTATATAAACTAGAATCTGTAAGTGCTTGGGTTTAATTTGCTTTTTGCCCCCATAAAGTTTACTTTAACTAACAGTTTGGAAAGGAGTATAGAAAAAGCACGTAAAGCCAAGACCAAAAGCTACCTCTTTTTATTTTTTTGCACTGTTAAAAATACTATGTAAAAAAAAAGGAGTGCACATAGTTTGATAGGATGATTAAAGGTATGATTTCAGAAAAGACTCAAGAAATGTTTTGACATCTCTTGCCAGCATGCAAGCAAGTGTTAAAAGGATCTTAATATAAAGCTTTACTGATACTGTATCCAAGCTGCGTTTACAGATCCTGTCAAGTAAGTGCTTGCTGTTGCTTCTCTTGACACTCCTGCTGGCTGTTATTTCCGTATAACATGTTGAATTACACATGCGTCTTTGATTGCAATATAATAATTTTGTTACACATTTCTCGAGTCTTAGCTTTTTTCTCCCCAATTATACTATTTTGTGTTTATCTTTTTGCGTAGTAAAATTAATAAGTAGTGAATAAATAAATATATTGCCCCGTGTTTTCATCTTCTGTATTGAGTACTAATTAAATATGCCCTTGATTTTTAGAACGAAAGGTTATTCTTAAGTGCTAGTTTAAGTATCTTATTGGAATATTCACTGTAACTACCAGAACTTGCTTTTCTGAGATCTGTTTATACAAATATTGAAGTTAATCCAGGCTCATTGTAGGGGAACTAACTAATCAAATGTGTATTGTACAATTAGAGTGTTCCTTTCATGTACCTCTGTAATAATAGTTTTCATTGTGTTAATTAAGCATTGTGTTATTTGTAATTATCACAAAAAGTTTAATTATGATGTATGCAGCTTGAAACTTTTACCATGACTGTTTATACACTGTATGTACATGAGCAAGGCATGCATAAAAATTGCTTTACCCAGGTTCTACACAGGGGACTGAAGGCTGTTTTGTGGGGCTCAGAAGTCAGGCAGCACAGGGTGGATGTTGGGAATTCTCATCTTTGCCTAGATTTCATTTGGGCTCTTGGCAAGGTTCTTCCTGTTGGAAACGTTCAGCCAGTGGGAAGCACTTTCAGTTGTATGTCTCATGACTCCTGTAATTGCACCATTGTCCCTTCCTGATGGCTCAGTTTGAGCCCAGAGTTGACAGGTCCTTTGGAATAAATTTTTAGTGTTGTTAGCACAAATATCAGTAAATATTCATGTTAATATTTTAGTTACTGCAGCTGTTGTCCTTTTAGTCTGGAAGGGGGAATGGCCTAATGACAAAGTTGTGATACAAACAACCTACACATGGTGTTATGAAAATGTAATGTGCCTGGAAAAATTACTGCTTCCTATTGCACAACAGACCCTTAAGCTTCTGGTTGTCAACATTTAGCTTTTTTAGTTTATCATTTATTTTGCAAGGTCTTTCTCATTTTCTTAGCCTTTTCATCTGCTTCACGTGGAGCACACTGTTTAAAATGATTCCTTGTCTTTATGCTGTGAATATGATTTCAATGTTCTCTGCTCTAAAGCTTTTTCTTTTAAATTGAGTTCTTCGTACCAAGAGGTTCTGAGTCTTACCTACTGTTTGTTTACTTTGTAATTCTTTTCCTTTGGAAAATTTGATTTTTCTTTACTGGCTATTGAGATTTATTTTGCAGCTATTTTAAAAGCTCTCTCCACCAAATATGGCTTCTTTTTTTTTTCTTAATTAATCTGAAGAAATACATATCCGTTAACATTTTAATTTTTAAATTAAACTTGTGTTTTAGTATACCATTCTTTTATAAATTTAGAGTTAATACATTATTTTCACCTTTGACATAGCTCTTCTCCCCTCTTTTCAATACAAGTTCAATACAATCTAGAAGTTTAAAACCAGATAGTTCTTTGCAAGTTCTTCTATTTCCCTACTTAGGTTCAATGGCTCATTGATCCACAGGGTATTTATGCAAGAAGCTGCAGATACCAAAACCTGATTTATTCTGGTAATAAATTCTTTGTTTCAGATGCTTTGATAAAACCTTCGTCTCTGAGGCTCACTCTCTGTTTTTGAGCTTTAAGAGCAAATATGGACAACTGGTTTTTAATTTCTTTTTAATTCTGTGGTTTTCATAGATACACAGATAAAATATTTCTTCAAAGGTTTCTTTGATAAGCAGTTACTATTTAAACTTAAATGAACTACTACTCTTTTGAAATTTTGGTTTGAGACACTAGGATGCAATTCCTGGTGTTTTTTCGCTAGTGCTTAAATACATGTTCTCTCAGCATGTGAAACAATTTCACATTTAGTCTGCACAGGCATGCAGCTTCTCTATATCTCTACTGGTGGTGACAGTGATTATCATCAGTTACTACACTAAGGTCCTTTCTGTTTTCATTTATCTGAATGAATATTTACTGTTGTCTTGTATGTTTCCCCCTTTTAGGATAAAGCCTGTCTGAAGAACATACTTTGAGAGGGAAGTTTAATACCTGGAGAAATACTGTACTTGTTAAGTTGAATGCAGTTTCTTTGTCATGCTCTGGGCATGAAGTATAAAATGTAGGAATCTTTGGTGAAGTTTGCAGCTGGTGACTGAAGCAGGAGGGCAGTGGTTGGAATGATAGATTAGCTGATCAGCAGTGTGGAACAGTTAATGATATGGTTGGAAGGAGATTATAAGATCACCTTCAGTAGATCAGGTCAAAAGTGTCTATCCTACCTCACCGATGTCCTGTATGTCACTCTCTGTTTGGAGGCAGGGAACAAATTGTACAAGTACTCCTTTGGTATATTTATACGCCTTCCCTGGTTTGCAGCTTGAGGACTTTCCCAGGCATAGTCTGTGTTTGACATGCTGTGAATTTCTTGTCAGTTGATTTATCCAATTTCTGTCTTAAATCTCTGTTAATCATTAGTAACTTACTACTTGTAACTCGGTTCTGGGACTTGTATGTCTGTTTTGTGAAAAGTGACTTGGATCCTTCTTTAGATCGTTACTTGTAAATTTCGTTTGCTCCCTCCAGTTTCTTGTAGTAAATCATTCAAGTGATGAAATCATCATCCCTCTTCGTGTCTTTGTACCTTTTGTATCCTGTGTTAACCATTTTCAAATGTGAGTCTGTTATAATGTAGGTAAATGCAGGGCAGTGAGTCTGGAAAGGGATGAATGAATTGTTCACTGTCAGGGAGGAGATGGTGGTGGTGTCCTGAAGGCAGGGGTTTGAGGTTTTGAGGATTTAGGGACTGGTATAGCTCTACAGTAAGACTGCTGATGTTATATAACATGAATTGATTAAGGAGTGTTAAACAAGTGTGGATGTCAGAAGTTATCCTGTGATTGTAAATTGTATTTTAGTGCTTGCTTTCATGCTAAAAATTTTAGACTAGAATACGTATTTAAAAATGATGCTTTTTAAACCATTTTTGGGAAGAGTTCTTTGCATATGAAAGTTTGTGTGTTTTTCCAATACTGAACTGCTGGCATATGCATAACATTGGTCCCTACTTCCTGTGCTATAGTAGAATTGCATTGCAGTGGCAGAGATCTTGATAGAGTGTTGTGTTCTTCCTTGTTGGATGACTTGATTCAGTTCTCAACTCTTAAACCTCACTGGTTTTTGTGCCATCTTAGGGCCTATGGATAATAGGGAGCCAGTGAAACTAAGGTAAATTATTGGGTGCTTTCAGGTCAGGTATATCAGTTTTCAGAATGTCAGTGTCTTCTGATTGATTTGACGTCCTGTATTAAAAAAACTTAACAACCTGGATCTGAGATTAAATTATCCCATGGTCAATTTTAATTTCTGTGCAACTGAGTTTATTTTCTTGACTATCTTCTCTTCTTGCTGTTCTGCATCTTTATGCATACAGTCTTGAGGATAATGTATTGGATTAGGTGGCAGATGATTCAGAAGCACCAGAGAGGAGCATTAGATGTTTTTATTAGAAGCCTCATCAGTTTCTTTTTGCAGTAACTCTTTGCAATTTAAGTTGATGATGGGTGGTGCTACATTATTAGTATTTTGGAATGGTTTTTTTATGCTTTGGTTTTTGAATCTTTCCTGTATGTTCAGAATATGAAAAGATAGTGTGACTTCTATGTTAGAAGTTTTTTTTTCTTTTCCCAGAAGTATCATCTTTAATTTTTGTAGAAAGTACCTGTGATCATTAGAATAAAAATCAGCAGTAGGTCTTTGTGTGTTGGAGTCTCTGTTCAGGCATGCTAAGAATATCTGTGTAAAAGTGATACAGTCATCTTAATATAATTTGCAGAATTTTCATTGTTGACAGATACAAGAAAGTAAATGACAGTGACTTGGTGCTAACAAGAACTAGGTACAAATGGGATATAATTTATATATATATTTTCAGCACTACAGTTATTTTCATGAGATGAATGCACAGAGAGTTACTGTATTTCTTTAAATAGGACAACTTCTTATGACTTCAGGGGAGCTAATTGTCCTGGAAAAGTCAGTGGTTTATATGTGGAGATACTGAAATGTATAAAATACTCTCTCTTGTCAGATTAAACAGCTACTTAGTTTTATTTTTATCCTTTCTTTGTTCATTGTGTATTCCTTCTCTGTGTTACTTTTCCTGTGAATCTTGACTTGCCAGGTTTTCTTGGTATTACCCAAACCTTGGTGTTGGTTGGTGTTGGGAAGTAGTTTTGGTCTCCAGAATGCCACTGAGGTGCAGATTGTGTACATTATAGGAAGACAGTGGATCATAGTTGTTATACAGATCTGCAGCATTGTTTTAGTGCTTTGAATTTGAGTGATTATTTGCCCAGAATTTTTACACAGACCTTCCAGTGCTGAGGAGGAAGTTGGTTCTTTTGCCAGATTTCATTGCAGGATACCGAGATGAAGATGTCATGAAGTGACATCAGTTTGTGAAATGCCAGCACCTTAGCACAGTTAGTGGGCTGCAGCTCAGTGCTGATTTGGGTTGATTTTTGTTTGGCTAGATGTCAGGAAGTTCTTTTGTTTGACTCTAGCCTATATACAGAGCCTGCACTGCAGCATGACAGCTTGTAACCTTGACCCAGAGTCTCTCAGTGAGAGTGAAGGTTTCTTGGAGCATTGGATAGAGAGAGCCTCTGAGCTCTTTGTATTATGAGAGGGTTGGAAGTGGTCATAATTCTCTGCAACTTCAGACATATTGTACATCAGCTGTCTTCATTTAATTTGCTTAATTTATGATGATTCCAGCTGATGGAACAATAATCCTGAGTTACTTACTATTGGAAAAAATAAGGAGCTTATTCCAGTCAAGAGGTGCTCAGATGATGACAAAGACGTGGCTTCTCTAATCACAGTGTCAAAATTGGTTTGCAACTGTCAATTCTGTATTTTGTTTGTAAGCACCGTGGCAATGATTAAACCTCTTACTTAAGAATTTAAGCTAGATTACTTAATAAGAATTCTCACTTGCTTTCTTTATAAACATTTTTCTGCTCTTTTTTTAGACATGGACCGGGATTATGGGCATGGAGGCTATGGTGGCCCACGATCCATGGACTCTTACCTTAACCAATCCTATGGGATGGAGAGTCATGGAGGTGGAGGCGGAGGAGGTGGTGGTGGTGGTAACAGGTAAAATAATCCTTCAGTTGTCCCAAGAATCGATCCAATACAATTTAAGTTTAAATCATTCTTCTAACTTAAGTGTTCCTGAGGCATGTTGTTATGATTTTGTATGAACCCTTTCATTCTAAGTCTTCATGTTTGATAAATACTGGCAAATACTAAACTGTAAGTGCTAGATCTTGTAATAATCAGCATTTTTTTGGAAAAGTTTGACAGTGGAACAGTGCGTCTGAAAGAAAATAGCCAAAGTTTTGTTTTTCAGTATTGTCTAGCAATTTGCAGCTGATTGGCCTGACACACCATTTCTGACATTGCAGACTAGACCTAATTGGTTTAGTGTCTTAGACTGAATCTATCAACATTCCATTTTCAAGGAACATTTAGGATATGTGTTCTTTGGTTTAAATGTGCAGTGCTCAAGTGGTCTTGGTATTGAATCTGAAAGTCATGTCCAGATTATTTCATTGGAAGGTACTGATTACACTTGAAACTGTGTGCATGTTCTGTGCTGCTTTGTAAGATGTAATAGTCTAAAACTAAAAATTCTCATGCAGTGGTCTGAAAGTTGTGTATTTAATGCTAGGGTACTATTTGCTCTTTCAGATGAAAACAATAGGGAGCAGCTGATTTGATTTAGGTCTTCAAATTGCATTCAAGAAGCATGCTTTTCAGAGTAGTGATTCTATCTTGGAGGAGATAAAATGCGAAGAAAACTTAGATAATCTGATGGTTTTCTTGTGTGCATCCTTGAATTTTTGTCTGGCTGTTGCCAGATTATTGTGTGGTTCCTGTCTGTAGTCACTGTGGTGCCACTGGGGAAGGACACTACTAAAGAGGGAGGCTGGAGAAGTGTTGTGTCTTGCTGCTCGGTTCTGTTAAGCATTTTAGTGAAGTATGACTTGTTTAATAATGACTGTTAATACTGATTTACAAGTCTGAGCAGAGATTGAGGAATGAGCCGTACCTACCATACAGTAATCTGCATATGATGGAGGTTGAATGACTTCTTGGACACAAAAATGTCGCTTGCTATGTAACCTGATGTTATGCATGGACTTTTTCTAGTGTCATTTTCTGTGTATCTCTGAGTCTTCTGAGATGAACAGATTTTAAAATGAAGGCATTCAGTTTGCTGTAGATACAGTTAGTAAGTTGAGTCTCTTTTAGGTTGTATTGTATCAGTTAGGGGATTGTCTTTCCCACCTGCTCAGTCACCCTGTTATAACCCTGCAGGGACACTAACGTGTTTCCCTTCCAAGCAGTTACAGATACTGATTTCTAGCCTGACACTGCCCATGTCCCAGGCAAAGCAAACTCTTGATAAATAGCTGAAGATTGTAGCTCCTTGTTGCTTTACTCTGACATTCCAAGGACTCTTTGTGTGTCCGCTGTGCATGCGTTGGGGAGACTTTCAGAATCTTGAGTTGCTAGACCTAATGGTCTGCAAGTGAAAGCTGGATACACTGAAGACCATGAACTTCTTTGAGTGTGAGACTGAATTTTACAGGGAAAAAATTTCAGAAAGAAAAGATGTGAACAGAAGAGCATATGTATTTTTCCTTTAAAATGAGAACTGTGGGATACTTGGAACTCACAACTGTACCACTAAAAAAGCCAAAACATTTTTTTTTTTCTTTGTTCAGAACTAAGCTGCCTCTTAACTGCTGTTTAACTGTTAGACTGTGAGGGTATGATTTTGAAGAAAGGGGAGTTTGACTAGGCTTTGAATGTCTGCAGGTGATTATTTTTGTGAGACTAGGGCTGGGCTCCAATAATGTTTTAGTAAATAAATGTTGCTGAAAATTTAAGTAAACAAAGTTCAGGTATACTGAACTTTAGAATTGTTTGTAGCAAAATGGCTCAGATAGCTTTCTGTCTGGTCATAGTGTGAATTGCCCAGCCCTAATCAAGATTAATCAATAACACAACTGTACAGATCAGTATAGTAATAAATTGATTTTAGTTGATAAATGTCAACTGCTAACTTGTCTTTTGAAATGTATAACATTAGTAAGCTTACTTTTTTTTCTCCTCACTGTGCAACTTTTCCAGGTTTGGACCTTATGAGTCTTACGACTCCGGGTCTTCTCTGGGTGGGCGAGATCTGTACAGATCTGGCTATGGTTATAATGAACCCGAACAAAGCCGCTTCGGAGGTAGTTATGGTGGTCGATTTGACAACTCCTACCGGAATAGCCTTGACTCTTTCGGAGGTAGAAACCAGGGCGGGTCTAGCTGGGAAGCACCTTACTCCCGTTCAAAATTGAGGCCTGGGTTTATGGAGGACAGAGGAAGAGAGAGTTACTCTTCCTACAGCAGTTTTTCTTCACCCCATATGAAGCCTGCACCTGTAGGCTCTCGGGGGAGAGGAACGCCTGCTTATCCTGAAAGTGGATTTGGAAGCAGAAACTATGATGCTTTTGGAGGACCATCAACAGGCAGAGGCCGAGGCCGAGGAGTAAGTACAGAATCTTTTCAGATTCTTTTCACTAGACACTCTTTTAAACCCTTTCAAGACCACTGCTTTAAAATGAATGCACTGTTCAGTACAGTGTGGGGGTTTTGTCCAAGCAAACGATCATGGTTGACAATGTTGTTTATCCCTTTGAAGCTGTCTTCAAGTAGAACCCAGTCCCTCTTTCTGCTGAAAGTATTGAGTAATAGACTAGTTGATAAGGTTTGTTAAATCTCTCCTTTTGTTTGAAAGGTGAAGATAAAAGTAGTAGGTTTGGTCTAAAAGGGATTAAAAGGACTTTCATTTTTCCTTGTAAACACTAGCATCTCTGCTGCTGGTGGGGAAATTTTTGAATATTGTGAAAGTTGAATTCAAAGTCTTTTGAAGTTTTGAGTAGGTTAAAGGTGCAATGTATAAGCAAAAAATAAAACCCAGGTTGTGAACGCTAGAGCAGTTTTTGGTTCATGTAAAGGAAAAAGTTGAGCTAATTCTTTAATATGTTGAGTATGGTTTATCAAACATCAAGTCTTCTTTTAAACTTAATTCTTACTCTGACTTGTTTACTGAAAGGGTGACGGGGAGGAAATGGCAAAGGTGAGTGGTTAGCAGTTACAGTGATTTTTTCTCAGAATTAAAGCATGGTTAAAGGGGCATCATCAACTTGAAATCAGGTCCTTTCACAGAACTGAAATAATTTCTACACAGTGTGCTTAGTCCTCTTACTTGTATTCGTTTTGAAGACTTAAGTTCTAAGTGCCTCTCAGCGGATTCCTTTCCAGTATGGGATGTAAAACGTGTATGTCCTAGAAACAGCATGATTAATTGTATGCAAAAGAGTGATCAGTTTGAGGAAGTAATGCTTAATGTTAAGTGACCTAGGGGAAAGAATTAAAAAACCCCCAAACCGGACAGAAATACTAACTTTGAGTTGATGGTGTCCCTTTGTCTTGGTTTTATAATCCCAATTTCAATTTTTTTCTTAAGCACAAAATATTCAGTGAACACCTTCCTGCCTGTGCCTCTAGGTGTAACTTATCTTTTAAAATTCCTGAGCGTGCTGTGTTTCTTTGGGAAGTGATTCTTTAAGTTTAAATTATACAGCTTGAAGTGTAGAGGACAATTATTTTTTTACTGGGTTTTTTATATGCTTAACATGCGTGGTGGTTTTGTTCCAGAAAGTCTACTTTGCAGCATTCTTGAGTATTGTAGTTGCCATATTCAACTTTTAGCTCAGATTTGCACATGGCTGTTAGCTAGCATGTAGCATGTATGAGAAAAAGATTCTCATCTTCATTTCTCTGCTTGTGAAGCTGAAAATGTTACATTCTTAAGCCTTTATGCTATTCTTTCAGAAATCCTTTAGATCTGAAAGCTTTGTGCAGAGTTACAACCGAGTTCTTTTTTCATTTGCTTTGGAAATTTATCCTTTTAGTCTTTTCTGTAATAAAGGAGAATGTAAAGGCTAGACTACTTACCAGATGTAAAATGCATTGCACCTTTAATAGGTAGATTGTCTGTTTCAAAAAACCCGAACTTGAAATTATCCAGTGCGTACTTCATGTCAAATTTGTGTCTGATGTAAATGTACGTGCTAGGCAGTCTACAGCTATCTCAGCTAAATAAATTAACATGGAGATCTTGTGCATGGACTTCTGACTAAGGAAAGTGCCTGTTTTGGTACATTCTGTCTGTCATTTAAAATCTGCTTTAAAAAAATCATGCTTTTCTTAAAGGTTTTGAATTTGTTTTTATGTTCTTTTGACAGTGTAATACTAATTATCTTCTCATGGAAAGAGATATATTTCTGCTTATCCAAGTCACTCATCCAGTCTGTGGGCTCTCTTCTGCCCTTTATTAATCAAGTAATTAAGTTAATATTAAGAAATATGTTTGCACTTTTGAAAATATTACAGCTACTTAAATTCCCCTCTTCAGATTACTCATTTATTCTGTGTCTTCAGAGAGGTAACTTTCATATATACGAGTATCCACAAATGACTGTGTGTAATTTTAGAAATAGTGGAAAGGTTTAGTCTTTCAATGGAATTTTCATTCCTATTGCTGCATTGTTGTTGTATCACTCTCTCCAGGCCCAGCTTAAAAATTCTGCTTTTTATTGAATTGGAAGATACTGGAAAGATAGGTAAAAGAAAGAATGGGTTTCCTTCAATTAATCAGTATTCCACAGTGGGCAACCTTCTTCACTCAGTTTTCAGATCACTACTATATAATTTCGCATAAGATGCAAAGCAAGGCAACTTTTTTGTTAAAGCCATTATTTTTTTAATTTTTTTTTTTTTTTGAGGCAGATGGAATTCATTATCTAGAGAATCTGAAGAGAGGAGCCAAGATGTTAGGCTGAGATATGACAGATATGTTCATTGCCTGGACAATGGTTCTGAATAAGCAGAAACACAGTTTATACATAAGTATTAGTTCTATTGGACAAACACCACAAAGCCATTGCACAAACGAACATCAGACCAGGAACTTAAGTTTCCTCCTACATTTTGCTCTAGAACACAGATTTTAGTTAAGGTCACAGTCATACTGTACCAAGTAGCTGTTTTGTTGACATTGCTTTCATATACTAATACCTTTCTCTTGATTTCACAAATTTTCAGCATATGGGAGACTTTGGCGGAATGCACAGACCTGGAATTGTCGTTGACTATCATAACAAACCCAGTCCTGCAGCAGTTGCTGCAAGAGGAATAAAAAGAAAAATGATACCACAGCCATATAACAAACCTGGTGGGACATTTATCAAGAAACCCAAAATGACAAAGCCTATTTTGAAGCTGAGCCAGAAAAAGTCACCTAGTAAGTAGCAAGTGTCAAAATTTTTAAGTTAAAATTAGTGATTTTTTAATTAATTTGAAATTACTTAGTTTAAATATTCAGGAAGAGGACTGTATGTGCTGTTCTGTAATTCTTTTCTACCTTTCAAGTAGTCCACAGTGGATTTTAGGAATTTACATATCTGACTTTCCTACTGCAAAGATAATTTGCTAAATGATTCTGAATATTTTGATGTGCTCAGATAGGTACCATTGAAGACTATCACATTGAGATTTTATGATGATACTTCCTGGAGGCAAATTTTCACCACTAAAAATAATGTCAGAGCTCAGGTTGTCTGAAGAGACAATGCCTGACAAATATTAAAATGTGCTCTTGCATGAGCCTGGGCCCTGCTATCCGCATTCTTTGGATATAAAAAGCAGCGCATCAGCTGCTGTGCAGTTAAAATAAAGATACAGGGCGTGGGTGAAGAGGAGAGGGAAAAGGAGGGAAACTGCAAAAATGGCAAAAACTGTTACATAATAATTTATGAGAGGCAGAAAGAGATTGCTCCCACTTGTAAATGAAATGCTCTAATGACAAGCAGAACTGTAAATGACATAGATAAACATAATACAAACTGCAAATTGTATTAGTGATGTTTGGTTAATTTAACTTCCATAAAGATATTCTACAACTCTAATATTAAAATTTTATATTGCAGTCAAAGTTGGAGAAAAAAGCCACTAGTGAGGTTTGAATAAAGTACTTGCTTTAAGGGAATGCAATATCGAGTATTATATCTTGGGAACAGTGTGTACAGCAGTCAGATTTTAGTTTTTATGCTTGTGATTTCCTAGTAATTTTGATGTGCAATGTTTTATGTAGTTTGGTTTTAAATGACCCATGAAAATAGTTTAAAGTTGGTGTAGCTCACAGCTTGCAAGGCAAATGCACAGACTTGGCAGAAACTTTGAGGCATAAATTCTGTTTTTGATTTCATTATTCTGGTTACATTATTTTGTATTACATAACTGTTCCCTTAACTGTAATGTCAGGAGTACTGTACCAGTTCCAGGAACTGGCTGTATAGAACACACTCCTCTGCCTTTTGTATAGGGAGCTTTATTGATGGTCTCATCAGCTTTGTTGTTATGAAAAGGGTCTCTAAAATTCAAATTCTTTCAGTACTTTTGTACATTCTCCTTTCTAAGCTACATCCAGGCATAATGCTTCTAATTTATTATTTCGTCCCCTTCGCTGATTTCCCAATCCAATGACCAATACATAATATTTGGGTCACTTTAGGAAATGGGATATATGTAGTACCTGCAAGAATGCAACCTGTCCTGTGGCTCTGAGATTAGGGGGAAGAAAATGTTGGATAGTTTAACACAGTTTCTGAAACTTGAACTGAAAGACCTAAGCAGTATCATGCAGTTGAAAACTAAAACGTGCAGTTGGTATCTATTGTATGAATGAAAATATATCTCAAAATACTGTTATCCTTTCAACCTTGAAATTCTTGTTTTGGAATTAGATACAGGTGATTGCTTCTAAAAGTGTTTAGTTTGTATTTCTAAGGGTAGCTGATTTTACATTATTATTAAACTATGATAAATTGTAAATGTAGACAATCTTCCCTGCATAACAAGCTGATTTTTTTTTTCCTAAATATCTTATTGTCTTAAAATGAATTGTCAGTGACAGCAGTTTTGCATTGTTTCTCATTTTATGTTAATAGACACGAAGACATCTTACCAGGATTCCACTGTAGAGGTAAAGATTCCCAGAACTGGAAAATTTTTTGATTTTTTGATTCTTTGAGAAGTTTGCATAGCATACCTGAAGACACACAATTCTTAAACTAGAGTTACCAAATTGAACATTAAACTAGATAAGTTTTTCTGAACATGATTTTGGGTTTTTTATCTAAAGCTGTCTTATTTTGGTGGCAGCTGATTTTGAGTGAAAGATGTAGCTTGTGCAGATAGCCTGGAAAGTGAATTTTAAGGTGTATTGGTAGACCTTACCTGTTCATGTAATGCACAAGAGCAATATGAACACTTCTCATGTTGCCACAGGTAGACAGCTTGAGCTCATGCAGCTCTGACTGCTTGGGTGGGTGCAAGGGAGATCACTAAACAGAAGTGAGGAGGAATGGCTAAGTCATAAGACACATCAAGGAGAGAGGGTAAATAAAAAAGAATCGGTGTTAAAAGGTATTCTCTGGTAGGGTGGGAAGATTGGTCCCTTCCTTCAGACAGATCAGTTGCAACACTATTTGAGAATGTTAGTAGTAAGCTAAGCATGTGTCTATATATATCCTGGTTTAATATTGCAGGACTGGAGTGGCATTTCCCTTCTTGTTGAGTGAGGGTATTAACACCTTCTCAACTAAGTAAAAGTCTGGATTGGAAGTCAAAATATTTATATAGGAAACTATTTTGATTGTGAAGATAATTTAGTAAGGCATTATGGAGGAATGCAGAGCTAGAAATGTTTGTACATGGATTTCCACAAGATATTCACTTTCTTTTGTTGTCATATTTAAAAAATAGAAAGTAACAGATCATTCGAAATAATGTAAATTACACTGCCTTTCTGGATTTAGAATGGCTTTTTTAATTTATGGATTTGACTTTTATTAGGAAATTGAAGTTGATACAAGTGGTGCAGTTGTTATATATGAAGACTTCACAAGAGATGCTTATGATCTTGGTTATCAGACTTTTGGAGGTAAGTCAGTTTGCTTTGTCAGGTGAGGTATTGTAGGTATTCTGTTTATGAGACTTTGAGAGATTACATTTTGTAAGCCTGTATTTATGACCTCTAGTAGTTATTTGGTAGCATGGCTGCCTGGTTTTTGTTTAAAGAGTTTAAAAATTTAGACTGTGGAAATATGGTTGTTTGTAATACCTATCTATAACTTGTTTGGTTTTTTCATGCTTACTGTGTCTCTGCTCTCTGATCATTTCAATATGTTGCTGTTTGCCCTTTTTTTTATTTTTGTGGAAAAAAAGTGGTTTTCTTTACCCACTACCATTCCATTGCATTGAATGTTGTTCATCCCACTCGTTCCTTACCCATATCCTATTATTTATCCCACTAGCTGATCAACCTCACCCTTAAACCCTAGGTGAGTCACTTTTAATAAAGTGGATTCAGGTATCCTGGAGAGCTGCTCTTAGGAATGCGGGGTCTGTTTCATGTACAGTTTTAATGAAGCAGGTTTATTATTAGTTTACAAAAGTCAGTTTAAGTGTGTATGAACTGTAGTGATTCCAGACACATAGAAAAAGAAATCCTGAAATTACTTTTAGTCCCCCTTTCCTTGTATGCTGCCCTATTGCATATGGCATAGTCTCATTTGAGGGCAAGGAGGGCTGGAAGTTTGCAGCCAAATGAGTGTTTCTTTTCTTGAAGTAATAGTAAATATTTTGAGTTTATTTTTAAACTCTGTGAGTTTCTTTTTGTTTTAAAAGTTTGCATAAGTGCACTGAAGGAAAGAGGGAGTTGTTAGTTTATATATAAATTCAGGTCTCTATTCCCCAGCTTCTCACAGGACAGGCACTTCAGTTTATGAGCTTGAGGGTCAAAGTAGAGGCCATTTCACAGCATAGAATATGATACCAGATGGTTATTACAGCAGTAAAACAAATGGTCCTTTGAATATTTCTAGGGTTAGTGGTAATGCACTAAATGAAATTTAAATCCTGAGATCAGTATGGGAATTTCTTCTATGGGTAGGTAGGTGTTTTTTTGTTTTCAATTTGATTTTTTTTTTTAATAGTCTCATGGACAGGAGTTTTTCTCCTCTCTGGATGACAGTAAATTTTGAAACTCTTTGCTACAAAATGGTAGACCTTGGGATAATCAGGAGCTGTTAGTCTAGAAGATTTTTTTAGTGACACTTCTTGATCCACAGAATGTTTTGCCATCTTGGTGTTTGTGCGTGATGCTGTTGTACCTTCCTTTCTGTTGCTGTTTGGATGGAGGTAGATTTCCTGGAGGTTGACCTCTCTTCAAAGGTTGATCTGTAAAAGAAAACGAAGTGGTCCTCTTCTTTTTGGTCTAAAACTACCCACTGGATAATATTGTAATTGTTTCTCTTTGTCCAAAGACTACTAAAGCAGACATAGGAAAGACAAACATAAGGGCACTTATGCAAAAAGTTCATGTCCTTGGAAGTCTTAAATGTTGTAGAACTAAATTCTATTCATTTACTCATTGACACTTTCACTTACATGCTAGGTAGTAATTTAATCAAGTTCTTCCCTGAAGGTCTGCTTGGGTACTTTGTGTGGTAAATCTTTCTGTCCTTGTCTCTCCCTCCTTCCTGCCTCCATTAACTGGTTTATTTCTTTGGCTGAAAATCTTCGGAATATTTTTCTGTGAAACCAAGTGAAGTCTAGTGGGTAAAAATAATAAAGTTGTTGAATAATAAATTCTTGAATATTGGGTACCATATCTTGAAGCAACACTGTCTTGTCTCATTTATGAGAATATTTGCTTTCACTTTTGAGAACTGCCTTCTCAGTAGAAGAGACAGCCTTTAGATAGTTTCCTTTTTTGTAAGGGGACTGTAGCAGTGGTGCTCTAAAAGCATGGGAGAGTTTTAAACAATGTGTTTTTCTCTGTGTGTTTCCAGTTACCTTTTTCTGGTCACATACTTGAAGAGGCCTTTAATAGCTAGGCACAACAGGGACGGAGTTGCTTTAACTCAGAATTTCTTATATGATTGTAAACTAGAGTGTAAAACCTTAGCTGCAAAGTTGAAAGCAAGTGCTTAAATTGGTTGTCTCTAGAGGAGGACAATGAAGCAAAATTTTCAGAACATTTAAGAAAGCCATCAAACTATGTTGTTACAGGGTCTTTCTCTGCATTTTGAAGTGTTTGTGGAGGAGATAGGTACTTCTGCTGTTGTTTGTTTGATGTGAATTTGGTTTTTAATCCTTCAATTGTATGTTAAGATGGCAAAGGAGAAGTTAAAAGTGAGGAAGAAGAGAAGCGGCGGATTGAGGCCAGAAGAGAGAAGCAAAGGCGCAGAAGAGAAAAAAACAGTGAAAAATATGGTGATGGATACAGGTTTGTGCTCTAACTTCTGTGATGTGTACAGTGTTTTTCTTGCCCTTAATGCCTCTCTAAGAACATGATTTTTTTCCTTTGGACTGATATTAGGAAAATAAAATGCAAGAAAGAAATGATGGAAAAAACCCACCTCCTTCCACCCGCCGCTCCTCAGCAAAAGCAAAAAGCTAACCCAAATAAAGAAAAAACCTCAAGCCAAAACCTGGCACACAAATTCAGTGGTGTAGCCTGGGTGTTTCAGTTGACCACTGTTGTATCAGAAAATCCACAATTTACTAACCCCTTTTCCCCCACAAGTGCACTCTTCAGAAGCAGATTAGAATGGTACTGCTTTTGAAGTATATGTTCATGTTGACTTAAAAAGCTGTTAGAAATTGGTTTTATTTCTGTTTTATATATATGTGTGTGTGTGTATCTGTGGTCAACTGTTTTATAGCAAAAATAAGTGCATAGGTTTGTAACTTTCTTAGTCTTGCCCAGTGGCTGCACCGTACAAAACTGTTCAATGTCAGTGCAGTATATGATCCTAGCTAGTGATTAGTGACTGTTCCTCATTGTACTGAGGAGTTTATATTTAAAGATTATATAGTTTATTGTATGGAAAATGAGCTTTAAATGAATTCTTCTAATTACAATTAGGAATTCATGGCCTGGCTGGACTATGATTCTGTGCCTACGAGGTGACAGGAAGTAGAGAACTTCAATAGATGAACTCGCAGAATAATGGGGCTTTTAAATGCCTGGCTTCTGATTTCAACAGTTTTTGTCTCCTGAATAGATAATTTGTTACTCTGACACTGGCCTAATTTATATTTGATTCATGTAGCACTTACCCTTTGTAATAGAAAAACTCTAGGTTGTTTTTTTTCTTCATTTTTTTTTTTCACTTAGGCTGCTTCAAAGAATGCTTTTCCTGTTCTCTTTCTGATTGGGTTTGTCAAGTGTCATTGTTTTGAGGAGTTTTAACAGTAATATTTAATATATTTCTCTTGATAGAATGGCATTTACTTGCTCATTTTGCAAGTTTCGAACGTTTGAAGAAAAAGAAATTGAGTCACATCTGGAGAGTGCAGCTCACCAGGAGACATTGGATCATATCCAGAAGCAAACAAAATTTGACAAAGTAGTGATGGAATTTCTTCATGTAAGACAGCTAGTTTTGATCTGTATAATACTTCTACGTAAGAATATAGTTACAATTTACCATTTATTTTCAAAATACACTTTACTTACCATTAATCATTTTGTAGATGACTTTAGGTGCAGCACATACTACCGCAAGTTGAAGCAAATGAAGCAATTTCAAAGTCTCTAAAGTACCGTTACTTTTACTGTTGAAAGTAGTTCCTTAAGAAGTAATAGCAATTATTTACTCTTTGTTGTAAAGAATTTTCAAAATCTGGGTTAATATTGGAATGTAAACAATTGTACATCACAGGTATTTACAATTTTTTTTCCCTTTGTAGGAGTGTATGGTGAATAAATTCAAGAAGACAGCAATGCGTAAGCAACAGACAAGTAACCAAACAGAGAATTCCCAAGCTGCTGAAAAAGATATAATGGAAGGTGAGTAATTTGGAGCTCTCCTGGTCTGTTTCTCCTTTCATTCTTCTTTAAATTTGATAAAATGCATCAAACCAGTTGGTTTTCACGTCTTTTCTGTACCTGGTTGAGATTCCTTGCTTCATTTCTGATCCCATGTGGAAAGTAAGCCCAGCAGTAGATGGCGGTCCTTGTGTGTTGGGTATCCAGGTAGCCTTATCAGAAGGTGAGAACATCCTGCTGGGTACCTGACAAAAAATTCTGTGGGCTCTGCCACGGTCTCATTCAGTATAACGCATGAGGAGTGACAGCAGGTGGATGCAGTAGATATAGAGAGAGTATAATAAAGCAATAAGGTGACAGTGGTCAAATATAAGGACTTGGAAAAGTGCAAGTAGGAGAGTTGCTGTGGTTTGGAGGGACAGTGCCAAAAGGGAGGAGTTGGAGCATTTTTTGGTTACCCAAGATATCTGGAATTTTTTTCCCCTTGACTGTCCTACAGGCATTTTTCTGGAGCAGTTAATGTGTCCCTGCCTTACTGTGCCATATCCTCCCCTTCTTTGCTTGAGGGATTTCAGAATATTGGCTAAAACCAAATGAGACATCTTTATTTTAGGCAATAACTATTGCAGTATTACCTAATTTGAACTTAAATACTAAAAACTACTTAAAAATGGATATAGTTAACATCTTAACAATCCCACAAATTCTTTTGTACTTCCCTTAAGTACTGGAGGGCCTTTTTTCTTTGTGATGAGAATGTTCTATTACCAAGCTAATACTTAAAATTACAAGAGGAGTTGGATTCAATGTGCCTCTTCCTGATGGTGAGGGAGGGCAAAGAAGTAAATTAGATTTTATAAGGGGTAGAGTAAGTGCAGTTACTTCAGTCAAGCTTTGTTTGCTGTATCAAAATGTGTATTTTTAAGGATATTGACTACTGTTGATTAAAAAATCAATGCTGTTTTTGTACTTTGCCTGGGTCTCATGTGTAGTCTGTGAAGAGGTGGAATGTTGAAGTGAAAAACTTCCTCTTCCAATGTTGCCCACAGAGAGCCTAATTTAGGTGAATATTCCTCAGTGGTTTAGTTTGACATGTTTAACTGAGAGCTCTTAATTTTGGGGTAAAAACCAATCAGGTTACTTTTCCAGTTGCCTAAAGTAACATATTTTGTGTTACTGATTTGTTGCATCTTCTTTGGCAGGGGTTACAGCTGATGACCATATGATGAAAGTTGAGACTGTCCACTGCAGTGCTTGCAGTGTCTATGTTCCTGCATTGCACAGTTCTGTTCAGCAACACTTAAAATCTCCTGATCACACAAAAGGAAAACAGGTAAGATATTTTATATTATTAAAAAAATGATGAAAAGTGTTACAGCTCTTGGTGTAAGTAATTTCTAAGTTCTTGTTGATGTGGCTTGTTCTCTAGAAAGCTGTAATGTCCTTACTGCATTTTGTAAGTTTAACACCTCAGGAAGTAGCCAGCACTTAAGCACCCCAGCTAATGAAATACTGGTGTGCTTAATAGCTGCCAGTAGAAAATCATGGGAAAGTTACTAGAAATCACTTCTTCATTTGATGAGGATGTGCTTTATAGAGTTTAATTATTGGAAACATTTTGTTATTCAGATTGAAAAGCAAAACACATGAGTTTCCAGCAAGATAGACATACTGTCTCTTTTCTTGGCCATTGTCTTTTGAATTTGAAGGCAACTTAGAGCAGTTTAGAATTAGCAGTTGTGTTGTATTTGTCCCTGTTTAAATTTATAGTGATAAACTTTATAGGGCTGGTAGAAGAGTTGAAAGAGTAGCATGAGCATGATAGTAAGCAAGATTGCCAAAGTTACGGGTTTTTTTCATATGAGCTTTTGTGATTGTGGGATGTTGTGGAATGTTCTGAATTGGAAGGGACCATGAGAATGAGCAGGATCACCTTCAACAATATGTTAGACTGTGATAGAGAAGCCTGGATGTTGTCTGTAGATGAGAACAGATAACAGGTGGTAGTCCCTTACATAAGCAAGATCCATCTTTTGATCAAGTTAAAGTAACAAGATGTAAACACAACTAAACCTAATTGGTTAGTTACTTTGGGCTTATGTACTAAGAACTAGCAGTTCACACTGTAGTATGTTCATTATTTTATGTACAGAAACTGACCATGAATTCAAATTCCTGTGGCAGTTGTTATAGGAATGTGATAATTATTCACTGTTAAATTTGTTTCCTAGGCCTACAGAGAACAAATAAAAAGGGAGAGTGTTCTTACTGCCACCAGCATCTTGAATAATCCTATTGTCAAGGCACGATATGAGCTGTATGTGAAGGTATGATGCAAATGAAAAGAAAATAATTGCTGTTTTCTCCATGTTGATAGAGTTTAATCTCAGTCCTCTGTTTCTTAGATAGCTCACAGATTTAATGTATTTTCAATGTATTTTGCCAGATAAATTATTTTGCAGCAAAAATAACCACCTCCAGATTCACCAACTTTTGGTTGTCATTTAAAACTTGTATCTAGGCAATTTTTAATTGGATTCTCTAATAAAAAAAAAAAAACTTCAGGCAAACATCAGCAGTGTCTTTATATGTAATGTTAACTGCAGAGCACAAAACACAATCTACTTCCATCTTCACATTTGGAAGCAAAAGCTCCAGCATGTTGGTTTGTACTGAAATACAGTGTGCACACTACTCAGCTACTTTTTATTCTTCAAAATGTTTAGGGTTCATGACAAAAACAAAAGCTTGCAACAGTAGTTGATGAGATGAGAGAATTTAAAAGGCATGGAAGCCTATGTTGTAGATACGTGGCCTGAGAAACAGGTGAATTCATTTTAGCAAAATGGAGAGAGTTTTTTTCTGCTGGGTCACTTACTTTGCTAAGTGACTCTGTAATACTGTTGTTAGCTATTTCTGGATTACCTTTAATTGGTTTATGATTCTGCCTGTACCATAGCAATAAGACTCCTTCAGACAAAGCAATACTGTCTTTTGGAGATATGGCAAGGTATGAGCCAGTGCCCAAGTTAATTGTGATTTAAAATGTCAAATTAGTTGTGTCCTGAAAAATTATGTATGGATGGGTGTGTGAATCAGTTTCAGACAACTGTTGTGGATCTGTTAAGGAAAGGTTGCAGATGGCCAGATAGCAGAGCCTGGAATATCTGCTGGTGTTTCCAGCCACCTCTTCCCAGTTCCTTTTGCCTGGTGTGCCTTGTCCAATACAGCCCCCTAGCGAGAGACTGGCAAAAGGGAGAATGGAAATTTGCCATTCATCAGTTCAAAAATTGAGGAGAGAAAAATTTGCAAGATTGTCTTCACAAGGAGACCATGATGTTTTCACAATGCCTAGCACTGGTGATTTCTGTAGTGGACTGAACTTAATACACTTTCACCAGGACCCGCTCAAGGAGATGTGTCTGGCTCCTGGTTGTGCAAATATTTCATCCTTATTCAAATTTAGAATTAACTGAAACTGAAGTAGTTCAGTTAGCATACTTGACTTTTTCACAGTGCCATTTCCACTTTCATTGAAAGAGTTTCTTGGGATCCCAGTTTCCCATGTGCATAAAGATGTGATGTTGCTAGTTTTAAATCCAATGTGTTTTGATTTTCTTGCTAAAACCCCACAACTATTAAAAAACTGTATAAAGTAATATAGCATTTCTTAGTGGCTGCCCCTTTCATTCACTGAAATGATGAGTATGATCTTATATTTGAAATAAATATCAAAATGTTTGTTTGTAATCTTCTCCTTCAGGGTGAAAATCCTTTTGAAATTAATGATCAGGCTCAGGAGCAGCAAACGGAAGAAGAAGAAAAAGCTGATGAGCCAGCTGAGGGTGAGGAAGAGGAGGAAGAAGAGGAGGAAGAAACTGAAGAACAAACTGACTTCACTTTAGACCACACTGAAGATAACTAAGTGCAAGAAAATGAAAATAAATTAGTGGGGGCAAACCAGCTTTTTATTTCTGCTCTAAAGTGGCTCAGACTTTTTAATAGTCTCAAATGGATCTGAAGGTTCCCCACAATATGCATGCATTCCATTCCATGGAGAACTTGTTTATATAATTCCTCTGTGTTTCTGATTTTGTTAAAATGAAATTAAGACTATTTTAGTTGAGCTTTTTATAGAAAACTGACTGTTAAAGCTGATCAAAACATTGTGTTGTATATTTTTTTAAGCATCCTATTTTTTGGTGTGTGTACTGAAAGCTGGATATGATAACTTCTGGTCTAATCAGTTGAAAAGGAGGATGGGTCTGTGGGGTAAAGATTTTTAAGGTTTTATGGTGTAAGCTTATAAATATTTACCTCATAGTACAAGATGAGTAACTTCAAAAATTGTGCTGTTGAGTGTGGCTGTTTGGAGGACTGCATTGCACTCTGTATAATAGAGTATGTGTTTATAATATGCCTTGTAGCTTTTTGTGATAAGATGTACCAGTTTGTAGCAATAAAATACATAAGAGGTATTACTGTTTTAAATGTCTGTAGTTTAAGTATTTCAAAAATTTCCCCATGCTGACTACTAAACTGGTTTCAAATTAAATCTTGATTGATATTATAATTGAAGTTTGTAGTTGCATCTTAAGTGACTCATTTATTGCTGAGTTTTTATATATTCAGAGTCCACCTGCCAGGACAGGTAAGTACTTGGGCCCTCATAGTGTGCCTGGGGAAAGTGTGCTCTCTGTGTGTTTACATGTGGTGTACTCTTCTCTATCTTAGGAATTAACAGCATGAGCTGTATAACTTTTTAGGGTCTTGAGTGGAATCAGTAGAGGAGGCTTGGTGCCTCTTATCTGAGTAGTCAAATGGTATGGAATGTTTCAGGTGGTGATTCACATTATACAGGAGTGGCAGAGTTTTTACTTGCATGATGATACTAATGCTATTTTTATTTCTGCTGGAAACATCCTGAGGCATTTTTAGTCTTTCATAGGACTGAATGGTATTTTTGGTTTATAGTTGTGCTGAAGAGTACATACAACTTGTCTCACATTCTATCTACCTCAATCTTTTTGCTCTGAGAAGTGTTGACAAATGCTACGTGTAGTTTTGTGGTTTTGTTTCCTTTAGGGTTGAACTTGCAAGATAGCCAGTAGAGTAGTAAGAAATATGGGCACTAATCCTTGCAGTTTGCTCACAGGGCATAGTTACCATATTTGCAAGCTCTTATGTGCATTGCAGCCAAAATGCACTAGAGTTTTTACCTACAATTATTTTTTGCTGCACAGTATAACTCTAGGATAATTAGTATCGTACTTGTGTAATACTTGGTTTGATTTCATGCTGTGTGAAGGATTGAAATCTTGAAACAAGCCTGTAGATTCTCTTGCTTTGGCTTTTCCTGTTTTTGTTACAGTTAAGAATGTGGGAGATATGGAGACTTACCATCTTCGTTGCTGTTTACCCTGGATATCTTCCTTGTGGACTCCAGAACATGTATTCCAAACTGTTGCTGTGTCTGTACAGTGAAATCAGTTTTCAGCTTGCTGAATAGAAGCTTTACATTTTCTTCTTGTTGTCTATCAGACTTTTACAAAAAAAATGAAGCTTTTCTTTAAATGTATTTTTCAGCTTCTAGAATGTCTTCTGCTCTTTTGAAGTAGCCCCAGAATAGAGGATCCAGAGCTTTTCTTCAGTTGGTTATCCTACTAACTGAAATCCTCACCCACTCAGATATAAGATTGTAGGGAGAAACTTTATTGTAAGGAATGCCCCTAGCAAGCAGGGAGTTGGATCTCTCCTACCCTTGCTAAATCCCACATCCTCTTGAGTCAAAAGCCTGCAGTGAAGTCCCTCAAATGATGTGAGAGGATTAGCATGTTACATTGAATTTAGCAGTGAAGTCTGTTCTGACCTAAATGTAAAAATGAGTAATATAGCATCTGTTTAATTTCTTAAAAGTTAATTTCTAAAATTGTGTCATGTTTTTAGGCTTACAATAGTGTATTTCTCTTTCAAGTCAAGTCCTGCATCTCAATTCAAACAGATTTGTCTGGTTTAAAGTAAAGTTAGCTGATGAATAATAAGCCTTTTGGTATAAATAAAAAGGTGTATAAACTGAAGTCCAACATCTAATACAAAAGAGCTTCTGATCTTACTCTGCAAATCTAAGCTTTCCTCATCCCATTCTTTGTTACTTCAAAGCTGATGCCAACAGGGAAAGGAGTAAATATCCAGAGGGTAAATTTGAGCATCAGAATCTGCTGAGACAAAAACAAAAGAGAAGACTTCTTAAGACCCCACAACCCCTTACTATACTCTGATTCTGATTTAAAATAAAGTCCTTTCTGTATGCAGAAGTGTGATTGAGGGGTTTTTGTGGTGGTGGTTTTTTTTTTCCCCCATGATTTGAGGATTACCAAGTGTTACAGGAGAACAAGGAATAAGTAACCTGCTTGCCTTTCTGGTCCCCTGCAGGTGAAACATTTGGGTATTTGCAACAAACATGCCTGTTCTTTTTATGAAGACTTATGATCTTCATTCCTGTCTACCCTGGACATCTTCCTTGTGGACTCTAGGACATGTGTTCCAAACTGTTGCTGTGTTTGTAGAGTTCTTTATGTACCCAAAGCTGTGAAGGTAAGTCAGCAATATTGAGAGTTTTTGTGGGTCATCAAAAAAGCTAGGGATGGGTAACATGGTGGCAGGAGCAATGCATGTACTGTGAATAAGCATAACCTACTGTTGTGTAATAACTGAATATTTGTCAAAGATTTTGAAGAGCAGAACAGCTGTGTGGGCTTGGGAGAAGGGCCACAAGTGTTAACACGGCCCATTTAAAAAAGAACACCTTTTATGGTATAATCCTTTTCAATCTTCTCACTTCAGATAGGTGATAAGAAAGGTGTCCTTCATCACCAGCTAATAACATGATTGTCCATATCCTTTTGTTTTCTTTTGTTGTCAGTAAGGCTGCTTCATCATTAACCATCAGTTAAAGTTCCTCCAAATCTACCTGTAAATCAATCTTTTTTTCACGCTGAAACACTTTGGAGCCTGTTTGAATGTCTTAGAACACAGCTAAGATAATTAGCTGCTGCACATGTGGGAGGACAGTTAATAGTTGCCTTACCATGGGAGTTGGGGTCAAGCAGTGCTGGATGTCCTGCTCCTTAGAGCTTCTTATCTGGGCCTGCTCTCCATATGTATCATGGCACACTAGAGTCATTGGGATGGAGTGATGTCTGTGGCCTGTCCCTCTTCTTGCCTTACAAACATCTGTGTGTCTGGGTTTTTTATTTCTGGTCACAGTTTGTATTTCTCCCTGACTTTATAACAAACTGTGTGTAGCATTTGGAGTCAGGCCAGGTTGCAGGCCAGTGTTGTAGTGTTTCCTAAGACACAATTTGCAGGATCTCTCTGGTATTCCAGTTCTGAATCTGACTGACTGAACACCCTCTTGGTAAAACATAAGTGCTGTGTGAAATGGGTGTATTCAAAGGATGATGGCTTCCTACTTTTGTGTCCAGTCCCTGAACACTGCATTATAAATGTCTTCCAGTGAAGGGTTTATTTCTGCAATTGAATTTTGCACCTTTTGAAGTATGAAGATTTCTATATATTTCTGTATAAATGCTTCTATCAATACATTTAGCAACAAAAGGAAGGATAAGGAGACTCTCCATCTTCTATTGAATGTAGGAGGAAACAATGACAAGTGATGGGGAAAAGGCTGAGGTACTTAATGCCTTCTTCACCTCAGTCTAATATAAAAGCATATATATATATATTCTTGTCTGGATAGCCAGCCTCCTGAGCTGGAAGGCAGGGACAGGCAGCAGGAAGAAGCCCCCATAATCCAAAGGTAAATGGTGAGTAAAGGATCAGCAAGAGCTACCAAAGGCTACTGAGGGAGGTGGCAGAAATGCTCATCCCTACTTTCCATTGCTGACCTGCAGTCCTGGCTGACAGGGAGGCCTAGATTGTTGGAATTTTGGTGTCACATTTGCCATCTACAAGAACGGTGAAGGGAGGATCTGAGGACCTACAGGTGTGACAGAATGACCTCAGTGCTGGGGAAGGTCATGGGGCAGATCTTGAGTGCAATCACACAGGGGATCTGCACCAGCCAGCAGGGGTTTAGGAAATGCAGGTCCTACTTGACCAACCTGGTGTCTTATAACACAGTGACCTGCTTAATGAATGGGGGAAAGACTGGATGTTACCTGTCTAAACTTCAGTAAGGCCTTTGATGCTGTCTCCCACAACATTTTCCTTGAGAGGGCTGGAGGGTTGGGCCCAGAAAGTGGTGGTGAATGGAGTTAAGTCCAGTTGGTATCTGGTTACAAGTGGTGTTCCCCAGTATTGGAGGCCAGGGTGTACTGGGACCAGTTCTGTTTAATATCATTTTCAATGATCTGGATGGGGGGATTGAGTATACCATCATTTTGCAGGCTTTCTGCCCAAATTGAGCAGGGGTCTTTCTCCTGGAGGGTAGGAAGGCTCTGCAGAGGAATCTCAGCAGGCTGGTGTGCTGAGGCCAGTGGTATGAGGTTCAACAACACAAAGTCCCAGATCCTGCCCTCAGGTCACAATGACCTCACGCCCTACCATAGGTTTGGGGAAGGTGAGTGGAAGAAAAGGAAAAGGAGTTGGGGGTGCTGGTTGACAGTGGCTGAACACGAGCCAGCAGTGCCCAGGTGCCCAAGAAGGTCAGTGGCACCAGTGGCACCCTGGCCTGCATCAGCAATGTTGTGGCCAGCAGGAGCAGGGCAGTTGTTGTCTCCCTGTACTTAGCATTGGTGAAGTTGCACCTTGAATACTGTGTCCAGTTCTGGGCCCCTCACTATAAAAAGGACATTGAGGTGCTGCAGCATGTCCAGAGAAGGGCAACAGAGCTGGGGAAGCATCTGGAGCACAAGTCCTACGAGCTGCAGAGGGAACTGGGGATGTCTGGGGTAAAGGAGGCTCAAGGGGAACTGTGTCGCTATCAAAAACTTCCTGAAGGGGGGGTAGTGAGGCAGGGGCCAGTCTCTTCTCCCAGGTCACAGGCAGTAGGACAAGCAAGAGGAGAGGGCCTCAAATTGCATCAGGGAAAGTTTAGATTGGATATTAGGGAAAATTTTGTCACTGAGGGGTTTATCAACCTTTGGAACAGGCTGCCCAGGGAGATGGCCGTGTCACCATCCCTGGAGCTATTTAAAAGACATGTAGACGTGGCACTTAGGGTCATGGTTTAATGGTGCACTTGGCAGTGTTAGGCTAGTGGTTGAACACTGAAAGGCCTTTGCCAAACTAAACAATTTTATGTTTCTTTGACTGTCAGTAGCATATGTTAAATAATGTCATAACATTTTGTGTACAGCAATTATAATTTAAAGAATATCCCTCATTCCATCTATTGCTTGGCTGAAGGTAAAACTTAGTGGTAAAACTGTTTCTACTGTTAGAGTGCACAGCAGTCTTAATGCTGGAGTTCTCAACCCACTGTGTACCAAGGGGTTAATTTGTTTCCATCACTGGGGATTTGAATTCCTTGTCTGTGCTGAGGTCACTGTCACTGTTAAATGACAGATGTCTTTCTGAAAATCCCTTGCATCTTTCCTTGTGTTGTAAAGTTCAGTGACTGCAATAACAGGGTGTTGTTCTTTAATAACTGTTAAATTTATTCTTTAGAGAATTTACAAAGATGTCCTATTGCTCTGGGAGAGCTCCCTTGATGCCGAACTCTGCATTTTCTTTTTGCATAATGCCTACAGATTTAGAGCCACTGTACTCCCAGTTGTATAGCTGCTGTATCCCTTGTTCAGTGCTGCTGAAATACTCGTAAATCTCCTTTCTTCTAGTGGCTTTGTGCAGCAGCTGGGGTATGACAATAAGGTCCCTGATCTATAATTCCAGACAGCCCCGGAGGGTGAACAGATCAACCAATCCTCATCCCCAACGTAAGCCCAGGGAACTCACTGTCCCTGGGAGGTAGTTGTCTAATGCTTTCTATTTGTATTCTGCATGAAACTCTTCTTGATGCTGGACTGTTGTTCACTTAGAGAATTATCCAGTGCACAGTATATAAACTCCCACTAGAGATTGAATGCATGTAAATAAAGCATGCCTTAAGTCTAGCATAATGTAACTTTAAGTGAGAAGAAATAGACTCAATCTAAGCACCTTGTAAAGCTGCATTCACTGCTAAGATCTGCACAATGCAGTCACAATCTGCATTTCTATGTCACACGGATAAGAGGTAAGGAAGACAGCTGTATAGGTTTTCTAATTCCAGGGATTTCCTGGCTTTTTATTGATTTAATGAGAATACAACACTGGCCTTTTAAAATAACATCTGTTTTTAAATACTCTTGTGAAATAGCAACATTTATGTTGTAACAAAGAGACATAGTTTGAAAAATGTGGTTGATTGACCTTTATGCTGCACATGCCTCATGAAAATGTTACTTTATACTCTGTTTTCACACCACCTAAAAGCCTGGCAGGCATTTCAGAGTACAGACAGAAGATGATCCCTGCCCTATAGCTGTTGCTATCTCCTTGTAATCTCTAGCTATTTTCACTTCGGCTGTATGATTTTTGCAACTTTCATGTCTGTGTAGCAGCATTGACATGTATTTTAACTATAAATTATTTAGAACATATCTACTTGAAAGCTAGCACTCGTTTACTCCTAAACCTCCATCATCTGCTTAAACATTGAGATTAATGAAGTGTAAAAGGCTATTTTTAAGTGTGAGGAGTTATGTACATGCTATCAGTCTTTGACTGCTCTTGGTTTATCCAAGCATCTTTAATGCTGACAAAATTGTCATACTATTTTTATTTTCTGCAACATCTTTAAAGGACAGGAAACTGCTTCCGTTTGGTGATTTCCTATTTGCCAGAAAAATATATTCAGCATATGGAAAGCAGTCACATTTTGACAGAAGTAGTGTGCTCTGTGCCAAGGCCCCCCCTGCACTGAGGCCAAAGGCAGCAGCACAGGCAGGGCAGCTCCCAGCCTGCTTTAGTAAGGCTGAGTGCTCATCAGCACGAATCTTGCAAAACTGATGGTTCTGCTGATACTGCAGAAGTACAATTCCATACATGTTCTGTGAAAGCTAATCTCTAAAGAAAATATGGAATCTTTTATTGTTTTCATCTGTAATTTCGCATTGGTTTCTTGTGCATATTTTTAAGAACTGGTAGTCTTCTCTGAAAGGTAATGCATGACTGGCCAGCTAGAAGGTGTAAGAATAGCTTACTTACAGAGGACAAACCATGCAAGTCTATCTGACTTGTGTTTCAGTCCTTTTTGTAAAGATAGCTCTACATTTATGGTCTTTAACCTGTCCTTTGTCACGTGGGAATTCCCGAAGGCTGAGAAAAAAATTTCAAACAAAGGATTCAGTTTCCCAAGTTAAATATCAAACTGTATGAATTCATCCCTTATAAACTTGGATTTGGACTGAGTTAAAGATTATTAAACTACAGTAGCCTTTTTGAATGAGGGTGGTGTTTGTTTTCAGATGATCTAAACAAAGGATATCTCAAGCTCTGAAAGTAAATGTAAAGTAATCAGTATCTTTAGTCTTAGTTAATTGCAGCAAAATTTAGCTGGGACAAAGTCCTTGTGAATGTAAGAACATTTACATAAAGCACTGTTGAGAGCACTCAAAGTTCCATGCCAGAGCACTGTGGTTTCCTAATTCCTTTTGCATAAGAGCTGAGCACTGTGCTTGTTGTGGAGATGGACATTATGGTTACAGTATTTGTGTAATGTATGATGTAATTAACATAGTCTTGGTTAGCTAAAATGAACATCACATCAGCATTAATTTGTATTTCTTTTATCCTTGCTGCTTTCAGGAGGTTTGTTTTATCTGGAGATTCATGACAATATGATTTTTTGGACATTAAGTATGGCCAAAACAAGGAAGGGCCTTCATTGAAGAGAACTAGCTTGCTTTCATTTCACAGAGTTTTCAAACAATCACATTATCATTTAGTTTCTTATAAAAAATGCTCACAAACTTATCAAACTTCTTTAACAGTGTTTGAAACATTTTTAATTATGATTGTTTTTCGATAAAGTATTTCAGAACATTTAAGGTATGAAAGATAACAGCATGGGACATTTTAAATGCAGTGGGCTTTTTAGTGAAAATTTTATTCTTACAAAAAGGCATTACTTCAAGCAAAAAGCACCCAACTTCCTGCCTTACAGATATTGTGGGTCTCAGAATGTGAATTTTGCCTGCTGTTTTTCTAGATGCTGTAAACTTTACTTCTGTTAATCCAAATAATGAATACTTATGTAATTTCCACAGAAGTAAGCCAAGAGAATATGTCAAGATCAGAGGCGGCTAAATTCCACATATTTGTGAGAATATAATCTACATGTACTCTTTTGCTCTCTTCTAAGTGTCTTTTGCTCCCTTCAGAACCCTCCATGTCTCAGGCCTGTGGAGGCTGCCATAATGTGCCAGAGTAGCCTGTTGTGCTAATTGTTCTTTCTGCATATTAGCTTTGTCAAATCTCATTTCTTAGGTTGATGTCATTGGTGTAAATCAAGACTGACTTACGTTCTCTTCTGCCTCTCTTGGTTCCTTCTGCCTGTATCACATTTCCTTTTCCACTCATGGTCTCTAATTTGTCATTAAAGAGGTAAGGATATTTTATACAGACTCATTTCTTCTTGCTTTTCCCACAGTTGTTCTATCACTACTTTTGCCAACCTGAATCAATGATAAATATTGCTGGAAGTGTAAGTATGGACAGACAGGTAAATATTAATCTTTGAGAGAACACAAAAAAGGAGTTGTCCACTTTCCAATATTTTTATTTACTATACATTTATAGTAGAAACTTTATTTAAATCCAGATGCAATTGTAGCACTGAACACATAAGCTCAGATAGATCTAACTTCAGTGTACCTTTTGTATTTCAAACTAAAGTGCCTGAGATTTTAAGTAACTAAAATAAGGCACACAAAATGCAGAACAAGAATGCAATGTTTCGTGAGTCCTTTCATTTAATTTCAGACCCCTACTCACTTCCTGTAAGAGGTTTTTAACTGTTTAACTCCTGAGAAATGTATTTTCTTTCCAAATGGAGTTTGGCCGTAATTTCCCCCCTCCTCCAAGTTATTGGGAAATAATTTTTCCTAACTTCAGAAAAATAATCCCTATTATAAAGGGCTTGATTTTTATTTTTTGTAAGTTTAAATCAATGTTCATATTTTTTAAAATCCTTTTGGACCTTTTTGGCAGACTGTCATAAGCTCAAGCTCCTTAGCCTTTTTTAGCATTACAGTAACAGCATACAAATGCAGAATATTTATATTTTGCTAGTGATATTCCCTAGCAATAGTACATTTCCACTCCTAGTTTTGTTGCATTTGCATGACGGAGTGCAGTTGTGATGATACTACTTTAAAATCCTTAACTGTCCTCACAAAACTTCTTGTATTTTCTCCTTTCCTCTGAGGGGGTCAGAAAACATCACCCTTCACAGGAGAACAGGCTTCAGGTTGCTGCACTTCTGTCAGTGGAGGTAAACTGCCTTCTTAAAGTTGTATGGTCCTTTACATTGACCTCATTTGAAGAGCTGCTATGGGTTAGGAAAGGATTGCTTTGAAGAAGTTTTGTTGTGCCCCTTCTAGTTTCTTATTTGCTTGCCTGCTATTTGGGAGCACTGGTAATTAACAAAATAAGACCAAACAAAAAAGCCCCAAACAAAACACCAAAGTGTTCTTGAATGAGTGGTAGTAACACAGTGAAGCATTGCTTTAGGAATAACTGAATAGGAGTCAAGCAAGGATTCTTCCTCTTCCAAGCACTTCTGATGTTTTGTGGGAATTCATTTAATAATGATTAATCTTCTCATTTGGATAAGGAAATTATAAAAGTTAATAAAGCAGCTGAAAATGTTTTGAGATTCCAAGTGAAAGTGTCTACCACAGAATCACATATTTTGTTGCTACTATGATTTAATAACCCCAAGACTTCTGTGTTCTTTCTTGAAGAAAATGCTTTCATTTAATTCCTTTTTCATGAGCAAAATTTAATTCCTTTTCCATGTGCTGGCTCAGTGTTTCAGTCCTTGAATTTCCAAAGTGGCTCTCCATGGTTTCCATTCAAAAGCTTGTTATTTCTTGTATTTGAAGCTCATCAGGTTTTCAGGTCCTCTTGAAAGACTTCGGGTTTGTTTGTTTTTTTTTTTTTTTTTCTTTTCTGGGAAGTTCACAAAAAAAGGAGTTGTTCTTTAAAACAAGCTCAGGATTAAAAAGAAACCCCAACAAAGTCTGAATTGCTGAGTCTGTCTGGCTATCTGTCTTTAGACTTTATAATGGAGCCCACTGGTGTAGTTTCTGTGCAGCTGTGTGGTTAATAAAATGAGATCCCAAGTGAACTTGGAGGCTTTTTATCCTCTGTGGTGGTAGACAGCAGAGCCTGGTGTCATCTCAGATCCTGAGATGATCAGTGTTGATTTGTTAGCTTTGTCAGGGAATGGAACCCAGACCATGACTGAGAAAAGGCCTTTTTGCCCCTTCTCACTCACTGGATAGTGTACGCTCTTCTTACATCTTTACAAGCTTTACAGAACAGGAGCTGTCTCAGAAGTTTTGCCATTAACCCTAACAAAAAGTAACTTTTGCTCACCATCCTGATTTTTGGATTTTAGTAAGAAGCAGATCTGAATGGCTGCTTATATGACTGGAATAAAACATGTTGAGACAACCATTAGTGGGGTCTGACTGTGAAGAAGGGCTTTTCTCTGGAGCAAATCAAGACCATGTCTAAAAAAGGTGCACTCAATTAACAAAGAGGACGTAGCCTCTGTTTTTACACTCAGTAGATGCAAAAGCTTCATTACATTTTAAGGTTAATGACTTGCTCTGGATGTTTGACCTGATGTGCTGCAGTGTGTAATACAAGTAGCATGAGTCATCTGTCTTAGCTTAGGACTTCATTAAAATACAGTGGGTGTTCATTATATTCCATGTACACCTACTTTTGGCTGATGGCTTCAGTAACAAAAGCTGAGCTGACAGGGTGGAGGGTGTCTCCTTAGCTTTTAATTTCATATCAGCAACAGCTGGGTAATTGCTATTTGGTTTTAGCCATCATGATACTAAGGATGTTGTCTGTCTCTTGATTTCATAGAACTGACTGGGAATATTGGAAATATTCACTGGAAGATCTTCTTACTCTTCAGTAAGAGAGGAGGATGGACAGAAAATGGCATTCAAAGAGGAGGTTTTTTCTTTTGATGTTTTAATTAAGGGAGTATTAGGAGAAAGCAGTGAACAAACTGCAGGTTTAAAAAGGAGGGGTAAAACTGTTGACATCTAAATTAACAGTGTCTGAATGTAGTAATCATTGTATTGATTCTGTGATCACAAGTATTTAGCACAAATGAAACGTAAATTTCTCATGGAAAAAGGAGAGTAATGAAGAGAGGTTTTCTTCTGTTTCAGTGATTTCAGTCATAGATGTTCAGCACTTTTTTGTGCAACAGAAAGAAAATCAGAGCAGACTGATTCCTGCTTTCTTGTCCAGGTCTTGCCTTATGTAACAGCAAAACAAACTCAGAATTTTTGTAAAAAGAAAAAGACTGTGAGAGAAAGCAGAGGTAGAAACATTGATGTTGTCCTTCATGCACTGACATGAAGTGTCTTTGGCCTGTGGGAAACCACGCTGGTAGCTTTGGTAAGGGAGGACTGAATGAGTAATTTTGGGATAGTATCTTTCAGCTGAATATGATTAAAAGCATTTAGCAATCATTCCTCCAATGGGACTTCTCATGTTTAATCACAAACTGGTTTGTTGGTCAGCTTTTATTATATTTTCCAAATAGTTTTAGACAATTCATAAAGCATTTACAGCATGACAGGCTAGTCAGTCTCATCTCAATGCCTGGCACGATCATGCAGCAGATCCTCCTAAAACTTGTGCAAAGACATGGAAAATTAGGTGATTGGTAACAGCCCACATGGCTCTGCTAAGGGAAAATTATACCTGACAAATTTTGAGCCTTCTACATACGGAGTTGGTGCTAGTGGATGAAGGAAGTACAATTGATGTCATCTACCTGGACTTGTGCAAAGCATTTGACTCTACCCTAACATGAGATCCTTGTCTCTAAACTGGGCAGGCATGGATTTGATGGATGGACTACCTGGTGGATAGGGAATTGGCTGAGTGGCCACATTCAGAGAGTTGAGGTCAACATGTCAATGCCCAAGTGGAATCCAGTGGGTAGTAACTGGTGGTGATCCTCAGGGGTCAGTATTGGAACTGGCTCTGTTTCACAGCTTTGCCAGTGACACGGACAGTGGGATCAAGAGCACCCTCATTGGTGACAATGACACCGAGCTGTGTGGTGTGGCTGGCACGCTGGAGGGCAAGGATGCCACCCAGAGGGACACTGGCAGGGTGGGCCCTGTGAACCTCGTGGAGTTCAACAAGGCCAAGAGTAAGGTCCTGCTCCTGGCTCAGGGCAATGCCAAGCACTGACAGGGCTGGGCAGAGAATGGATTGAGAGCAGCCCTGGGGAGGATTGGGGGTTTGGCTCTGCATGAGCCAGCAATGTGCACTCACAGCCCAGAAACCAACCCTGCCCTGGGCTGCAGCTGGAGCAGCGTGGCCAGCAGGGCCATGGAGGTGATTCTGCCCTCTGCTCTCATCAGACAATACAGAGAGAGCTGTGGGGCCCCAACATCAGAAAGAACTGGACCTGTTGGAATGAGTCCAGTTGAGGACAACAAAGAAATCAGAGGGCTGGAGCACCTCTCCTGTGAAAACAGGCTGAGAGAATTGGAGTTGTTCAGCCTGGAGAAGGGAAGGCTTTGGGGAGAGCTTAGAGCCCCTTCTAGTACATGAAGGGTCTGCAAGAGAGCCGGAGAGGGACTTTTCACAAGGACAAGTAATGATGGAACAAGGGGGTATGGCTTTAAACTGAAAAAGTCTAGATTGTATTAAAAATAAATTCTTTACTGTGTTGGATGATAAGGCTCTGGAACAGGTTGTCCAGGGAATCCTTGATAGGTCTTTGAGAAACCCATTCCATTGAAGGTGTCCCTGCCCATGGCAGGGGGTGTTGGAACTGTATGATCTTAGTCTGCCTCACTGGAGATACTAAAGAACCATCTGGATGCAATCCTGTGTAGTGTGCTCTTGGGAGAGTCTGCTTGGGCAGGGAGGTTGGACCAGATGATGCCATTGTTCCTTCCAACCTTTCCCACTTGGTGATTGTGATTCTGTCATCTTCAAGGTCCTTTCCAACCCCAAGCATGCTATGGTTCTATTTCCTCATTTAAATTCAATCACTGGGGACAAGAATTGAGACTTTGGTTTTCTGCTTGGTCAAGACAGGTTGTGTAAATGTAGCTGAATTCTGACCTCTCTTTAGAA
Organism: Ammospiza nelsoni; assembly: GCF_027579445.1. Classification (NCBI taxonomy): domain Eukaryota; kingdom Metazoa; phylum Chordata; class Aves; order Passeriformes; family Passerellidae; genus Ammospiza; species Ammospiza nelsoni. The sequence continues at coordinate 20,748,346 of NC_080641.1, read as the reverse complement.
TTCTGTGGCGTCTGGGACTTCGGACCCACTTTTGATTTTTTCTGTCTTGTTTCACAATCTGGGAGTTGACAGGTAGAGGGCAGCAAAGTTCTATTTTTTTAAGTGAAGTTCAAACCGTTTTTTTAAAAAGATAAATGATGATTATGTCAGTTTGATGCATTGGTTAGTACTCTTCTGATTCAAAATTAGTACAAAAATTGCATTTGAAAATATTTGCTAAAATACAAATAAATATGAAAGAACCTTGCTGCAGTATGTCTTAACTGGTTGTGAAATAGCTACAATAAAGGAAAAGAAAATCATTTGCAAGACCAATTAAGGACTAGCTTTTTGACATCATAGTGAGAAACTTGTGCTGGTTTGTGCCAAAATCTATAATTAGAGACTGCATGCTGAATTTTTTAACTGGAAGCCAAATGACATCACCCACAGATATTTCCACTTCACTAAAGAAAGAAAAAATGAAAGGGAATCTTGCATGCAGCTCTGGATTGATTTTTGGATAAATGCCCTATCTTTGCCTCATTTATCTCACAATGTGAAATTATTCATTATTACTCAGTGGTGACACTCAATTCCCCTGTGAGTCCTTAAGTGTAGTTATGAAACGATGGCATTGAGTTTGAAATCAGCTACTCCTCCAGGATCAGTGTGTGAGCTGTAAACATTTCACAAGAGGAACAGAAAAAGCATTAAAATAAAACTACAAGTGGAATTTAATTCTCATGAATTCACCCAAAAGGGACTACCCCGTGCATTACTTCTGCCATTAATAATGAGTGCTGATCATTAATGCAGAAAGTAGAATTTACTTGTTAAATGCATTGGAACATAGATATTATCTTTCAGAGTGGTTATGATGTTGTACTGTTTATCTAGTACTGCTGCCTGGTAGTAGTTCCAGCCTGTTACATACCATGAGTGTGCCCTGAGTTTGAGCTCAAAGCCCTGGATTGGTGAGGAAGATCAGGGTCAGAAGCTGGCAACATCCTTTACTGTCTGAAATACATCTGTGAAAAAAACCCCAACCAAACAAAACCCCAAATCTCTATTCAAATGTTGTGGCTCATTTTCAGAGTCAACTTCCATGTCATGTATCTTCTCTGAAGACAGGGAGTTGCACAGCTGTGTAAGGACTTTGACTTCATACCTCACCAGGTATGAAGTGTTCAGCTTTTCTGCAGTCTGATTGAAGCTGCCAGGTTATGCATACTTGAAACCTGTACTTTCAGCCATGTACATGTTAGCAATTAATGTGACTTCTTTGTGCATAGTGGATTAATGAATGTAGGGAAGAAGTTTGCAAAATGGAAAAATTAAGTCTGAGTTTGAAAGGTGTAAACACAAAGATGCTGTTTGTACTTTAATTGCATATTTCAGAGGTGGAAATATTTTGCAGATTTAAATTGTGAGACAATGTTAATGCCACTCAAATATTTTTAATTATTTTTGGGAGGTTTCTGTCAAAGTGGTTTAATTGTTTTAAACATATTGCATTAATTTTATCTCACGTGCTTGGACTTTCACTGCTGTCAACAGGTGCCCTCTGAATGCTGTGGAGAGCACAATTTGACATTCACAGTCTCAGCCTTACTGTGCTTGAAAGTTTGCATCATGTTTTGTTTTCCCTCTCTGTTCATTCATCAGTTCCTGGGGAACTAGTACTGTTCTTAGTTCTAAAATGTCTTTTTGAAAGACATTGTATTAGATTTTCCTTGCCCTTCCTTTGGATATGATTCCTCTTGAATCTCTCCCAGATGAAAAAAAACCACTCTTGCAATGCTTTTTCTGGCTGAAATTGTCACCCCAAATTATTGCAGATATTTTTAAATACTTCCTGCTTTATCTAAACCAAATTTTCAGGCATATTGCTTTGAACCACATCACATCTAGATAAATAAATCTTAAGTTGTGTTTTGGCAATGGTTTTATTTTAAAGTCTTGTTATTTATTTATGGTAACAATTTCATATACATCAAAAATGTATTATCAAAAATGAATACACACTTGTAAGTACTGTATTGAAGTAAGAACTATTTAAGTATTGGATTAGGAATAGTGTATATTTAAGTATTAAAACATTTATTGCATATTAATTCTTCATATAGGTGACAAATATTTGTATCTGCCAAAGAAATTGTAAGAAATGTATTAATTTTCTACACAATAGTTATTAAAAAACAACAATCCATAAATCAGAAAAATAACATTAGCTAATGTATTGCATTGCAGTCTGAAGTTACATGAACCTTTATGCTGTAAGAGCATAAAGCAGCTCTAAGCAAATTGGCTGTTTTAATTTCTGCATGGCTAACGTTTAGGAAGTATGATTAATGAATTTTTAATGCATGTGTTGGTTTTGTGATTATTTTTTTAGTTGTTGTTTTGTTTTGTGGGTTTTTTATAGCAGAAAATTGCAAGGAGGGTAAAGCCACACTTAAGGCATTGCTAGTGTGAATCCGAGGTGGGTCCAAGACACACATTTTTGTGATCAAATCCTATCATCTAAAAATAAGCTGCACTGAAAGACTGAAACACCCTTTACTATGTAACATCACAAAAGCACAGCTACTATAATGTGCAAAATATTGCATTTTTCATTGGCAAGGCTACGTCTGTAGCGCTGCTGGTAAAAAACAGATTGACATTTGGTCATTATTTCTTATCAAGGGTGTTTTACTTGTAATGCTATTTGACAGCTATATTCTAGGTCTGACAGCATTGAACCAGCTTAATTCCCACTGAACTGCTCTAAATACGTGGTATTGCAATCAGTTTAACAACCCCTGGAGGCAATAAAATCTCTCCTTTGAACACACACAAGGGGAAGAAATCTAAGATTTATAAAGGGCAGCAAGTATTCAAGATAGGGGCAAAGTTTATGTGTGAGCCTATAATTGATGTTTCCTTTGTTGGAAAAGAAAGCTTGAGGATGCTTTAAGAATTAATCTTTAACAAGATCTAATCTGCACTAACAAGATCTGCTCAAGATGAGTGAGAGTAAGATATGATACCAAGAGTTTTGTCATATTCAGCCAACAATGAAAATTCAAAGGTACTCTGTAGTTTAGGAACATTTTTGAGCAGATCAAGAAACTTCACAATTAGATGTGAAATCTGCTAGAGCTCCCTGCCGCAGGTGGAGGAGAGCAGAACTCCTAACCTGGGCTGCTTTTTCTCTGCCATCTATTCAGGTGAGCACTCCTGAGGCTGTAAGAGCTTCCCATTATCCACTGAGCATACTGAATAAGTGTGAAGGTACTATAAGTTTGCTCCTTTTGTTCCTGCAACATATAATTTGGCAGATCTGGTAGAGGCAAAACAAGGGTAGATGATGATGAACTTATCAAATAGTATCTTACTTTCTAAAGGATACCCATTGCTTAAAAAAAATTACTGTATTTTGTATTACCCCTCAATAAAATGTAGCTGCCTTTTGAATGAGTGATGGTCTTTCACCCAAAGAAAGAAGAGTATTTTGGGAAAACATAAACCCTGTCATTTTTGTATAATTTAATAAGATACTATTAATGCCATAGGAACATGTCATTAAAATGTTTATAAGAACTTTTTATCACATATCTAGGAAGAGCATGATGGAAAAAGGTTTTCAGAGCCTTCCTGGCTTCCATTTGCAGAATTACACTACAGGACTCAAACATAACTGTCTAAAGGAAGACTTTTGGTTCGAGGTTACCACCTGACCACTGCTTTTATATCTATAAAGTATCAGTTGATACAGTGAGCTTGAGGACAGTCTCCCTTGTGAGCAGTGGTATTGAAGAGGACAGAAAATCTCAGCTTGTCCTAACTTGTGTGAAAATCTCTCAATATGGAGAAAATGAGCACATTTTCTCTGATATCAGAAAAGTGGATGCTATCATGGCTTTGCATGGTGGAATTGTATCTTTGGTGGTATCTGCTATTGCTGTGAGAGGGAGCAGAAACTTGAATGGGTGGCTGTGGGACTTTGCAGGCAAAGACTGAAGCAGTGTGCTGTTGTGTGGTGGGCATTGTTCCAGCAAAACCAGCCAGTTCCTCAGTGTGCTGCTTTCCTTGGTCTGTGCTGCCACACATTGATGCAGACAAGACAAGGTTCTAGGAATTTTCCATCTGTTTTTTTTTCCAGAGGTTGGAGAAAACTTATCTGAAATAATTTGTCTGTCAAAAACAGTTCCTTCTAGTTCTGTTGAAGAAATAATCTTGTTTAATTAATCATGTCTTGAGTATTTTTGTGGCAATAGTTGAGATTTGGGGCTGTCAGTCTGCTTCAGTAGTGTTTCCTTTTCCTTCAGAAATAAAGGGAGCCTTCTTTTTTTTAGAGATAGATTAGCAGCTGGCTTTTGAATTTCTGTAAAAAATTATTTAGGTATTTATATGGCAGGATAGATGGTTGCAAGTTTGATACTGTGCTATATTTTGTGTTTATTTTTCCTTAATCAACTATAAATCTGATCATTCAGGGAAAGGGACCATAATGTGTTACAGAGAGAGGCCACTTCAGTCTCTGAGCAATAACTTCAGTTTGTGTGGAAAAGGGGAATAGGAAAACCCCTCTTGCCTGTGGTGAATAGATTACAAGACAACATTTCTCTATAGGTAACACTAATGTAACTAAGTACTTGTAAGGTACTACAAACTGCTAGGCATATCTTCTAAGAATATGAAAACTACCTCTGCCCCAGCTAGTGTCACTAGAACTCTTGAGAGTTTTCACCAGATGAGAAATTCTCGGATGTTGCTGTCTTTTCATGTTCAGTTACAGTTACTAGGTCTTGTCAGAAAATACTGTATTCAGAGGTTTCCAGCAATGCCTTCTGGCGAGCCCTTGGCCACTGTACTGCTTCCATTTGGAAAGCTTCTTTTCCTTTGCTATCACTTCTGGTTTTACAGATCTTTAAGCTGGTTTTGTTAGGGTGGGTGTTCTCATGCAGCCCATGTGCCTGTTTCTGGGTGTAGGGCTCTCCTGTAAGCCCAGCTGTAGCACAGTCTTGATCAAATCATTGCCATGACAATCAAATACACTCTGTAATGCAGCTAATTTCATTTGGCAAAACAGGCTACCTGCCTGCTTTATTCGCTTCTCTTTGTGCTCGTATTCTAGTTTCTGAGACTAATTTAGCAGTGTAGTTCTATCCATAAGCCCATTTATTACTATAAATTTTGTTTGCTTATTTTCTACTCTCTCTCCTTATGAAGGGTTGCAGATAGTGACTAACTAGAGACCTTTGTGAATCTGTCTTGACAAGTGCAGTGCTGTGGCTTTTCAAGCTGTTATTTTGGTCAAAACACAAAGATGTTTTTTAAAATCAATTGATTCAGTGTTTATTGCCACTAGAGAAAAACTCTAAGCTCCTGCCAACATAGGCTAGTTTCAAAGAAATTTCAATGCCCCTTTTCTAATATTACAGTAGAAGCTCAGCTATGCCTTTCATACCTGGTAGTTTTGTGTTATCCACACACCTCCTGCAGGAACAGCCTATCCCTTTCTGCCTGACAGTAACCTGTGCTAGTAAAGTGCAACTGTGATACTGATATAAAATGTAATGTACTTAATTCTATAATGCAATACTTGTATTATTAAAAAAAATTTGGTAATCTTTTATTTCTTACATAGCCAGAAAATTAAAACAAATCTGACCAAAATCTCCTCAGCAGGTTTTGAAGAGGTTGTTACTCATTAATGTGAATGAGGAAGGTTCTATCCTAAGTAATTAAAAACAAATTAAGTAGAGGCACTAAATCTTTGTCTCATAAATGAAGGTTTCATCAGGGTGAAATTATATCTCATTGGTCATGGAATGAATAATAAATGAACCAGTGAATCTACTGGATCATTTCAAATGACTAATCTTAGTCAACCAGGTAAGTGAAGATGGCTATAAATTGGGTTAATTACTGTAGCTTGAGTTTTAACTCAACAGCTCTTAATTTCAACTTTCAAAGGCTACACAAACCAATTTTGTACTCTTAGATTATAATGAGCAGTCTTTATTCTTTAATCAGTTCATCCAGTATCTGGCTGTCTACTGTAACATTCCTTTGAAGTCGAGAAAGATCTAACATAATTGAAGAAATGTCTAACTACTTGACTCCCTCTTTTTTAATATAAAGGAATTAAACATTAATCAGACTTGTGCATCTCAATTAAGCCAATTAAAATTATCACAGAATGTAGTGCACAGAGCAATAGGTAGCTTTAATGTTTGAATACATTATCAACTTTTACCTAATGTTCCTTATTTAAGATGTTTGTTACTCAAAATGGGAATGCACGCAATGCATTAAAGAATACTACCATTATTTTAAAAGTTTGACTAACTTAATTTACTTAGTGTAATTGCCTACATTTATGCGCAAGATATGTTAAAATTTGTTGCATTTAGTTAAGATTAATACGTGGATTACTTTAGGTCTTCCTGTGCCAGTATAATTTTCATATGTTTTTGTGCTGATTGGTTTTTTGCTAAGAAAAATATTATATACTATATCTGACTTAATTTATATCACAGGGCAGTATGGCTTAGTCTTTACTGGCTGATGTATATATGCAAAGTCCATATAATTACTAATAATTTGTAACAAGTGTTAATTGATAAACAACTCCCTCTGGTAGCTTAATTAAAGCTGTAGGATAGCAAGGCGATTTACAACTGGGATTGATCTCAATTAGTCAACAAAATCTGTGTAGTCTGTTCAAAGAAGAAGGAGGAAATTTAGCCTAGCGAGGCTTTGGGGATTTTGTCTTGTATTTTTCTTTTTTTTTTTTTTTTAATCAAGAGAAATAAAATCACAAAGTACAGTAATGTTTTCTGCAGTTATCTACCTACTGTACACTGTGCTTATCTTTTACACAACCCAGCACTTGTTCTTTCATTTGTTTGTTCATTGTCAGGTTACAGAACAATATTCAAACATTTCTTTTCATTATACACAATGTGATAAAAAAGTAATTTCATACAGGGATGTACATTTTAGAATAACACCCCCAGGAGACCACAAACTAGAGAATGAAAAACATTTAAAATATGTCAGTTTTTGATCTTACTTAGAGATTTGTTTATAAACTGGCATTATGCAGCCTTAATTAAAAGATAACACAGGAAAGATGGCATTAGGGAATAACTGGATATGTGGAAGCACAGTGATCTTATAAAGTCAGCTATGCTGTTTCAGGATTCACTACTCTTTTATCATTTGGACTGATAGTAAGAATATAATCTACGAGTACTTGAAATTGCCCCTGTGGAATAAAAAAAAGTGTCATCTCTGTTTAAACTAGATCACAGACTGGCTGCAAACAGCTGCTGAAACATTAATTAATTTGTTTGCAAATAAATCATGGATATGTACTAGCTGAAAATACAGATATAAACAAGCATGAATGTTGTGCTTCTTAGATTACCTATGGATCCCTGGTTTGCCTACATTTTTAAAGATAATTGTATATGCACCAGAAAAACAAACACATAGACCAAATAATCTGAAAGAGCTGAGCCTTTTTATTAAAGTTGTTCCATAGATACATCGATGTGCTGAAATGCAAATCAGTTTCAGTGCTTTAAAAAACACACATTCATTTTACATTTGTGTAGGACTGAACCTCATTTAAGAAAGATTTGTTAATCAAAGAGAATGAAATATTTTGGTGGAGGCATATGAATGTGGGTTTAACAAGTTTGCAGCTAAAAATACAGCTTGATTTCAGCTCTGCAATTTATGTCCCTCTGTATCCTGAATGCTCTTTTGGTAGCTGTGTGGCATCCTCTCTAAACTCTGCATTTCTTGCTACCTGCTTTTCAAATCCCACCAAGGATGCTGTTCAATATCTATGGATTGTTTAAGGAAACAGGCTAAATGCCACAGCCTTGTACTTCCCTGAGCTAGAGGAGAGGCAGATGTACCCAAATTCACACTTGTAAAGGACACAGGCACCTCCGTGGGGCAAGCCTGGAGCTGTTGTGGTGTTTCTCGTTGTAAGGGCAAATCCTTGGCTCTTCCCAGTGCTCCCCTAGGCTCTGCATATGGCAGGCAGAGAGGGGGAAGATGGCTCTGCAGGCCTTGACCCCTTGACATAGGGTTTATTTTGAAGAGTGGAAAAATATAAAGGTTAGATTCTGCCAAAGGATGGGACTTGCATGTGCAATATGAGCAATACAGGGAGGCAGTGGATCCTAACTAACCTTCAAGTGGCAGGCTGCTCTGCCACAAACCAGGCCTGTTGGTGGAGGTTATAGTACATGGCCAGGAAATGTTGCATGGTCCAAATTCTGCATTCTCCAAAAATGTTATCTGCCTCACAGAGCTGCTGTCTTATGTACACAACTTTTTCTCTGCTTTTTAAAGAGGCTTTGTTTTGAATATTTTCTAACATGATGGGTATCCTTTTTAGTCTTTCGAAAATTAAGTGTTTGCTAACAGGAAAAAAAAAATCACATTTTGACATGAAAAAAATGAAGTCAGAACCCTAGGGAAAACACAAAACTATAGAGGAGCTAACATGATGATGTGAATTTGATTTTCTTCTTCCTTCTAGGGTCTGTTTTTTTGTACACTATCTGAACTGCCATATGAAAGATCCTATTCCAAGCAGATCCTGCTATCCAGATGTTTTTGTTAGTGAAGGGATAGATTTTCTTAAGTTTGGCTCAAAATTACTTGAGCAGTATTGATTTTTGCGTACTGAAACTGCATCATGTCTTAAAATCACCTTTTCTGTAGACAGTGCAAGCTTTAGTGTTGGTTCCAAGAGCAGTCTTTGACCTCGGGGAGCATATTCCTGCAAAGCACTCAGGTACTGCTAGCACCCAGCTCCCTCCTTCATGCCTTCCTTTAATCCTGAAGAGAAAGCTTCAGGTCATTCAGTCTTTGTACTCGAGTTAACTATAAGCCCTGTGCTTGGGCTCTCAGAAAGCACTGGCTGGAGCAAGAGTTCTTTCCACATTCAAAGCCTGTTAGGGCTTTATCAGAGGTTAATGTGACCACTCTAGATAGTATCAGTCATGTTTGTTTACCAGTCCTGCCCTAAGGTTCACCCACCAGCTGCTCCAGGTTCAGCTATTTAGCTTCTTGTGGCATAGCACTTCCACAGTCTGATTCAGTGATATTATCTGTCTAGAAGCTTGACTTTCATATGTTTAGGGAAAGAAGGAGAAATTTTACTTTATTTTTCTTATTACTTTTGCCAGTAATACAAGCTAAGCTTTCCTTCTGTAGAAGATCTGAACCTTTGGGGTTTTTTTTGTGAAGTGGGGGAAGAAGGGTTCATCTGAACGTGTGGGCAGGAGTGGCAGTACCTGCAAGCCTGTGACCTGAGGGAAGCCTTGTGCTTCTACAAGTTATGATTTTACATGAAGGATGGTGACAGCTTCTGGAAGCCAGTTTTTGTTCCCTGGCCAAATTGCTCTGTTACATCAGAGGAGAGAAGTCAGGAGAAAAGGTTTCATGGGTGGTGCTATTAGGAGAGATTTTATTAATGCTTCTGTATTTCCAAAGAAATATAAAAAAACTGAAAACTCCAAGGAAAGTGGTAACCATCACAGTTTTTTGGATCAAATTATAGAGGTATAGATTTTGAGAAGTCTTTTTGCTCCTGTATTTGTCAAGAAAACAGAATTTTCCTTTTATTTATTTTTTTTAGGTCTGCTTTTGAACTTTAACTGTGTATGCAATCATTTTGGATGAAATGTAAGTTCATTTCTGCTCACAGCAGTTAGTAAAGTCAATGGGCAGCCAAGGATAAACAAAGTTCTCAGAAATGCTAGCAGTGCAGTTTGCCATTCACTGTTAGAGGTCTGTGCTGTTATGATGACTGGATTAATCTCTAATGTCTCCTAACCTACACAACATGGTGTCTGTGTGGTGTATAATGTTGTCTGAGTGGAACTTTGCCGTGCGCCTCCCGTTTGATATTCTTTGCAAGGTCATAATTGATGGTATACCTTGTCATACCTTGGACTAAATTTGTGTTGTATTCTCAGAACTGACTCCTCTTTGAGTGTCTCAGGGATGTTTTGTTGTATTTGGTTGTTTGGGTTTTTGGTTGTGCTGCCTCCTCTTCCCCAGTGCTGTACACACGCATTGACCTAAAGGGACTTCAGACAAAGCCGAGGCATGAACTGGGGGTTCAGGCTGGGAACTTTCCAAATAACTCTGTGCTGCTGGTTTCCTTGAGAGCTTATGTCCCCTCTGTGATCAGCTTTGGAAGGCTTCATTGATTTATGTGCCAGTATCCCTAGCTGCAGTGTCTTTCCTTGCAGGAGGGCAGAGCCCTGTGCCAGCACGGCCCACGAGCTGTCTGCAGGGCGCTCCTGGGGCAGGCGACGAGGCAGGGGCTCTGATCCTGCTGCCAGACCATGAGGATCTGTTCTTAGGACCTGAACACAGCCCTCCCTCTGGCTTTGTCTGCTTGTTGTAGCTAATTATAATTGTAAATTTGCCCTTAAAATCAAATTCTGTTTAAAGAGCAACTTTTGCCTTGGGGCACCCTTGTAAGCGGAAAATACTTATCCAAAAAGCAGTTTACTTGGCTTATGATTTCCTGTAATCCCTATATTGTTCTTCAAGAAATCTGTATGAGACTTAGGAATTGCTTTTCACAGTTTAGCCTCCCCTCTCTTTATGTCTGATCTTGTACAGGAATTGTCACCTTTTGTTTTATGGTATCACAGCCAGTTCCATTGAAATAGCTGGATGCTCCCAGGTTTTATGTCTTCCAGCAGGGTCTACCTTTTAAGCTACCACTTTCACAAATTAATGGTTGGGACATGTCTTCTCAGAAATTTATGCTGTTGGTCCTTTCAGCTTAGGACAGTTTAGATAGAATTGCTGCCCAAAACTGCATGTTATTCTGGGCTAAAACAACACATATTTTTCCCTGTGGCCACACTACTCAACAATTTGGGATCAAGAAGCAAAGAACAGCATCATGCTTAACTGAGGTATGCTCTGACACCTTGAATGTCTGAAGTCTGGTCCACTCTGAAACTGGGAAAAGGTTATCTGCCCAGTGATGTAAAGTCCTGTGCTTATTTGGGAGATTTAAATAAATTTGGATGCATGAAGCTATTTGTGCAAAATAGGCCATGGAATCCTTGAGTACAGCAGGTGCAACTGCCATTCTTCCAGCAGGTCTGGAAGAGGGCTTTGAGCTGCATGGGTTCTTTCTACTGGCACTCATCAAGAGGAAGTAGAAGGAATAACTAAGTTTAGCTAACCCTCCTCGTTATCCCATGTCCTCCTGATTCATAGAGAGTGAGTTTCTGAGCAGTTTTGGCACAGTTTGTAGCTTTGATTCTTGATTAATAAGTTAAACATCAAGTAATGGCTTGCAGGGTCTGTCAGAAAAATACACCTGCTAGGACGGCAGCCCTGGTAATTTGGTGTCAGTTTGAGCATAGTGCACTCAGATTTACGTAAGCTAAACGAGAGTCACTTACGTAAGTGTGAAAGCGTACCTAGAGGGATGCAAGCTGGGAAATAAGTAAAGAAAAACATATTTAAAAAATAAAAAGGTCCCAAGAATGCTATTCTGTTCCAAAATGCCATATGGTCAATTGCTTGGCATCATCTTCCCAAGTGTGTTAGCAATGCTTTACAGGTTGCTGAACATCAGTGCCTGGATGGAAGGCAATGGCTGAAATAGCACGGTATGAAAAAGGGAGCAGCTTGAATGCTTTCATCCGTGTGTTAGCAGTCAGACAGCATGGGACTGTCACTGCTTCAGAACTTCCTTCACTAAGAGTCACTAGGAATTGTTTGGATGTAAGTGATGGAAAGATGTTTTAACATTGTCCTTAGTTTGGATAACTTTAAGGAAAAGTTGTCAAGGTTTTTTTTTCTATCTAATTATTTATTTTTGCAATGAATAATTGGATTTGTTGTTGGGGGCCAAAACATGCATCAAGCTACTTAAGGGTGAACAACAGGAGTAAACAACACTTGTGAGTTATGATGCACATAATGCAGGGAAACAAGGAAAGATATTATTGAAGCAAAACTAATTTTTGTTCTTGTATAACATTCTGAACAGAACAGTGAAGGACATCATAAATCCATTCATTTATTTCAAAATTTGCAAAACAAATCCCTTCTTACACGTAGTATTTGTACAACATGAAATTATTATTCAATAAGTTGACATTTTAAACCTATTACTGCCTAAACCCATCTATTACTGAGCTATTCAGAGCACTAAGTTAACATTTACCAGAACATTCATCCTCACATCATGGGGAGATCAAGCTCAAATCCTTTATTTCATATTCAGATCTTGTTGGGTCAGGATTGAAAACTGCTACCTTTCTGATACTTTACCGAAAAGCCACTCTGAAATCCACAAAAGAATTATTATCAAGTTACTGCAGTTATTCAGCTAGATGTTGACTTTGATATGTCAACTCTCTGATCTTTAATAGAAAATTGATGGTCTTGCACTGAGGGTCAGTCATATGCATGACCAGGACAGGCCAAGGTTTGCATTAAATTACACCCAGCCTTGCATTTTATTCTCTGGCAGGCAAAGTCAAACAAAGCCAAATGGATACCTTGTTAGTTTTGTTTTCTTCATTGTTTTCTGTTGGCATATGGATTTAATTCTGTAATGGGGGACTGCTGGGCACAATCTGCTTTATTGATTTTTCTGGGGAAAGTTTTTGTGAGAGCACACAGAAGTATGACAACACAAAAGCAACTGGTGCTATTTTTGTTCTTGTTGCAGTAGGTGTCCATTTATTTAACAATTGACTGTGTCACAAAAAATCAGGTTGAATTTGTGCTTCTAGTAATGTTTTCCTATAGCCTTGGGCTGAAGTTATGAAAACCACTCTGACTTTTTTTTTGCTTCCTATAATTTTTGTTCCTGTGATGACTGCAATGAATCATGCAAACTTTGGCCCTTTTCAGTGTTGTTGGCTGTCAGCTCATACAAAGCTGCATTTTTAACTTGTCTGAGGGAGGAGTGCTGTATGGCAGAACTAGGGTATCCGTGGTCTAGGACTGCATTTTGAGTCCCAGCTTCTAAAGTGTCAGCTGAAGCCACAGGGGGTTGGGTGAGCTACTGCTCTGTGCATAATTTCTTTGATGGCTGCAGATGAATATGTTGTATGGCAGCAAATAGGAAAATGAAAGCAAGGGAATGCATTTGCCTTTAAAAAAAAAATAATACCAAAAAGTGTTCTTCATCTTCTGTTTCCTGCAACTGCTATTATGCAAACACCACATCAAATATGCCTATAGAGACTTGAATGGCTCAGCAGCATCTTCTGGTTTTATGTGTAGCTTCCTGCAAGATTTTCAGGTTTGCTGTTCATGTAACACTGATCAAAATAATGACAGAAGGTGAACATACATTCTCTCTTTTTCAGAATGAACCAAAATTTTCCTACCAAGTCCTTGTAGGAAAGCATGGACAAGTTTGGCCCCTTTGGTTAATGGCAGCAAAGAATGTCTCATTTCTTTGAGTGGAAGCTGGCCAGCATGGAGCCCAACACAGTGAGCCTTGTCTGGACAGTCACATGAAGCATCTGTGGATGAACTGGGGCATCCCTTTCCTCATGAAATCTAGAGAGGCTCCTGGATAGAAGGTAATTGTTTTTGAGATGTCTTACCATTGTCTAAGTGGACTGATCACGGAAAGACTCAGTTTACACAACTTTTGTCTATTGTTTGTGTTGGTTTTGTGTCAGTGTTTTTTTGTTGGCTAGATTTTTCAGAGCCTTAGCTGGGAGGCAGCCAACTCGCACTGAAGGGCATAGGATCTAGTGTTCAGAAAACCCAAATGATTTAGGAAGATGTCTCAGTGACTTTCAATAGGATTAACATGCCTGAGTCTCTTAAATGCTTCTGAAAATGCCAGCCTTGGATTTGAAAGCCAACCAAATGTGTGCTAAGCATTTTCACAGAAGCAGACTGGTCACAGTACGTCCACTCTGCAGGACCAAGTTTCTCAACAGATGCATACAAGGCATTTAGCTGTTAGAGAAAGGATGTCAGACTTCAGATTTGAAGGGGAATGCACAGACTCATGTAAGTATTAATGCAGCCCTTAATGCCAAGTTAAGAACATCAGTGAATTGATAGGAATGATTTTTAGGAATAGTCCGTGTTACTACTTTGATGTGAATCTCCTTCATCAAACTCAGAATTAGCTTTGCTGAAGTCAATAGACTCTTGCACCCTTGTAAGTGACTGCGGTTAGGCAACCCTCCAAGTATGTATGCTCTTATAGAGCAAAACATACAGATTATAAATAACATCACAGGGAGACTGGGTCTGCTTTATTTCTGCAGTAATTCTTCTGATATGCTTTGAGTTACATCAGGATAAATTTGGCCCACTGAGATTAGTATAAAAAAGCAGGTAGTGTTTCTTAGCTAGAAAGGTGCATATAAATCCCTGTATCTCTAACTTTGATCAGCTTAACACTCAGCTTTCTATGTGAATCCTTTACCTTCTCTCTTATTTCAGAGCAGCTAATGCTGGCAAATGCCTGCTGGACCTACAAAATTACTGTGCTGTACAGCAAAGGTGCTGTGAAACTCCCAGAGCATACAAGTGATGCTCAGATCAAACTGCCTTTCTCTTCCTCCTAGTCTATGAAATTGTGTAGATGACTCCTTCAAATCTCTCTTTCATTTTAGAGCCTGATCCTGTGACCCACTGATTCGTCTCATCTCCCTTTAAAGCTAATGAGAATCAAAAGTGCTCATCACCATTCATGGTGCAGGATTAGGCCCTTAATTATCCTCAGAAATAGTAATTCTCTCCTGGATGATGAAACAGTGTTGTACCAGCCTTACCTGGTGATGGTAATGCTCTTCATGTTTGTCTTAAGATGCCTTGCTTTGTCAATACAAGGAAAATTTCTGTGTGTGCCCTCCCCTCCCCAGTCATTCCCATTATACAGGAATGTATGGCACCAGCCTGGTTTCGGTTTGTCCCTAAGGAAAGAAATGATCATATCCATGCTTGAAAATAGCTCTTCACTTAATACTTCCCTGTGTAATTAGGAAATGATGTTCATCTGACAAAGTACATTCATTAAATAATTTCAAAATAAGCCAGAGGCATTGTTTAAACATAGTGTCAACATAAACTGTAAAAAAATTTGCAGAATAGTTAAATTTTAGCCAAAAGTCTATGTTAATGGAGCAAGAACACTAAATGTTTTTTCTGCTTTTTAAGGCATCGAACTATCTTTTAGTGCAAGTTCTGCCTCACAGCCAGATCTGGCCCCTTCTTCACCCTAGCCCTTTCATCTCCCTTTGTTCCATGTCTATGCTGAGACTGAGATTTTCCCACCTCTCTCAGTCTTACTGTGGCTCTGAAAGATGATTGCCTTCCGGTGAAGCCCTTTCCCCTTCTTCTGTACCCAAGCTCCATGTTCAATGAACATCAAAAAGCCTTATCATACCCTGATGGTTTAAATCTTTAAACAGAGAGTAACAGCCTGAGTACATCCAGACCCCTCACATCCTATAGTCTTGTCACTATGTGTTCCTGCAACAATTACCAGGAGAGGGAGGCTGCGGAGTGAATCAAGTAGCGTGTGTTGTCTCCCTGGACTCCATGCTGATGCTCTGATCAGGACTTCAGCAAAATTCTGTTTGAAATGAGAATAGACTAATTTTCATCAGACTCTTCTCAGAGGAATCCCATGTGGGCTAGCATGCCAAGGGTCATCATTAGAAAACTGCCTTCAAAAGAGCTGAGGTTTCTTGTGGCAAAGCTCTTTCCCTTTACTAAATTTATAAACATTTATGTAAAAATGTATACATTAATTGTTCTGCTTCCTTGTATGCCTGCGAAGTAATGTCCAAAAACATACTTGAGGAAATAGACTTGTAAAAATAGCCCAAGTAAGGACAAAAATGTCCTCATTTTGACTGAAAATTCAGAATACTGTGATCAAAGGATGCTGTAACTCCCAGCTGTTCAAAGGGACTTGTATTAAAAAAAAAAATCAGATGTGACCAAGAATAGAAAATAACTCATTAAGAGCTTAACTAGATGATGACAGGTGAAGCCATCAGTTGCTTAAACACTGTAATGTTTTTCTAAGCAGTTTCTGTTATTTTTCTTTTTTTGTTTTATTTTTTTTCTTCCCCCTGGAATCAATTTATACTTTCTAGAAATAATTATGAGATCAAGCAAAGTTTGTCTGCTATGTGAAATAAATAGATACACAAGACACTGGGCTGTGGGGTAATGAAGACATCACTTTACTGCATTTTTTAAGCATAGATAAATTACTGAATTTATTTTACCATTCCTATTTATCAATTTTCATCTGAAGTAGCTGCAGTTCTTAAAAGGCAAAAGAAAGGTAATAGGAGTCTGTAAGTAAAAGAACCATCTCTGTAAGTTTTAAGCCTTTAGACATAAAGAAAAGGTCTTTGCTCTGCCTTTTGTGACTTACAAGCAATGAATAGTAGGTGGATATGATTCTCCTCATTTTTATACCCATTGTTTTGCTACCACAGTGTTTGTAAAATGCATTAAAAAACTCTTTATAATTCTCTTAAGCAGCTTAAATCCCTTTTCACTTTCCCCAGGCAAAACCTGATTCACTTGCATGTTTTTGGGCTCTGACCTTCACAACGCTGATCTCCCAACAGTAGTAGCCAGTTTCTTATTCTTTAAGTGCTGGAGGAATCATGAAAAATTCAGACACTGGGTTTCCCTGAGACCAATCTGGTGGCATTGTCTTTGTGCTAACTGCTGCTTTCTATGCATCATTCAAAAGGTACATACTGTTGTCAGCCCCTGAACTGCTACTTGGTGTTAAACATGAATATTTGTAGCTTAGCAAGGGACTAAATTTAAAAAAATTAATATTTGACAACCTTTGAGAAGGCATTACTGGCATGAAACTATACGAATGAAAGACTGTGTTTGTGAAAAATGAAAACTTTCTTCACTGGGGCAGTTCTAAACATTATCAGATCTGTTTTGAAACAGCTCTGGTTGCTGGACTTTCTTCCTGATGCACAGATTATGATTGTACCAAAGAAAATACTACAGTACATTTGTTTTTTCCTGTGTACTGCAGGGGAAAATTCATTCTGTGCGTGTGCCACTAATCCTATCTGACCAGAAAGCAGAGAAAGATGGCGTGTGGCTTACTCTGGCTACACATCAGAGATACATCCAATGGTAAAATTGCCTTTTTCCACATTTCTTAATTAGAAATAGAAATGGCTTCAACTAATAGAATCTCTTATTAATAAAAAAAGGAATTGCTAGCTCTCTAGTTCAAGTGGCATATCTGCATAACTTATAGCCTTAAGAGCTTGTAGAGTCACTCACACTCCTGGCAGAATGCCTTTTACTCTCCCATATTAATGAGTTGTTCTAAATTTAGTCTACTGTGACAAACTAATATTAATACAGTATTTTATGGCCCAGAGCATTGTTAATGCATAAGAATGAAACACTGAATCAGAAGAAGGGGAAAGGAGGCAAGATTACTTAGTATGATTGTCAAGATATAAGATAATCCAACTGTGTAGATATTAAGACTTAAATATAATGCTCTGCTTATAGATTTATATTATGTGAAACATTTTCTATTATTTTAAATCCTTGCAGTATTAGTTTCTTATTTTCAAAGGTTTATAACTCGGTCATAAAAATTCACTCTGGGCTGAAACTTGGCATACAAGGTCTTAACCTGGGAGCATTTTCTTAAGTAAATTTTCAAACAAATCAGTGTTTTCCTTTGGTAAAAATTAGACAACAGTCAACATGTATGCAATTTTCATAACAGCTCAGAAAACAATGGAAACAAATAAGCAAAGCTAATTTAATTGATATTTTTTGTATTATTTTAATTCTTTTTAATTGCAAAATGCTAACAGGACAACATATTTAGCAGGTAGTGGCTATTTTGATGTCAGAGTTTCTTCTGCTGCAATCAAGGAGGTTTTTGTCACTCTTTGAAGGGTAAGCAGGATACATTACTCCATTTGATACCTATTTGACAGTGATGATTTTACTGTCTTAGTATTTACCCAAATAGATATTTGCATGAATTTTAACTAAGTATCATTTTACAGGAGAAAAAGATTTTATGCAGAGCTTTTATATGACTTCAATAGCTGTGTTTTATAAACATGCATATGTACAAATGCATTTCATCTTTGCAACCTAAAGCCTGATCCAAACAGTTAAACCATCTACCTGTGTAAACTAAGGGGAAGAGAAGCATTTGAGCCTAACTCATGGGAGGGATGCTGCTCCTAACCATGCCAAGTGTGTCTGGTGCCTGCCAGAATGCTGCCAGTTGTAAGGTGGAACATGGATTTTTACAATGAACAATGAACAATGAACAGCAGGCAACAGACCGCAGAGGAGCTGATGTGGAAGCATAGGGTCAGCAATGGATTCTATAAGGGGCTTGACTACCTGTGCCATTACTGAAAATCCACCTTAAACAAGGAGGGATGATGAAGTTTTTCAATTAGCTAATGGAAAAATTAGCTATATTGGGTGATTTTACTGACAAACTTTGGAAATGGTATATGAACAATAATTCCTGATTTACTTTGTATTTCTGACCCATATAAAATTTAACCCCTGATTTGACTTCTCTCTTCTCATATTTATATGCATTAGGAAGTTCTATCTCCAGTGTTTGCAGGAATGCAGATTAGTTAAGGAGTCTTGAGTAAAGGTGAAAATTGAAAGGCCTGGTATGTGTGATTTTGGTGCCCAATAGACCTTGGAGGAAGACAGATCCCTCAGCCTCAGCACAAGCCTTGGGTTGTGCTGCAGAGCTGTCAGAAAGGAAGTTGTCTTTGTGCAGGTGAAGAAATGTTCCTATTGACATTCTTTTCAAGGAAATATTTAGAAAAATCAATCTACTTATGGCTGCTGGTGTGGGTTTCTCAAGGTTGGTTAAACTGCATCCAGTGCTTGTTGTAATGTGCTGCTTTGGAACATGCAAAGCATTTCAATGCTTGGTTGTGGGGTAAGAACTGTGTTTTGGGAGTAGTGGCATAACCTGTAACTGGTGACATTCGGGAAAGAAAAAGCAAATTGCAGTGAAGTTTTGGTGGACAGGGAGTTATGGAGTTAGCAGGTGTCTAACCAGCACAGAAGCCCAGCACAAAGTGGGTTGTTAATTTTTGTGCTGGTCAGATGGGAAACAGTGTGCAGAAAAGAGCAAAGCTCTCCTGCTCTTTGTGCAGCTCCCCATGCTCCAGGAGGAGGGTGAGCACTGGGGTTGGGTGCATGGCTCTGCCCAGGGCTCCCCTCAAACTAATGACACTGAATTGCATGGGCAGTGGCAGGTCCATGCCTGGCTGGGCAGGGGAAGCAGCAGAAGTTCTGTGTCAGTGACACAGCCTGGGCATCGCAAGGAGCAGTGGTGGGGGCTGCAGCTCGCTGGAGGCAGACTTTAATGAGCACTGCACCAACTGGGCACAACATTTCCAGCACAGCCCTCACTTCAGCACTGATTCAGTCTCCAAAAGACCCCTCTGTGCTGACAGACAACCACAGGCAAGAAATTATCTAAAACTGATGTAATTTGGAATAAAACCACAAGAACTGGCACTAGGGATTGGTTGCCTTGCAGGTTATGTTGCTCAGGTTGTAGGCAGCCCCTCAGGTGGGCGAGGTGCAGCCAAGGCTGTTGCACTGCATCCCACACACAGTGCTGGGAGTCTTCCTGCAAGAGCCAAGCCTTGTTTGTTCTGAATTTCTTCATTGTGTGGGATACCAGTGCATTCCACATTGCACAAGTTACAGAGTTCCTTAATCTCCCTATGCCATAATGAAGTCTGTTTAAGTCCACAGTGCAGTCCATGAGCTCCTTTTAGTGGGTGTTTGGGGAGCAATGGGTCAGTTTTTTCTCTGCTCTCCCTGCCAGTGCTAGGCCTTTACCCAGCAAAGCTAATGCTCCATCCAGCCATCTTTGTCCCTGAATCCTGGTCACACACACTCACTGGAGAGGGAGCAGACTGTCATTTTGAGGCAGGAGTGCTGCTGAGGACTCTCTTGTTGCCTAGAAGGCAGGATGAAAGGAAGGAAAAGGCAGTCTTCTGTCAAAACTGAAAATAATTCCCACACTTGCTCTGCACTCTTACAGAAACATGAAACAGATTATTGAAACTTTATGTATTTGGACAGTATTTTGGTCTATCTTTTGGCTTTTGTTTCCTGCTTCTATTCCAGTCATGCAGCTGTGTTCCTGCATACCCTCCTGAAAAATCCCTGCAACACAGTCAGGTCTAAGGACTGAGTGGCCCATGATGGTTATGAAGGAACAGTCACTGCCAGTGCTGCATTTTGTGCATCACCTTCCACAGATATTTGCATTATGTAAAGCCTGCATTTTGGCACATGTGGCAGATCTTTTTACATGATAGTGATGTATATTTTGCCTGAAATAATTTGAACAAAAACCTGAATTTTCTATTTTCTGAAATATATTTCTCCCTATTTCTCCCAGTTTGTTGTTTTTGTTGCTGGGGCTCTTTTTCATCATTCCTGGCTTTTTCAGATGTAGATATAACGCTAAAATCAAAGCTGCCACACCAGCAGTTTCAAAAATGTGCTGTGCCACCATGCATCTCTGTTGGGTAGTATTTCATCTGAGAAGCTTGAAAAGAGCCTATTTTTAAAGAGCTAAGTGCTAAGCATGTTCTAAAAGGCAGATCTCCCAAGCTGTATGGGGGTAGCCACCTGGAACTGGATGCCCTCAGATTTGCCAGTTCTTCTGAAGACCTGCCATTATTTGTCATTGCTTCTCCTTTGCAGTGAAACTCTTCAGCATGTTGATATTGTGGAAGAAAAAAAATCAAGCAGCTGTCAAGATCTGACTATTTCCTATGCACAAAATGCTGAAACCTCCCACCTTATGAATCAATAGATCTCTAAGATGAATTGGAAGATGAGGCTTCAAACTAATTCACATGACTGCCTACCACTGTAGTGGACAGAATACCTATTTGGTAGCAGTGACTGGAAAGGTAATTTTTAATGTTACATTTCATGCACCTCTAATAAAACACAAGTGTTCTGTTTTTCAAGAAAATACTGGGAGGCACAACCTTAAAGAAATGCTTGCTTATGACCCTGTTACACATGGAGTTTTGGACTGCAGTGATAAGTGGTGGGTTGATATTTTATTGCTGAAAGAACTTACTTAGCATATGCAATATGCAAAAGCAGGAAAGCTGAGCATTGGAGCATATTACCAGTGTGCACTTAAAAGAAAATTATCCCATAAAAAACAAACCCCTTGACTTAAATGCTACTCATAAACTATAAGGCAACTACCTTAAAGAGTGATATTAGTACTTGATGTGGACAAAAACTACTAAAATATTGAGCTACTGTAAATGTTGACAGGTTGGAATCTATTAAATGCATGTTATTGTGGGAGCTGGAGAGGTGTAGTTTGTGGGTTTTTGAGTTTTTTTAATTATGCCTATGGTTTAGGAGAATTCCATTCTTTTTTTCTGAGTCTGTCAGTGCAGTACTTTTCATCAATGGGTAGGAAGCAGAAGCTTAAATTGTGTAAGCAAGTGCAGCATGGGAGATATCCTTTTCAAGAGAAAGGGAGAAAGAATAATATGAATCAGACATGGTGGTAGGCATTTTTCACTGTTATTTTTGTTCCCTTACACATTTGTTTCAATACGATGCCATTGAACTCTGCTGTCTTGCAGGCTAATTTAAGGCTCAGAATTTAACTCTGAACAGGCTTACCTGTATGATGTTGGAGTCTCAAGAATAGCGAAACATATTTTTAAACCTGAACCCATGAAATCCAAATGTCTGACAGCGAGGTGCTGGAGACATGGAGGGCACAGAATACATGGAAATGGCTAAATGCACTTAACTCAGATGGTTATAAAATAGTAATGGAGAAAAAATCACCAGCAATGATAGAGCAAGGTAAGAATTTCTCCTAATGAATCAGACACCTCTTTTGACTCCTTTGTCTCGACTGGCGTGCACTTTGGTGATTTTAATTAAGTTTCTCATTTAGCCCGTGCAGCTGGTTCAGCCGGCGTTCTCTGGGAGCCGCTCCACGCTAGAGGGCAGCATTTGATAAAATGTTCAAAGCCAGCTCCCCACGAGCGAGGGACACACATGCAGATCCCCTAATAACTCTCCTAACAGGGATCTCTGGCAAAAGTTTTCATATCTGTTTGTGGTCTGGGGCCTGGAACAATGTTTGGGTAGATGAGAATTTTTGAAAGAATTGTAAGGATTTATTCCACTAATAAATACGAATTGGTGTGAGATGGATTTATTATTTCAGGTTTGCAGAAATTGCACCCTGCAGCCCTATCTTCTATCCTTAGCCTTTTAAATGTACATAAATTAATATTTTAAATTTTATATTATTGCAAAAGAATAAAACATGAATATGTTCACTTGTCTATTAGCGCTTCCCTTTTATTTTATTTTTTTTATTACTACTGATTTTCAAGCAGTCGTCTCAGCATTAGTATTTTATTCAGCAAAAATCTCTGGTTGCTGCAGAGTCTCAGTAGATCTGTATGGCTGGGCACCTGTGGAGCCCTGTCATGGTGCTAGAGGCAAAACCTTCTCTTGTGCTGGTGCTGGTTCTCAGTTGTGTGCAAGGCTTTGCCCTGGCTTTTCCTGGGCTTCCAGCTATCTTGGACAGGCCAGCAGCTCCCTGCAGCCTCCACAGGGCCAGGGATGCAGATGGCCAGGAGGCAGCCTACCTGGAGTGCCTGATCAGACAGGAGCCCTTGAAGAGGTGTGATTTGGCATTTAAGGTTAGATAAACAGGTATTTTCTGATTCATCACTAGCCAAGAAATGCCATTTTGCTTCTCTGAACTAGGGGCATCAAATGAAAAGTGACTTCTGCCACCAAGCATTAGGGATCTATTCGAGGAGACTGCATCACCCTTGGCTTTCTAGTTGTGGGGGAGGGAGAGATTGTTAAAAAGGACAGTTTAACTGACCTAAGATTTGAAATGCCTTCTGGAGATGTGCATCCTCCAGAGAAAGCATTTGAGTGATAAGACATATCATTTGTATGTGTCTAAAATGAGGGGTGTAGCCTGGACTCCACAGCCACATAGGTCACTTTTAACAGGGATGCCAATGCTTTTCCCTGGTGAGCAGGAGGCAGATATGCCCAGGGTCTGTGCTGGAACCATTATGCTGCTGGGAAAAGCTCTGGTGCTTTAATAGACTTCTCTTTCTTACCAGGTTAAGTGGCGTTGACTTAGGTGAACTCTTTGTAAATGACATCTTTGCTGGGATTGCTGTGTGCACAGGCAAGGTGAAAGCCTGATCCTGAGGATGTGTGTGCTCAGCCTGCAATAAACATGCCAAGGACTCTCCCAGCTCAGGGGCTGAGCTGTGGTTAAGCACATTGCACCCCGTGTGGTTCGCATGCTGGATGCCGGGTGGGTAAAATTCTGATTTCCTATTTTAAGCTGTTAGTCTCCAGTACTGGCTGTAGCTTTATGGTTACAGATATTCCTGTGTAGTTAGAAAACCAGAAGAATTCATTTGGATAGCATGAGATGTAGAAATGGAATATCATTGTCGTTATCTTTAGGATTACATCTTTCACATGCCAGGTAAATCCAGGAGGCAGCTAAACATTTTCCCCCTATGACATTATCACAAATGTCATTTGGTGCTTCAAGATTATTTGAGCAAGATAAATCACCGGGCAAGTGATGCTTGTATCATCATATGTGTGTTACTTTTTGCTGGAATAGATTGTCACAAGACAGACTTTATTCAGTTATTCAAAACAAAACTGTTTTTTTGTTCTTAATGGTGGATTTTTGGTTTTTTAGCTGTTGTTAAATACCTCTCAATGTGTGCCTGTTTGTCTGGAAGCTATACAGGTCTTTGGGCTGACAAATGGCTTAGATGTGTTTAGAGAACTTACCTTATTTATGCACAATGTAAGATACTTTTGTCTTCTGTCCCACTTGCATATTTCTACCTGGTTATGTGATGTCTCTGCTCAAGACCTGCCCCAATAAAAGAAGAGGAAGGAACCATCTGTAGCATCCCTGGGAACTGTAGCTTCCTGTGACCATTCAACAAAATCTTCAGTCCATTTTTGTGTATCCTGGCTGGTTAAACTGTTGCTGCCTGGTGAGTGAAACACCATGGTGCCACTGAAGATCCCAGCTCAGGGCTTGAGCGGTCTTCACCCACAGCAGAAAGAAAACAAACCATTGCTTTACATTTTAATCATGCTAAGAGCGTGTAAGAAATGTCTGGCATGTGGTGTTAAGACAGAGAGGTTTCTCCACATACACCAAAGGCATAGGCACACAGCCCTGTGTCTTCATTTCATTTTAAATTAATAATCTTGCCAGTTCACTTTGAAGCCTGCAGTCCAACCTCCACAAAGATCACTGCTTACCAATGAGATATGGGGCAGAGCTGGTCTAATTGTACAGGAAGACTGAAGTTTTATGCCATCTTTATTATCAATGCTTGCTGAGGAGCACTGTGCTTGCTCTGTGAGCTGTGATATAATTCAGCCAGCTCACAGTACTGATCCTGCCTGCTGTGGCTGGTTGGTGTAACTGAAAGAACAGAGTGTCCAGAGGAAACTCTTCACAGAGAAAAGGGCTAGAGCCAGATCTCTTAATACCAAAGATCACATGAAATATGTAGTAGTACTTAGTGGTCCTTCTTGGACAGAGATTTATTGAACAGTAGCTGCATCTGATGAAGGAATGAAAACATTTCATTTTGTTCCAAATAGCATCATCCTGTTCCCAGACCTCTGGTGTCCTAGAAGGGTCTAAAAGTAGTTTCTTCTTTCCAGAGTCAACACAAAGAGATTCTTCAGGACTGATGTTCCTCTTGTCTTTCCAGGAAATGTGGCTTGCTCTTTAAGGAACCTTTAGTGAAAGTAGCTTGTTATCAATTAGTTCAGTCCAAGAACTTCCAAACCTATTGTAAATTACCCATAGTGGTCAGCCAGGCAATTGTATCTCAGCAAAGCCAAGAGAATAAAATCCTGATCTCCTCACCAAGGTGAGGTGCCTGGAAGCAGGTTAGTACAAGTGTCCTGCTTTTGCTGTATATGATGCTTTTACACCAGCCTTGCATATTGGTGATCCTTGTAACTGCTTTTCTCCTACCCTAGAAGGCAGGAGACAGTTGCATTCCCTCAATCTCATACCTCATGGTATCTCTCATGCCTTCCTTTCTCTCTCCTGGAGTAAGGGGAAGGGAGAGGCTTGCTAGGAGTGCAAATCCCTTTGAGTTCCATCCAGCAAAATTGAATGCTTGCAACAGCTCTCAAAAGGGAGGAGTCCCTACTGCTGGTATTCCCACTTGCTTGGGTGGAGAGCCAGCCCACCTCCCCTCCCACACAGGGCACTGCTGAGACTGCTGGCAAGGACTGGCAGCTTCTGGACTTGATATTTGTGCCATGGCTCATGGCAAACTGCTCACTGTTCTCATGGTGCAAACTGGAAATAATCTTAACGTGGAAATTGTATAGCTGCATGCTTCAGCACAGGGGCCTTTTTTGTACTGGCCTGTGCTGTCCATGCCTTAACACACCCATACTCGTCAGTTGGAAAAAACAAAACAAACCAAAAACACCCCCAAAGCCTTATATTTGAGTGCAAAGGAGTCCCCAAAACCATTGCATTGAACATCATGTTTGGTACTCACTGGTTTTGTTTTTTATTTGGGCTGAGGTATTTAATTCAATATTTTACTTAGATTTTAAACTCAGCTGTACCAAGAATATACAACAGTAATTTCTCTACTTTTTAATTACTTGACACTCTTTTTTCTACAATCATGTTGTTCTTGTTGCTGACAAGATGACAATAGGTTTAGTAAAACCTCAAAGACATGAAAAAGGGTAATTTGAAGCAGTATTATAATTCTATAATTTCACAGCTTTTTATAGGGCATTACTGACTACAGAGGTAATGCTGACAAACTTTGGCCTGTTACTGGGAAATGCTTGTTGAGTAAAATCTGTGATTATAGTGAATGATGAGGCCTGAACACCTCTTCTTCTGAGGCAGCCTTTTCACTACTGAAGAGGATTAACAAAAGAGGCAGATGCCAGTGACAAAGTGCCAATATTTGTTAACAGATGTGATCCTTGTAATGTAGCATGTGTTCTTAATTTGGCACGGCTTGACACCAGGAGGATCTCTGTAAATAAGGTGTCATTAGCTGTGTCCAATAGGCTTTCCTCCTAAACTGGTCTTTGGTTAGTATCCATGCTCTGGTTGAAACTGGCATCCTACCTTGTGAATGGGCTGCATGCCACTCTGACAGATGGGCATGACAGTAGACCAGCCAGGGAAACATTAAACTCATCCAAGCTGGGTATTGAGAGCCAAATAATCTATCCAGAAATATAACATGGGCAGATTTGTGTTACTGTAATTGGTGAAGTGCATATGCTGTTGCTACCTGAGCTCCTAGATGGTTAAATGTTTGCATTCTTAGACTTTGCTTTGGCTTCCAGATTTTGGTTTTAGAAGAATGAAGATTACTGCTTAAAAAAAAAAAAAAAAAAAAAAAAAAAGGCAACAGACAAAAAAGAACCTCTTTTTTGAAAGAAACTTCTATATTAAGTGAAGAAAATATCAAGTGAGTCAATCATGTTTCTTGTTAAGTAGGTTGATGCCAGTCTTCTATTTATGTTGACTTCTAATTAAGTATTTAGGTGAAAATGTTTTGCACAGTATTTCCTTTCTCCAGTTTAAAAATTAAAAGATGTTGAATAAGATATTTTCTCTCTCTGAATCTCTGGAGCAAAAATGTAGTCTGTTGCATCAGTGAGAAGTCAACTGAGTTACTTGAGGAATTGCTTGTCCTGATGTTTTTAGGAGGGGAAAACATAGATGCTTAAGAAATACACATTTAAAGGTTTAAAAATCTAAAAAGGTAGATATTATAAGAATGTAGGAGTTTTCTCTGTAAAAACATTATCACAAAATTTCTGCTCATAGAATTCTACTTAACCACTTACCTTTGCTTGCAGATAAAATTGGCCTATTGTTTTACTTAGAAAAAATATTGAATTCGACTTAAAATTGAGAAGAGTTCTGAAGTATTTTTTCAGAAATTGTAATGCTTTGTATTTAGTGGAAATCATAGTGTGCATGATGGGGACTTTGAACATCTTTCTGCAGCCAAATGGATTTTCTTGTGATTTGTAGCAGTGAAGAAACGTCCTGTAATTTAGAGGGAGAAGGCCCCACTCTCTGATATGATCAGTGTAACTCAGTGGTATTCTTGTAAGGCTGCAGTGCTCTTTTTGCAGTTTTGTAATATCTGCATATCAGCACAAATTGATCAGTCAGATCTGTTTAATTTAAAAAAGCTGAAATATATCTGTGCCTTGATGGAAAGCCCAGGCACTTGTGTTTACCTGTGAGACATGAGGCACTGGCCCTGGTGAGTGAGGGGCCCCTGGAGGGCTACCTTTGCTAGGTGGCAGAGGTTGTGAGAATAACGCACAGGCAGACTGCTTTTGTCACCCAAACTCTGCAGTATGGGCACGTTTTCCTACCACTGGAGAATTCATGAGCTTCTCTAGCCTTTGATACAGATGCATACGGTAACTTGTTGCCAATTTTGTGCAATTAGGGCATACAAAATGGTTTCCCTGTTAGGAATGTTGCATGTGCTACGACACTAATTAGGGGTTTCTCTCCTTTACATGCATGCCTGTCTGCCATTAATATTAATGGCAATTTTGCCCAAGCTCAGGGAAAGACAAGACCTGTGTAACTGTGACTTAAACTTTTGCCTTGGAAATTCCCTATATGGTTGTTCTTGCAACCTGCTGGCTTGTAATTTGCTAAACCTACCTGTGAAAATGGTGGTGTGTAGATAAAACAGTTACCTTTGTAAGGGGTATTTCTATTATCTGTTCTGTGGTCTTCCCCCTCTGGGTCTCTAGTTTGTCCCTGTGGTTACATTACAAGCATTTCAGCTATTTAAAAAGCCACATTTTATGCATACTTAATTTTTTTTCCTATAATGAAGCTTATATTATAAATTTTAAAGAGCTCCAGTGGCTATACAATTACTCCATGTTCTTGCAAGAAGGTGCACCACACTATTTTCTAACAGAAAAATTCAAAGGAATAAATCTGCTAGTATTGTCAGAGGAGAGGTACAGGCTCATGGGGTTTTAAAACTCCACTGAAATTTTGGGGTTAGTGCAGACTGTGATGGAACACGTGCAGCATGCATGCTGGGCTCTGTGAAGGCAGCCCAGCTAGCCAGCTCCAAGGAAGGAAAGCTGAGGAGGCTCTGGTGCCTCCAGCTCACTGCCAGCTCATTGCAGGGGTGAGCAGGGTGAAGTAGAAAGGCAGAGCAGGATGCAAAGCCTTTTTTTGGAGGAGACAGCTTCTCCAGAAAATGAAAGGGTGCTTAGACAGTGGGTGCTTAGTCTTTTGCTCAAAAGCCACTTGGAATGGCCATTAAGATGCTGATTAACAGGATAAGTGATAGCCTGGGTCAAGCTCAGTCTTTGTCTCTTAGCAAAGACCACCAACAAAGACATGACATGTATCAAGGACAGCAGATGAGGGTGATTTGCAGTTTGTGCTTTCATCTCGTGAACGTGCAATAGAATATTTTTTGAGTAATCCATGGTTCTAGTTCCACGTACATTCCAATTACTAGAGCTGATAGTACAGATTTACTTATAGGTATAGATATGCTGAACTCTTTATTTAACTTAATTTTGGGAGTGCTTGAGCAAAATTTTCAGTTCTCTGAATGGCTCAGGATATGAGTGGATTATTCCATCTTCACGAGTCCTCCGCAGGTGATCTAGAGATGCTGAGAGGAGAACAACCAATATAAACTAAAAAGCAGGACTGAAAGGAAAATCCACAGGGCTGTGGAATGTCAATTAAAGTCTGAAGATGTGAGTGCTGTCAAATCTTTGTCCAGGGGAAAGAGTCTCTGCCTTTTATGCAACTTTATGTGAATCATGTTCCTGACTGATCAGATAATGGGCTGATGGATCTGAAAGGATACATTTTTTTTTATTATATCAACAAAAACAACTTTCAGTTCTGAATAGTAAATTCCTTCCCCTCCCCCAAGTTTCTTGGCATACAGAGAGCATGACTGTGCCAGCAGTTGGCTCCCCCTGGATGACAAGATCTGCTGCAACAAAATAATGGTAGAAATTATTATCCATGCTCCTCAGAGAAAGACTGTAAAAATTATTAACATCAAGACATTCTCTGAAATTTCTCAGTGCTTCATTAATTTTTGAGGCTGTGAAGGTTGAAAAATGAAAGAACATCTGCATTAAATGAGATTTTGTATAAATTACCCTCTAAAACGCACCAAAAATACATCTGAAGGCAGAGATCCCAAGGCCAGTTTGCTTTCCTCTTACTTTCTCTTCAATTATCTTGTCTCAGACTTACAAAAAAATTAATTGGACTAGCAAATGTCTCTCATCAATGTATTTGGGGAGGAGGGGGACAGAATAAGAAGAAGGTGCATGTGTTGATATACACAGGTGAGCAAGACAGAGAAGTGTGTGTGTGTGTGGAGCCCAACAAAAGCAGAAGACAAACTAGTGGTGGTGTCCCAGAAGTGTCATCAGAAAAGGGCACAGATGTGAGATGCTGAGAGAAGTTTGTAACAATGCAAAATTCTTTAAGTGGCTTTGCATCACAGATCTTAACTATGGTTTGCTATTTATTTTTCTTGCAAATTATGTGTGGAAATGTCTCAATTTGAATCTTATACCTTTGGCACAAAGACACTGGTCAACCTGTGTCCCTGTGTCAGAGAAGAGATGAAGATATTTGCATTTGCTCATTTGCCCCAAAGAAATGCTGGTTTTCAAATGTATATAAGTCTTTCCAAGAGTGATGTTTCTCAGGAAGATCTTACTGAGCTGTGTATCATAACTTCTGGCAGAGTGAGGTTCTGTGAGAGGTTTTGCAAGTGAAGCTGCAAGAAGGTTGGGCATATTGACTCAGCCACCCAAACTCTAGTGCAAGTTTGTTGCTTCAGGCATCCATTTAGGAAATAAGAGCTCCATCCTGCATGGCTTTGCTCCTTGCAGGAAGTGGGCTATGAAGCTGTGTGAAAAGCTTTCTCCTCACTTTGATTGTGCTGACGTACAGAAGGTTCTGGGCAGTACAGAACCACTGACACCGAGTGTCTTCTCTCCACAAAAGCTGTCCCTTGTTCATTTTCCCCACTGCACTGAGTGTATTTACACAGCTGCTGCTGATGGCAGTGCAGGGGGTGCTTGGTGTGCCCAGCTGCAAGGGAGATGAAGTCCCACTATGTTCCAGTGTGACTCAGAAAAGCCCATGGAGATCCTGGATTGCTCTTGGTTTGCTCACTGAGGCCTGTGCTATGGTTAAGTGTAGCTTTTTTCAGCTGGAGTTAATCTTTGTCTTGTTTGGGAGTGTTTGTGCTAACAATTGCTCTTTCCAGACAAGGAGCAGAGCAGTTAGCAGGAGGAGAAGACTGAGGGGTGGGGAAATTAGGAAACAAGTCGCTTAATCCTGGTGTGAGTTTCTGAACAAATGCTATGGAGAAGGTAAATTGAACTCAACAAAACATTAGATTAAATTCATTAGTAATTAAAAGCAACAACAGCTGCAGTCTAAAGAAAAATGCTGAAGATGTGTAAAGCTTTGCCATTAAAATGTATAGACACTGACCCTCTTTAAATTCATAGAGAATGCTCTTTACTTAGCTATAAAGGTTTAATGTAACTTAGCAGATCTGAGTTACTTCAGGAGAGCTTTAATGCTTGGCAGGTCTCTACATTTTATTTATGATATCAAAGCTGCAACTCAGATTTTTACTCAGTGGAAGACATAAAAGAGATTCAGAAGTCATCCAAATCATCTTGTAATTAATGTTACCATGCACGCCCAAGACATTAAAATGTTAACAGTGTTAGAATCGTGTGCTTTGGAATACAGAGTGAGGGCTTTATTAGAGAGAAATACACTGCAGATGTCATCCACCCTAATTGAGGACATTGGGTTGCCTGCTGCTTGTTCTTATCAGTGGTTCAGATTTTTTTTTTTAATTAATTCATTTTCCTTACTGCTAGAATCTGCTCTCATTATTAGTCTATCTTGTCACTCATTTGCATTTCAAGTGCTGGGACTGTGGGGTACCAGCTAGCTGCCTTAGAAGAACACTTCAAGGGGTTACTCTATCAAATAGCAGCACAGTATCACAGTGAATTTGACATCTGGGTTATCTTATTCCCAGATGCTCCATGGTGTCATTAGCAGGATTAATCTTAGCTTTAATTTCATAATGATTCTTATTCTAATATATGTGAATGAACACAAAGTCTCTTGACTCATTATCACCAATTTACCCAAGATATGTAATCAGGCTCTTACATTCACCAACATTTATTTTTGCTAATACATCTAAAATTGTAGATTAAGCAAATACAGTTAGTTCCAGCTGAGTGAATGCCTAGTGAGGTAGCAATGTAGTATTTATGTTTTAATTAAAGTATATTAATGATAACGTCTTTTAAATACATACTGATCAAATTATTTCTGCTGAAAACAATGCATTTTTCATTCAAGTGATAACAACCTGTAAAGTTAATAGCAGCATCTTTTTATGACTATTTATTATTTGCAAACATTTAGCAATTACTCCAGATCTCTTTTTACAGTATAATTTTAACCTTTCAAAATTAGGGCAGAGAAAGGGCAAATTATTTTTGAGAAAAATCTCTTGACTTCCCAAAGCAGACAGAATTAAATTTTTCAAGTCAAATTAAAATTTAAGCCGAAATACATTTTATATTGAAACTTTGAATTTAATTCCTTTTCTAGATTGAATTGTAAAACAGAATGCAATTTATTTTTACAGCTGAGCAGACACACAAGGTCCATCTTGACATCACACAGGGTTTCATAATCTAGTGCATTTTTAAATTGAAAGGAGAAAGCAAAATGTGAAATTCCTGTGCACTTTTTTTACAGTGCTGGACTAAGTTTTTCATTTACCAGCTGTTGTAGCACAGCAGTAAGTAGTGGTTCATTATTGATGGATAAAATGTTCAAACATTTAAAGAAATGAAAGTCAGCTTTGAATTTTTAATTAATTAATTAAAAGTACTGCAAATGCCAGCTTGTTAATTGCTTTGCACCTGCAAGCCAACACAGGTTTTATGCACTCTTTCTTTGAATATTAATTTTTTTGCATGTCTTCATAATGCTTGGAAAGTCTCCCCTGCAAACATATTAGTAAAGAGTAAATATTGAATCTAAGACAAAACTCACGGCTTCATCTTTCACTGTACACAGAATAGGACTTAAAGGAGGATTTAGATTTCCAAGGCTTCTAATTAAGTAGTGATAATCAGGCTTTCTGCTGAGGGTCACTTCCTGGGAGTAATTTGAGTTATTAAAATGCATGTTTTTATTTGTTCTGCTTTGCGAGCTAAAACTGATCCCTTTTAATATAGCAGCAAATATGCAAATTGGTGTTTCATTATATTATGCAATTTATGGCAATCTTCTCTAATTTACTGAAAGGGCAAGAGCCTGACCTTGTCATTCAACTTTTTTTCTTGGTAAGCTAAACTAATTATGTGGATCTTTTTATGAAACTCTGGAAGTATGCAGCACAGTAAAAAATGTGACAAATTTACCTTGATTATTCATCAAGATGGCCTTCGATTTTGCTTGAATCCTCCTTCAGGGTGATGGATAATTTAAACTTACATATAGGAGCCAATTTGTTTCAGGGTTTGAAAATGGCTTTCTTTTTTTTCACAGAAATCCTGGAAAGAGCATCTGAAATCATTGAAATAATAAATGTCAGGATTTGAGCTAGGAACTAAAAAAAAGTTCATTAAAAATACTTGCACGATGTATTATGAATTGATATCATGATTTTTCTCTGTGCTCTCCTTCAATACAACTTTTCAGCCAGGTTTTTATTAGTGACATGCATTTTCACTTTTCTTTTAATAACTTTTCATTTTAGATTTAACAAACTCACCATTCTTTAGCCTTTTTTTTGCCTCCTCCACCAAGAATTGTTAAGTCCTCCTCTGTCCAAGTCAGAAAAGCATGGCTTAGTCTTCTGTGAATCTCAGGAAGGTTCTTCAATTGCTTCTCCAAGGCAGAGTTGGAGGACGTCACTGGTGGTGTCTCCCAGGGCTCAAAGTGGGGCCAGTATTTTCATTTATATTTATATTTATTTATCCATGAGCTGCATGAAGGGGCAGATGCCTCCTCAGCTCGTTGGCTGGGGTGACACAGCACTGGGAGGAGAGGCCCCAGGGGCCGGGCAGCCCTTCAGAAGGGCCTCCACAGGCTGGAGACAGGGACAGGGAAGAACCACCTGAATTTTACCAAGGCAGGTGCGGGCTCCTGCTCCTGGGGAGGCACCAGGCCAGGCACAGGCTGGGGCTGACCTGCTGGGGAGCAGCTCTGCAGAGAAGGACCTGGGGGTCTAGGGGACAACGAGCTGTCCATGGCCAAGAAGGACAACGCTGGGAGAAGCGTTGTGAGTGGGTCGAGGGAGAGGCGATCCTGCCCCTCTGCTCAGCCCCAGCGAGGCACATCTGAGGTGCTGTGCCCAGCTCTGGGCTCCTCAGCACAGACAGACAGGGAGCTCCTCAGCTGCTCTGGCAGAGGACAACAGGGACGATGAAGGGGCTGGAGCATCTCACCAAGAATGATTGAGGGAGCTGGGGCTGCTCAGCCAGGAGGAGACTGAGAGGGAGCCTCACCAGTGCCTGTGAGTGTCTGAAGGGAGGGGTCACAGGATGGATCCAGGCTCTGCTGGCTGGTGCCAAGCAACAGGACAAGAGGCAATGGACAGAAACTGATGCACAGGAAATTTCACCTGAACACGAGGAAGAACTTCTTCACTGTGAGGGTGACTGAGCACTGCAACAGATTGCCTACAGCAGTTGTAGGGTCTCCTTCACTGGAGATATTCCAGACCCATCTGGATGGAATCCTGTGCAGTGTGCTCTGGGATGACCCTGCTTGAGGGAGGTTGGACCAGATTACTCACTGTGGTCCTTTCCAGCCTTACCAGAATTCTGTGATTCCTTTTTTTGATAAATACACCTTCCTTGTCATTCTGCAGGCTGCTCAGCTCTCTCCGTCCTGGAAGTTTTCATTTGACTCTTCTGCTCTGTGATAACCCAGAGTCATGGGGTCATTTTGGCATGTTTTAAACTTTGGCTGATGAGACTGATTTGAGTGATGTGACTGGACCAGAAGAGGTGCAGGAACAACATTGCAGATATTAAAATCCTGAAAATATTCTAGTTGGAGCAGTCTTGAGAGAACAGCTGGTCAATGACCTGAACTGAGTGGATATACCTTGATTGTTTCCAACAGGTATTTATCCTATTTATTTAAAAAAAAACCTTAGCAAAGGAGATTTGACATCTCTAATTCACATTCTTGATCTTCCAAGCTTTTTTTGATTTATTTTTTTCTTTCCTCTGTTGCAAATTTGGCTGATTCCTTCCTTCAGATTCTGCAAAGATCAACTGGCAGGCTTCCTCTATGCTGGAAGAAAAGACCTAGAGTACAGATTCAGAAAGTTGTTCTCTACCAGTGTTTAATCCATGAAGCTGAACACAATTCCCCCTTGACCATGATAACTAATATAATATTACAGTCATCACTTCCTCTACTGTAACCTCTCCTGCTTTTGTTTAACCAGAACATGTGTTTGCAATGAAGGTGAAGCCTTCATACTGTGTATCAGCTAGAAAACAGGTTGTAATACCATGCTTCAACACTGGTCTCTTGGCTGTGACTTGGACTGTAGGCTCATGCAGCAGTGTTCATTGCAATCAGCAGTTTAAACTTGTCCTTTCTTTGTAGCTTCTGTAAGGAAAATGTTCTAGGTCATCCCATGCAGTCTGCACAATGGTTAAAAACAGATTTGTGCTTTACTTTGCAGAGTGAGGAGCACCAATGTGTTCACCACCAACTGGAATGGTGGTTTTGGCTTATCCACATCTTGTCAGTTTAGGACTCCCTTTATTTAAAGCTTGTATATTTGTATTGGAGGACAATACTCAAATTGTGACAGTGATTTTTTTATTATTTGGGTTTGTTTTTTTTTTTTTTTCCAAAGCAAGCTTAAGCTATGAAGCAGTGTTTTGATGGATTTCTTTGTTTTTGGAAATGAGGATGAACAATTGGCATGTTCTGATGTGGTGGTGAATTTTGATGATGTCAAACCTGACTAGAGGGAGAAAAATCCTTTATAGTGAACAATAAATTAGTCTGTTAATTACTTAATTCCCAGGCACATAAAAGAGTCCTACAAGCATTGGCAGAGCAACAGAATAACTCCCAGGTTCAGGCTTTTTAGTACCATTATCTTATAATTGCTGATTGGCACAGGGTTCTGCTTGCTGTTCCCCAGGGGGGTCAGCAGTATGTGTGGCTCAGTGGTGGGGACTCCTAGGCAGCGATTTATGCACTGGTTTTGATAGGTGGAAAAAAGGAGTAAGAATTTATTAGCCCAGTATCATTGTTGGGAGGCAGGAGGAGGGCTGGAGCATACGAATTCCCTTGCCAGCAAATGAAAAGAATAAAACTGGAATAAGAAGAGTGGCAATTCAGAGACAATAATTTACTCTAGGAAAAAGGTAAAAATATTTGCTCATGTTTGGCAGGTTTCACATTTTTGCTCTTTTTGTGCTAGTGACTGTGTCAGGAGAAAGGCAAGTATCACTAACTGGAGGAGAAAATTAGCAGTGTATTTAAA
Organism: Ammospiza nelsoni; assembly: GCF_027579445.1. Classification (NCBI taxonomy): domain Eukaryota; kingdom Metazoa; phylum Chordata; class Aves; order Passeriformes; family Passerellidae; genus Ammospiza; species Ammospiza nelsoni. The sequence goes on along the minus strand of NC_080641.1, from coordinate 20,712,605 downwards.
TGTTTCATTGTAATGTCCCTTCCTAAGTGAACCTCCATTTAATGTTTAAAGGGCTAAAAATGCTAAGTACACATCAATAAAACAACATAGTTTTAACTTCTAATTAAGTTTTAACTTTCAATACACACAGTTGACTATGCCGCTACTCTAATTAGTGCCTGTCTTTTTTTGTTATTTAGCTAATTTATTTGTAATGACTAATGAAGAGACTGAAAAAAATATGCATCCTACTGCATGTAGAAATCTTCTTGCTGCCCCTCTGTAATACTTAAAAAAATTAGTTATTTATTTTAGTTTAATCTTGCTCCCTCAGTTCATTAGGATGCTCTGGGAGGTTACAGAGTACAATGTTGTGAATTCTCAGTACTCCCAGGCAGGCATGTTAAATCAGGTTAGTACAGAACTTGTCTCCTGCTCTGGGTAACCTGTATTAAGGAATTCAGGCTTATTATTATAAAACTGAACTCTATATTGCCAAGGGCTTTATCATCGTGAAACAGCCTGTTTTCTTGTTTGTGTTACTCTTTCTCATCCTGAGCTTATTTGTTTTAATAATATTTTGGAAGCTGAAAAAGTACTGGCAGAATTCATATTAATATGTTGTTATTAAAAGAGACAGACCTTTAATTGCAGGCAGTTAACACAAAATCTGTTGGCAACATCTTGAACAGAATGATAGCATTTAATCATTTTTATCATTATAGTGGTGATGTTCTCAATGTTATTGCGAGAGAGTTGTCGACTATTTTTATGATAAATTCTTAATTTAAGGGTTTATAACTTCACCATAAAAATATGCTCCAGGCTGAAATGTGACATACAAATTCTGAATGTGGAACTGAAGGTTGCTTCTAGTTTTAAAACAAATAAACAATAAGCCCAGCTCCTTGTGAGCATTTAATAGGTATGAACTGAAATTCCTGCCAGAAATGACCTTTTCTGTGGAGGATTTTCTGTTATTTTTCTTGCCTAACAGCCCTGCTCCAAAACGCACACTCCAGTACAAAGGAAAAAAAGTTTAACTTAGTGTTAAGATTTCTCAGTACTCTGCATCTAAACCAGAGTGGTTTGGAACTTTGTGAAGGAAACTTTTGTAAAGTTGAAGGATGGGAGGTGTAGTTGCAAAGGAAGCCTCTTCTACTCTGAATATTTTGTTGCAAATCAAGGATTCTCTGTAGTATTAAAAAATTTAATGTAGACCCCTGGAAGGTGGAGCTATATTACAGAAATATTGCAAAACAGTATTTTTTGCCTATAAATGTAGTAGGCTCTCAGGAAAATGAAAATCCCATGAATCCCATTAAATCCATCAGACTGATCTGGTACAACTGAGAAAAGAAATTAGACTTAGCAAGAAAGAAATTGACTTTAAGCCAAGAGCCATGTATTCATCTGAGGCCTGGGCACTCTAATTTCACAGGGCAAACTGGACTCTTAGTGAAATGCCACGTCTGGTGTGCAGCCCTTTAACACAAAGTCGGTAGGGACTGAAGAGTACTGATGTGTCTTCCAGGTAACTCTGGCTCTTCATCATTGGCTTTGGTGAAAGCACTCTTGCACACTGGATACTAGACAGGTGTAACTGGTACTACAGTGATCTGTGCTCTGAGTGCCCACTCTGTGAGCATGCAACACTGAATGCTGGTTTTCTGCTTGATTTTGATAGTTTTCTCCACTTGTGAGCCAGCAGATGGGAGAACAGGATCTGGCTATCTATGTGATGTTAGAAGGTACAGGTGAAATGCACAGAACCACTACACGGAGAGCTTTGATGCATTGGAAACCCAGCTGCCATCACCTCCTGTCCCAGAGAAACAAATGGCAGTGAGCAATGTGAGCTGATGTGGCAGCAATTGCTTCTCTACCCACTCTCAGAGGAGCCTGAGCTGTGTGTGAGGCCAAGGGCCAAGCCTCACTATCTGTAGGGCTCACAGGTCTGCCTCCTACAAAACCCCCTGGGAAATGGGAAAGTTTCAAAGAGGGAACTGATGCCCATCTTGTTGTGCCACCTCTGATCTGAATGTAGATATGCACAGACACATGGGGACAGCCATAGCCCATGATTGGAATTGGGTGCTCAATCAGGGTGACTAGTTCTCCAAAATCAGCTTCCTCTTCCCTCTGGTACATGGGCATTTGGTCCATGCCTAACACCTAGATCATCTTGACAGTAATAGCTGTGATTGGTTAATAAAGTAAAGAAGTGTTTAAATCTTTTAAATCCTGTTCTTTATTTTTTTCAGCATGTAAACCTTCAAGATTAAGTAATAGGATTTCCTTGTGCCTCAGAATGTTGAAGTTCCTGGTTCAGATAGGAGTTCTTCGGTGTTGCAACCAGTTTGTAAGAAAGGTACAGAAACATGCTAGAATGCCAGCTGGAGAATTGCAGGATGCCAGTTATGCCACACTATGAAGTGTTCTGTATTTTTCCATCATGCTGAAGAAGTTTGGGAAAGTTGGATGCTGTAAAGTCACTGTTGTGTGTGCTTTAAGCACATGAATCGTGAAAGAGGGAACGGCTGAACTATTCTGGAGATGAAGTTTACCATTCATGAGAAGATAGCAAAGTGAAGGTGATAAATTTGAACTTTTCAGTTCAGACAAGTTCACCAAGAAATGCTCCTTTTCCTTCCCTTTTTGGTAATCGCCACTGTGCTCTTTGTTACTGCTTGTAGGCTGCTGGCCCTCTGTGGTGGGGACTCCAGCTCTTGTGTATTTCATTGGCCCAGACTGGGAAACTATGGCCCTTGGAAACAGCAGGAGAGAAATCAAGGAAATAAATGTATTTTTAAGTTCAGGAGAACAATAGAAAAGACTGAGATTCACCTTCCAGAAAATGGACTTAAAATGGTGGAAATCTATTTATTTCCTTCCCTGGCATCAGCAGTGCTCGATAGACCTCATGTATATGTGTTCTTAGGAAATTATTTTCATGTCTGAACTAGCAGTATGTCCTGGCCTATTGTATACTTTGACTTACCGTCTTAAAATGAGTTAAAAATACAGAAAGTAAACTTTGCTGCCTGATATTTGTATTGACAACGTTGGGCTGTTTTCTCAGCAAGTAATGGAAACAGGAAGCTTGTTTTCCTGGAGGAGAGGGGGAGATTATCCCACTCATCCCCTGTGGACCAGCCAGTGCTCTGCTGCTCTGAACTTGGTGCCACAGCCATAACTGAGGACTGGGGGACAGCCTGATGTGAGAGTGGGAGGGGGGCTGTGCTGCCTCTCTGTGACCTGCAGAAGTGGCATCAAGAGCTGCTCTTGCCCACCAGGATCCCTCCTTCTCTGCAGGGCATTGTGGAAGGGTCACAGCAGTGGTTTCAGGCTGCATTTCCAGCTGTGTGGATGTGATGGCAGCACACAGAGTGGGCCTGCTCCTGCCTGGAATTTCTCACATACAAGCATGCTGCCAATGCTTCTGGAAGGTGTGGAGCCTGTTGTGTCTGCTCTGCCTAGGTGCAATGGACTTAGTCCAGTCCTCTGGGGATATATTTCACCTGATCAAGTTTATAAATGCCTTGAATTTCACTGGCAGAAAGCATGTGGGTCAATGACAACACCCCTGAAGAAACCTAGAGGAAAGAGTTCTTCCTTCACATCCTTGCAGAAATGTGCACTTGGACAGACTCTCACATTTCTATTTTACAGGTACTCCTTTCCTCCTTCCTCCCATTGACTTTTCCACCCTATCATTTCTCTAGGTTGCTAAATGCAGTAAAAGTATTTTTCTGCTGAGCTGAATAATCTTTGTTAACCCAGGGTCTACTATTTAAAATCTTACTTCCCTGATTTTATTTAGGTAATGAAAAAAGAGGTGGGGGTCTGTTATTAAGTGACAAAGGATTCAAAATTCAGAGTACCTCAAATTTAAATACAACTAGAAAGATTTTAAAAACCAAAACAATAAAAAAATCCAGAAGGAAAATTAAACTTAGAGTTCATACTCATTTTCCCCACATTATACCTTGCTGTTTCAGGGGTGGGGGGGAGTGGTGTATTGCATGTAGCATGCAGAGTGACAGAGTGATCCTGTAGCAAAGCAAGTCAGTGCTGGAGAATTTGCAGGCAGAATTCAATGGCACAAAGGTTTTCAGAAACTATTTTTCTTTCCCCTTTTTTTTTTTTTTTTCCCAGCAATGATTTCTAGCCATTCATCATAAAGCACTAAAAATCAAAGAGCAATATTCACGAGCCTCCTAGTACAGTATGTTAAACCCTGATAACTGTCAGGAAGAGACTGTCTGAAAGGGAAGAGCCAGGTAGCAGCACAGAAAACAAAACATGTTGGGAGAAAAAGTACTGAAGAATAAAAGGAGAGGAAATGTGCTAAGCAAAGGGGGCCAAGCAGTGCCTCTGTGTTGCATTTGTCATGCTGCCATTTTGTTAACAAGAGAGATATATTTACAGCAGTGAAAAATGTTGTTGGTTCTGGGGTTCTGTCTGCTTTCACAGAATCCTGGAGTGACCATGTATGCCAGTGGTAGATTCTGTTCTTACAAATTGCTCTACTGGATTCAGAAATATGTTAGTTTGAATATATTCAACTAATGTTTTATGCGAACATCTTTCAGCCTAGGGCTTGCCTATGAACAGTTTGCTGTGAAGATTTGATATTCAGAATATGAACTGTTTTCAGTAGATGCATATTAGGAAAAAAAATCTTCAAAGAAAGGGCTGTCAAGCATTATAACAGGCTGCCCAAGGAAGTGGTGGAGTCACCATTCCAGAAGGAATTCAAAGGACGTGTGGATGTGGAACTTAGGGACATGATTCAGTGGTGAACTTGGCAGTGCTGGGTTAATGGTTAGACTCAATGTTCTTAAAGGTCTTTTCTGATGTAAGCAATGCTATGATTCTGAAGGAAGTTCAGAATATGTCTCTTTTCTCTGTCTGAAATCCTTATATCTTCATGTAGAGGTAAGTCTCTGTGTTTTTTTCTTTGTGTCCAATCCAGAGCTACTTCCAGCTATTTTCTCTGTTTCAAGGGAATATTATGAACAAACAAAATGCATGCATGCAAGGAAAGCAGAGCTGTCTTGACAAGTGCAAAATAAAAAATGACCACAGTACAAGCAAGCAGAGATTTGATAGCAGGCAGAGATTTCTGTGAAAAATAAAAATCGAAACCATCGCTATGGGTAGTAAATTTTGCTGGTTACTTTGGATGTTCAGTAGTAACCTAAAATAGAGAGTAATGAACCATTTGGTCTTTAGAATGCTTTCAGCATTTCATGACTCTCTCTGTAATTAGAAATGTGTTAGCATATCATCAGTATATCAGTATTAATCACGGGAGTTGCTGTAATGATGAAGAATTGTAGCCACTCCAGAAATCTTGCTTGCCCCTTCACAGAGGATTTTCAGAGAATTTTCAATAATAAGCCAGTTTTTATACCTTCTTGTCAATCTAGATTCTTTCTACTCAAGAATGTAAGACAACTTTTGCTCAATGTTCATTTTTTGATTGATGCCTGTTTTGATGCTTAGCTTCTGCCATGGCTCTGGTCACTGCATGTGTCAATGTCTAGCTAGTTAAGAGAATATGTGAAAAGTTTCTTTCAAACCTAGGATCATTTTATTTCTTAAAATGGCTACTAGGAATTATCCTCTGCTTTTCAGGGAGATAATATTGCTTTTAAAACGAGCTCATCATCCACTAATCCATTTTCAAACCCTGTTAGGCAATCTGGGTTAAGTAGAGTATAACAGTTATCCTACTGGATTGATTGTGTAGAGTTAGATCTTTTACATGCAGGGAGCCCAAGACCCCAGGGTCTAATAGTAATATTGCCTTCTCCATGAATAATTTATTGAATCTGTAAAGACTGTGTTCTATTATAAAATGTAGATTGGAGGGAGGGTGTTGCAGTTTGTTTGCAGGATTTTTTTAAGATTCTTCAAAACTTTCACAGCCAAACCTGAAACATGACCAAACAGATGTTAGGAATGGTTCTGTGGAAGTCTGTTTAAATCTGAAGTAAACTGGGCTTAGCTTTTCCATGGTCATTGTTCTCCAGCAGCTTCATGTGAAGGCCATTTATTCTGAAGCGCTGGAGTCTACTCTGGAGTGGATCTCTCTGCCCATCTTTCTCACTGGGTTGCTTGGCTCTGTATAGTTATATCTGTAGGAAACACAACTCAGCTTTATTCTTGTGCTTCCCAAGTGCCTTGGAAGGAGGGTATGGGAGGCCATTCTGTCTGGATTTATCCAGAACCTACTTTTGTGGTTCTGACCCTGATTATTTTTTTTCTGTCAGACCCTGTTGTGGCCAGTATGTAGGTTTTAAGCAGGTACAGATGTGTTTTTCAGTGTCAGACACATGATCTCTTCCATTTCCTAACTCCTGGATGTGTATCCCAGCCATGTCACAAGGAAATACTGACATCTTACTCTCAGTTTAGGATTCCACTCATGCACTCAGAAAAAGAGAACTGCTTGGTCTGAGTCTGGGTATGTGAACAGAAATAAGATCTGTCCCTCAAAAACTCTTTTCTTTATGTGTCCTTTTAAAAATATTATCTGCAAATTGTCTTGTAATAACATGAGCAGCACTAGTCAGTGTATGAAACAGCTCTGTCTTTATCAGAGACAGCAGAAAAGGAAGGAACTCCAAGACAACAAAAAAAGGAATTCCAAGACAACAGTAGAGTCCTTAAATCTCAGCATCTTTCTCTCTCTTAGATGGACCAAATACTTGGCTTAGGAATTTCTTTTAAAATTTAATTGCAGATTTTATGTATCAGAGTATGTGCAAGTATTCCATCCGTGAGTAACCTTACAGCCACTTTAGCTGTAGCTTACCTCCATTTACACTTAGTTTTGTGTCTTTTCCTGGTAGCATTTCTTATTCATCTTATTCCTTCTCATTTTTGTTCTCAGAAGATGCAAGTGGTTTTTACTTAGGTTTTGCAATATACATGAAACGATAAATCCTCAGCATTATTTCTAGGACTGCATAGATGAAAAAGTGTGGTTTGAGGTTCTGGGGTTTTCTTCTTTGAACAAGTAGAGGATTATTTTCTCCTTAATTCAACAGTAACTTAAAGATATTTTCCTAAACTTCCCAGAAGAAACAGATGAAGAAATTAAAATAATTGCACTTGGGCAAGGTTGTAAAAATAGAGCATTCTTAATGTGAATTGTTTTGCAAGCATAACAACGGATGAGACATCCAGGAAACAAGTTTAGTGTAATTAAGTCATTACCCCAGAGATTCAGAGCAGAGAATATCTTTTACTCAGTTGTCTGGTAAACTGTTAGCAACAGGATTAAAACCTGCACAGTGCACACATTGACATATTGCAATGCTAAAATTAAAATACAGTATAGCTATGACTAGGGCCAGAGAAGATGCTTCTTCACCCACGGCAGGGTGTGAGGGAAGCTGTTGTGAATGCAAGACATGGCTGAGTGTAGTTCAAAGGAACTTTAGCTCCTGTTGCAGATGCAAGGCACAACAGATGAGCTGATTTCAAATCTTGCCTCTGGAAAAGGCAAGTTGCCCCAGATCCATCTGCACTTGTCCTGAAGTGAAGATGTAGACATAGATTCCCATGTTCAGAAGAAGGTAGGAGACAGTCTCTCTCAAATGTTTGACTCAGCCTGGGGAAAAACGAATTTAATTTATTGCTAGCTAAAACAAACATTTAATTATTAACTTGGGTAGTGAGAAACAGAGAAACAAACATTCAAACACCTTTCATCCCCCCTTTCTCAGCTTCAACTTCACTCCAGATTTCTTTATGCCTGCCTGAATGGCGCAGTGAGGCTGGGGCTTTTCCTTCCTCCTTGCCCCTTTCTTCTGTTCCAGAGTGGGCTCCAGGGGCTGCATTCCTGTCAGGAATGTTCTTCTGCTCCAGGATGGGGTTTGCCATGGGCTGCAGGGAACTTCTGCTTTGTTATGGGACATGTCTTCCTCTGACCTTGGTGTTCCCTCCTCTTTTCTCCACCTGCCCTTTTCAGCCCTTCCTTTGGATCTGTTTTCCCAGAGGTGCCCTATGCATGGCTGGGGGCTCAGCCTGCCCTGCAGGGGATGGTTTGGGCTGGCTGGGACCATCTGTGTCTGGCACGGGGCAGCCCCAGCTGTTCTTCCCAGGGGCTGCCCCACGGCCCAGGCTGGTGATCGGTGGGGGGTTCCACAGCTCACTTCTGAACAGCAGGCTTTGGTTTCTGCAGAAGAACCCCCTGCAAGCCAAATGTGAAGTCCTAATATCTTTTTCTTTTCCAAAGAGGACTCAGATTGATGCTGTAAGAACTGTTCCAGCAGACACAGGTAGCTCATGATAAATTTAACTGTAATCTCTTAAATATATGCTAATGCTTTGCTTTCCATGTATGAGTATTCATGCCTCTTACCCATTGGTGCTAATTATCTAACAGACATTACCATAAAGCTGGAATTGCGTGAGGTATGTTAGTGCTTCCTAAACTTTATTTCAGACAACTTTCCAGCTTATTCATCAGTAGGTGATTTCATAGCTCCCGGACATGGCTCACACAGAGTAACGCAGCTCCTTCAGTTTTCTCTGCAAAAATGACGAGACACAGGCCAGCTGGTCCCCCACTGCTCACTCTGCTGAAATGATATTCCCATCACAACTCCTGCTGTAATCACTTCTACTAATCTTGTTCTCTCTCCTTCCCACCTAGATTCTCCAAATCATTACGCAGGTTAACTCTCCCCCACCGGCCCACCAGTCACAGAATTCACACAACGAGCCTCAAATTATGCTGAGAATAAATGGAGATAAACAGCAAACCCAAGGAGACAAATAAGACGAACACCTTGAAAAGGAACCAGTAAGTGAAATAGGATGTGACAGGCTCAGGAAGATGAGAGGGAGTGATTTCCTGGAATGCAGCAGCAATTTCGTGCCAGCAGCGATGCGCCAGCTGTACTCGACCTTCAGTAACCTTTATCCCCGTCTCCTACTGCTGCTCCTACAGCTTCTCAGCCTGGTTCTCCTCCTGCACTGCTGTGCTTTGCCTGGTCAGATCCCTTATCTAACTGGTACAGACACTGTGTTTTCTGAAATCAGCCTTTTCCTGTGAAGGTGCTGCAATCTGTGCATTTGCCCACACCTGCCTGCAGTGAGATGCCATCAGGGGGCTCCATGGTGGTGTGCAGAGGGAACTCCTTTCTGTATCTTCTTGATGGGTTTGACCTGACTTTGTCACATGTGGAAATTAATGTCCACCATTAACAGAGCCGTCCCTCTCAGAGCTTTTTCTTGAGACTTTTCAGAAGGATGCTCTTTGTTGGCTTTGGCTGGGAATTTTCTGGCAAAGTGGATTTTTCCCTGTAGGGTGTCAGTTCCTTTAAATGAAAGCATTTAATCAGAATGAATAAATGCCAATAAATTCTTGGATGATCGTTTCTGAGGTTTAAGCATTCTGATTTGATATGTTTTAAACAGGACACAATCCCTTGTCTTGTTTCAAATATCTCATGAATAGGGTAACAAAATATGTCCTTCAAAAATGGAAATAAAAATTAAATATTTTGGAAGTATCAAAGTGGAGAGTTTCTACTGGTATCATTCATTTTGGTGTGCATGACCCTTCTGCCCTTTTTTCAGTTTTGCTGCTTTGTCTTGGGTCAGAGTAAGTGAGGGGGGAAATCTTGAAAATACTGGCAGGACATGGTTTTGTGTATGCACAGCCATTCTCATCTTGTTTTTCCTCATTTGAAGGGAGATAGGCAAAAGGAAATTATCTGCCATGCTATTGTCAAAAACAACTTGTTAGCAGACACCACCAGCTGCTTTGGAAGGGAATATCCCCAGTCCAATGATGCTCAAAATATTTCAAGAAAGAATGTCACTTTTGTGTTTAAGCTGTGTATGAGGACACCAGCTCCTTTGGCAACACGTGGAGGCCAACGGGAAAGAACATCAAATATCTGTGTGTGCACTTCATTACGTATTTGATGCAGTGTGGTACATCTCCTAATCCTGTTCCTGAAACATTGCTGTAGCTGTGTTGTTTGCTCTCAGTATGCTCTGGTGTACATCCCCTCATGCACTGTAATATCAAAACACTCTGTTACCAAGAGCAGTGTGTGTGTGTGTGTGTGAATGTGTCTTTTTGTATGAAGCACTTCCCTCTGTCTCTTCTCAGCCTTTCAGAGAAGGGATTTGATTATTTTATAGAATTTCACTTTGTTTGACGATGTTATTGAAGGCTGTTCAGCTGGAAAGATGAAGTTTGCAATTGAGTTTATTTTTCTCTCCTCAGGGAAGAAGGTCCATAGTCCATGTCCAGCTCCTCCAAAAGTCATCTCCTCCTCTCAGGAGCATCTTGCCTGTTTGGCTGTCAGATTCACTGTTTGGAGAAATGCAGCTGTCATGGGAGGCTGTGATCAGAGAAGGGGAAGGAGGTCTCTCAGGTAGATGGGGCCAGTCCTGCAGTGCACTTCAAATTTCAGGGTAGTGACCTTGAACTCGTCTCCACTCTGCAGGGAGCCCTGCACAGTCAGCCAGAGCACTGGGGTGAAGTGTTTGCTGTGACCTGCATTGCTGATCAGATGAACTGTTATGTACAGCAACACTTGGTGTTTTTTGCAGGATCCATAACTTCACTCCTAGATCTGATTTGAAGTGATGGAAGTGTCACATGGTTCCTTATTTCATCAGACCTAATAATTTACTGAAGGTAAATGAACTTTGTGGCTTTTTCCCCCCCCATAATTTGTTTTATCATCACCTAAGCACAGGAACTTTTTGTATGGTGTATAATAGATTAATTTCTTACAGCTGGTGGGAAATTGCTCATTTACACCAAGTAAATCTAAAATGCTGTTTTTAAGTAACTTAGAATATGACAGTTTAGTAAGCCTATATGCTAAGGAAGCATCATATTAGGAGTATAACAATGTCTGTTTCTGTTAAGATGAAGCTGTTTTAGAAATACAGATGATGTGAGAGTGTTTTTCTGGCTTTGTTGTGAAACTCCAGTGTGCTCTCTCTATGTTCTTTATTGTTTTGAGTTCAAATGAGGCCATAGGATGTAGTTAGTCTCATTGATCCTGCCAAAGGTCTCCAAAAACCTGCAGCCTCATGATCCAAAATGCTGATCTGGTATGAGCTCGTTCTGCTGCTCCTCTTCCTTCAAGCATCATTGATGGGTTAGCTTTACATGGCAGGTTTTAGGCTGGAACAGATGCCATCTTTTGCCTCCAAGCTGATTCTCAGCTCAAAAATATGTCACCAACTCTGTATGAAGGCTTTGGTGAGCTGCATAAAGGAGTTATTTACCTGGCTGGTCTGGCTGGAGTTGCTCCTCCCGTGGGATGCAATGATGTGACATTAATGACCAAGGGTGGTGGAGCAGCCTGGCCACTGGCATGGCACTCATCAGCTGTGGTATTGGGGCTTGCCTGACAGTGTCAACATCTGCCTGAAACAGAATTCATAAAAATATGTTCAAATTCGACTTGTGTTTAAACATTATAAAGTAGTGTATTCACCCCATGGACTATGGATTTAGAATGAGAAGAAAATTCCTAATCCTCACAAGGAGAATAAAAAGTCAAAGATCTCTTGCATGGGTTTTTTTGTGACATCTTAACTAATCTGAATTCTGGATATTTGGCTTGTGATTTTTGAACTCTGACGTTAGAGGTGGTGGGATAGACAATGAACAGGAATCAGCACTAGTGAAATTCTACAAAAACCTACCAGAGTCACACTTTAACCAATACCAAATATATTGTATAAAATATTTTCACAGGGAGTCAGCAGCTAATTACTTTGCATTTATGTATGTTGCTGCAGAATTCAACAATATTTCAACTTTTAAAATTAAATTTAAAAAAAAAGGTATTTGAGAGAGCTCATCAGTAACATAGAAGTTATTTGCAATATTCTTTGTGTAGAATATATGTATATTATCCTCACCTACTGTGGAATATCTTCTGCCATGCTTGTTATGTGGCTCTAGACTCCCATTAACTGAATCCCTGGTGAAAAGCCGTTTTCCTACATTATATTGTAATGCTCTTGTTAATGATAAATTGATGAAGAGCTGCTTTTTTAGATTAGGTGAGTGGTCCTTTGATAATGGGGTTGGAATCAGGCCAGAGGTTTTATACTACTTTGCCTGGAGGGTGAGAACCAACTAAAATATTCCTTTCTTGTGTTCTGCTAGAAAATGAGACAGTCAAAGAATTCCAGCTTTTAATTTTAAGAGAGCAGTTCAGGAGTTTACATGGTGGGTATTTTTAGACTTTATCTTGCCCCCCCCCCATATTTCTAATGAATTATTAAAGAAAGGTACTTCTCATGTAATTAGAGAGCCAAGCACCTTTTAAACAAGACCAACTTCTTACATTTGAATTGACTAGATTCATTTTCAATGGCAAAAGATCATGAGGCATGATCTTTTGCATGTTTCAAAGTTAAGATCAATTGTTCTCCTTTTCTAGTTTCAAATGCAGTAGCTTAGTACTTTTGCTGTATCAGAAAACTGTTAGAATATTTATGGTTTTTATTTACATAAAACCCAAACGTTTTCTATTACTTCTTTCTTTGGGCAAGGAATGTGCAATGGATTATTAGACCCACAGATTTTTCTTGCTATTAGCATTAGTATAGTTGAAATTAAGTGAAAGTAAAACACATTTTTAAAGGGACACATATTTTATAGCTTCCAATCTTGGCTCTGATGGTCTTTCTCAGCTCTGTACCATGCCCTTTGGGAAAAAACACGGAGCATGCATGCTCATCTCTTTTGATCATGATTTGACAAGGTCATGCCTTGCTAGGATTGGGCTGCCTATTATTATCTTGATGTTGTTTTAAAATTTAGTGGTATATGGAAAAAGAGAGGACAGTGGAATTTTAACACACCCAGTTGATGTAGGCATCTCTTTGCTTATTGCCTGATGGAGGTATAGGGTGTGTAAATGTGAGCTTTATTAATTGAGAAGAGAATCATAAAATGCAATAACAGTAAAGTAACTTTAGGTTAAGGTTACAAAATTGGAGTCTGCATTTTTGATTTTCATGTTCTGTGATTAGTATTTTTCTTCAGATATTTATATCAACATTTCAGGTTTAGTGAAAGATGTTTTCTGAGCATACCTGTCAGTGGGAAACCTACTAAAGGTAGGTAACACTATCATTTATATATTCAAATGTATAGGTCTTCAAAAGTTTAGGTATAGGTATTCAAAAGTTTAGGTCTTTGGCTTAGTCCTCTCTGAAAAGGAAAGATACAAACAAACAAAAGAACCATAAAACAAAGTGTAGCTTATTTACAGTTAAGAGTTTGATCCTTCCAGTACTTAAAGCTTCAGTCACAAGAAAATGAGTATTTTTTCTTGTTGAAGAATTTCTTCAGCCTTTTAGATAAGACAGGAGCTAATCTCACCATAGGAGTGATTCACAAATCCCTTATTTGCCTTCTGCTTTCCAACAAGCATTTGCTGTGGTGATCAGAAAGAAAACTCAGTTCTACATTTAAACTTTTGTTCTTCAGCTTAGGTCCATGGTCTGCCTTTAGTTCATGTTGTTGCACACTCACTGAAGTGTGGTGTCAAATCCTCTGCACAGACCCTCATTTCCAGCTCAGAGGGAAGTGCCTGGAATCCTTGCACCACCTGGAAAATCCCAGCACTACCAGGTATAGGGGAGTCATTGCTCCCACATCCTCATGTAGAGACAGCGTGCACCAGGCTCCAGCCTTGATCACAGTGACAATAGAATTATGTGATGGCAGCTGTATGGAGGAGAGGAATAAAGAGTAGGATTTTGGGGCTGTTGTGCTTTTTCTCCAAGGGTTCACAAAATTCACTCTAGTCATGATCATGGAATGTTGCCTCTTGAGGCCATTGCATCCCATGGCAAATAGCAGATGTGTCCCTAAAAGAGGAGTTTACGTATTTTAATTGTGCTGCCTTTGTTCACTTTGCCTCTTCTAGGCAGGCTTTGTGTACAGCTTCCACCAAATTGTTTTGTCAAGGATGTCATCTCTGTTGCAACTGGGGAGGTAAAAGGCTAGACATGTGTCTTCAGTTTAAAAAAAACAAAATGATTAGCAAAAGATCCTAGTTGGAATTCATGAGTGTGCACTTTCTGAATACATAAATGCTTTTTTCACCTGAAAGTTTGCCTTATAGGACAAACATTATCCCCAGTACCCTGGCCCCTGCAGGGGAAAGGGTGCAGAAATCTAAATATTATGTTTAAAATGATCCTGGTTGTAAAGAGCTGGAGCCAAAATACCTAAAAGACAGCTTTCGTACCCTGATATTTGTTTCAACCTGTGAAAAGAACAGTGGCTGAGTGCTTGTTAAAGGTATATTTTCTTTTAAGTTATATGGAGAGAGATGTCAACTATTTACCATAAATATACTTATACATTTGAATATATAAATGTTACTTACCTTTAGTAGGTTTCCCACTGACAGGTATGCTCAGAAAACATCTTTCACTAAACCTGAAATGTTGATATAAATATCTGAAGAAAAATACTAATCACAGAATACATTGAACAGACTTACTGATCTTGTATACCTGGAAAAAGATTTTCAAACAGAGTTTGTCAGCTCAGCCTTGGCATTCCTTGTCAAACAAAAGCATGCCTAAAGACACATTTCAAAAGCAGACAATACAGCACTTGCTAACCTGCAGAAAATCGAAAAGGATCAGGGAGGCAGAGAACAAACAGAATAGGTAAGCAATAAGAAATGGAACACAGCTCTAAAGAGCTGTTTCAGAGAGCCAAATATGTTTAAAGAAGCCTACATTAATAATTAAACGTCAGTAAGTAAAATTCCAGTATACTTTTTTTGCCAGCATTGTTTTAAGATTTGTAATATAGAAATGAGATTATTGATTTGGTATCAGTAAGAAAACATAACTGGTGTAAGGGGAGGAAGAAGCAGACGGGGGGGAAGAGAATGGGGCAGGAGTATTTTTAGATGCCAGGCTAGTCTGGAATGTTAACTTTCTGCAATAGAAAGTCCATACTTCAGTATTCGTCCACTTCAGTCAGCTGAAAATTTGGGTCAGGCAGCTGTTATCTGAATTGACAGCAGCTATCTGATTAAAAGTAAAATGCTCTTAAAAAAAAAAAAAAAGCAAGAAAAAAGGGAAGAGAAGGAGAGAGGGAAAAAGGCTGTGCTGTGTCACATTCACGCCACTCATGCTGCTTACGTTGTGTCACACCGCGCGGTGATTTGACGCTACATAACACAACATGACATGAGTCACAGTTCACTGCTATCCACATTACACTCAGGTAGTTTGGCATGGCTCTAACTTTTGCTTTACTCTCATTTCCTATTCAGTGCACTCCACTTAGGCTGGTTGGTTAATGCAGACAATTGCTACACACTCAAAACTAGAGTTCCCTACCCAAATACATTTTTCATTGGATATTAAAATGGAAACTTCAGTGGATATCTTTTGCACATCCATATGCAGCTCCTTTGCTCAACATAGCAAGGGCATTAATGACAACTTACACCTGAAAGGGAGGAGTTAAGGGGAATTTCCCATAGGAAATACAGCTGTAACAGTGACTTTCTGGGTTGGAGACATACTCTCTAAATGGAAAATAATTCGACTTTTTTTGTCACCAGAGACATTCCCAAACCAAAACCTCATATTAACCTCCCAGCCTTCCTTTCAATTTCAATTTGAATTGAATACCTTTCTGTTTCATAAGGATATGAAATATTATTTCAGATCTGAATTTATAGGCAGTCTGTAGCAGGTTGAACCAAAGCTCCACATCTCCCATGCCTAGGATTTGGGCAGTTCCCCATCTTTTCAGGGCACTGCACTTTGGGTCTTGCTGTTTAATCAGATGTTTCCCAAAAATAATAGTCTATGTTGTTTGTGGTCACCTACCTCAGGCAACCAGCCTCAGCCCTGGAGCACAGCTAAATTGCACTGTTGCTTCCTGTAATGAATTTCCCGGCCTGTCAGAGCATCTCATACATCTTAGCTTTGTTCTAAACAGAAGCAGAGAGAAGCACAAATTAACAGGCAGCTTTGTGCTTCTTTCATTTTTATTGACAGCATCCTGAAGTTCTAGATCCACTTAGCACCTCCAAAGAAGCGATAAGTGATTTAGCTTTTTGGGGACAAATTGGCTCTATTAACTCTGAGTGCCAAATTTACCAAAAATAACTCATTAGCTGTGCATTATGATTCACAGGGTGCTCTGCTCTTGGCTAGATCTCAAAACCCACATTTGTGTACAAATGTTCCTATTATGGGGTGTGAGACTTACTAATGGCATACCATATGCACCAGTGCATTTTTCTCTTTCTAACAAAGCAGTTTTCCTACCACAGATGAGAAGTGACCAGGTTTTGAAGGGTTAAACATATTCCAACATGATAAAACCTGAGAGACCACAGGAATCAAGCTATACTCAATTTCCTTTTTTCTGTTGCTACCACTTGAACCTAATATTCCTTCCTCTACATTTAATAAGCAAACAAGGGAGCCAGCAGAAAAATTTAGTTAAAAATTTCCTTTCTGCTGCTAAGTTTAAGTTTTCTGGACAGCAACGTGTTCATTATCTCTGTTCCCTTTGAAAAAAAGCTGTAATTCACAATCAATTCCCACCCCACAACTGGCTTCTCACACTTTGATGGGATGGATTCTTTACAACTGAGTTGTCTGATACTTTGCTAAGTGGGACTTACTTTCCTGCGTGTTTAAGAGGAATTTGTGTAGTTACAGATCTGAAAGAAAAGCAGTAATGTGAAAAAGGCTGTAGATTGATTCTGTCTTCTCATCTCTTGGCAGCAGAGGCAGGGCTGTGATTTCCCTTTGTTCTCAATACTCTTGGTACCTTGTGCCTGGAGAGCAGAGGCAGAGCAGCCCCTGAGAAGCTTCCAGTCCTTATGCTGAATGGCACTGAGCAACTGGAAAAATGTGTCTCCAAGCCAAGACAAAAGATCCTTTCCATAGTCCAAGGAACAGTCAGGCAAACCCTCCTTCTGACCCATCAGTGGAGGCAGTGAGGATGCTGAGTGTTCTAGTGGGGCAGCTGAGGCTCTGACAGTCTTGTCCCTCTCTGCTTCAAACTTCTCCTGTGGCCTTTGCTGGTCATTTGGGGCCCACCTGCAATGGCACAGTGTGGTACAAGTCATTCCCGAGTCCTGCATCTGGATTTATTCTCTCTCACCATTCATCAACTCCCCCATGCACGCGTTCTTCCTGCTGTGGACAGGGGCAAAGCAGCTCTTCCCATTTCCTCTTCAATGTTTCCAATGCTCTGTGTCAAAAGGCTTTTATTTCTGCTTCTTAACTTGGTCCTGGAGTTCTGCCTCCATGCTTCCCTTTCCCTATTCTCTCAGCACTTTGGCAATTAATTGAGTTTTCTAGTGTAGTAAGCTGAAGTTTTTCACCACATAAATGATTCATCCAAATAAAGTGAAGTTATTGAGCAAAAGTTAAATTGGGCTTTAATTTGCCTCAGGTCTCTTTTGAGCCATCTTCTTGCTTGCTCCTTTCTGTGGAAATGTTTCCCTCTTTGAACGTGGTTATCTTTAAAATACCATTTGAAAGAAAAGGAAAGAGAAAAAAAAAAGTTGTTTGGGCATTCCTACAGCTGGTGCCAGGTCCAGGAGATGTGTGCTGTCTGAGGAAGTTAGCTGCTCCATGAACATCCCTTCTGTCTTTATTCAGGTCTGATGGCTGCGGGGAAATGTGGGACGAGTATGGATGAACAGCTGTGACAAAATCCTGGTGTCTTGATTTTCTCCAGTACCCCTGCTTCAGTCCTGTGGCCAAAGGGATGAAAACAGTGTCTCTTCCATTTTGCAGGTAATAGTGGTTCTAATGCTTTTGTCCCTGGCCTTCCAAGAGGGCAGCTGTCCCTTAGCCTGTCCTCTAAATCCTGAACCTGCAAGCGAGGACCCTCGAGGTGCAGGATGAAATCTGCTGAAAAATGAGATGCAGCATCATGAGGAATATAGTTGCAGGTACAGGGATCACTCACATCCTAATTTTGACAGGCTTGTGTGAGCAAAGGCTGTTTCAATACCGTGAGGAAGCTGCTTTGCATGATGTGGTGTGTCATTACAGAGATTCACACACAGACTGATGCTTCAATACCCTGTCACCTTTGCTTGAAAAATAAGGTCATATTATATTCAAAATCGTACTGTATTCATCACTTAATATTTTATACAATTAAAATATTAAGCTAAGTAACAGTGTGTTGGGGAGGGTGTGTTTGTGTATATGTGGCATAAATAAGTATAAATAAACAAGTATTAGTGGTGCAATAACACTGAATAATTTATCCAGACCAAATGAATTATTTTCAGCTTCTTAGTCTTGAAAATTTCAAACTGAATTCCTTAAGTTAATTTAAAACTTCCTTTTTTTCAATAGGCATGTTGTGGTGACAGTAGCTGTGATGTGGCAGGGTATCATAACTAGCTGAAGGATGGCTGGACAGCTCCCCATTTTCCCCACTTTCTATCAGGTAGTCTGATGAGAGATTATACTTCTGTCTGCAAAATGTTCTGCTTTATTAATCAATAAAGTCAGTTTGTCTAAGTTGTTCTAGTTTCTAATGGAAGTGATATAAATGTTTGAGGGCAAATGAATACAGAACCCAGAGGATCAGTGAATACTAAATAAAAACCCCTCTCAAGTATCAAAGTGAGACCAAGTGGAAAAGGGAGGATATACTGATCAGAGACAAACTGATGTTAGTAGCAATAGTAGCATCAACGTAAAATGCCTTAGAATGTGACTGCAGAACAAGGTCTGCCCAAGATGCTGCAGTAGGACCAGAGCACTGCTGAGAGCTTGCAGAGCACAGAGTTTGCCTGTGCAGTGTCACTATAATCAGCGATTCCCATCATGGTGTGGTAACCTTTTGATTCTGATTCACCCCTTTGCTTCAGTGCTTGCCTTGGGCCGCACCAGATCCATCTGGCTACCTGTCTTGCTTTTCCCACCCCTGTCATAAGGACTCCTGCCAACTGCTTGTCTCTCAGCATTCAGCCTCTGCTGCCCCTGAAAGCAGTGCCTTCTGCTACTCGGGGGAGACAGCACTGAGGAGCAGTGAACTGGCAGATTGACAAATAAGCTGAGACTGACCCAGGGCTGGCACCCTCCAGAACTCACTTATATTTTTGTGTTGGGCATGATTATCTCTAAGTGTGGCCCTGATTCCAGCTGTCATTTTAGGTCAGATGCATAATATCAGTTTACAGAACAAGTGTAGCTAAAGGACCCTCGTCCGTCATAGCCAGATGGAGGAAGGAGCTACAAACAAACAAACAAAGTAGGTATCAGGAATGCCTGGGACATTGTGGCTCCCTGGCAGTCCTTCAGCACAGGATCTGGACCTGGGCAGTGGCACCAATTAAGATGGTAACCTACACCTCAACAGTCTTCTGTGGAACCACTGTGAAAGAAATTTACCTGAATAACTTGACAGCACAAAATTTACTTTTCTGGTACAGCCTGGGATATATTTGCAAGGTAAAGAATAGAACCCAAAGTACTTGTGGCAAAAAAGCAAAGTACCGCACTGGGCAAACCTTCCACACAGGCTGTTCAAGAGCCTTCTCTTTATCAGAAATAAGCACTGATCTTGTAAACAAGATGTCCTTTCTGTGAGGAGACTGTTGCTACACAAGGCAAGGACTAAATAATTTATTCCTTGTTGATGTCACCTTAAAATAGGTTGAAATTCCTCTTTACAAAGAAAGGAGAATTTTTCTTTTTCCTCCTCCATGTGTCTTTCATTCAATTTTTCTTTTTGTAGAACTTTTCAGAGCAATGATCCCATGCTTGACAGGTCTGTGCTTCCCTGGCAAGAGGAAATGGATATTACAGCTTCCCTTCCTAGACCAGTCCCTCTTTTCCTCAGCTTTTTTGCCACTGGCCACATGCTGCTAAAGAACTTTGCAGATGCATCCTGCCTCACTCGTCTGGCAGGTGCTGGGTTTACATTCCAAGGTACTCTGAGAAATCTTCTGCTGGAGCTTTTGTGAATGGAGACACAGGAAAGTGAGGTAACTCTCTTCACCTCCCCATTGCAGCATGGATTCTCACTGGAAAACGGGATGGAAGTTTTGTCGTATGGCTACACCATTCCTTCCTATGGGCTCCTGCAGTCAGCTGTGTGTGGGTATCTCGGGCCAGAACTGGGGGT
Source organism: Ammospiza nelsoni (assembly GCF_027579445.1). Classification (NCBI taxonomy): domain Eukaryota; kingdom Metazoa; phylum Chordata; class Aves; order Passeriformes; family Passerellidae; genus Ammospiza; species Ammospiza nelsoni. The sequence goes on along the minus strand of NC_080641.1, from coordinate 20,692,459 downwards.
GGCTTCTTACTGCACTCCTCAGGCTGTATGTCTTGTCATCTTTTGTCAATATTGAATAGTTAACTCCTGAGAAAATAAGACTACTTTGGAAGACAGTAATTACATATTTGTTCTAATGCTCATAAGGGTTGGTTCCTGCCCTTGGGTTTTAGACCATTCTCCTGTTGTCTTTTCTGTTTTTCCCAGGAAGCTGTTTCAATGCCTGCAGCTCTGCTACAGTCAGGTAGTGATTAGAATATATTGTCAAATGTTTTAACTTTTTTTTTTACTGTTGTGTCACACAGCTCACCTGCCAACTTGTTTCTTGTTAATTCAACTCTTCTCATCTGCTTCTGTTTCTGCACTTACTTGTGAGGAGATGAGGTGACTGAGATTGAACAGGAGGTAGCAGCGGTAGCTGAAGCAAGATGAAAATGAATGGTATTTTCAAATCCTAAGCAGGGCTGCAGAGGCTAATAATTACATTAAAAAGGCCCTCTGCAGGTAGGTGCAAATAGGCTAGTCTAAACAAGTGCCACTATTTTAATGTGGGCTGTTCAAGACGATGTCATTACCTGACTAGACTGCCACCTTTCACCTCCAGCCATTGTGCTCGGTTAGATCTCACTAACAGGGAGAGTGCAGAACTTGTTTGCAGGGGATTTGTTGTCTCACGCTCAGAGGCAGCTGAGAGACTTGCCAAATGACAGGAAGACGCTTACATTCACAAGGTGTGATTGCCTAAGTGTTTGACTGTGTCTAATTAGTTTGCCTTTGCTGGTTGGTATCTCCACAGTCAGAAGCAGATTGACTCCGCAGGCTTTAAGCAAAGAGGTCTGATTGGTGTTATTATCATTTGTTTATTTAACCCTCCCACTAGCCATGAAATATTCCCTACAGAATGGCCTTTCCTCTGTCTTTAAAAAAGGCATTTTTATGGCTTGTATTGTGATGAATATTTTCTGCCATAATCTCAACTTCTAATTGTAATTGCATTTCTCTTAAAAATCTCTGAAACAGTATTAACTTTTTGAGTTTTGAAACATGAGCAATATCTGAATACTTTCAGATGCTGGTGATAGCTTATTTTTATAATAAAAAACAGAGATTCTTTCTGCCTCTGTGTGGCAATATCTCTTTGGCCAAGCTTCTCTGGGAATGAAGAATCAAAACGCTATTTTGTGTCCCTACCAAGTGATTCCGATAATGAGAAGAAACTATTTAAAAAAGAACCAAAACAAAACACACACCAAAAAGAAGAGCAACAAAAAATAAGTCTTGAAAATCCTTATAAAATAATTGATAGTCCAAAAAATTTTCTTGGTATGTGAGTGAACAGAAAAGCAGCTTTCTTTCACGATTCTGTTCCATGTGTCTGTACCTCAGAACTGCAATTCTACTGTGCCCGTTTTTGGAGATTCCTCATCCTACAGTTTTCAGATTTATAGAGCATGACACCTATTTCTTAGCCAAAAAAAGGTACAAAAGGTGATTCCAAGGAAAGAAGTAGGTTTTCTCTGTACGGAAATTCCTTTGCCTTTTTCTTGGAGTGTGCTTACAGGTAACCTTTCAGCTGTACCCAAAACCCCCCAGGGTTTGTAAAGATCTGGTGTTCTTATCATCCCAAAGACATGAAAAGGAAGGAGAAAGTTGATATCCAGAGTCTCTAGTGTTGCCTTGGTTGACTTTGCCTGATGCCTATTCTGTGCCAGTGCTTTGGATGTTACCACTTTGAGATGTGTGGAACTTGCAGATACCAACGCATGTCTCCTCATTTGGAGGGCAGCTTACATTCTTGGCTATTCTGCTTCTCCCCTTCTGAATTCTCTTTAGGCTCCATGGTGGGGATTTCCACACTGGCTCAAAACTTCCTTGGGTTTCCAGTACCATTCTCTTTTCCTTTTAACTGTGGAATAGACTGGCTTCTTCAGCATTTCCTAAAGGTAACTTAAATTATCCTCAGAACTGTGTCAAATTATAGAAGCAATCCAATGCACGTAATCGAAAGAATAGGTCACTATTCTATCAGGGAAAGCATAATCAGATTAAATATGCCTATCTAGGTACATCTTTCCCTACTACATTATTCGTGGTAGTTCCAAGTAATAAGCCCTGTCTTAGCATCTCATAATATGATGCAAATTTTATATGCAACCGGTATTATTATAACCAGAGACATTATTCTGAATCAGTTAGAACACAATGAGGCACAGGATAGCAATTCCATCTCAGATTTCTGGGCTGCTTTTCAGGGCAGATACCCTTTGGCCCTATTTCCTCCAGGAGTGTGAGATGCAAAAGGAAGCTGCATGTTTTGGGGATGGTGTGTGGGTTTGTGATTCATCTGGGAGTGTGCCTTCACATCTCCAGCCAGCCACTCTCAACTGGCTCATGATCCCTGCAGGTCCAAAAGGACAGTGTGTGGCATCTAAGGTCAGGTAACATAATTTTACTAATATTAGGCATAAATTATTTAGGAAAGTAAGAACAACCCCAAATCTTCATTTTAATCAGGAAGTTAAAGATTATGTAATGCTGTAAACTGGACAAGTCCTCTTCCTTAATTAAGCCTTTTGTCAGACCTCTGCCAGACTTCTGCCTGTCCCACCTACTCTTAAAATCCTCTGAGTTTCAGAAGCACTTTGCAGAAGTTGGGAGCAATTTTCATTTCATGTGCATGGTCTCTCTTGAGCTTGCATGATCTGGGGCAGGAGGGTGCAGAAAGAAAACCAGCCACTATCCTCAGTTTTGCTGTCACCATGGCATGGCTTACAGCTAGCTCATTCTGTAAAACAGAAATCACAGAGTTGCCCCTTGAATTCCCATGTGTTAGCACAGCATGTTGCTGTGTACCACTGGGCCAGACTTGACTAAACTTGTATAATTGTGGTGCCATGTTAGCTTTTCCTAAGTCTTGAAAGATTTTTCACCAGCGAAGAGGCTAAGATCCCTAAACCACTATTGCAAGGGAGCAGCCAAAGAAAATATAACCTACCAAGTTCCCAGATTAGAAATAAAACAAACTGATATTTTCCAGAGCTTTTGCTAATTGTCACTTCTCTGCAATGTTACACAACTCCCATGTGCAAATGGACTTAGTGACAAGTTTCTGTGTACATACCAGTGCCCTGGCTCTACTAAACCCCCTTATCTTAGCTTCACTAATTTGCCATGTCAAATTAGTGTGATGAAACAAATTCTAATTACACTGAAAGATCACTTAGAGCATTAGCACTGCTGCTGTGGTCCTGTTCTTGTGCTGTCTTATTTGCATACCAGTCCAATGTGCCTAGGTAGATGACAAAATGAAATGTCTTCCAACATGTTTATGGGGTTTTCCTGGGAAGGTGCTGATTCAGCCTTGACAGATGCTCCCACAGGCAGAAAGCTGGAAGGAGGGAATAGGAATCACATTGCTCAGCCACAGAAAGGATGTTATTTTTCTCCTTTGACTTCAACATGTTTGATCCATTGGGAAAATAGTAATAATTTTTTCATTTTACATGTACACCATACAATGACATCAAGAATCAAAAAATATAATCATGACCCCTGTGTGATATCAAAGTTTGTAGCTTACAAACACCAAAACCATAGAATAAAGCACAATTTAAAATGGAGAATAAAAATAAATATTTAAATCTCCAAAAGAACAGCTGAGCAGAATTTCTAATGGTAGGAGTTATGGAATTAGCGAATGGGTTAATTTATTTGTAACTTTTCCGATCTCTCTCTGTGTTTTTTGATAAGTTAATGCTTATTATTTATAAGTCACTTGTTTTCTTTTGGATCAAAATTAGTGTTTTGTAGCTGTGTGTGCCTGGCTGCAAAATTTGCATCTAGCTGCTCTAAATGTGTATTTACCCACTGAGGAAAAAAAATAAGCTAAATTGAAAAATTTGGGCTCAGAATATTGAACAACCCAAAAACACGACTCTCAAAATTTGTTTTCCCACTGGTATTGCAATTTCTATTCCACTGGAAACACAAAACTCATACTAGTAGGTTTTGCTTTAAGATTTTAAAGCCATGGGATTGAGACTGAATCCTGAAAAGAAGGGAAAGGCAGTGTCTTGGTGTGTGGGCTTGCTAAAATAATTTCCCACTTGTCTTCACATGTGAATGATTTCTTGCCCTTTTATATCACACCACCACACATGGGCCATGTCTGGAGATTTCCAGGAGAGTTTGCAGGGCTATTTCTTCTCTATTCCTAATTCCAATGGGCAAATTCACAGAGAGGCTTTGGCTTAGGTGAAATCTTCGGCATGTTCTGAAAGAAGCAGGCTGCAATATGTGCTGCGCCAAGGTTTGTGGCAGAGCTCTGGGTGATTCAAACAGAGTTTAGGGTAGAGTACAGCTGAAATGAGTGGTGGTTGCTGCATATCTTGGTCACCCTGGAAAGCATTTGGAATGAAGTGAGCTGACTAGCAGTAGAAATGTTTGATGTCACGAATAGGCGCATGTTTACCCAGTATGCTGCACACAGTGTGTGCTCAATAATCTGGGAATATAGTTTTTTCCACATGAATGTTGATGGGGACACAATAGGCAAGAGTTTCTTAAATTTGTACCTGCAGAAAAATCATTATTTTTTTTGTGTGCAAGCTCGTCACATAACAGGTACAGAAAAGCAAACACTTGGTAGTAGAAGAGTAATGGTGTTTATCACAATTCAATTAGAAAAAAAATCACAGCAATATTCATACACCAGAAACTTAACCCAGTGCCACAGTGCTCTGGTAGAAAAAGAGCATTTTTACTTTCATAATACCATAGAGGACATTGGTCACAGGTGAGTAGTTGAGTTTGCAGATAACTGAGAGAATTTTTGATGTGGTTATGTAGTAGATGTAGAGGAGATGACCTATGTGTCAGATCACACAATGCGCTGGCAAATTGGAACACATAAAATAGAAATGATATTATATTTTCATTCTAGTTTTTAAATTTTTTCATGAAATGCTAATTTTGCTACAGATCCATTATTTATGAAAGTGAAAGGATTTTTTCCCCTCTCAATGCCACGGGGATTTTGCATGTGTAAGCCCCATTTAGTGTTGATGGCAGGTACCAGTACACAAGCTCCATTCACTGGGAGGGAAATAGTCTAGCACACCTAATTAACTAATAGTGAATCACTTGCATAGATGTTTTTTCCTGTACACTGGGTTTTATTATATTCTGGTGAAAAGCATAGTCCAGCAAAAAGACTCCAATATTGCACATCTAGATAAAAAATTACATGTGGAAATGAACTTTATTGTTTAAATGTAGATTCTTTGTTTCCTTCCTTTGAATACAGCATGGCTTGTATGCTTCAATAGCTTAGAGCTATTTGTCTGTTAAATTTTCACAGCAAAGCAGTAGCTCAGACATGGTGCCCTGTTGCTCTTCAGAGAAGGTCCAGGGTCCATTCTGGGCTTTAAGTAATTGGGAAGGAGTGATGGTCCAGTGCTGGAATTTCTCCACTGCCCTCACTGAGCGTTAGAAATGGTTTTATGTCCTAGTCAATACTCTGAAGGCTATAAAAATCTGCCTGTCTTCCATGGAAACTCCTCTTGTTTCCATCAGCTTCTAAATCACTACTAAACACCAGTTAGATACCTACAGCAATGCTGTGCTTCTGTGTTCAATCCTTGAAGATTTTCTCTCAGGGATTAAGACACAGGCTTGCATTTTTTCTTTAAAGCAGCTTCCCTGAAACCATCATATTTATTTTTTCCTCTTTTTGAGGGCTAGATAATATCCTAGTCAAGAGGGGGCTAGTGAAGAGCTGTCACTGTAACTGCAGCACTGCAGGTCAGCCAGGGAAAGAGCTGGCTTCAAACACAGCAACAGAAGACAGCTGGGATGTGGACCCAGGGCAACATTCAGCTTCCCTTTGTCCAGACTACAAACACAACAACAGGGGACGCAGGCTTTCCTAATTAGCGATAAAGAAAACTTTGCAGTAGCTACTAAGGTGGGAAAGTGGGTAGATGGTGATCTCATTTTCACCCATAAAATAGATGAGAAAGGTAAAAGAAGTGCAAGATGTTTCAGTTTGTTGCATTAGAAACATCATGCACTTGTTTCCAAGGCATTATGTGTTCCAGCATTCTGAATATGGGCTTGTATTAGAAGAGAAAATGAAAATAATTTTGAACTTTGCTTGAATTTCAGGCTACTACAAAACTTCTTGGCTCAGCCCTCTCACAATAGATTTATAATATTAGAGTTATGCTGTAATTGGTACTAGAATGACACATAATGTAAAGTGTTATCTATATTTAAAACTTGAAAATAGTATTTGAATTCCATATTCACAGGTAATAAGAGTTCATCTTCATGGTGGGGAAAATGAGTTTCAGAATGACAGCTTGTAACCTGTTTTTTTTCTTTTCTTCTTTCCAGTTCAATTCATATGGTTTTCTCAATATGGGCATTATTCTGCAGTCCTTATTCAGGCACAATCCTCCCTAAAGCTGTGAATAACATCACAATGATAGCTATTGAGAAAGGCTTATCATTTAAAATATGTATTTATTTTCTAGTTTCCACCTTTCCAGTGCAAGTTTTATCAAAAATATTGTGATAGTCCACTCCAGCAGCATTATGAACTCTGTAATTCCATGTAAAACATTTAATTTAAAAATAGCAATAATTGGCATTTTGACCTTCTCCTTCCCAAGGATTTCAGAGCACTTCCCAAAAGTGAGTAATTAATTCCTGCAGTAGCAACATCTGTCAAGGCAAGTATATCTGGACAAGATGCAAAGACCCTTTGGAGAGCTGTCTGTCATGGTTGTGGTTTGCCTGAAAAAAAAACTACATGTTCCAATTTCTTTGGTGAATTTACAACAAAAATTTCCCTAACCCCCTGAAAAACAGATTTTTTTTTTTCCAGCCAGCTCTTCTCCTACCCTTAGGTCACGTTATCTCTCAGCAGCACAGCAAATCACAGAAATTTGTGCTTGCAGTGTCTTGATTTGACATTTAAATTATTCTCTGGATTCAGATCTTCTGACAGTCTGGCAATAAGGCTGACAGTTGAGACCAAATTTGCTTATTCTGTGGCATTTGTGACAATTATTGCATCAGTTCTGCTCTTTTAAAAACCAGATTTCCTCATGATCCTGGCCTGGCAGTGTGTGTGGTAGGAATCTGTTTAAAGCTGGAGAAAGCTCCCAAAAGAGGAGTGGGTAATTTTTCTGCAGTGCTTGCAGTGAAGTTTGAAAAGATAACCACATGTATTTCCTCAGGCTTTATTTTTTCCCTAGAAAGAAGCATCTGAAGATGATGGACCACAGCCTGATGTCTGTAGAGAAGAGGGAAGGGAGAGCTCCAGCTCTGATCATCCTCGTGCTGGGGAGGTGAGAAGCACCAGCTCAGTCTGCATCTCCACAGACACATGGCTTTGGAAGATGAGAAAAGGCCTCTGTGGGGAGACAGCAGAGATGGGAACTTTTCTTCCCCTCCTTCCCCTTGAGAGTTACTGCTCTGGGCAGCTGGCAAGCAGCTGAGCTGAGTCCCTCCACAATTGGCCCATCAGGCATGGTACGTTCCTGACAATCTCACCTTCTTATGCTTTGCATGAGTGAGTGATTAATGGATGGGGGTTTTTTTTGGTTTTTTTTTTTGTTTGTTTTTTTTTGTGTGTGTTTTTTTTTTTTATGAGTTATTCAAAGCTGCAGTATAATCACTTTGATAAGATTAAGATCCTGTTTGACATTTTAATAAGAATAAAATAAGCATTTGCTTGCTAGAACATGATCAGCAAATAGTGTGGCTGCAGATGAAACAATGCATAGTAGAGGTTGCTCTTTAGAAACTTTAGAAGATGTTGCTTGTAATTGAAGTACTGCATACTTTGTCTGTGAACTGGCAGTTATATTGCAAGGTTTTCCATCTGTTTTCTTGGGTTGAAGGAACATAAGAGAAGGTAAAAGCCATGCATAGAGCTGAGAGTCACAGAAAAGCCCTGAAAAGAACCCCCACTAAAGCCATGGGCTGCCTGTTATTGCTGTGGCAGCATTGTGCCTTTTACATGATAAGCACCAAACGCAACATCCAGGGCTAACCAGGAAAAGGAATACTACTGCTTTTGAGTGATGCAATTTAGGTCCCTGTCATACAGTGAATGATTACATATTTTTCACAGAATATGTGGGTGACAAAAATGAGCTAGATGTAGCTGGAAAAGAACACTTTAATTAAATTCACATTAAATAAAGCTTTGCTGTTTGGCTTTTAAAAAGGCATTTCAAGTATAGCTTAGCATTGTTTCTGCCATCATTCAATTTCTGTCATTTTCCAATTCGTCACTTCTGTCCTACCAGTGAACATTGGCTGATGACAAGAAATTATCTAGGCTGTAAATTAATAAGGAATTCAGCTTAGAAATGCTTGCTTCAATTAAAAAAATATTGCATAGATGAAGAGGAGGTGGTTGTGGATGTACCATCCCAGACTTGGTATTTGTTCTTAGGCACATATTATTTTCTAGGAGCAATAATAATATGAGCCTTTGGACCTACCTTGGATGGATGGAGAAGTAATTTGATGGCTGCCAAAAAGCACTGAAAGGCCTGTGTTCATGTCCACTAGCAAGCCAGGTGATTTCATTAATCTAAATGCCTGAATTTTTACAAAAATTTGCACCACTCTGTCTTGAGGTATTTTGGAAACAGGTATGGCTCTGATAAGTGATTTTTCTACGAAATCCTCCATCCATGGATGTCCATATGTGAAAAGGCAATTGGTTTCAAATACTGCTGCACATTTTTTGCTGTTAAGTGTCATTTGCAAAAGCTGTGAGGAAAGAATTTGAATGGACTGGCCCAGCACCCCACACAGCCCTTGTGTATGTGGGAACAGGAGTGAGAGTCAAGATGAGTAATCATTTGATCTAAATAGGGCCACAGCTGTATTTCCAACAGGGTTCAGGCTTTGCAGCAGCCAGCTCCTTTCAGTCTGCATTAGAGGAGCTGTGAACTTATCACTCGGGCACGTGCACGTAAATGCAGCAGCTGCCATTGCTGATGGCTTTGGAGCTTTTTGCAGGCAACTGCCAGAGCTGGTGGCTCCATGCCAAATCATGATGTGGTTCTGATCCTGAGAGATTTTTATGCAAGGCTGGGGACAGGGGTCATGGATCAAATGTAATGGGCTGACATGTATTAAGAAAGATTAATGAGTCTGGGCACAAATTAATTGTGTTTTTACCAGATAATCAGCAGGTCTTGCTAACACTTGCTTTCAATGTTGTTAAGGAAGAATATATGCTTGTGTCTCTTGTGGTCAGCTGTAAGGAAACAGAGTGTTTTATCATTATTTAAAGAAAACAAAATAACAGTTTTGTCTGGCATAAAACCTTAGCAAATTATTCTGGAATTTTCCAAGTGCCACATTAACAGTGCTGCAGGTGTCTAGATTTCCTGTAGTACCAGGAAGAAAATCAGGGTAGAGCAGAAATAAGCCAAAGATTGTTGGTTCTAACAGCAATCTGAGAAAAGTGAGGCAGCATAAGGCTGGTGGTGGGGTACAGAAGATGCTACCAAGAAAATAATATTATGACCCATTAACTAGAAAATATGTTACATTTTCATTCAGTTAAGTGAGAGGGATTCTGTTAGGTAGGATAGTTTCCTTTTCATTAAACAATCAGAGCTAATGATGCTTGCTCTTTTCCAAAACCCAAGAACTGTGAGTCCAAAGACAGTAAGGATGTTATGTGCAGGATAAGTCACAGAATATCTTCCTTAAAACCTTCTGCATTTTGATTCCCTTCAGTGAGTCTCTGTATGTGTTGCTAGTGAAAAATTCAGCTCCCACCCTTTCTTGTAAATGCTTTCACAGGCCTGAAGAATCTGAAATAGTGGAGGGACTCAGGAACTGTATGTTTATTTGTCATACCTGTTTCTTCATTGCTTTTTGTCTTGTCTAGATTGATTTTTTAAAAAATGAATTATAATGATTAATTAATTAATTATAATTAAAATGAATGTTAGAAGATTAAGCCTGCTGATTTAAGCAGTTCTAAGTCACAAGATAGTAGGAGTAGCAGGTTATAATGTATCAAAAAGCCTGCAAGGAGATAATTATTTTGTATAATTTGGATGAGTGCATTTTCTCCTTTTTTCATTGTTTTTGTATGGACAGAGTCCATAACCTGGAATGAGTGAGCTCAAATTCTTGTGTTAGATTGCATAATCTGGGAGAATGTCATTACAGTCCATGAGGTTACTTTGCGTTTACTGAATCAGATTTGAACTTTTTGGCAGTAATTGGTATTTTTTTAGATTTTTATGCAGCCATTTGTGGGAAGTCTTTCATCAAATATTCCAAATTCAAGCTATTTATAAATCAAAGCTCTCACATGCCAAAGCCAGATGTTCTAAATATAAAGATGACAGAGGCAACAAGTAACAACATACAATATGTATGCGTAATAGAAAGTTTTCCACATTTGAGTTTCACCTCAGCTACTCCTGTAGGTGGCTAAAAGACCTGCCTCAGTAGAGCCCACTGAGAGCACCTGTGCACCACAAGTTCTAGGTTGATTCAGTGAGAAAGGAACAAGGTCAATCCCCAATCATTCCTGTGGGATTAGTCCCAGGAGTGTCAAAAATTCCTCCAAGAGAAGAATATGAACAGCATTCACAATAAAATAGAGTGGACACAGTTGTCCTTTTTTGTACCTGAGTATGTCACTTGTTAAGGGAAAAGCTGTTTTTCTCAGTCCCTTAAATTTCTCAAAGAGTGCTTTACATGTAGAGGAAAAGCAGTCCTTCCTTACTGAAAGAAATCCCATATATTTGAGATGAAACATCCCTTGGCTGAAATGAATGAAGGTGTATTTCTTCACCTGACAGAGTAATGACATTATGATACTCAATGCTCAATGCCAGTAATGGTTTGGTGCTTCTGTACTTATTAAAAAAAAAAAAAAGGAAAAAAGCCATAAGCTGCAAAAGTAAATTAAGTAAATTATACCTCTGCAGTTTCCAGTGATTGAGGTTTGGAGGGACCAGTTCCATGTATGGGTGATACTGTTCAGTGCCATTAGATTCAATGACAAGTTGTAGGATGATTCCTGCCTTCTCAGAGCCAGGCATAATGAACAAAACATAATTTTTGGCAGAATATGAACTTCTGGAGGAATATAGAAAATTGTAGAAAAATGAGTGAATAAAACAACAACAGAGTAAACAAAACACTACTTGACCAGTGAAATATCTGTGACAGAGACTCTGATTTCTAATTTTCCCCAAGTATTCTCATTTCTTTTTTCTACCTGATGACATTCACTAAATACAATGAGAACACAAAACTTGTATGGCAAATATAAATTGACACAATACCACTGGAACCAATAAAACCCAGATGCTTTAACTGGTTGAGGATCTGGCTCATTTTGTTTCACTTCTCATTGTGTGCAGAAGTGAACCACTGCTTAAGTAAAAGGGAATGTCTTCAGTTGTAATAACCCTTGTTTCTGAAATACATGTAGCTCAGAGCACTGAAGTATTTTAGCAGAATATCTCCCTTTCAAGAGAATGACACTGTGTGGGTTTGATATAGTCAATAAGTTTGGTGTTTTCATTTGTAACATTGCCCATTTTGGGGTTTCATCCAATTCACAGAAATGTCTTGAATTTTTATTCCTAACCAGGTGTAAGACCTTAGCACTTCACCACTGCTTGTTAGTGTACATTTTGGACAATGTTAACATCATCTTAGATATTCAGGACAAGGGAGGAACTTGCTTTAAGTCCTTAGGAGAAGCTAAAAAGACTATTAACAAGCAGAGTCCATAAAAAAACATCTGTTCCAGTCATGCTGCTGATTTTTTATTAGTCCTTCAAATCCATAGCTAAGATCTCTAGAGCAAGAAAAATGCTCTAGTGTGGAGTGCAATTTCCAATTTCTTAGCTAACCTGATTTTGTTGATTCATACATATGCATGATTCAGTGCTCTTCCTGAATACAAACAAAAAAAAAAACCCTTTTGGGTTGTACTTTATTTATTTTCCTTGAAATGCCCTTGAAATTTCATTTGCTCAGTGAAACCAAACAAATAATTGCATACTAAAAGGAAAATGAAGAGTAGCAAGCTAAATAATTTGTAACATCAAATATTCCTTTGCTGTGGTTAACATTCTCAGTGAGAGGAAACAGTCAGCAATAAACAGCCCAATGTATCTTAAATGTAATAACTAATATCAATGTCAAATGCATGAAGTGAAAATACCTTAGGATATGCTTTCACAGTTCTGCTACATCACTGCTAAATGGAATATGCTATATAACTATAATAGCAGTCATACTTGTCATATTTCTCCTGATCTCTAAGGAAAAATACCCATGTAGGCATTATGCAGCTTACATCTTTTTCTAGTCAGAGTTGTATTTTTATGGGGTCTTTATGGTGCTTTTTAAAAGTTTATACCCTGAAAGCAAACCTGTAACCATTTGTATATCATGCACGCTATATACCAAGTCACATTCCTGATAATTAGGGATATCCCAGTACTCTGTTATGTACATCACTGCTATCCAGCTTGGAGTAAATAACAAAAGATTACTTCTGATTTGGGCTATGTAATGCTCATCTGTATTAAAAAATGGCAAATAACCACGTAATTCAAACAGAATTTTTAACAATGACCCCATTAACCAAACTGGACAAAATTTATCACCAATGTACCTCAGAAAATACCAGTGGAGTAACAACAGATGAATTTGACCTTTTTTAGGTAAAATTGTGCTTATTTCCCCCACACCCCAGGCAGAGGCTTCATATGACAATAAGCACTTTTCACCATGTTCCAAGTGTGAAATGTTGCTGAATGTAAAGTTTGTAAATTAAAATTGTAATTTTTGAGTTAGTAATTGTGAGTGAACATCCTGCTGAGAAAACAGTATCATTTATAATTCCAGAACTTGGGTTGAAACCCCTCGCTAAACGAGACTGTCACATCTTCTTCTGCTGAAAATGTCACTTTTTGGGAGGACTGAGTTTGTGGTGCTGCTGCTACAGACTGCACTGCCAAACTCTGGTCCTGAGGACATCACCTGCAGAAGAGAGGGTGCTGATTTCATCACAGCCTTCCTTTCTCTTGCCTTCTGCTTTGGTCTCAGTGCTAAAATAGCAGCTCCTGCTCTTTTCTATACCCTTCTGTACAGTGTGGTGATATCTGCTCTGTTACAAGGTGAAGAATTACCTTGATGGGCAATGTGTTTTGAGGGAACTCTGCAAGGGGGGAGGTCCTGACAGGCAGCAAAACCCATGATTTTCCACATTTTCCTCATTTTCATCATTTTCCTCCCACCTTTCTAAAAAGGTGTGGCAGCCATGGGTCAGAATGTGACTCCCACATATTCAGTGATGTAAATCATTCTCCCTGTGCCTGCTATGCTCATTTCTACTTTTTTTCCTTATAGAAAGTCTTGCCTAACACTCAAGGAAAACTGTTTCTGAGCAGAGAAGTAGAAGCAGATACTTGTAAATTGTTTTCTCTGACAGATACAGAGAGGGCCAAGAAATTGTAAAGTAGCTGTGCACACAGGTGCAGATAGCATGTTGGTTTTTCCCCTTAAGTGTATTTAAAATTCTAATCTATTACTTTGTGCATTGTATGATTCAGTCAATTGTTAAAAGACTTGTATTTAGAAATGCTTCCTAAACAACATAAGCAAATTAAGAACAGAGGCAGGTGTGGGAAAGACAATGCTGGCTTGCAGCTATAGACATGCGTAAAGCATAGGGGATTGATGCAATTAGTGGAATATTCAAAATAATGGTGGAGGATAAACTAACACTTATGTATCATTAGACATGAAGGGCAGTGAAATACACATTCAGAAGAAAGTGTTGAATATTCTCCCCTGTTGGAACTGAATGAGGAATGCTCTGATAAGCATTTCTGTTGGCTGCTTCTGTTGTGGGGATGGTTTGGAAGGTAGCTGGGAAAGGAGGTCAACAAGGACTTAGTCAGAAGTTCTTAAGGCTGATGAAATGTGTGAGAGATAACTGAGACCTTCATGGGGCTTTCTTTGCCTTCCTGGAAAGGCAGGGCTGGGGAAGCACACGGCAGCCACTCTAGTCAGCTCTGCAGTCGGGTGTTCCTGCGAGTTTGTGCCCCAGCCCTCAGCCCCAGCTCTGCTGGCTGTGTGAGCCCCCCATGCACCATGGCTCTATAGAAGGGTGCATAAGGAGGCCTCTGGTGAACACTGTAGAAGTGCACTGGTAACCTCACTTTCTCACTTTCTTTTTATGCCTCACTGAGGGGCAAGCCCAGCACTGCTGTTCTTGTAAGGCTGCTTGATGTAGTTTAAGACTGCGTTCCTTACATCTGGCTGAAATGTACCCAGAAGACCCAAGTGTTTCTGCCGCTGGAGGTCTCTGAGCTGCTTCCTGGCAGTGTTACCAGCCTATAAAGTCCTTACACAGAGCATGGAAGCATCTGGAGAAATCACATTTTCATAATGTAGCAGCAATAAGTCATCATTTGTTCCACTTATATAGGATCCACTCTGCAAACCTGATAGGAAGATTTCTCCCTAGGGATCTCATCCTACTTCCCTTACTTGTTCACTGAGGACCATGAGAGCCACACAAGTGGGGTGAGCACTGTTTGACCCTTGGTAATTAAGATCACTTACCTTAATATGTTTGCTAGTTTGAACAGAAGAACCAAGCACAATGACTTAGGACATTTACAGCGTTGGTTTACTTCATGCATGAAATATTGGAAGACAATATGAAACAACCTTTTAATGATGATTCTGCTCTTGAGCCCATTTCTTTAGCAACAAATGACTGTTTTTCTTTTTTTCTAAGGTGGTCTATGGGAAACAGTCACAGCAGACAGGAAGAAAGGAATTTGTAAGCTGCTATCAGCTTTAGAAATCTTCTGTACAGAGACCAAGGTGCACTGCCAACACCAGCATCCTTATGCTTGTGTCCTACCTAAATGAAGCAAGCTATATAAAATTCAGTAATCAATTTTAGTTCCTAAAAAATAAGTATGAAGTTCAGGAAAAGCTAATATAAGCAGAACTTCATCTTTTTTTGGAAAAAAAAAATTGGCCTCAGAGCTTCAGAAAATAAATATTTTTGCCACGTGGCAGTGGTTGTGAAGTAAATATGTCCCGCTGCTCTGATCTTACATCCTGTCACATTAATGTTTCAGAGCACTCAATATAAATATTAAAACTAATAGCTTCGCTCTTCAGCTATTACTCCATCATTCCCTGAAATCATCATAAAACATTCAAAGCCTTTTAGAACATTTACACACTTGAATCTGATGGTGGGGAAAGGAGACTAACAGAGCACAGCTCGCAAGCTTAAATAATAGTGGAAAGCTGTTTATGGTGTATGCTTTATTTATTCATTATTTCAAGTAAAGTTTCAGTTTTGATGGAGAGGAAAAAATCAAAGTATAGCTGTCAAGGGAGAAGTCTGAAGTATTGCTTTTCTATACTGTGGACTTGTGTAAAATTATGGAAAAAAAAAGGGGGGTTTCTGAAAAAAAAAAAAAGCAGAGTCTATGAGAATCTCAGTCCAAGGTCAATCAATCTTAGGACTGTGGGTACGTAAACAGCTAATGGATTGTAAAGACACATACCAGTGTTATGAATTTTTAATGAGCAACTCTTCAGCACAGACCCCTATAAATCAATGATGACTTATTGGCTGGATCAATTATGCAAACTTTAAAACATTTAATGACAGGTAATGAACAAGTCTCTGGAGTCCACCAGTCAACAGTGTTTTGCAGTTGTAGTTACAACTACTTAACTGAAAAGTCTGCAGGAAGCCTTTCCTCAGAAATCATTTAAAGCTAAACTCTGAGGTTGTGGTAAAGTGAAAGAGCATGGTTTTGTTTCTCTTTGTGTATAACCTCAGATGCATTGGCAAGTGGGCACAGCTGTTAGTGTACTCAGAGGAATTTATATGATTTTTTTAACCAATGGTATGGGTATGTTGTGGTCTTGGGAAACCTGTTTTCTCAAACTTGACACTTCAGGTTTTCTGCATGGTACGCAGGTACAAATGGTGCTGTTCTCAAAGGAAAAAGGCTGGGCATGTGTTAGTTGACTAAATAGTTCTTTCTTACAATACTTTAATTTCAAAGTTAAAATATATGTGGAAAAAGTAGATTAAAAAATAATTAGATAATTAGGGGAATTCCAGATTGTATTACCATTAACTAGCACAAAATGACTGGAAGGTGAGTGTAGGCTGAATAATACAAGATAAGACTCATGGAATAACTGGTAGTATTATGGTAGGTTAATTGTTAAAATTATTATCCAATGAAAGAGGAAGGATTTTTTTTGGTGCATTTTTGAATGTAATAGTTATTTTAGTTTTTAAACATTAACCTTTCTAATAGGCAATTTAAGATAATTCTGAAGATTACAGGAAAGTTGCAAATTAAACACACTTTAAGAACAAGAGCAGATATATAAGTCCCTGATCCAAGATTTTGCTGTTAACTTAGTCAAGGCTTTACTCAGATTGACCAAGGCCTGCTGGCTGAAGCAGTGAATTGAGTAAGTGCTCTTTATTGCCATTTGCTTTACTTTCCTAAAAACAATAAATATAAAGAAAAGCTTGGAAGTAAGATTAATCTTTGGCCTCAAGAAAGAAAGTTCAAATGTTTTGTAGAAATAGTAGAATAGTAGAACAACTGTATTCAAAGAAACTCCAAACCCAAACATTATTATCAGCTGTATTCTTTACAAGGAATCTGTGGCCAGAGAGCCTCATATTGTCCTATGAGAATATATCTGAATCCCAGCTGTTTGAACTCCCCCATAAAGCCTTGCCTCTTTCCTGCTTGCTGCCAGCAGTGGTTCATGAGAGCTCCCACCCTTCTGCAAGTGCAGCACCCTCCATGAGTGCTGAGCAGCACCTCGCTCTGAAAGTTTCTTGGCCCTTGCTGGAGAGGTTTGGCGTGAAGAGGGGGATACTAAACCCAACCCAGCAAGAAGAACACGTTGGTCTTTATTTTTTCATGTCATGCTTGATGTTTGGGATGCAAGACATACAAGAAAGTGCAGTTATGAGAGATTGTAAATAAACTGAAGAGTCATCCAGGGATCTGTAGTAGTTAAAAGCAACTGCTATTTTTTATTTGTTGATGTGAACACGGATGAGCATTCTTTGAGTATTTATTACAGTTTTCCTTGTACGGGTGGCTGAAGAACACTACAAGAATTGAAAAGTTGTCTCATTTCACCAAGTTTCCCCAGGTACCTCTCTGTCCTCACCTGCAAATATTTTTTGGAACAGTAAGATCAGTATAAAATAAAGTTTCCTTCTTTCCCCAGCCCAAGGGAAAATGCACAGCAACAAATCTTTCCTAAAATGTTCTTTCTACACTGATATGGATGAAACTAGCTTTTTGAGCACAAAATTTAATTAGGTGTTGGCAGAAAATATTTATAAACTCCAGTCTTTTTGTGAAATGAGGAATGGCCTAAATGTTGCTTATCACTTTCTCTTTTTAAGTGGGAAATGGAGAGATTGCTCCTGGTGGATAAGGAGCTTGGTAGGACTACTGGGTAATATCCTTGCTGTGGTCAACCTTTTATTCTCTCATCTGACATGCTGCAAAATAGGGCATTTAAACAAGAGCAGGACACCTTGAGATTTGTGCTCATATTTCATTAGACTTTTTAGCTTCCTATTGAGACTGCTGTAATTATTTTAAGTGCCACTATATCAATATCTCCAGCAGCTTCAGCATATCCTGTGTGGAAACACTCTATTTTTATCTGTCAGAACTGTCAGTTATTTTCCATTTTCCAGGTTTAGGGTCTCATTGGCTGTAAGCACTATTTGTACCTGCGCTGAAATGATCATGCCAGCTGACATTAAGAGAAGATTCAAATATTGCTACCAATGAAACTGCTTACTGCAGAGGCATGATACACCTCTGAAATGTTGATACCTTGGCTGGATGACTCTTTTAGGAACATGCACAGCAGAGAGGAGTTGGGTTGACAAGTGTGATGCTTGATGCTGAAAAGTACAAATACCCATCCCTACCTCCTTCCTACTTTGTCCAAGAGAAGGTAGTTACTCTTCTAACGCTCTTTTTTTACTTAGTTTCTGCTTCTTCTGGGCCCATCTACTCTGTATGTGAAGAAGTGGTGGACATATTTGGACTGGAGTGTTACTGCAAGTTTGAGTAGAAATTAAAAAATGAATTCTTTTTTTCCCTTATCAAATTAGAGCAACCAGTTTTGAGGAAAAGCTGCAGCAGATAATGGGAGAAGAAAGGAAAAGCCAACTTGATGCGTTGATCCTTCTGGTTGTTTTCATTTGACTTTGCCTGATGGAACTTCTGAGTTTTTATCAGGTCTTTTCACACTGT
Source organism: Ammospiza nelsoni (assembly GCF_027579445.1). NCBI lineage: Eukaryota > Metazoa > Chordata > Aves > Passeriformes > Passerellidae > Ammospiza > Ammospiza nelsoni. The sequence continues at coordinate 20,674,103 of NC_080641.1, read as the reverse complement.
TTTCTTCCTGACTGACAATCTCAGGTTATTCTAAAACCTTGGATCAAGTAAAGAAGCTAAGATGTAGTAAGCGGATTCTTTCATGTTGGAAATTCATTGTCAGATTTGCTACATAAAACAACCCCTCATTTCACAGAAGAAATAACACCATCTCTTTCAACATCTTGTTTCAGACTTCTCAGTATATTTCCTAAAAGACTGATGAACAAGACAATTTGACTGACACCAGCCCAGTTTTTCCTGACACCCCATGCACATGCAAGATCTGACAGGTGCCTTCCAAACATCTTTATGCCTCTAAAGTCCTGTGAAGTCAATGGTTTTCTGTGTGGTGGTGGCCAAACACACAGAGCTGGCATGTGCCCCTGTGAAAGTGTGAGTTTTATCCTGCACAGGCAGCCATGACTGAGCTATGGAAAGTGAGGCGGCTGCAGAGCTGACAGAAAAGACACATCTGTAAGTGTTGTATGTGTCTCTGCTAATTGCATAGATGTTTTCCATTGGACTGTGTGGTAAAATAACCAAAATGCCTCAGCTTTGTGTTTCTGTAGCCATTCTGAGATTCTTTGTCCACACTATAGGCTAGTGAGCCAGATACTGATGCGAGACACAAATGAATTCAGAGGAAAATCAGCGTCATTTTGAGGCCAAAACCAGCTCCAGGGTCATGCTTAAATGTCAGTTTCTTAGGCAGCATCAAGCTCCTGTGTGGTGCCAAAGTGGCATATTTAATAATGGAAAGTTCTCTAAAACTTTGGTTTAATAAGGACAGATTTAATTGCATAACAGAGGGCTTACATTCAAAATATAAACCAAATTCCAGTCCAGTTGCTGGTTGGAGAAACCAGAGTTTGGTTTTTAAGAAATTGCTAATTATGCCTAGTTGTTCATGGTTTGGGTTTTTGTTCATTTATTTTTTGTTTTGGGTTTTGTTTTGGGTTTTATTTTGGTTTAGCGTTTTTTTTTTTTTTTGTTTTTTTTTTTTTTTTTGTGATATGCTCACCATGTGTTTTCAGCTGAAAAAGGAAATATAAAATAAGGAAAAAAAAAGAAAACATGTGGGTGGGGAGTACTCTCTGGCATTATTTTTTGCCCAGCTCAATCAAAGAATTGGAAATCTTATGACAGAAAGATGGAAGGAAAATGTTCTTCAGTGATTTGTAGCTCAATATTCAATGCAGAGAGCTAGGGATGAAACTATTCTGCTTGCTGTCAGATGTTTGAACTGAAGTGGAATGCTGTGCCAATATATCCATGTCTATTTGCATATGGTTTTTTTCATTTTTAGAAAATGTTTTCTCTGGGAGTTTATTTCTGAGTTATTGACTTCCTGGTAAATCACATTCTTTCCCTGCACTAAGCTAGGAAGCAATCAAGTCTCCAGTGCTCAATTTGGCAATGTCTTTATCTTGCCTTTTTGAAACCACATTTTTGTACTTTTTTCTATACTTCAAGAATAAGTTCATTAAGTAAAAGGTCTGGAGGTGATGACAATTCTTCACAAAAGAAACATGTTGAGTTGCAAAAATTTATTGAGGTGAGTGCTGATGTGAAATTGATAGAGTAGGTTGAATAGTTGACTGATTTTTCAGTATATTTTTCCAGTGCTCTAATGAAATTACTGTCACTCTTCTCTCAATGTTATATGTGCTCTCTACCTTTCTTTTCATTAGAGCACTGTTAATCTGACTTATTCCTTCATTTAGCAGGTTTCAATGCATGCAACCAGGCAATTAATCAAGTTTTTTGCCCTTGACTCTGCCTTTTATTGATGTGCACATATACCTCCTGATCTCGCTGGGTATTACAAAATTTAAAATATTGAGGAAACCAAGCTGAGAGAGAAAAAACCTGAAATAGCAGAAGTTATTTTCCCTAAATTTCCCCTCAAGACTGATATTTTTTTGGACATGGACACTACAGGTAAGTAAAATTAACACAGAAAGCCCCTAGAAATCAAAGCTTACATTACAGAACTTTGAGTATCACTTTGCTAATGTTGCACCTTCTTTCATTCACAGCAGTCTGATGTCCAGTAACTTCTCAGAAAAATGATTCCCCAGTAAAACTGAATTAAGTTTTGCTGTTTTGAAAATGTGGCCAAAGTAGTAATTGAAATTTCCCATCTTGTAATGAAGGACACAATAATTTCAGTGCAACAGCTCATATGCAGGTGCAGTGTCTCTGGGTGGCTCTCAGTGCAGGTGCAGTGTCTCTGTTTGGTTCTCCCTGCAGGTGCAGTGTCTCTGTTTGTCTCTCAGTGCAGGTGCAGTGTCTCTGTTTGGCTCTCCCTGCAGGTGCAGTGTCTCTGGATGTGTCTCAGTGCAGGTGCAGTGTCTCTGTTTGGCTCTCAGTGCAGGTGCAGTGTCTCTGTTTGGCTCTCCCTGCAGGTGCAGTGTCTCTGTTTGGTTCTCCCTGCAGGTGCAGTGTCTCTGTTTGGTTCTCCCTGCAGGTGCAGTGTCTCTGTTTGTCTCTCAGTGCAGGTGCAGTGTCTCTGTTTGGCTCTCCCTGCAGGTGCAGTGTCTCTGGATGTGTCTCAGTGCAGGTGCAGTGTCTCTGTTTGGCTCTCAGTGCAGGTGCAGTGTCTCTGTTTGGCTCTCCCTGCAGGTGCAGTGTCTCTGTTTGGCTCTCCCTGCAGGTGCAGTGTCTCTGAATGTCTCTTGCCCTGCCCAGTCCACTGAGGCTGCCCAGGTGAGCTGAGAGCTTTACCTGGTGTGTGCCAGCCCTGGGTCAGGGCTCTTGCAGTGTCTCCAAGCCTGCTCTGTGCTGTGCAGACATACTCCTGGTAATCCAGCTGTCAGTGCTGATGCTGATTTAGGGACAAGGGATCAACTCCATATTGCATATTAAGCCCAGGGGCTCACTTCTACATTTGTGGCTATGACTGACTTGCATGAACCTGACTGAGTTACTCATGCTCTGCCCGGAGAAACTGGTCTGATTCTATCTGGGTTGAAATGTCCTTTCTTCTTTTTCAATTGATATTGTTTGCCATGTTTCCAGGTTTGATCATTCTTGCAGCAGGTAATTTATGCACTTCAGAGTGGTGTTGTTTTATTTTTCTTTATGAATCAAAATTTCCTCAGAAAACCTTTCACTTGAGGTTGAATGAAAAATTCTGTCTGACTTTAAACAAGATATTTTCGTTTGTTTTTATAGGGTTTGAAACATTCTATTTTCCTTGTTATTGCAATTTAACTGTATCCAATTGCAGTATGATTTCTTTCTAGAACTTGTTCTTTTTGCAAACTTCACCCTGTCCCCTAAAATCATTCACTGAAATGGAATTCTTTTTCTGCACTGCTGTAATTTTGTAATACTATAGACAAGTCACTTTCATCACTTTGTTCCTCCTTATGCTAAACAAGGGTAATACTGCACAGCTGAAAAATCTGATGAGCCTTAATTCATTGATAGCTGTAGCATGTTTCAGAATTGTGTCAGAATTTTCTCAGATGCATAGATCTGCAGGGAAATATTCAGAATCAACACTAAAAGACACTAAAGAAGAGCATAATTTTGTGTTGACAAAAAAGGCTAAGTGAGTGGCACTCTCTGTCTATGCTTTAATTTCACAAATCCTTGTCTGGAGCCCTTTCTGCTTCTAAATTTCTGAAGGATCTCCAGGATTTTAGCTGACTGACTTCTATTTGACTTTAAAGGGAGATCTGCATTTTAAAGCACCATGCAACATTTTGAAAAGTTCCTCATGATGTCCAGACTAGCATCACATTAAATCTGTCCTTGGCAATGGCAAATGATGTTATTAATATTCAGTTGTAGCAAGATGGATTCAAACAGGGGGAGGGTAGGGGGTGTTCTTTGGCATGGTTCTTGGTTGTTAAGAAAGTAATAAACCTTCCTTGTCTCTGATTTTATAATGGACAATAACCATTAACTGATCAACAGAAGAAATGTCAGGTGTGGAATCAATGCTGATAGAAAAATATTTCATCTGTTTACATTTACGAAGGATCACTGATAAAACCTTTGATCCCATTAAGGATATAAACTCTTCACATATAGTCGATGACAAGTCTGATGAGCTAGCTGAGCTCCACCAGCCTCACTGTGCTTAGTGAATGTTCAGCTAAAAAGGGATCAAATTGACTCATGAATTTCAAGATTCCTAGGAAATTACCATTGTGAGGTGACCCAGTTTTTTGATTAGTGTCATGAAAAGACAGGTCTCACTGAGAAATAAACGTAATAATGTCAACCATGCGCTTAAGTTCTTCTCTCCGTTATACACATTCGCTTTCAAATTGTTTTGTCATTTTAGCATAAACTGTATCACTTGCTTTCATCTGAGAAACACAAGCTTAGCATAGTTCTGTGCAGAAATCAAAGATGAGCATGGAAAAAAGGCCCCTCTTTGCCTATTGAATCATTGATCAGACAAGCATAGTAGATATTTGCATGGATCCTTAGTAGTTAGGTCTCAGTAGCTGCCTTAGATAATTGTTGAAAGGGAAGGAAGTAAAGAGGAGCAAATGTAGACATTTCATCCATCTGTTTTTCCCAGTAATGACAGACTTTCTTATGGGTTGCCCTCTCACTTCTGTCCTTCTTCAAGCACAGAGGAGTCACCAACTGATAATGGTATTGATAATGTTATAACTTTGGAACCATCTAGTTTAAACCAGGAACAAGAAATAATGAAATGAACTGCTTTCCCTTGTTAGCAAATGTTGGGGGAAAATTGTCTGATTGGGCTAGAAGGACATTGAGAAAGAAAGAGAGAAGAAAAGGTTCAGAAATGGCATCAAATCTGATTTGCAGTGGGACTAATTTCATGTTATGTTATTGTCTCCTCAAAAAGCCATTTGATTGAATTGGAAAATACATGTGAAAATACTATGAACTCTGAAAGTCTCAGGAAGTCTTCATAGTGACCAGGCTATGGTCAGTCTCTGGCTGTTAGTTGAAACCATAGTGTTCCCATCTTCCCATGTCACTGAGGGTTTATCAGTCCAATTAATTTTTTGGGATGTGGTCATCCCAACCTCTATTTCTTATGCCATGTCCTCTCTTTCAGTGTTTTCAGCTCATGCAGTTATCTGTTCCTGCTTCCCTGTACAGGTGCAGAGAACATTCTGTGCAGCAGAGGTCCCTGTCACAGCCAGAGCACCCGAGGAAAGCTGCCTCCACAAGGAGAAGGTCAGTTCTTTTCCCTCCTCATGAAACATCCTGTCTGCTCCCCTCAGCACTCATGGCAGCTCAGTGGAGAAGAGCTGTTGAGTATGGCCAGATAAAGCAAAGGAGATTTGCCTTAGTAAGAGTGAGGTGAGAAAGTCATCCTTGGCTTATGGGTTTATGACCCTCACAAATAGCTTTAGTACAAAAGTAGAAGCAACAAAATTTAGTATTATTCTGTTAAGAAGACAGAAAACCAGAGGAGTTTGAAAAAGTGGAATAAAATCTCTTTAGGTTGGCTAAGTGAAAACAAAGGAGGGAACATCATAACGTACAGTCACAGCTCTTCCTCAGTGTGGCAGCAGCATCTGTTAAAAAATGCAGGACCCTTAAAACTGGCAGGGAACTTGGAAAGTCTGGTTTAGCTGCAGAACTGGGCTCTATCATAGAGACAAGGGCTTCAGCCAGTTACAATAGAGTTTCCTATTAAATGCTGAACTACCAGTGGCTGTGGACTCTGGTATCTTCACCTTCTCTCTCTCCTCTACTGTTTCTCCAGTGCTTCCTGAGTATGTTAAAAACCAATGCTCGGTCCTCTGAGATAGCCTTTGACTGTGATTGGTGTTACAAGCCACCTCGTGATGGGCTGCAGTTGAAAAAGCAGTTGCCACTGGAGGTGAACACAAGGTGAGATAAAAACTGAACAAAAATATGGCATTGTTCTTTTTAAACTGAAAATCCAAGTCCAAGGTGTGAACAGCATAACCTTCGAATAATAAATGTGCAGACAAACCTTTCAGGTGCACTATGAGAGCTATTTGGGAAGACATAACTGCAAGCCTCTTGAGTTAGATGTAGTGATTGCATAGATGTAGGCTGCCCCAGCAAAATGTCTTTTCATGACCAAGGCAGAGGATTTCATTAAGAGTGCTGTTATGTTTTCACTGCCTACTTAATTTTGCTTTCTGAGGGTCTTCCAATGTCTCAGTTCCCAGGAAAGTATGTCAGGAAGAATTTTCAATTCTTCCCATGGCATGTACTTTTGGTGGAGATTTTATTTTACAGAAATGTAGAAGCTCATTTCTGCCTAGTGTTATTTGGGTGGCAGAGGTCGAGCTGGGAGGGAAGGCACTCCAAGGAAACAACACCCTCTTCATAACAACCATTAGGCAACAGGCTCAGCTACCACTGGTACACAGAATTTCAGCTTGTTTAACTGCCTACATCTCTCTCTGAAGTTAACAGTAGAATAGCCAAGTAGAAATCATTCCCCAGATGTTACAAGTGCTCTGAAATATGTTTGAAACTATCTAAATACTTTACACTTCTTATAAATTCATATCTTGATCCCAGAAGAGGATCCAGTGCACTCACCATGGACTAATAAACATTTAGAAAAGTTAAATTACTTAGAGATATTTAAGTATCATACAAATATGTGTAAAGTGTAGACATTCTCCAGCATAAAACAGAACCTGCAAAGATCTTTGTTTATTTAATTACATTTTGGTTCATCCATTTAATAAAGAGGATCATTTTTTAACCTCTCCAGTGACAAACAGTATTTCAGATTCTGTTACAACAGACTGGAGAAAGAGAAATCTTAAACCGAGGGCATTTAGTCACCTGCAGAGTGGGAGAGATTGAAAAGGAAAATAGATTTACTGCCTTCCACATTAGTCTGAAGGCAATTTGTGTTTGAATTCCTCTTAAATCAATTTCTGAATAATATTAGTTGTCTGAAATGATGCAAAATTATATTGGAATTCAGCCTCGTTTTGCAGCACAAAGAAATTCTCTCTCTTCGTCCTTGCTACTCTTTAAGTCATCTGTTTTCCCTTGATTTATTCTTTCATGATGTGCTCTGCCTGCTGACGAGTGAAATGTGAACAGGAAGTGGGAAGGAGCAGCCTTTGTCTCTCCTGCCAGTGTGCTTCATACATTTGGGAAGAAGCAGACCTGCATCATAAAACCAACCGAAAGCCACGGAGTTACCTCTCTAAAAAATGTAATGGACTGTACTGAAAGCCTAACTTTGACTGATGTGAGGTTTGGGACTTCATCCAGGTAAGAATTCATGCAGCAATGAGCACAGATAAGGCAGCTGACCCAGAGTAGGGCCAAACTGTTTACCAGCAGATGTGTTTTTGAAAATCTTCCTTAACTGGTCATGGCAGCGGAAAATACCCTGCTGTTAAACGCATCTGCAATCCACTGCGCTCCCAATCCACCTACAAAAATTCTGACCTTTAAAGAAATGATGGAGAAGCTGGTGATTTTTTCCATGGCATTGAAGCTCAGTCTATTTTAGGCTCCAAGGCAATTGCAGCCCTTTTTGCTCCCTATTTCACATCACTTTTAAGTCTTGTTCTGGCCACTATGAACCCTTCAGCACTTCTCCCTGTGCAATCACTCGAGTCAAGATCTGTGATTTGTGATTTGCAGATGACATGTACATTTCTTGGCTGATGGCTGTTAAAGCAGTTTGCAAACCTAAGGCAATAAAGTGCAGGGATGCAGTTGAAGGTTTCTATTGCCACACTGAATTGCCATTCTCATGCAAATGAATAATAAGTTCCTCTAGGACTGAAAATAATCTGTTGTAAATTTCTGCATTAATTTTTTAAGTAAATAATTTTGCCGATTATCATTATGTACCTTCTGTAGATGGGAATATCACATTTAACTAGTCTGTGTATCAAAAAGAGTGATGCAGCTTGCTGTATAGGAAAAGAAAAAAACAATGCAGCTTCTGCGTTCACCAAATCTAGGTCCTTTAATCCCTTCAGTATGGAAATCTACTTATTACTGAGCTGCAGAACACAGTAACAATTCCTAAAGTGTTAACACAATTATTTATACATTTCTGATCATCTTTCATTTAAATATTTATAAAATACATACTGGGAAGTATGTACCTTTTAGAAAACTCGGTTTCTATGTCATTTTCTTAAAATATTCACTTCTCTTAAAAGATACCTAAAAAAAAAAACCCTGCTGGATTTTGTTTTAAGTGACACTATAAATGTACAAACAAAAGGTAATCTTAAACAGAAAATAGTATGATTACCATCAGAAGGATTACTGTGGCTTGTTGTTCAGAGAGCAGGAAACACAAGATGATTTTCTCACATACTGTCTCAGCTTGCAAAAACCAAATATATTGAAGTGCCTTGGTCTTAATGTGCATGCTAAAGTCTACATATTGTATAAATTCCTAATCCTGTCAAAATGTAAGTCTGAAGATTAGCAAAATGTATAATAAATGATTCCATGTCATTACACATAAAAATAGTATTGCTAAATCAAGTGTGGCCCTTTTTAAATGTAAAAAAGACCAACTTAAGCAGATTTGTGCTTTATAATTCTACAGCTCTAACTAGAAAAAAAGATTGACTAAAACAGATTTCCCATTTCTCTGATACAAATCAGTTTGTCTTCACACACATACAAAAAGACATTGGAATAGATTTCTTTAGCATATAACTTAATATTTATTGAGATTTCTTGTACATTTAATTATTAATGCCAGCAGTGTTACAGTATTTCTGTGAGGTTGCTATTACTGACCCTGTACCTGTTGGGTTTTTCCCCCCTCATATTATTTCCTCTACAAGCATGAAGGCATAGCACTTACCAATTATTTTGTGTGACAGAGTCAAAAAGACTTACAGTCACTAGGTCTCTTATTTGGCAGCATTTCAGGGCTTGTCATCCTACAAAATATTGTTTAGTTTAATCATTTTATAGTTAGTGCATTTGGTACATTAACGATAAACATTTAAGGAACAACCATTTCTCAGTGTATTAAAATGAATCTTGTAGAAATGTGCAGTGAATCCAAAAGAAAATGTAAACCAAATATATAGTACAAATAACCTAGACACAGTAGTACTACCATTACAAGGTGTGGTGATTTGGTCTGTTGGGGTAGACTATTACAGACACCTTCCTATAAAACAAGATCTTTTATTTTATTTATTATTTCCCCTTAATGAAAGTAAATCATTTGAATAATAGAGAAAAGGCAAATTAAAGACCTACTCTGTTGTATATAATATATTATATACAATATATAACATATAGCATAATATATAATATACAATACATAACATATAATATATAACATATAACATGTAATGCATAATATGTAATGCCTAATATATAATATATAATATATAATATATAATATATAATATATAATATATAATATATAATATATAATATATAATATATAATATATAATATATAATATATAATATGAAGACTGTTAGGAATAATGTATGAACACATGCATTTTATGAAGTTGTGACACCTTTGTATGGCTTAAATGGAGAATAAGTCAGTAGTGATCTTGTTGGTGGAAAAATTGGGTATAGACAGTCTTTTTCCTCCCACACCTTTTAAATAACCCAGCCAACCAGAGAACTCAGAATGGCTGAAGTCAGTAGACAGCTGCAAGATGCAGTGCTACTGAGCTTAGTAGCAAAACTCTCACTGACTTCAATAGAGGAATATTTCTCCCCAACATTTTCAAAGGTGCCTGCAGGGTGCACATCACCAACACAAGGAATTTTAAGGAGGTATTTCACACTGATTGAAAATCATATTTTTCAGACATGTCTTATCCAGACTCTGAGATGTAAAAATAGCTCTTACAACAAGCATTAAAATAGGGCAGCTCCTGTTCCTTAATGATGAAAATACCTCTCATCCACCTCTCGTGATCAGTTGCCACATTGTACCAGTTTTGCACATTCTTGAGTGTACTGATCCAGATTCTGAAGGTCTAACATCCACAGCAAGATTCCAGTCATTGAGGACAGCAGGAGCTCTGCTGGAGTCAGGCCTCCAGAACTAGACATGGATCCTACTCTTAGGCTCATTATTTCTTTCACTTGAAGAACTGAAAATGACCGAAAGAACTAACTATCATTTATAGAAGGAAATTAAATGTCCTGGTAATCTAAATCTTGGACTAAATTGGGAGCATATCTAGCACTGACTGTCTTGGACAGGTACCATTAACACATTTATTGGGCAGGACTGAGTGAATCTGACACAGAGACACTGGGAGAGGAAGTAATGAAGACTGAATTTAAAAGCACAGTACTGTAATATCTCATTATTTTCTCTCTAAGTTCACTTGGAGTAAACCTAAGAAAGTCAGGGGTCTCCCTTTGTGCATGTCAAGGAGCTTCTTCCTAATGCTTGTTGTTTGGGGAGGGAAATCATCTGCCTTTTATCTGCTGCCTGGGAGCAGAAGCACCACCCGGCCCAATTGCATCCCTCCATGCACAGGGCAGTGTGACTCCAGCAGTTCAGTGGACAGGAGAGGTTGGATCCCTCACTTGCAGAGATCCATCTTCAGCCCTTCTTCCCCACTGCTGCCCGACCAGAGGGGCAGTGAGAGCTCAGCACTGTCTGCTGCAGGGCAGAGGGAGCCAAAGAGTGGGACTGGGGTGGCAGGGATGGGTGACACAATTCAGCTCCATAATTTGTGTCTCCCCAGAATTCCTCGTGTTTGAAGTTGCAGTGTGGCTGTGGGAGCTGTGTGGTGTTCATGAGGAGGTGTTCATCAGGAAAAGAAAAACACCTGTATCAAGCTGTGCTCTGGGAGAGCTTCAGGCAGCTCGTTCTTTCTGGACCTTCTGCAAGCAGTCTTGTCAGGGGGCTTAAATGACCTTATGAGAGGGATCCAGGTCTGAAAGTCAATATATCAGCTCTGCTTTATCAGGGAAATAGGCAGGAGAATCCTCAGTGTCCCAGTTTCAGTTCCTTGGAGGAAGCCAGCCTCTTTGGAAAAGGGTCCAATGGCATGCAGAGGTCTATGCTAAATCAGGGCATGTTTTTCCCCCACTACTCTTTCTCTGGAAAATAGCAGGCAAATCAAAATCTTATATGGGGGAAAAAATGTGAATGAGGGTAAGGGTAATAATAAAATATTTTTGTTTCAGTATACTTGAAACTAAAAATGCCAGTGTTGGAAAGCTTTTTTTAAAACAAATTTTCAAGTACAGGCTTTAAAACTAAACTTAAAAAAACCAGTACCAACTGAAAAAAAAAGAAAATACTAGAACCATATCAGAAATAACTGTTCTGCATGATCCAGACAGAAAATTTCTTGGTCTGGATAAAACTTCTTGTCCATTCCTTCAGTATTATAGGGAGCTTTTTTTCAGAATAGAAACCAGACAATCTCTAAATACCACCAACTGTTCAAAACAAGCCCTTACATGCCATTTGCAGTAGGACCAGTGCCCTTGACCCTGTACTTACCAGCACAGGATTCAAGGGTTTAATGTGAGAATATATGTATATAATAAGAAAATAAACCAATTAAATTATTAAAAGGTGACAAATCATTTGGCTTTGTTCAGTCTGAGTGTCTTCATTAATGACCACTGAAGCCAACAAATATATTCCCTCTTTGGGTAAATTTTGGTTATGACTGTATATTTTTCTTTTGTTGTAGGAGATTCTGGCATGTCAGAGTCCCTCTGACGAGCAGAGTGTAATAAGAAACAGACACTGGGAGAATACTTCCTATCTGTTAGAAAAAGGTGACAGTTTTCAAATAGATGATACATGATTTAGTTTTGTTGGTGAGTTATGTACACTGGGTTTCACATTAAATCTATCACAGGATACACATTTATCATCGTAACGATATCATCACTTAATAGAGCTGCTAATATTCCCTCTCAGGATATATAGTGGTAAATATGCATTTAAAAAATAATAATAAAAAAAACCTCAATGAATCTTTAAATGTGTTGTATTCATTACAATATTCATTAAATAAGGAAATGAATAGCAATCAGAGAAAGCATGATAGATGAAGAAAGGAGCTGTAGCACAGAACAATGATCTGGGGAATATCTCTGATGTGGTGATTGTTTTCTTCCAGCATGCTCTTTAGTGTTGCCTTTACCCCAGAAAAGCTTTCAGATCCCAGCTGCTTCTATATTGATGAGTATGGGGAACAGAACAAACTCTAGCTGTGAATGTTCGATCAATTTTTATATAGGTAAAATTGCCACTCTCCAGCTGATTTATGTAATGATTTTAGTTTGTGCCAGGAAAGCCATAACAGATATCCACTCCTGTGCAATTAATTGTTTAAATCAGATACACATCCTTGCTGCACAGGATGCTTATGCCTAAATTTTGTAGGAGACAAGACTATATATCTTGAATAAATGATGGAGAAACTGGTTGAAGCTTACTTTCTGCTATCCAGGTGCCAGAGTTGCTTCTTCCCTTCTTCAAATGTAGTCTATTTAATCTCCTGTAGTGTAGGAAATTATGTTCAAAATCTCTGTGATCCTCTCTCCCTACTAAGTTATGCAAGTAGTGACAAGTATACACTGTAAGTCTTGAGATTTTATCTTTAATGTGTGGCTACACACTGTTGATCAAGAGAGCCTGGTAGAAAAACATTATTTTCAGGTGTGAAAAACCGTCACCTTTATCAAATAATTTCTCTTGCATCTCTCCCAAGGCATTGTACCCTATTTAAACTTGGGAGGTTAAGTTTGTAGCATTCATTATGACTGAAAATTTAGTTCACACAATCATGATGTTCCCTTTATTAAGTGTTATTGTTAAGCAATATTAAAATAATGTGGTTGGCCTTTTGAAAGGTTCACAAGATATTTATTTCTTTGTCTTGTCTCTTAATTGCATCTGCTTTTTAAGATTCTGATGTGCAAGCTAATGTTGCTGCTCTATGCCTTGTTTGCCACATATTATCTGATTTATCTATGCATATCTTACAATTTATAGACCTCTCATAAGGTCTTAGAGCTCTGCCTGATGTGTATAATTGAAATGCTGATGGGTGATGTAAATATCTTTTGACAGAGCCATGTCTTGAATCTTTGGTTGGTAGGTTTCCTTGAACCTCAAAACAAATCAAAATAAATTTTGGCAGATAGCCTGGCAGTTTTACTGTACTTAGAAAAATGCATTCTGTAAGAATATTCACTCATGCCATTAAATGAATTATTAGATAGAATAACAAGTTTCAGAATCCATAGCAAAAGTTATTCCTGTATCCAGATACCCCTACTAAAAATGCCTCCCTCATCCACTAGTCCTCTCCCAATCTGATTCGTTTTATTTAAAACCTTCAGCTCCTGTTCATCACTACCCCTTGGCAAACAATTAGTCTCCAGCCTTCAGAATAACTGGGTTTTTGTTAGTAATTTGCAATATCCACCATCATGACCTGTAAAGCTCTGGAAGGATATTGATCTAACCACGCTTTGTGCAAGCAGAGTCCTGAAGGGGTCCTGCAGTTAAACTTTGGGGAAACTCCTCATTCAATCCCAAGTGCAGGACTCGGGATGCACATGGCACATGTGTGTGATGTGGAATGCTGTCCTACCACCCACTGCCACAGAGTGGGCAGCACTTCAGGAGCCTGGGAAGGAGCCAGGACTTCCACTAGAGAAAGGCGGGTTCCCGTGCATCCATGCAGCCCTGCTAACCAGCAAAACTGATAGATACATAAAGAAATTTGTCTCAGTATCTGTTCAGAATGGGATAAGTGAATGTGTGTTCCATGTTGTTCCACCCTCTTGCTAGGGGTGGGTTAGCTCTGTATTGCCTCTCACTGTTGGCTGCAGCTACGGGGTTATCATCAGACAGACATTTGTTACTTGTACAAGATCACTTACTTGGACTGAAAATCTGCCCACAACACCATGTTCATTGTGCAAATTGTGCTGTTCTCTCCAACCAGCCAGGAAGTAAGCTGGGCAGCAGTCCAAGCAGGCACGATAACTCTGCTTTTGGGCGATAGCTTCTACGTTTAGAAGGCAGTTGGTTAATCATTGCTCCTTTTCTCTCTACATGCAGGTCCTTTTCAAGACTGAGATATCAAGGCTCACATGTTCAGAGGACTTGACATCAGTAAGAGCTGCCACAGACCCTTTACAATAGACTAATCAAAATGAAAAAACCCAAACCTGTAGGATGCGAGATTTAGATCTTTCTATGGAAAAAGAGAAGGCCTCTAACATTGACTCCTCCACTCCATTGGCCACAAAGCCTATTCTGGATAGGGAAATGGAGATGTTGCTGAGTTCTTTTAATAGAAGTGGGAGCATCAAAAGGTACCTTTTTTCTTTTTTTTTTTTTTTTTTTTTTTTGAAGATTATCGAGTGCTTAGGGGAGAAGCAGACAGTCAGCAACATCAAAACCTGATGCAATTCTCCTGAAAGGCCCTCTGATGTACTGGAAATGCCACATCTCCACTCCTGGGACCCAGTGTAATTATCAGGGGAAAACAGAGTGATTTCCTAACTATTGACTTCCCATAGGTCTAGGTCAATGTGGCCTGATGGTTTTCAGCAAAAGGCTCCCAGCAGTCTCTAAAAACTGACAAAGTATAGAGCTGTTTGTGGCGGCTTGTGAGCCAGGAGGGCGTGGGACATCAGCTGCCGTGGAAGGAAGGTGATGTTACAGGGAGTGGAAATGTTACAGGAGGGACTCTCCTTTGCTGCAGGACTTCTCTGCTGAGCTGTGACAGCTGTGGCAAAACCATTTACTGCCATCAAGAGGCAGCTATGGGAGAAGAATATGAAATATGCTGTTTCTCATCCAGTGCTTCCCAATGACCAATTTATTATTTTCACCCTGTCCAGCACTATGGAAGGGTGCATCAGGGATCTGCCTTTCTCTGCTCTGAATAACTTAAGTCAGGCTGCAACATGTGAAATAATTGAGCTGACCAGAATTTACAGCTCTAGGTGGAGTTTCTTCTTTCTGTTGGGTTTGTGAGTCATGACAATAGGAGCATGATGCAAAATGTACATGCTCATTTCTTTATCATTTTTCATTTTCTTGCTGTTTTATGACTCAGATCAGCTCTAACATGGTCCAGCTCTCTTAGGCAAGAGTTTCTACAATGATTAGGTATCATCTTTAAAAATTAGAGCAACAGACAGATCATGTGAGCCATGCTCTTTCATTTTTCACTCTGATCTTCACATAGTAAGTCCCACATGACTTTCAGAGAGGCCTGTCTTGTTTAATGTGGACTTTGTTGGGCTGTAATTTATTTTACTTAATTATTTATGGCTACATTATGTATATTAGCTGCACTTGTCTAAATAACAAGGGTTGCAATGGAAGACTGCCTGTTCAGCTGATTAATTCCTGTTACTTTCTGCATTTCTTAAGGTGATTTTGTGATGAGTTTAGATTGCTGTTTATTGTTTCTGGGCTTGTGTCTAGCAAGAGCACTCTGAGACAACCCAGAGTTAGAATAGGCACCAGCAGAACTTAAATGGACACATAAGATTGGATCTGTTCTGCACTTAAAGATTATTTCAGATGGATAGGGAAGTGTTTGAGAATTGAATGAATAAAAGATCACTCCAAGCTAATTTTTTTTAAAGTTAAGAGTACATTTGAATCAAGAGCTCATTTTATTTCTTACCATTTTGAGACTTCTTCATTTTTTTTAATATTCTATATTTCATTCATGAAAGTAAGAGAGTGTACCACATAATAAATGGAAACTTACCCAGAAAAAAGAAATAGATTGAGAGATTGGTTTCTGGTCTGACACATTCTTTTGTCTGCTTTTTACTGCTTGCTAACAGCTTGCAGCCATGGCAGGCAGCTAGCAGACCAAGTGCAGATTAACCATTTAATATTTATTGATAGGAAAATACCCTGAGCACACTTTTAATATGGGTTCCTTGGACATAAGGGCATCAATGGCTCTATAAAATGTAAATAGATTCTTAATTACCTCAAGTGCCCCTTCTGCCCAAGTGGCTCTTTCACATGAAATACATCTCACTGGTAATGAGTCCAGATATTGCTAATGGACTGTCAAGGGCATATTGTGGGATCTTTTCTTCTTGGGTGCCACACTGGCAATGTGGAGGGTTTGCTGCTTCCTCAGTTCAGGGAAGATCTCAGGTTGGATTTTCCCACAGCAGGGAGCTCCTCCTGACTGAAGATCACCACAGTCTGGGTCTGACTGTCTCTGTGTTTCTTACAATCTGTTTTGGCTCTCGATAAGAAAGAGACAAAGAGTAAGTCAATAAGAGGAGACAAAAGTACTTTGCAATGTATTATAGCTTTCAGGTTTTTTTTTTTTCCCAAAGGAAATATTTCCCCAGAAATTCCTTTCCTTTTCCTGCTCCCCGTTTCTGTCTCAGGAACAAGCTCCACTCCTGCTTTTTAGCCTGTCTTAGAAATATCATCTCACACTTCTCCATGGTTGGAGTTTATTCATTCAGTTCTCACACTTTAAGGTGTATGTTACATCTTGAAAACTTCTAGTAGAGGAACTCAAACTCTGAGTAAGGAAATTGCTAGATTTGGCCTATGCTGTGCATATGACCATGAAAGGAGCTGTAAGGAGCAAAAAATGGAATTTCCAAATTTTTTTCAGAATAATCTGAGTCAGTTTATAGGCTGTAGAGTGAAAGATATATAATTTAATGGGCAGAGAAAAGAAAAGGACCATCATGCCTATTTTGAGAGTTGTAGATGGAGAGAAATTGGTAAAAGGAAATTATCTACCCCACACTGCTGCACACTGACTTAGAAACTGTGTGCTGACATTTGAGTTGTGCGTGTCTTTCTTGAAAACCCGTGTGAGGGCAGATGATAAAAAGCTCTGAGAGATAAAAAGCATCTTGAGAGACAGATTCTGGTTTGGCTCTCCTGCATTTCTGCCTGCAAAAATAAGCCATATGGTTCTAGACTAAAGAAAGAATGGGTAATTGTAGGCTTGGAATGGGAAGGATGATCTGGCTGAACAGTAATGCCTCTGGGACAGCCTCCAGCTGGGGCATCAAGGGCAAGCACAGTTAATGTGTTTAAGGTGCAGCTTCAGTTTTTTGGGAGGGACTGTATGATGACCACAATGCAGCATGCTCACCCAGGAAGGTCTTTGTGGCCTTGTGTTTATTTGTAAAGCAGGCATGCTGTACCACCAGCAGCTGTGGGAGGATGCAGTCATTAGCTGTGGAAACTGCAACTGGTGCAACCTCACATAGGATGGAAATGTCAATGGGTATGTGAAAACTGCATGCTTGTGCCAAGGGCTGGAGATGAGCTGAAAATGTGAAGGTGTCTGGGCTGGGTTCACTGCTTCTGACACACCTTAATGTCCCCTGTACACTATGTGCTTTATCAGAAGGATGCAGCTTTTAATTAAACAGTGCCCGTTTCTCCATTTTCATTCCTTGCTCAAAAATCAAGCTGCTGTGTGGAAAGTGGGCAAAGAGGGATAAATTAATGTGTCAGAGTGATTTGGTCAAGACTTTCTAAGCAGTTCTTCTGATGCCTTCTGTCATCCTCAAGAAGAGAGGAGAAATCACTTTATTCTATCATAGTCTTACAATGACTTTTAATAGTGAGGATTGTGTCACCCTGTAGATTATGTTAGCCTAGACAGTGGCCTTGGGCTCCCTTGTTGTGGTCTCTTTTGTTTGCTGTGGTTTGTGCAGAGCTTCTCCTGGAGTTTCTTGGATGTGACCAGGTCATGCTGCTGCAGCCATGGCACTGAATGTCCATGGATGACTGTGAGCATAGGAAAAATTGAAGGCAAAGAAAAAAGATGCGAGGAAGGAAAACCAGGAAAAACTGGGGCAGAAAGGCAACTGATCTAGAGAACTTGCTGAGTTCCTTTGGAGGAGACTGTATCCAGTCATGGAGAACATAAAGTATTTCAGAGAGAAAGTAGATTTGCTCTTTTTGTTCCTGTGTTATAATCAGATATGTATCTCATTTAATTTTCCCTCTTCTTCCCTTCTCTGCAGATATATAAACTTGGTAGTTGGAAGTTCATCATGCTTCACAAAATTAGCACATCTGTAATTTATATGCCTTTTAACTTCTAGTTACATTTCATAATAGAAGAGCTGAGGTTCCCAGCAAATCATTTATGGTACCAGAAAGCTGTGGGAGAAGATTGCTTACTTCCTAATTCAGTGTGACCCAAAGAAGTGAGAGAAATAACTCAGGGCTAAGTTGTTTTCTCTGGAGTGTTCTATACTGGAGTGGCCCACAGCAATAAGTGCTTAAGTGGCATAAGGGAATAGAGGAAGAGTATATAACCAGAGATGATATCTTTTCTAATAGCATTTTTAAGAATTAAAGAATATTACTTAGAAAATAGGATAACTGAAGCACAATGAGCTAGAAAAGGAGCTTTTTCATTTGGGGACAGACTAATGAAAAACTAAAGTTCTCTGTCAAGAGTTTTACTTAGGAATGACTTTTTTTTTCCCCAACCAGCCTCTTCCGTACTTCCTATAAGCTCACAAACAGTCCCTTTGTAATGCTTATGTCTATACAGAGTACTCCGAGTTTTGGGGTTTTTTGAATAAGATAGTATAGCATGTAATGAACATCAAGCAAAACCATACAGGTCAATTATCTCCCCTTGGATTATGAACCTTGAGAAAGCATAAAGCAGTTCTTCAAGGCTCTGTGTATCTGGTGGTGTCATGTGAAATACCTGGAGGAACATTTGTGTTGTTACACAAATTCATTTTCCTAGAGAAATTTCTATACCAATTTTGGAAATGTGCATTAACACATAGAGTCATTGTTGTAGGAACACTTGATCTGTTGATTTTACTTCCATGGTGGACTCTTTACAGTCTGTATCATTTCCACTCCACTTCACTGATGGTGGAAAAGCTTTTTTCATGGTTTATTTAGCAGAAAGTCATTTTGATTAGCAAGATGAGTAATACTTTACAGCTGTTTGCAATTACTGCATCTGTTCTATCAGTGGATTCAAATATTGGAGGCTATATTGACAGAAATGCAAAATGCAATAGAAATGGGTACAAGAGGGGACACATGGACACACATGCACACTTGGTGGGTCTAGTCATGTAAAGAGAAATCAAACAGCATGTTAGTCTCAAATCTGTGCCACAAACTCAGAGCTGGATTTAATAAATTTGAAAAGCAGAATTTCTTGTTTGCAAGTGTAGAAGTTTAGTAGAGGTTTTATCTCAGAAAGGTTGGTGTAAAAGCTGTGCACTAAATCTGTGCTGCTAAAATGCAGAAAAAGTTTTGCCCTTCTCCACAAAAGACATCAAGGCTGGAGCCCATACAGATGGGAAAAGCAAAACAAAGTCTCTGAGAACATCTGGAGACTATGTACAGTCTCCAAACACAAAACTCCCTGCAATCTTAAAATGTTTCTTAATGCTCCTGATTTTACACTTCTAAATACACAGCTCTCTTCTGTGTTCTATCTCCTAAGGAAGAGCTTGGTTTATTTCAAAACTTCTGGTGAGTTCTTGTCTTATACTTTCCAAAGTAAATAATTTTGTCATTCCATATTCCACACTGGTGGGAGTTTCTCACACAAAATAAGCAAGGTGGTACTATGTAAGGTAGATGAAATAAAACCGCTGTCAAGGTCTACCACAGTGGGGTGTGACCTTTGTTTACTTGATAAAGGGAAATGGTTTTATGTCTGGTCCATGCTATGATTACAAATAAGCGTAGAAATTATTACAGAAAAAAATGTAATGGCAGACTGGTACTCCCACCTCACTGTTTTCTCACAGGCAACATAACATTTCCTCCCTGACTTTAATGCTCGTATTTCTTTACATCCCACAGGTTACTTTTAAGAAGGTTACATTTAGATCCAAGAGTCTTCAGCAATTCTTTGTAAGCAAATTTCCAGAGAGTAGTATGGTCACACCCAGAGGGTCATGGTCAACAGCTCAGAGTCCTGATGGACATCAGTGACAAGTGGTGTCCCTCAGGAGTCAGTACTGGGATCGAGTGTGCCCTCCAGGAATTCACACATGACACCAAGCTGAGTGGTGCTGATGACACACCTGAAGGACAGGCTGACATCCAGAAGGACCTGGACAGGCTTGAGAGGTGGGTCCATGGGAATCTCATGGGGTTTAACAAGAGCAAGTGGGAGGTGCTGCACCAGATCCTGGTGACTGTGCAGGGTGGGGGATGGACAGCGAGAGCAGCCCTGCTCAGAAGGACTCAAGGATGCTGGTGGATGAGAGGCTGGATGTGACCCAGCAATGTGCACAGAACTCAACCCTGTCCTGGGCTGCATCCACAGCAGCATGGGCAGCAGGTGAGGGGGGATTCTGCCCCTCTGCTCTGGTGAGACCCCACCTGCAGCACCACCTGCAGCTCTGGGGTGCCCAGAACTGGGAGGACATGGACCTGTCAGAGTGCAGAGGAGGCCACCAAGATGGTTAGAGGCCAGAGCACCTCTCCTACAAGGAAAGGTGAGAAAATTGGGATTGTTCAGCCTAGAAAAGAGGTGGCTTTGGGGTGACCAATTCCAGCCTTCCAGTACCTGATGGAGGTCTACAGGAAAGATGGAGAGGGACTTTTTGCAAGAGCATGTAGTGACAGGACCATAAGAATGGTTTTAAACTGAAAGAGAGTAGGCTTAGGTTAGATACTTGGAAGAGTCACCTGTGATTTCAGGAACACTGTCCCTGCCTGACTGGATTTGTTGGTTACAACTTTAAGCAAAAATGAGGCATTGCTAGGTATTCTGAACTGGTAAGTTTTTATTGAGAGGTATAAGAACCATGAGACAAAAGAGAATGAAGAATGTGCAGTTTGCCAGTGGTGGTCAGTGGAGACTTTGGCCTGGGCATAGCTGAGGTGGTTTTGCCCTGAGAGGCACTGGCCATGTGCAGCTCCCTCTCAGGTCAGCTGCCATCCCAAACTGTCTTCCTCTTTCTCTAGACTGCCAGCACATTCACTCTCACCAAACACTATCTGGGTGTATAAATGATGAATTTATTTCCTTTAGAGACCCTGAGGAAAAAAAAAAAGGTGGTTAAGAAAGTTTTGATTCCCCCCTAAAATTGTGTTGGGATGGCTTTTCTATGTTATTAAGCACATACACTGTCTCCATCCTTGGATATGGTAATGCTATTTTTGTCTCAGTGTTGCCTTTAGGAAGATTGATGTTGTTTACAGTGCTTTCTATGGGTTTGCATTGTATCAAAGTCTTGACATTCATCAGTAAAATTTATGTGATGTATTATCTTGTCCATTTCTTTAGGTTAGACAGAAATGAACCAGGCAGATTTTGATGTCTCTCTCTATATAAGACGTCCTAATGTCGCCTTTCTTTCTCCCATTACAGACTACTGAGGGTAAGTACATTCTTACAGCAAGTATTAACACCAATCTGTGTAAGTGACCTTACTCAAATTTGTTCTTCCTCATTTTTAGGCAGATCTTTCTAGAATACTCTTCCCACACCTGAAGCAACAGCTAGATCCTATAAAGGAGCCAACCTGCATTGCTTACAAAGACGAAAATGTTTGTGACTGGTCCTTGTAGCTCTCCCAAATACTCTGTGAAACTAAGGACTTTGTGTCAGTGTCTCATTGCATATCAACAAATAATGGAGGAAACTTGTTCTCATCACAGAATGAGGCCCAAAGCAAGATGATGGGATAAACTAAACTACCTGACTTCCCCACAAAAGGATGAACTCTGCTTATTGCATTCCAGCCTTTATTATGTAGCTGTCATTGATGAGTATTTTGAAAGCCATATAAATGACAGTAGGCCAAAAAAAAAAAAGGATGATTCTCGAAATGAAATAGAAGTAATGTCTGGGAGAAGCAGGTTTACTAATTAACAGAATTTACAAGAAAGGACTAAAAATATACTGTAATGTGGCAAACTATTTTGAAACTTTTTCTGAAAATAAAAACCTCTTGCAGAGCAAGAGATCCTTATAGCTGCAAAATTTAGATTCAGGTGCATTTACAGTCACAAGCAGCCTCACCTATGCTGCATTATTAAAGAGTCTTTTCCTGACCAGTTTGATGGGCATGTTGGTGCAAGTTTGACAAACAAACATAATTCATTTTGCCAGTGATGGAGATTTTAACACTTGCGTGAAATAACTGATAATCCGGCAAAAGAGAGTTAAAGTATTGTTGCACAGTATTTCATTTGACTAAAAACAAAAGCTGTTTATAAACTCTGAGAACCATGTTTGAAGTGAAATGAAAAAGCACTGTTTTAATGAGTTTTACACCAACTACAAAACTTGTTTTTCTTATTCATATCATACTGTTTTCTGTTCTCCACAAAAAAAAATCCCAGGGAAAATGGCGAGATAATTAATTTGTCATCACTGATACAGTTCACACACAGGATGGGGACAGGTGGTGAGAAAGAACTGCATGGAGCTGAGAAGGCCATAACTGAGATGATCAGATGGAGGTAAGTCTGTGAATATGTAGATAGAATCCAGGGCAATACTTTTTCTTTCTTGCCCCTCAATGTGTTTTTTACATCCAGTCCTACTCATTCTTTTTTGCTGATTTGTGACAGCAAGGGGATCCAGCTGCCCTTCACCCCCTATCTCGTGTTGGGTCACAGATCTCCCTGCTTGGAAGCAAACCTCCAGCCTGTTGGAGCAGCATCCAGCACGTTTTCCTGTGCAGCCTTTTAGCTTCCATCCAGCATTTTAGCTGCCGGTGCAGTGCCAGGGTCAAACACCAAGGAGGCCAGAGAGGGTCCCTAGGAGGGTGTAGTTGTTCCCTGCTGCAGAGAGGAGATGGGGCATTAAAACTGAGCTCAGGCTGGGCTCAGGCTGCCCTTGGGGTTCAGCAGGGGTGCCAAGCAGGGCTGTCCCAGCAGAGCAGAGCACATTGGAAGGGCTCCTTGCAGCATGTGTGGCCTGCTGACCTGGGCTGGTGCGCTTGGAGGAGTCCTGCATTTTGCTCACACCAAGTCACCAAGCTGTGTCACCAGTACAATTTCTCCTGGTGATAACTACCACTGGTGCAAGCACTCAGCAATCTGCCTCTGTGCTTTTGGCTGCCCCAGCAGCTTCAGCTGCCTGGCGCAGCTGCGGAGAGCAAGAGGGAGTGATCCCTGTGTTTCCAGCCAGCTGGCAGCGAGGAGATTTGCAAATGTGCACTGGCCTTCAGCAGCAGCCAGGAGGAGATGGGGACTGCCCAGGTGGGACAGTCCAAAGCAGAGCAAAGGTGCTGCACAGGGTCTTGCTCTCAAGCACAGTGGAGAATCCCTCAGTGTCATACATTACTGAGTGAGCATAAACAGATTTAGGAAAATCAAAATGCAAGGGGACCTAAGCTGCCCTCCACACACCTCCTTTCCCGATCCAGCAGCGCAGCGGGGGCTGAGGCTCTGTTAGGAAGGGGGCAGGAAGGGTCTCACACTTGCCCTGTCTAGGTGCAGGCGTAGGGTGGGAACAGACCTTGCGCAAGATGAAATTTCCCCACCCTGGATTAAGAGGTAACATATCATGCTTCATCTAGATTTTTCTCCCACTGCTTTCTACTTTGATTTTTATTTTCTTTCCTGCTGCTTTTGTAGATCTGGGTGTCTGTGAAATAATATTCCAGCCAGTCTGGGGAGCTGTAGATGTTGGCTAATTAGTTCATAGGTTGTGCTCTTAGAATAACAAAGTTTTATCAGTGTCAGGCAACATGATTTTTACCATTTTGGGGATAGGGAATTCATATTTATCTGCTCTGCTAGATATTTTTTGTGCCATATTCAACAGCTACAAAGGCACACATTTTCCCTAGAATCATGATACTGGATTCTAATTAAAATGGAAACACACATCAGGAATCATCAGATTTTGTGGCATAAATATTAAATAGGATTTTCTTTAAAATAACCAAACCAGTCACATCTTAAGTGCTTAAAATGGGACATGTGATTTCAAAGTGCAGAGTGTTGATTAAAAAAAGAAAGGGGAAAACATTTTTACACTGGGAAGTGGATTGTGTGCCCTCTCCTACATTAATTTTCAATTTTGAACGCAAGGCAGATTAATATTTATTTATGAGTGGGGTCTGCCTGTACCATGCAACTTTTTTGTGCAGTTTAGAGATAATTATTGTAGTTCAATATTTTCCGTTCTGTCACACATTCATTCTTTACACTTCTTGGGGTTTTTTTCCTTACCAGAACATAAGTGAACACTTCTGAGCTGCACACCACAGGGGACATGCAATTTCAAAAAGGGCAGAGACAGATGGAAAAAGTGGAGTCTTAACCTTTACAAATGAGAATGCTTGTCCATTTAATAATAATAATAATGGAGAAGACACCCAACTCAAAAATATTTTCAGAAAATTGAGGTCCCAACAATAGCTTGCAGGACCTATGGGGTAATGAAGAACTATTCTGTGACCAGCAGCGAAAGTAATGGCCTGAGAATCAAGCTGCCACTTGATAGCTGATACAGACAAAGGGCCAGGGCAAGGCTTAGGTTTCTTTGACCTGCTTCTTTACAATTAAAGAAGTCATTTTTTAAAAGACTTTGAACTCAAATAAAACAGAGAAAAGAGTAAAAGGGAACAAAGATGGAAAAAGAAAGGCTAGGGAAAAGAGGAAACATCACTTCACTGTCGCTAGAAGGATGTATGGAGAAATAAAGACATTCCTGCTGTCCCACTTGTCCATTTGCATGGCTCCCCTCTCTTTGCACAGCAAACATCCCTGAATAATGGTTCCCCAACTTTGGTTTCTATTCCCTTCTTGTTCTTGGGGTGGCCCTGGGTGAGGCTATAATGTACCTGTTTTCAGCAATTAAAATAGCATTGCCTTGAACTGAATTTGTTAGCTCAGAACATGAGATAGAATTGTGAGTGGAAGAAATGAGTCGCTTTTGTCTCTCCTGGTCTCTTCACTGTTGCCCCTTGTTGTCTTTCTGTTTCCAGTGGCATGACAGACTGTGCCAGCCTCAGTGACCTTACTGACAGACTGCAATGCTTTTCCCACTGCTGGGCAGTTTTTCAGACTGTGATCCTCCAGACAGAGTCCTGCTTCAAGAAGCTGCCAAATGCTCACACTCATCAAGCTCTAGAGGCAGGATCATCATCCCTGGAGGCCCAGTGATTTCTGGAGATTTACCGTGTCATGTGAATCATGGAGTGGGTCTGCTGGCCAGCAGCTTCTGCTGCTGTTTCTAGAGAGAGCTGTAAAGGCACCAAAGTGCTGGTTGGGCTGGAATCAGCACTTCCATGCCTGAACCTTAAGGCCAAACCTGCAGCAAACTGCTGCCAATCCACCCCCAGCAAAGGGGGTCCCTCTGGTTCCACCCCAGAGCACAGCCCTGGCACAGGTCCATCCTGATGGATGTGTTGGGGAGTCTGTGGGAGCACGCTGACAGCTCTGTAAGCAGAGCCATCTCTATGGGACCTGCTGGAATGTTCCCTCTTGTGTCCAGTTCTGCTACTTTGGGCTTCTCACAAGTGTGGTTTTTAAGAAGATGGTAGAAAAGACCTAGCCAGAACTAGTATTTGTCCACCAAACCAAAGGTGAGTATGTATTTTCCTGTCCCTTACCACTTCCCATCTCTCACTAGATTTTTCCATTACATTCTTCCAGTAGATCTCCTTTCTCTCACTGTAGCCTTTTCAGCAGGATCCCTTACAGTCTATCACCCACAAAATGCCCTTCCTTCCATAAGTCTCAGCTTGGTCTTCTCCTTTTATAAAATTCATCTGACCGCTACTTATTAATATAAAATTAAAAGACATAACTAGCATTACATACTCCCAGAAAGGCCTGTAAATTCTATTAAAACAACATAAAGTTGGGGGAAAAATGGAAACAAAGAAAAGAATTTAAATTAGTTACTTAAAAGGTTAGTGGAAGTGTGAAAAGATTTACTTTGGTTGTCCAATATTCGTCATTCATTTAATCAATTAATTTACTTCTCACAGCCAAAACACTGCCATTAAAAAGACTTACTCAGATGCTTTACCCTGTTCATATTGATTCATTTTCAGTGAAAATATCAATATCCTTGTATAGATCTAGACCGTAAAGTTACTTAATTATTGATTGAGAAACAGTTGCTCAGACTGAGGAGGCAGATTTCTGCTGTGTTCAATGATAATAAGAAACCAAGTTTTGCATGAACAGACATTGTGTAGAACCATCCCTGTTCAGTGTATTACTTGTCAGAGGGGAGCAGAAGTCTAACAAAATGACTTTTCTGTGACCTAGGGTGGCCAACACTTCCCATTTAATTCATCAACTATTGAAATCTAAATTAGGGAACTGTGTGCCTTTTTCAATAATTGTTTCTTACTGTCACTCTGAAGACAGAATGAACTTTCCTGCTGAAAACTGCAACAGTAAATAAAACATTTAAATCATGTTGCTTTTCTGGCAGCTTCTGAGCATAGTTTTGAAGCATGAGGACTGTAATATGTTGAGATATAATTCAATTAAACATTTGGGGGTTTTGGTGGCCTGTGATTTCAGCTGAAACAACTGGTAGTAAATACTTAAAATCCAGAATTGGAAATTAACAAGTTTGGAATTTCATGTCAGAGTCTATATGTAATTTATTGGTTTGTAGGAAAATTTAATATTTTGAAATTATGCAGAGACGGAAAAAAAGGGGGGAAAACCAGTTTCTGTTGCCCATGATTGTAACTGAGGAGCATGAAATGAAACTGGACCCTAAGATTTCCTTGGGGTGAGGGGAAGGGACTCCATTCCTGCTGGGAATGAAAATGAGGTTGTTCTGTAGAGATTCTGAACAAAGACAAGGCAGAATACGTAGACACAACCTAAGTCACCCAGTAGGACACTGTAAATCTTAGCTTATTCTATTTCACAGCCATGGGCTAAATGGTGAGTGGCAGACGCTGTGTCAGCCAAAGCTGGCTCAAATGACTGTTTGGGGCAAGGTAGCAGCCCAGCCCTGCATCCCATGGAATGTGGTGGAGGGCAATGGAGCAGAGCTGGCTTCTGTCCCCCAGGGGTATCTCCAACACAACAGGGTGGAGTTGCTCCTTTGGTGGCAGCAGCAGCACAACCCTGTATATCCAAACTCCTGCTGCAGGGTAATCCAGGTACTGCCAAGGATCAGTTCCAATGACCATGGGTTTGCAAGTGTGGTGCCACAGTGGTTGCCAGGAGGATGGACAGGACCTGATGGCCAAAGCCTTAGAAATAGAGAGATAATCATCCTACACCAACCATGCCTTAACTGTGACCTGGGCCAAGAGCAGATATTTCAAAGTAGCTAAGAGCTCATAGCATGAGCAATACGTAAGAGTCTGCCATTGTGATTGGAGTGGGAAATAATAATCTTTCATTTGCAATATTAAGCCAGAGCATGACTTGGGTTGGAATGAACCTTGAAGATCAACTAATTCCAAACCCCCTGCCTCACTAGATCAAGTTACTCAGGACCCCATCAGTTGTCATGATTTCCATGTCAAAAAAATCAGTTCTGGTTTTGTTTAATTAAAAAAAAAAAATTAAGTAGTGTATAAAAGACCACAGTTGATTGACTCAAAATGCACAGACAAGCTTATTGGTAATAATGGCACACTTGCAAAATGTTGTATCTGACATAAACCAGACTTTACTGTCTGTCTGTGAAGGTATCATTTTCAGAAGCACTCAATGTGAGACAGACCAGTTTGAGAATGCTGGAAACTCTGCAAGACTTCACTGCACCCAGGATGAAAGCAATGGAACGTTGGTGTGGAAGAATTCAGGGAGCTGAAGCAGAGACCAGTGCTATTGATGCTGACAATGCCAAGGTCAGTGTGTCTGCCCTGACCCCACGGGCCACTGGAGAACCCAGTCACTGGTAACTAAAGCCTCTATGTTCTAGGTCCTTGATTCTGCAAAAATAAACTGGGTAATAAACAGAAGGCCCTTTATCTCACGTGTAAATAAGAGCAGCGTGCAACAGGGTCAGATGGAGTTGTGAGCTGAGGACGTTTCCAGCAGGAAAAACCACCACCATTAGTATGGCTTCTCCCTGGATGCTCTGCAGTTTTAGAGGTTTGACAATATTGCATTCAGAGGCATGGCAACACAGATTTAGGTAAGAAAAATGTGGTTTAATAACATTTCAAATAATTTGTTTGCCCTGCAGCATATATAACTACTACAGATAATAGCATCTCAAAAATAGAAAAATACAAGAATAGATAGATTTATTCTGCTTTTGCATATTCTGCAACTCTTTATGAAAAACAGAACCTTTAAAATGGAAAATTGCAAAGTTCTGAGGCATCAGATTCACACAACCTGATCTTGCATGAAATTATGCTGTTGTTCAAGTGTTAGGACACTCATAAAAAAATCCCACTATGATAAAGGTATCTGTTTAAAATTGACATGTGATCAGAGGAAGGCCAGATTACTCTACACTGAAATCAGCCAAGGAGATGGTAGAACAGCTCTTTTCACAGGTAAGGAATCATAATTGTAAAACATAAAGACTGATTGCTTAAGACATACCCAGTATATACATACATATCAGCCTATTTACAGTATATCTTCATAGCAAATCCTCCCTTTCAAATGCCAGAATGAGAAACAGAGATTAAATCTGTGCTTTAATTTGTTTTGGGTTTGTAATGTCAATTTTCTATCGATTTTAATTACATGTCATTGAATTGTGTGTTGCAAATCTCTCCCTGTAGCTGCAGGAAGGGCACAAGGCATCCTTTTAGGAGGATTGTACTCTACCACGACGGCTCTCCATATCCACTTCTGCCTGCACGTGCCTCTTTTCCCTGTGCAGTTCCTACACTGTGTGATGTGGTACTCTGGTCACCCTTTGTTAAGCAAAAACATTACAAATATGACCTGTGTGTTGGCATCTACATGGGTTTGAGGCAAATGGAAATATTGTTGACAGGGCACACATAGGAGTTTCTTTTTAATCATGCCAGGGAAAACCACTCATTTTAATGAGGAATGTGCACTTTATTTTACCCTATACCATGCATCAAAGAGAAAGCCTCCATGAGCATGTCAAGCACAGGAAGTAATTGGGTTTAGAGCAGATTGTGGAAACTGCCTCAGCAAAATTTTCTTAGTCTTGATGACAACTTCTTGCTATTGCTGGTGTCTCTGGAGAGTATATAATTTTCTGTTTTTGCATGCAAAGATGAGAAAAAGTGATTGGAGACTTTAAAAGAAGGGACTAAGAGTTAATGCCTGTATTCAATGAATTCTCAGTTATTCAGAGCTGGGAGGTAGATCCAAAGCACAAAGACTACTTCCTGCATGGGCCCATTTTTTCCATAATGCTCTAGGAGAAGCAGACCAGAGATTAATGGAAAATTTACACTGACTCACATTTTTCAACATTGGCCAACTTGACAGAGATGGCTTGTTTCTGAAAGGAAACTAATTTCTTCATCATTAGCTGAAAAATCACCGCAGTGTCTTCTTCTTGTGTAACAACTGTACTCTGGTGACTCCCTGGGTAACCTGAAAAATAATTTGTTAAGGAAAATCTATGCAGAGAAAACTCAGTTCAATTTACTAATTCTTACTTAATCTTTATTTTGAAAATTCACAGAAGTTACTGAATTCCCATATGGTCCTTTTCCTTTCACTGGCAGTGTGTTGGTGATCCTGTGTCTTTGTTGGCTCTGCTCAACACATGAAGCAGCCGTGCCCATTCTTTCAGCAGTGATCCAGAAGTGAGAAAGCCCTGCAGAAACCACTACATTCTCATAAAATCTTTCAGCAAGCTGAATATTTTTTCAAAATTACAGGTGTCTAAATGAAGATTTCATGTATAATGTTCCATGAACTTGGAAGGCAGTGGCTGCTTGGAAGCAAGATATTCTTAGGACCTGATTTACAGATAACCCAGGTATGGAGAACATGAGTCTGTTGAGCATCTAACTTTGACTCCAAATGCTTATTTGTGTCCATGGGTACCTTACTCTGCACCTGATAGCATTCTAAGGCTGTGTATGAATTTTGAGCAAAGTCATGCATCTGTACACAAGCCTTTAACATGTTTACTATTCATTGCTATGATGAATATGTTTCAGCTAACATGATGGAGTTTTGCCTCAGATATCCTTGTTGCTATTTTGGATGTTTTAAAGCTCACTGTTAAGTCTTAAAAACCAAAAAACCCCACGCTGAGTGAAACTGCACAGTTCTCTGACTTCAGGAGAGAGAGCCTGATTTACACCAGCTGAGAATCTGATTGTTGCTTTTGAGCTATTGTAATTGCTTAAGTGAAACAGACAAAGTAATTGGTGCAAACTAATACAACTGATGGAAAAAGATTCAGTGTTTGTCAATACCAACTATGCTATGGAGAACCTGATCAATGAATTAGTCTATCAATTAATTAGCCTAGGCAGAAAATGACTCCCTGTACTGTTAGTCCATGAAAAGATCAATAAAGTCAAATGTCTAATTTAGTGTTTCTCACGTAATGATTATATTAGGAGAAGAAGAATTTAAAAAGTATTTATATACTGTTTCAATTACAGTTCTCAAGTGTTCCATTAACAATAATATACCCAGATAGTCCTGTTAGAAAGATTAAAAGCACACATTTCAGGGGTATTAATGCCATAAAGTTGTTTGTCCTCCTGTCTGTTTATGCTGCATCTTCAAGGGACTGATATTCTTATAAAGAAATGGTTGAGTGGTATAAGGATTCCCATAAGCAGAGCAACAATATTGTCAGTTCCATGTGGGAAATTGTGGCAAGAACATCTGGCTTTTAGGGCAAATCCTTCATTTTGGCAGGGCCTAGACTGAGCCACCTCTCTGGGATGAATTTGGGAGCTCACAGCTGTTGTGTCATCATCAGAAACACACAGGGCAGAAAACTGAGAACTCAACCTTTTTCTGTTTTAATTGGCTGCAGTCTTATTATGTCTGCTAAGCCTGGCCTGGTCACTCACACTTTGAATTTTGCATATTTATAATTGACTTTACAGCAAAAATAGGCAAATGCATCTTCTGTTACAATCTGGTAAAGTCCCTAATTATGAAGCCTTTAAAGTCTGGCTGTTTGCCCTGTAGTATGAAAGAGAAGCAGCCATTCTTGCTATCATGCACACAAATTTGATGGCTATGAATTTTAAAATTATGCTTTGCACTACAGGAAAAAAAAAAAAGAGTTTTAGATATCTTTGTATGAAATGCAAGAAGGGATAATCATGTGGAAACTGAAGTAACCGGCTATTAGTCAGGCTTGGAGGCTGATGAAAGCAGATTTTGTGAAGGGGGACAAAAAAAGTCCAGATTACCTGAAAATAAGATTTTACTGAAAGGAAAAATATGTTGCAGTAATCCTGTGATAATCTGCTGTGATGAATAATAAACATACAGCAAATATCAAAATAAGGCTATCTACAGTCAGTGAATAATTACTGCTTTGAGATGATCTAGGCTTTGGTGAACATGTAGATTACTTTTAATGTTGGAAATAACCTTTTACCTTTTTCAGTCTGTTTCCAGTCTACAATGCTATCTTTAAAAGCTTAGTCTTTTGCAGAACAATGATGTGTTACTTCATGTTTCATATTCAAGTATCAACTTTTCTATTAAAAATAGATTCAGTTTTAAGTAACTAGTGATGATATGTTCAATATGAGTTAGCTGGATGAAAAATTAATGTTGGCAGTACTCCTGTTTTGCAGGGATTAGCTGAACTGGCCAGAGTAAAATTTCAATGTGTCTGCTTTTTTCAGTTTCAGCATATTCTGCCTAAAACTAGCACATTGTACAGGTTTTAAGGTATCAAAAATAAAATAATGCTCACTTCAGTGTAGGGAATGGTCACTTCCAAGCTGTTGCACAGGGAGTCATAGGAGATATTGTGCCCACCTCACTCTGTTCTCCAGAATTTTGAGACAGGCTCCCATGCATATTGCCAGAGTGCATACTTGGGGGTGTGTTGCCTCTTTGCAGGAGTGCCTGAAGCCTCCCAGCAGATGAAGAATTGATGAAGAGGAATAAATATATTTAACCTATTTTTATATGGAAAACTCTTCTGGAGCAAAGGAGGTAGAGACAGACAGACAGACAATCCTTTCTTCCAAAACTCACAACATAGTACTGGTGGCAAGTTCCTAAAATACAACATTGTCTCCAGGACTGACTGAGTCAGAATAGGGCAGCAAACTTCTGATTACCTGGCTCACTTCCCTGATCAATGTCCCTAAAAGTGCTTTTCCCAATCCACACCCAACAGGGCATGGCATGCATTTCCTTACAGTGAATATTTGCAGGTTAAGAAAAACCCTTGATGGATTTACACAGCCTCAATATCCCAGAACAGTTCCTATAGGAATATATTAAAGCTGAAACTTTATTTGGAGTGTGAAAGAGTTGGCTCCTTTGCACAACACTGTCAGCAGGACATTTTTAATGCATATGTGGGAGAGGTGCAGGTTTAGGGATCATTCTCCCATAATGGTCCTTTGTGAGGTAACCCATATTTATTGCTGCCAAATCCTTAATTCACAGTGTCACTAATCCTGATGTGGATCATCTGGGCAAAAATTTAAGTGGTATTAAAGCCCCTGATGAGGGCACTACATTTTCTTAACAACCAAGGCATTCTAATGCACTGACAGATAGACTAAGTGGAGATACTTCTTCATTTATCATTTCTGCAGCTGCTGGTAGGTAACACCAATCTTTACATGGACACTTCTGGAGACACTGACTTGCATGTGGAAAGATAAGAGTCTATTTATTTTTTAAATATTATCAGCAATCAGGTGAGAGAGGGATGAGGGGTTTTTTGTGTGAATCACAGTAAGACTCCAACTATGTATGCCTAGAACCAGCCAGGAGGGCAGGCAGTCTGGCTGCAATCCCTGATCACCCCCAGCACATTAACACATCTATCTGGCTTTTCAGAAGAAAGGGATCTCATCTCTAAGTGAAGAGGTACCTTGAGAACTCATGCAGCACATTATTAGGAATCTAGTTTTCTCTATTAATGGTCTTTTGCTTGGGTCTGGGACTTCCACTGCATAAAACAGTAGAATGCTCCTTCCCCAGATCTGAGCAGTCCCGGTGGTGGGTTTAGTAGCAATGCAAAGGAGTTCAGCTTCCTCAGGCTTTGACATTTAAAGCAGCCTGTGGCACGGCAGAGCTGGCAGCAGTGGGAAGGTGTATGTGATGCAAACAGCGGAAAACGTTGGGTCACCAAACCTTTCCAGTCTCTGTTCATATTAAGGTAGCTCTCATGTCCTGTTTATGGACAGGGAGCAGCTTGTGCTTGGCACTGACCATGAAATTCCAAGCCCCAAAGAGCTGATGGCTTTGTCTGCCAGCACATGAAGGGGACAAGGAAACATGCTCAGCTCAGCTGGGACAAGAGAAAGCCCCAAAGCATGCAGTCCTAAGCATGCTATGTCTCTAAACATCTCTCTCTCTTTTTGGTAACAGGCTGAGTAGAGTTTTGTAAGGAAGAATTTGAAGATCAGTAAAGTAACTTTATTGCTGTTAACAGAGAACATTTCTGCAGCCTGACCTACCACCTGGTAGAAACCAGAGAGTGAGTAATAATACCACAGATGGAGCAATTATCTTGATGTTTATGATTTGGTTGGTTGGGTTTGGTTTGGTTTGTTGTGTTTTTGTTTTTTTTTTTTTTTTTTTTTTTTTTTTTTTTTTTTTTTTTTTTTTTTTTTTTTTTCCGGGGATGGGGGGGAGAGTGTTAATGCTTCTGTTTAAATTTAAGAGGGTTTAGAGACTACAAAAGTCAGCAAGTACAGTTTTGTGTTCTTTTTCCTTAGATAATTCATTAATTACAGCTAAATATGGGGACAAATGCCTGGTGCTATTATTCAATCTCACATAATGTTGTTACAATAAGGAACTGGAAAAAAAATATGACAAAAGCGTAGGCAGGCTATGGGTCATGTTATCTTTGGACTCCAGGACCTTTTTGAAAAATACCTGATGGCCTATAGGGTCCCATGTGGTTTACCCCAGGTGGCACCAAGCCCCATGGGCTCTGCAGCCAGGTCTCCTCCAGTGGGGGATCTCCATGCGCTGGTGTCCCCATGGAAGCTGGCGAGGAGGCAGAGCCAGCTGCTGTGGGCAGTGCCCTGGTGCCTGTGCCTGGCCCAGCAGGGAATGGTGCCCTCCAGACCCAGCTGGGAGCAAAGGGGACTAGGGCACACCAGCTGATAGGGCTGGCACAGCTCCTCTCACTAATGCTGAGTAAATCCCCAAAGGCTCTGGATGCCACTAAGCAACTAAAATTCTAGAGTTTGTCAGAGTCATCCCAATGATCCACATCTGTTGGTTCAGCAAATTGGGGCCTAGAAATGTTGTGAGAACAGATCTCTGCACAGAGGCCCGTAATTCTGCTTTCAATCTTCTGGGGCAAGAACCAAGGTGAATAAAAATGGGAAATATTCACAGGAGGAGACATTTCTCTGTAATCACAGGAGTTTTGCATAGAGTGTCATTTTTGATGCTGAAACTGCAAAATATTTGCCTTACATATACCTTGGTTCTGGTTGTGTTTTTTACTGAAAAACACATCAGATGTTTCCTCCTCTGTACTTCTTGCAAAAATAACAAGCTCTAAAGCTTGTCCAGCATGCTTCAGCAAACCAAGCAGTAACACTCACTGCACTGGACCATGACCATATGTACATGCAGGGCTGTCTTTTTATTTTCCATTCCCATATTCAGACAGTGTCACAATATCTTTGATACAAATGATTTCATTGACTTAATAGTTGATTGTGTACCACAGAAGTTTGTAATAGCCTCGGAGGTCATGTTTAATGACGCTGTTTTTCAGAGCCCAGCCAGAGCCTCCCACATGCACAGCTATCCTTGTGCTTTCAGCTGCACCATAATCCTCTTCCTGCCCTAGATAGCCCACAGCCTGCTAGGGGGGAGAAACCTCAGGAGTGTCCACACAGCCCCACTGGGGACAGGGATCTTTCAGGCAGGTCAGTGGGTGCTTTTGCATTGCTTTGTGCCACTGGAGCTGGTAGAGTTTTTACACATTTTTCTTTCACCCTTTTTTCCCACTCCTAATGCCCAGATAACTCAAGCAAGATGTAATAGCTGCCACAGAAACAATCCTCATAACCTGTCTTGATAGACAAGGAGGTGAACCTACTTTGTCCAGGGCCTACATATTCCAAATCCAATGTCTAATCTACTAAATCAGCTCCTTGGTTTGCCTACAGTTGTAGGAAAAAAATAGGTGATTTAAGTGCTGATTTTTCATGTATTTCCTGCACTGAACTCTGTCTGGAGCTTGACAGTACTCATTGGGGACACATAGAAAGGAAATTACTATAAGGTGGAGATGCTTGCTTATAAATGGTATAAAATTTACCTGGTTAAAACTGTGTTTAGGATTTCATGCAAAAGAGTCTTGAAGAGTCAATTAGACATGCACAAACTAACGAACTGCAAAAAAAAGGCTTTCCCTCCATTAAATGCCTCTCCGTAATCATCAATATTCTTAAAAAGTGTAATGATTTCTTATCAGTGCTTGAATGAACCGTAAAACTACCTTTTGAAATATTGATATTTCCACAATTTTGAGCACAAGAATGTTTTCCCTTCTATATAGAAGCTGACGGGCCATTGACTTGCAGTATGTTTTATGCCTGCTGGAGAACATACTGTATAATGCAAATAGGTGCTCACTTTGTAGCCTACATTTTTCCCTAACAGGTGTATGAGGCTCCTTTGTTTCACATGCTTTAGCTTTTGATTTAAGGCTTAATCAAGGCGTTCTCTGCATGGGGTGTTTTGTATGAATAAGGGTGATAGCTATCTTCATCTTTGAACCTGAAAGCAGAAACATTTCACAAATGGTTCATGCTCACATTTGTGAGGATGCTTTATCAACATCAGATTTAAGGGATTATCTTCATCTGGGCAAATCATAGCAGCTCAGTTTGTGTCAATGAGCTGCTGTGATTTTTGTAGTCGAGTTTCTGGCCCTGCAACACTCGGTGTCACAAAGGAAACAACAGCTACAGATGAGATACATGTGTTATAGTGATCTGTTCTCTGCTACACTGGATTATAAGCACATTTGATTTCAGAACTGATGTCTACAGTAAGTGTCCAGTTAAAGAAAATTCAGTGGGACATTATTTTCTTCAGAAAATGCACTTCCATGATCTCTGAAACTGCAGAATGCCCAGCTGACTTCTCCAACAACCCATATGAGTCAGAAAGAAATATAGAGGTGGCAGAAATTCATTATTTGTCAGACAGATTGATAGCCATGATATATAGTATTTCAATTTCTGCTTTACAAAACACTCGTGTGGTTTATTTAACACCATGTTATATTCTAGATGAGAAAACAATTTAAACATGTAAAATGTTAAAAGAAAGCATTAAGTGATTTGAGATTTCTTTTAATTTCAAAGAAAAATTTACTTTTACTTTGGAAGGAAAGTAGATTATGAACCCTCCAAATCCTGCAAACAGCAGATTTATCCCTCTCCAGCCTGCTCTGCTAATGACACCAAGTTGTCTCCTTTGTGTTTTGGGTTGCTTGCTTGTTTTAAGGAAGAAAGCAAAAATAGTATCTCCAATTACTAAAAATGCATAACAATGGAAGCAAAGAAAATGATGCTGTGTACCAGGAGCCATCCCTCCCTGGTGCCTCAGTGGCACCCTGTGAGTGCCCCTGCCCTGGGCTCTGTTCCCATGCTGGCTGTGCCTGTCCCTGTGCCACAGCCCATGGGCTGCCGGCAGCTCCTGCTGCAGCTCCTGCAGAATGAGTAGCCCAGAGCATTGGATTTAAAGTTACCCTTTCCTCTGTGCTCTGGCACAATGCTGTACCTCACCCCATGGTAAGCCTCTCAGGGCTGCAGTACAGGTTCTGCTGTTGCCACCTTTACTGAACCTGCCCTAATGTTTAAAATGTGTTTGAGGAAAAAAGCTAGTGCAGGAATATCTGTGTTTCTTACCCCAGTCTGGACTCGGGAAATCTGCCAGTTGCCTAGAATACTCATTTAATTGTAGATATACCTTTATCTCTAGTCTGCCTTATAACTACATGACAGAAAAATGCAAATCCTTCACTATGCTACAATTTAACAGCAGGACTCACTGACGCCTTACAATATTTATTAGATCTTTTATTTATTGTCAGTTGCCTCCTTTTAAGTATGGCATGGACACACACAGACACCTACATTGTATTTTACTTATATCAGTAGGTGTGGATCATTTTCCAAAACTAGTAAAAAGGATTTTAAAAGGTGTCTGTCATCTGCAAAGCTTTTTATTATCCAGTGTCAGACACTGGAAATTATGTACAAACTAAAGCAAATGGAACAAAAGTTAATTATCTAGTACGGCTATTGTTATTATGTAGAGGAGCCAGCCCCTATTGATTAATGAGTCAGTGTTATGTTTGCTCACAGGAATATTAATATCTTGTGCACAAGAGAAGTCATTAAAATGAGCAAGGAAGACCTTGACTTTAAACTTAAAGTGCACATTGCTCTAGTTATGTGAATCATTTTGTCAGGTATAGCATCATAGTCATAAATTATTGAAACATGTAGTTATTGTAAAGATAATTCACATAGCCTGTTTGAAATTAAACAAGTCGATACTCTTCCCATTATGTTCTTCACTGTTACAATTAGGAGACTTCAGGTGGACAAAAGATTTAGGAGATAGAATAAGACTGGTGTGTGAGCCTTTGCCTCACCTAACCCCTCACAGCATGAGAAAACTGGATAATGCTGTGTCCATACTGACCTGATGGAAAGTGTGGGATGGGTCAAGAGAGAAATCCCATAAAGTGATGGCTGAGCACTCCAGATGGCCCAACAATAATTAGCAAGTAGGTATTAAGGTATATTTCAGAATCCTGGTCCATCACATTCCCTCTTCAAATATTCCCAAACCATCAAGATATGCACTGAAAAACCTACATTACTATTTTT
The DNA here is from genome assembly GCF_027579445.1 of Ammospiza nelsoni. Lineage (NCBI taxonomy): Eukaryota > Metazoa > Chordata > Aves > Passeriformes > Passerellidae > Ammospiza > Ammospiza nelsoni. Next base: position 20,636,247 of record NC_080641.1, on the reverse strand, counting down.
TGAAAATGTATGTTATGGTATTATGAACATAATAACCATTTACTGGAAATACAACTGTACCTGCTTTTGCATCATGCTAAGACCTCAAACTTAAAAATCAAAATGGATGTACAAAGTTGAGGTCCCCAATTCATTTGCTAATGCTATGTTACATTACTCTGACAGAGCAGAGGGACATTTAGCTGGGAGTATATTTTATTGTATGCAATTTACATGCTATTATTAACAGCAAGCCAAAAGCAGTCCTGGTATAAATGAGAATTTGGTGTCATGTAATTTAAAAAGAGAAGATATCAAAAGGGAATATAATTTAATTTTATTAATGTATAAGTAGAGCTAGGGAAAAAATTAAAATAAAAATATTGGAAATATTAGGCAGTATTTGGGGGAATTTTTTTTGTAGGTATGTTGTAAGCAGTCCCTGTTTCTGTAAAATGCAGGCATAAGTTTGAATCTACACATTGTGTTTCCTTAACTTTAATGCGTTACTCATGTACTTCATAGTGAGCATATGTTGGGGTCTTGGCAGAAAGTATTGATCCATCCAGAATTAGAACCCCATCTTTGAAAAAGTGGATCTGTGGGACCAAACCTGTATGAACTTTCCTGTGAGCCTCCACCAATCCCAGTGAGCACCAAACCTCTCTCTTTCATCAACATAACTCATTTCCCCGACCAGCTGTTACCTTGTTTGGCTTGTTGTGGCAGCAGAACAAGGGACTAATCTCCAGAAGTAGCTGATCAATAAGAAACTGTCCAAAGGAGAGGAACAGAAGCAGCCAGTGGTCTGGAAAACATAATCTACTTGGGAGGGTTGAATGGGTGGTATAATTTAACCCAGAGAAAGTAACTAAGAAGGTGTAACAGACTTCAACAAATATGCAAACATTTATGGGAAGAAAAGAGGAAATTATTGTGCTGTGTGTTCAACTCCATTATTGTGCTGTTCTCAAGTGTGGACAGATCAAACTGTAATCCATTTAAACTGTAGCAAGGAAGATGTCAATTAAGAATGCTTGGAGGTAGACTGCATGGTGAGGCCGAGGCGATTCATCCTCTGTTTCCTTTTGTGTTCCACTGTTTTAAAGCTTTTTCTTCATGCTGGTCCTGCAACAGAAGACGAGAATGGGTTGTAGGAAGAATATAGGCTGTCTAGAGAGTTGCAAGGTGCAGGGAATTTGGCCTCTTCATCCACTTCCCTCTCTGTTCTGGCAACCTCTTTAGCAGGGCCTGAGGCAATGTACAACATTGCTCCTGCTGTGCCACAAGTCTGGATGCGGCTGACCCAGAGAGCCTTGCAGGATACAAGAATTCAGCAGGGAGACACACAGGGGAGAGCAGGAATGATTTTTTTAACTGGAACCTCAGCCAAATGTCAACAGAATTTCGGGTAAGGCAGCAAAGCTGCTTCTGGCCAAGAGGATACCTCTCAGTGCAAGAGAATTCCCAGATGCAAACACAGGGAAGATGAGAACATCTCAAAGTAAAAGTTACAGAAATCCTCTATAATGGAGCCTAAATCCAGAGTATTGTATTCCTTCTGTTCTGGATCATGCCAGGATGGAGAGCTGGTGCTTCATGCTGAGTCCTGGCTGTGTGACCAGGTGTGTGTACCCAGCACCCACGGGAATTCTGCTGCTCCTGGGCCCCAGGACAGGCACCAGCATGGGCTGGGCTGGCACAGAGTGCACTGAAGGAGACAGGAGTCTCGAGAGACAAAGTCTGCTCTTAATTAGTGTGGCCCACCTTACTGACCTCAATTTGTCCTAGCATTTCCCTGGCTGTTGATGAGCTACTGTCCAAAGAATTGCAAAACAAATGTTTCAGTGTCATTCACAATGCCATAAAAAATGACAGCATCTCAGAGGACACCTTTAATATTCTTGAACTATATTACAGATACATTTTTGGTAATTTAATAAATGAATATTTTGGGTTGAATTAAGTCTGGCTGTAGCTTTTTTAGTCATGGGTGGGTTTTTGTTCTCACTCTGCTAACTTGCAAGGAATAAAAGAAATCAAAACAGATCTAATAGTTTCAATTAAGCATCTTAATTTTTTGCATTTAAAAAAAAATCTATCACATTTGCACTGAAATGTTTTAAGGTTAATAGATTACCTCTGAACCCCAAGGAAATCAAACTTCTTGTGCCTGCCTGTCATTTACTGGAGTGGTTACTTATCTGTCAATATTTCTTGCTTTTTTTTCCAAGTCCCAGGCCTACTTGATCTTGTCCATTTGGCACTGCTGGAGGAATAACAAGTTTCTTCCCATCATGCATCTTTCTGGGATACATCATGACAGAGAAATCTCAAAGCCCAGGTCAATTATAACAGAAGATGTGTAGCACCTCTGCCCCCACTGCGTCTTCTGGGGATCCACTTGGCAAAATGATAAAAAACTATTTTTGAAGACTTCCCATGATCTGGCATTACTTAGAACTAAGTTACTGGCACAATGTAAGGAAATATGCAAATGCAGCTCAGCTCCTCTGTTTGCCAAGGAGCCAACTAACATCACGTGTGAGGAGGGGCTGAGGCTGGCAGAGCCCCCACCAAAAGGTAATTACTTTTTAATTAGAATTCATTGAATAAGAGATAGATACCTTCCATACTTTCTCCCACTGATGATTTTAATATTCCTCTGTCAGGTATTATGAGGCAGTAGCTGACAGTGAGTTACATGAAGTAATCCTGTAGCTGGTAGCAACTTGCATAAAGTAACCAACTAAACCATTTGTCTTGGGTAAAATATGGTCCCTGTCCTCACTTTTTTCCACGGAGTCTGTCACTGGCGTGTTGATGTAGTGTTTGTTTACTCTCATTCCTGCAGGAGGAAATATCATAGTTCATGTATCAAATTACTGTAACTTACTGGAGCATTTCTATTTAAAATAATGTATCATGATATATTCTCATAATGCCATTGATGTATTTTCAGGACTTCTGATTTTTACAAGTATATAATCTGAATATCATTTATCTAAGTGTGCAGTTGTAAAATCTGTGGTAATATCTGATGTCATTATAAAAATCAGCACCTAAGAATGGACTAGAGTAACTAAATCTGAAGCTGACTGGATATTTGTGATATTTTGATAGAAATAAGAAAGAATTTCAGTTTTTTTCTTTTTTGCTGCAGGGCCTCTAAACACAATCTGACATGTGATGTATTTTTGAAGTCAAAGTTAATAATTCTCTTTACATAAAAATAAATACCCCCTATTGAATACTGCTCTAAAATTAGAATTGCATATTTCTAAGTAATATACCTAAGGAAAGTGATTTATCCTAATGCAATAATGGCATAGATTTACAAAGCTTGAGTGATACAATGTTTCTCGTTATGGTTGTAAAATATTTGTTGCCACTGTGGGATTTTCTAGATCATTATTTTAAAAAAGGAAAAACCTACTTTGACAGATGAACTGGGGCCATTCTGAGCAAATCACAGATACTTCATATAACAAGGCCTCCAAAGAGGGGAGCACAGACTTATTACTATGGCAACCCAGATCAAAACACTATTTTAGTGGAGAGTTTCCAGTTTTACAATGCAATGATGATTGTTTATAGTACTATTGAAACCAGATTCTGCAAAGGTTCAAGAAATGAGCTGACAAGAGGAAAATCATTATAGATAAACTGGGGATACGTGAATGACATATTGTGGAATCTGCTATTATTTGATCAAGTGATGAAATTGTGGCACAAACATAGATAAATAATGGTACATGATACAGTCTGATGGACCCTACTTTGTTGATTGTGTTTTATTGTGTATCTGGAAGATAATTACTGGTTCAATGCTGCAAAACACAAAAGCAGATTTAATAATAGAAATTACTGAATTTTGAAAAAAACTATTAATTCTCTCTAAGAATTTATAACATTTAAATTTTAAAATCCTTTAATTCCCAAGTCATTGAGTCACACCTACATAATAACAAACACCACCTACACCCGGTGGTGGGGTGCTTTTTTCTGAAAGTCCATTATGGGCTGGAATAATGCATGCTTAATCCTGTATCAGCTAATCAGTGCTTAGAACTGTTAGTCCTACAGCAGTGAACCTCTTCAAACCTGCCTCATATCTGCAGCAGCAAAACAAGTTGATTTTTCCCCCTCGTGGCCATAGCCTAGGAGCAGCTCTGGGCACCCTCCAGCTGGTTTCTGCCTTGTGTCTGCTGGCTCAGACAAGGGAGGTGGCTGTCACCCTCCTTCCGTGCTGGAATGGTTTCAATGTAAGGGCCAGGGAGCCTGGGGACAGCGATCTGTTTTCTGCTTAGGGTTATTTCTCAACACAAGAGACATGGTGAGCTTACTTGTTCTGGCTTCTTTCCAAGTTCATCTTCACCTCAAGATCTTCAGAAAATCATGATAACCCTCACCAAACTTCTTGCTAGCCCCACTTCCCATTATTGCTTTAATGCTCATTATCTTGAGCATTAATGCTCAAAATCTTGAGTTCACCTGTCCGTGCAACTGGGCAGCATGGAAAAGGTCTCCACTCCCACAGCATGGACAGAGAGAGCTCCTGGTGACTTCTTTAGGGGCTACAGAAGCAGCCCCTGTGCAGGCAGAGAAGTTCACAGCCTGAGAAATAAAGCTGGAAAGAAGAAAGGGGAATGAAGACTGATCACAGCAACATTTCTGTACCTGTAACAGTTCTGATCATTCCTGAGCACGTCTCTGGCACAGGTGCTTCCCTCTGCAGGATGAAACTTGTTTCCTGCTTTGATGTTTCTCTCTGTGGGACTGTCTGAGGGGACAGGTCTGAGAACAGCAGGACCCCAGGACCTCCTGAGACGTGTTCTCTCTCCATCCCCAGAATTGTTTTCTTATGGGATCCTCAAGGTGAAAGTGTCTGTGAGCTTAAGGCAGTTTTGTTCCCTGAAAGAAAGAAGAGATTTACTTACAGGAGCCCTTAATCATTGACTGAAAACACAAAGTGGATGAAATGTTTTCAGAAGGATGATTTACTATGTAGTTTGTATATTATCGTGGATGGAGAGGCTTTAGCTCTTCATGGGGGTTTGAAGCAAAATTTTACCTTACATTTGGTATTTCAGATGATGCAGGGAAAGCATTTTCTGGTGTAGTCATACTTGGACCAGAATACAAAACACATCCTTTAGTAAACTGTGAAGCTTTAAGTTGTTCAAATGACACTTACCCAGCAAATAATTTTGAACTTGGGAGCATTAGAGAGGTCATATTTTTACACGCCTGATCTGCTGCTGGGCAATCTTTTTTAGCCATTAAGAACACCCAGCCTGTTTTCAACACCAGATACTATGCCTCATCCCTGAATTATATTTTCCTGAGTTTATGATGACCCTTTCAAGGAAAATTAAGCCACTCCATTAACTCTGAGACCAGAGCACCCTTCAAAAATTTAATCCAGTAGAGCAGCTGATGGTGTTTATTGCTCTTCCCTAATGGACTTGTAGTTTCTCTGTCATGCAAGGAGTATTCAGACATCATCATACAAGTATCAGGAGTGTCTCAGCTCCTGAGAGAGGCCACTGGCTCCACCCATGGAACAAATATAATCTAATATTGTTCCTGGAATACAGACTGAGTCACCACGAAAGTAAAAGGAAGCAGTGAGTGCTTTCCACTGACTCCAGTATGTTCATACACTCCAGCCTTTTCCATCTAACCTCACAAACATCTGTCCTCAGCCAAGAAACAGCAACAAGGATGTCAACAGCTGTTCTGTTCAGCCAAGTACAGTGCTGATGTTAAAGTTTTCCGAGATCACTGATGTCCTACATTATTAATCAAGGGCCTCAGAAATAATTCTGCTGACAGACTACTTATGAAATATGTCTCCTGACTTCAAAGTGTGGTCAGCTCCCTGTCATATAGCATGGAGCACAGATGAAGGCTGCAGGGCTGAGATTCAACTGGTGAGAACTCTGTTAGTCACTTGGAGGTCTTAAGAAGCATCCAACAGAAATGGCTGAGGTAACCACAGGTCTCTCATTTTCCCTTCCAGTTTTTGGCAGAGTTACCTTTATTCTGGAATGTCTCCACTAAGGCACATCTCCAGGATTCATGTAACAATAATAGCAAAGAACATTTCTTGCCTTTGTTCATCCTTGCTTCCCAATACTAACCTGTGTTTATCCAGTTTACCTGGTTGCCCTGCACGGTGGATGCCCTGTGTGGCCAGTGGTAGACAACATCTGAATATAATCACTTGTTTCCTCAATATTTCTGATTGTGCTTCCCACACTGCTCTAGAGAGGACACCAGAGAGATGGTTTCTATCTTCCTGTGACATTTTATGGTGACCAAGATAGCCAAGACAGTAAAGACAACAATCTTCTCATTTAATAAAGTGCTCTACACCAGCACAGACTCTTTTTTTTGCCTTAGGCCCTATTCATTTGGACACTTACATTCTCTTGGTCTTCAAGCTCTCTATCAGGTCATTGTATGAGGCCTGTGGTGGATGTGAGATGGTGAAAACAACCTGAGACTGAATTTTTCAAAATCAGTTTAAAAATCTGAGAATATGAAGTGAGCACATTGTTCTGATATTAAATAGAAACAAACTTCAAGGGGAAAAAAAACCCATCTAACACCCTAGAGATGACCATTGCATGAAACCTCTCACAGACTGGGCAAAGCGGGAATAAGAAAATTTTGAGTATGAAAATAAGTCCAGGAGAGAGAGAGAACAACCTGCTGGCTCAGAAATTTCTCTCTTCTCCTCTTGGTCATTTTCTGCAGCTCAAGCTCTCAACAACTTTTGTCAGTCAGAATTTAGCATTGTACCTCCAGTTCACAGATAAAGTAAGACCTTTGTTAAACAGCAGCTTCCTGATACAGAATGTCTCATAAATTTGAAATGCAGAATGGCTCCTACATTTCAGAGAGCTGCCAAGTGAAGATGCCTTTGTGAGGCACAGCAGTGGCTCTGGGGAGGATTGTGTCCAAGGAAGTACAGCACAGAGCCAGGCTTGGGTGGGTCTCTGCTCTCCATCACTCTCATATATGTTAAGAAATAATTGCATAACCTCATCATCTCCATGCTTGGAAGTCAGCACAGCTTTATTCCTAACCAGATCCCCTGCCACAGGATAAATCCTCTCCATCTAGCTCATCTATCAGCTTTGTGTAAGTGCTCCATCCAGTTCTCTGTACTGTTTTTATCAATAAGCACTGTCGGGTTAAAAAGTGGATGACTTACCTCCCCAAGCGATCTGAAGAATTCAGTGCCACACAAACATGCTTAATGCTGGATAACCATGCACCTTCCCCAAGTGAATTTTTAATGGCTGGGGCTGCCTTGCATAGTCTGCTGAGCAGAAGGAGCTGTGATTAAGCCCCACACTCCGTGATTTCCATCCAAAATTTTCCGCTCAGCGGTAACAAAATCTTATGTAGTTTTCACTAAACTCTCCTCCAATTTCCCACTGGCTTTTAGTATGTGCAGATAATTCAGAATAAAGCCCCTTGTCACAGTAATATGTACTCTAGCGTAGCACGAAGGAGCTGTTTCACCATGTAAAAGCCATATTGCCAAGCTGTATTATGCTTTACCTGTCACCATGCCAGGAAACATTTAACAAGGAAGGAAAACAAGGAGAGTGCATGTGTTGCCAGCTATTCAATATAGGCCATTTACTGTTAAACTGTGGAAAGGTGCTGGAGTTTAAATGCACCCTGGATTTCTTCTGATACTGGTAGCAAGAAGCTGAAAGGTTTTGCACTGTTGACCCACAATTCAGTGCCGCTAATTTGGACCTGGGCTGTCTCACTAGGTCCTTATGGCTCACTGCTCTTTTCTGAGCCTCAAGGGGTTTTTAGTTTGTTTGCTTGTTTGTTTTGAAAAAGTTCATGCTTCAGAAAGAGAGCGTTTGGCCAAGTAACCACCTTCTGTTTCCGTGAGAAAGGGTGGCTGAGACTGCTTGAGCCGCTGCAGGGACGGGGCTCAGTCTCATGCAGAAAATAGGACAACCTCTGAGGTACAAGTGTCTTGCATTGCAATGCCTTCATCCCCAGCAGTCCAAAGCCCTGAGGCTCCTCCTGAGGCTCCCCATGCAAGAAGTGGAGCTTTTGAGCAGTGCTAACACTCACCAGCAGAGGAAGCTGGAAAATAAGGGGTAACTCCTGCCTTTTGGGGGGAGCTGAAGTACCACCCTTCTGTTCTGCTCCCTGCTGCAGGCCCTGAGCGTGCCATTCATGTGAAGGGCTAGTTTGGTGACAGCCATGGAGCTGGGACTATAGAACATGTCCTCCCTTTAGGTAAGTGGGAAGAACAGCAGCTGCAGTGTGCAGAGTCCCGGCATGTGGTAAATCAAACTTTGTCTTCCTTTGTAGAAAACGGGGTGCCTTTGGTGGAAAGAATCAGATGTGCCTTCAGTGCAGCCCTGCTCTGGACAGCTTGTGGTTTGCAGGAGGGCAGAGGTCTGCATGCAAATTACAGCCACAGAAGAGGAAACAGGATCACTCAGCAAGATCTGGTACAAAGCACCCCCCAAGAAGTCTTAGTAAGTAGCTGTGTAGTTAAGCTGTGAATATTCGGGTATTTGTAGTTTGTATGATTCGATTCTTTTATTGTTTAAATTGTTCAGTTTCTCTATGGTTGATTTGGGCTGTTGGAGCACTAGCAGCTACTTACAGTGTGCTTTTGGAGTAAAATTTCAGCTCATGGATGTAGAGTAGTGAAAGGTAGCTGATGGAGAGGGCCAGGCTTTGACCTGAAGCAAGGAGCTGTGTGCCTCACTCCAAAATGTCCTGGAGTCTGGTTTGAGCACTGCACTGAAACCCGGAGAGACCAATGGCTGTTGCAAAAACGAGGTTGATGAGTGTTTTGCAACAACCTTGTTATAATGTGATCCACTGCGATCAGGTGTGTTATTCTGTCACTTGAGCACGTGTCACTGTAACACAGTTTGAATCCAGGGCACAGGGGGATTGAGGCGCCCTCCATTTACAGTTGTTTCCATGTAGGAACCTTGAGTTAAGGGAGGAAAAACTGAGCTAGGCAAGACATTATACTCTGAGCAAGACCCCGTGAGGACCTTTTAGTGCTTAAAATGTGGGAGAACATTGCAAGTGTGGCTGCACAGCAACTCTGGGCCTCTGCAGAGGCTGCACTGGGGACTGGGGGAGAACAAGGCTGCTCTGAGCCACAGGAGCAGTGAGGGAAGGTGGTGGGGCTGGGCTTGGTGCCTGTACCTGGGCTGTTCCTCACCCTGCTGCCCCTGTAAGGATGGTGCAAGCCACAGAGCTGACTGATCCTCCCATTTGCAAAGTGCATTGAAAATAATGTTTCAAGGTGGAAACAAAAGGCTAATTAGATGCAATCAGCAGCTCCTTGTCTCCTTCCTCTACCCAAATGGTGCTGCCTCACTGACCCTATCAGTCCCCCCTTGACTGGCCTCGAAGTCTCCCCACCTGGTGCTCCAGTGCTAATTGGTGCAATTAGCCTCTCCCTCCCTGGGCTAATTGCTAAAGACTTTCTCTCCATTCTCATAGGGACCAGAAGAAACCTGTACTAGAGGGGGGTCTGCAGCCGCAGAGACACCGAGGGGAAAGTGGGGAGCTGGGATGGGCTGGTTCGCTCTTCTCCATTCTTCTCACGTTCACTCACACAAAGCACATAACTCTTTCTCTGAACAACACATAACATTCCTCTGGTTCGTACTACCAATAAAGTAACAGGCTCTGCAGCACCAGGGAGCCAGCCATAAGATCTCTGGGGCCCTGCGTGGCACTCAAGCACTTGGGCTGCTAATATGCACGAGGTAAAACTCCTTAGCTGTCTGCCCAAGGTCTTTGTAAGACACAGTTTATGCAAACACCTGTCTGGAGAATATTGTGGGAAGTTGCTCAGAGGCTTGTGGTAGTAGAAAAGTTAATATCCAGATTGTTTAAAAGGAGCTAGGAACAAAAGCCCTATTGGATCTTCAAAAGAATAGTGTGATCTCTATACAAAAAAAATACATGCTCTTGAAACTGCTACATGTTTAATATTAATACAAGTATTTGTTTGTGACTGTATTTGAAATGGCTTCAGATGACAGGTTGTCCTCTGTTGTCCTCAGCAGATAGCTGAGGGAGCCTTGGTGAGAAGAATCTGATTAGAATTAGAAAATAGATTTACAAAAGAAAATATTGAAACTGTCTTTACATACTGCGATCTAAGAGTATTTAACAATACCTTCACTTTTCTAAAAATACATTATTTAGGGCTGTAAATTACACTACTTCTAGCTTTCTCATCACCTGCCATTAATGTAACTGGGAGGAGAGTATGACAGTTGACTGATGCTGACCACTAGACCTGCAAGGACACGTGCAGCTTCCCCAGCTCTCAGCACAGGGCTCAGGGCTGTAAACTGGACTCTTGGGATGCAGACAAGATCCGCACACAGGTGCAAGGGTTGCTGCAGGGGTTTTGTCACTGTGTGCTTGGCTGGCATGGAGGTGGTTGGGACCTTACAAAGTGCAGTGACCTGCCCTCAGACAGTGCATGTGAGGGTGCCGGGTGGCAGTGTCAGAGCAGAGCTGCCAACAGCAGAGCTCAGTTATTTGCTCTCCAGTGCAAGGAACATTTATGCAGTGAAGTGTCAGAGTCCAGATTTAAAGACAGCTCTACAGCCACACTCAGGGGGAGCAAGAGGAGCAGATAGAAATCATCATCTGATGAGTAAATCATGTATTAGCTATCCTCCCTGAAGTCAGCAGGTGAGGATTGAGGGGTGTGCTTAGGAACATGACTTTCCAAATCCATGGATCCAGGCAAGGGCTGGGGAGCTTTCCCCCATGCAATGTGTGCAGCTCTTGCCATGCTGACGAGTGAGTCCAGCTGACCAGAAGACCAGAGTCAGATCAGTGAAAGATCAAGCTAAACCTGGGTGGCAGCAGAGCTGGTGTCATGTACTCAAAGAGCTTTGCCTGCATAAAAATGATTTTGTGTTGGTTTGACCTACAGAATAACAGCATGCCTAGCCAGGGAAAGGGAGGAGTGGAGAGGGGGCCTCTAACAGTTTGAACTTGTCAGTCTGGACATCAAACCCTGTACATGATTCCATTGTTAATAGATACTCTATTCTTGTAGATACTCAATGTATCACTTGCCAGGCAAATGAAGAGGTGTTTAAGGCAAAACCAATGGGTTTGTTGGTTTAAATTCTGAAAAATTACTGTGATTGTATACTCTTTGTGTTCAGGTAAGAGAAACTTAGGGAATTAGAGAGAAAAGAGATGTCTGTGCAGTTGATTTTATGGATTGACCTTTGAGAAGAAATACCTGCAGATGAGGTATTTTCTGTTGTTGAGACCGCAATGAGCAGAAGCTAAAGCTTATGTCAAGCTTGATAATGTGGCTGGTTTTTTCCAAGTGTTACTTCATTGTCCAAAAGAGATGACCTCTATGAGATGAGGCTGTGTTTATTTCAAGCTATATAATGTCTTGCACTACCCCAGATTTTTCAACCTTCCTCAGGTTTGACCTCAGTTTTTCAAGCTATGTTCATCTTGTAAAGCTGTTCATATATCCAGGCTTGGGGACGTACATCAAGATATGGTTTGTGGATAGACACTGACACTTAGAAAAACACCATCAAACCAGGAAAACATCTGCCATGAACAAAGGTTTAAGGAACTATTCTTATCTCCTGAAGAAGATGGATGGATGGTGCAGGGCACTCCTCTGGATTTGCTGTGAACTTTACACTGCCCTGCTGGTGTGGGGAAGGCTGTGTGGTGAGGGGGCAGAGGTTGGCACAAACAACCTGAAGCAAGAGGGAGGTAGGTTGGGCCACAGAAGCTCTCAGTGCCCTTGAGTAAGTGGCTTGACTTGCTCATTCCTTAGGGTGACCTTGGACAAGTCTCTTAAAATCCTTTTCCTCAGTCAACCCAGCTGGCGAATTTGTTTGGGGGTGAAGAAACACCAAAATGACATTGAAAAGCAAGCTGTGCCCCTGCATTGCCCTTTGCAGGGTAAACAAATCATACCCCAACATCCCCCCCAGTCCACCATCGGGAGTTTCCAGTGTGTCCTTTGTGGAGCCCTGTGGAAAAGCCTGGATGCAACATAAACTACACAAATGGTACACTTGCATATTCAAATCTAGTGCAATGTTTGTTCATCTCTCAAAACGTGTGTACAGTACTGATCACTGTATTATCTGTGTGCGTTCTGCTAATTAGCAATGCAAATATAGAAAGATTTCCTCTCCTTTCCTCCTTTTTCATAAGCAGGGAAAAAAAACCCCATACTTTTTGTTCTCTGGTACCTTTTCCTTCATAAAAAAAAAAAAAAGAAAAAGGCAAGCTAGATATAATAAACCAGTGTATTCACATCTATCGGAAAGATAATATTATAAGTGTGAAAGATGGTTTTCCTGAAAAAGGACAGTTTTATTCATTGGCTAACAGAAAGCATTACTTTTACAGTTCAGGGTAGAAACTGCTATAATTCTGGTCGTATTGTTTCTTCTGGCAGGGAATAAACTCTCTCTCGTTTTTATACCTAGAGGTGAGTTTTTACTCTTTCTCTTTGAATTATACTGGTGGTCATCAGAGTGGTAGTGGAACAAGAGTGTGATGTTGCTGGAGTACTTCAGATGTAGTTGCTCAAAGCACTGCCACTATAATTCAAAGTGAAGAGAGTCAAACTTGCAGCAGGCGCTCCAAAATGGAGGACACCGAGGTCTTTGTTTACTGTCCTCGTCCTCCTTCCCTTTGGGCAAGAGGCAGCGTGTGACATCTGCGTTGCTAGGTACAGGGACTTACAGCAATTACACACCAGCCACCGCGCTGGGGACGGGCTCGGGGACAGCGGGACAGCGCCAGGCAAAACGGGCAAAACAGGGGGCCCTGCTGCCCACACCGAGCCACTGGCCAGCGCAGGGCAAGGGACTGCTTCCTGCTGCTGATGGGCTCTCCTCAGCATTGGTGGCTGATTTAGGAAATAAAGGTTTGAAGACACCTGTTCTAGACAAAGCGTTGCACACCTGTGATCGGCAGAGCTCCGCTACCAAAAACTAGTTCGGGTGAAAGGAAAATGTGAACGTGTTTCCATGATTTTTTTACCCCCCAACCTCATGTTTTGCACTTTCTACAAAATACTTAGGCAGGATTGGCTTTTTATAACCCTTACCATAAGTCAGAAAATTGTACTTTGTCTACATGCCTAGCAGGATGTATATTTTTATGTAATGGATCTGGGTCAAAATCAGGAACATCAAAATCCTGAGTCTTCAAGACATTTGAGCATTTGTGATGCTGTCATTTGCAGCTCCCCTTTGTGTTTCTTTCAAAAAGGAATTCTGGAGTGAGCCATATGATTTATTGTGACCATTCCCAAATATATCATTGTCCCTCAGAGTTACTCAATTCTTTTTCTTTATTCACTGGATCGTGTGGATGTTCTCCCCATGGAGCTGCATGCATGCACTTGGCACAGACATATCCCAGCACATAAAAACAGTGACCTGGGCATGCACAGAGCTCTTTTGAACACCTGAGCACACCTACTAATTTTCTTGAACTGAAACCAGACCCCATTACTGGCCTAAGCTGTGCTGTGCAGCACAGGAGTGGAGCCAGGAAAAATGTTCCTCTGTTTTCTGCTTCACATGGCTCCTGCTTAAACAAGGAACAGCAGCAGTTCTGTCCAGGCTGTGTGAATGAGTCTGTTCCCATCTTAAGGGAACAACCTCTCAGGGCACATATCAATGTGATGGCCCTTAGCAGCCTATGTCCATATGCAGAACTTTGTTTCAGTCAGATATTCCTGTTGTTTTTTTTTAAAGGCATTTTTTTACGGTGGAAAAATGTAAACTTTTCTTTGAGGGTTACCTGAATCTCTCTGTAATTTATGGCAGCACCTTGTTTCTGGAAGAAATTGCATCACGTCCCCATGAACAAAACAACCTAGTGGAAAGAGTAAGATAAACTTGCAAGCTCTGCTTGTAATGTGGAGCAACAATACATGAACATACTGTTCTGCTGCTGCTACTCTGGAGAAAGAATGAGGGTAAAACGTGTGAGAGAGCCACAGTTAAATTACTCACTATTAGCCCCTACAGTGTGCTTCCAACCTGCGTTGATATATATATACAGAGAGAGGGAGAATGTCACAGTTAAATTTTTTTTACTAGTATAATGAGGAAAGAGACCAACAGAAGAAGTTCCCTTGGCTAATTTTCTAGCCAGCAGCCACTGCAATGTTCCCACTAGGAGAGACTGAAGGAGTGAGAGAGTGATATAATAAATAATGACTGGCTCTGCTGGTAAGGAGAAATTATCACTGTGCTTGGGGGATCTAAGGATGTGCTCACCCAAGACACAGGGAGGGGGAGGGGGCCAGGAGCACTCTGTCGTGTCTTGAGAAGAACATTCTGTGATGTTTGAATTAAAAAGGATTTCAGCCACTGCTTTGTCTGCTAAAACAGGGATGGGAACAGCTGGATGGAGGGGTTCTGAACGAGATGTATTAAAAGATGTCAAAGGAGTTTCCAGTCTAAGCTCCTGTTCTAAATCTCCTCCATAAAAAGGTGGTGTAAAGCAAGGGTGGGTTCACTGCCAGGCTCAAGGATGTGAGTCCCACTGATTCCCTGGGGAACACAGTCCTGTGCCATGGGCACAGACCATGACAGATCATGCCCTTGGTGGGCTCCTTGCCCCCTTGCCTGAGGCTGAGCAGGTTTGAGCCACAGAGGAGATCTGAGCAGAGGCTGAGGAGGCTGTGTGCAGCTTGGGGTCTCACCACAGCCACGACTAAGGCTGCACTGCTGGGATCCAAGAGCCATTCTGGTGGGAAATTATGCTGAAAAGGTCCAATTCTGGCTATAATGCTTCCTCAGGCAAAAAAAAAATTAGTTTCATATTTTAAAATCTGAAAGGCTTTTTTTCTTTAGCATAGATTAAAAAGGAGAGCAAGCCATGAAAAGTCACATCAGTAAGATGAACAGTGTGTGCTTTTGCCTCTGTGTTTGTATTCAAAGCCCTGTCTTGCAATGTGGCACTTGCCCCTGCAGGCAGGCACAGTCCTTAGAAACAAAAAGGTGCAGTTCAGAGAAAAGGTCTCTTGAAGGAAAGAAAATAAGTGTTCTGGCTTAGCCAGACACCAGTTATTGGGCTTGGTGCAGGGCAGTGGGGTACAGTGTGATGGGCTGAGATGCAGATGTCAGTTCAGATGGTCAAGTGGTCCTGCCTACCCTTAGGTTCTATTAATTAAACTACATAGGAAAAGTCATAGGAGTTTGGTTTGCTAAAATCTCTTGACATTCAATGATAAGATCAGCTACTCTTGTGAGATTTGTGTTATTTTAGAAAAAAAAAAAAAAAAAAAAAAAGAAGAAGAAGAAGAAAAAACTCTTTAGAAAGGCTTGGAGAATTTTGAAGCCATCTAACCTGAATTAGATTCCAGGCTGAAGCTTGAATTGCAGACCTTAGATGAAACCCCATAGCTAAACAGGGCCTCCTTTCTCATTCCCAAAAATAGTATGCTACTTTCTACATTTTGCCACATACGCTGTTTCATATACAGAAATAAGTAATCTGGGATTTACTATGATTTAGTTCCTTTAAATGGAAGCAACTTTCACATATAGAGTTGAATATTTCCTTCCTGGACTACATTTCAAGCTTCTCAAAAGAAAAGTAGCACCCTTTTTTTTTTTTTTTTTGTGCTCCAGCATCATGAAAATCTGCATGGTGAGATGCATTTCTCACCACATGCCGACTGCAAATTGTATTTGAAATGGAAAGTATCAATTAAATCAGCCTTTCTGAACTGCCTGGTGACAGCTGCCATGCTGCTGAATGTCGACGACACTTGTAATATCAACAGATTTGGGCCCTTGCACTGGAGAATATGAAACACTTTCTAGCCATTTAAATACAGGCTTTGCAAGCAGATTAAGATCATCATTTCCATCACTAAAGACAAAAATGTTCACTGCAAAAGCCTTTTCTTCATGAGCACACTCAGTAGCATCTACTCTATGCTGGTTTTGTTCAATGGTTTCAAACCCTGCCCAAGCTCGTGGAGGGGCACAGTGAGGTTGGTGTGTGAGGTCAGTGCAAGGCTGGGCTGATGCTCAGATCAGCCAAACTGCCCTGGGAATCCACAGATTTGAGGGTCTGGAGACAGATAAGGAGCCCCTTGGCTGGTCTAGTCAGGAATCTCGCCTTGGTTTGGGGGACAGGGCTGCTCCTCACCCACTCTGCCCCGGCACAACAGGAGGCAAAGCTGGACACACAGAGAATTTTAATATAATCTAAAACCAAGCGAGTTTGCTTTACAAAACAGCCATTTGCTTAAGCTAGCTGTTCTTTGGAATGAATGTCGGGTTTGAGTGAAGATGCCTTTTTTCCCAGGTTGCAGTTCCTGAGCTGAAGGGGAAAATGGCAGGAATGCCAGGGGAGAGAATTCCTCTGGGATCCTCAGCATCCCTGGTAGACAGTGTGTCTGTGGAGCTGCTGGTTGTTGTGCAGTTGGGTTTTTGCCCTGTGGGTTTCTTTGTTTTGTTAAGTATATAAAATCTTGTATTTATTCCAAATGAAAATATTTAGTTTATTTTAACTCTTTAAAATCTGGAAGAAGGTAGAGGCATCTTTGTTTTCATGGAAGCTGCAACCTGCAGTGAAAGGGAGATGATGTCAGAATGTATGGTAGATGGAAAAACAAGTAATTTAGCAAAACCAAAATTTCTTTGCCATTCTTGCACGATAAAAAATCCCATGCAGACATGAGGCACAGTCTGGTGTGCCTACGCCAGCACAGAATGTGAGCAATCCAGCTCCTGTAAAGTCTTGTGGAAAGCATGGCCTGGGTATTGCTTTTGTGAATAGCAGATGCACTGCATTTTTCATATGAGCAGTGTGCCTAATCATGTATAGTGTACAGTACTTAGGTTAACAATATAAACTAGACCCTGAGAAATATAGCTATTGTAATCTTTTCATTATTTATCCATTTAAATCTCTATTAGGAGAATATGTATAATTTATTTTTTATTTCTGCAATGAATAATATAACTAAGATCTCTTTATACTTTTTATTTGAAAATTCTGTTTTAAAGCACTCTGTTGGATAACATTCACTATATTTTCCTTTTTTTGATAATAAAAATGAAAATAATATGCTAAGCTTTTGTACTGCAATGCATATTAAAATGCCCTTAATGCAGTGATGTGCCTGGCACTCCAGAGACTTGAGAACTGCTTTAGCTGTGCACTGAGACCTTGGAGTTGTATGGCCCAGCACCAAAGACCTGAATATTCATGCTAAATTGTTGGATTTTTGTGCTTTTAAAATCTTGTTTTGAATTTCTTCTCCTCTTCACTCCTATTCAGATTTTACCCTGCTTAAAACTGTTGTTGTCAACATCAGAATCACTCTTTTTGCCAACAGTTTAAATGACGATTGGGCATGGACCTCAATGCTGCAGCCTCAAATAGGCCAAATCCCAGGTAGGGAAGGGGTGAGTAAGAGATTTTTCTGGCCAGAGAAATGTGATCCAGAGGCCATGGCTTCTGCAAGAATGCTCCTTGATATTGCTGAGCCCTTCTCTCAAGCTGTGAAGAGCTCCCCAAAATGTCCAATGCTCAGGGATTTTCTCCACAGTGAGGTTGAAAGAGTCTGGATGCATGTGGTCTTCAAACCTCTTCAAAGATGTAAATTGCTAATTATTATTAATCATAGTCTGGCAGTCTCCTAAAAAACCCAATGTATTTTGGGTAAAAAATAAAAAGAGCTGTCTTCATCAGCTTCCTTTTGTAAAGGGAAGGGTGTCAAGGGTCAAGGCAGAAAGACAAGGACAGAGAAATGTAAATGTACCTCAGTCATGACAGAGGTATTCCTTGAGAGGCCTCCTGTGCTCAAATCCTGGCTGCCATGGAGGAGACAGGTCCCTGTGCTGCCCACTGCCATCAGCCTGCATCCTTCTGGAAAGATTGGCTCTGATTTTGGAGAGCCAGTCTCAAGTCCCCACAAGAGGTGGCAAGCTGAAATTTTGTCCCAAATCTTGTCCTTGAGAGTCTCCCCTCTCTTCTAATAGTTGCTATTGCTTTTACAGGTATTTACCCCTCTAGAAAAACAGAGCAGAATAAAAGGAGTAGGGAAATTCTGGTCCCATGGGGTTTATTCACTAAATTAAAGGATTGGTACAACCTATTAAATGAGTCTTGTTGGTTTAGAGACATGTGATTGCCAAATTAATTTGGTATACAATAAGGTTAGCTTCTTTCAAAATTCCCTGCATGACTGTGAAGAGACAGCACTGGAACATCCTAATTCAGGATTAAAATTCTTCAAGAGGTACCCACTTAACTCCTCGGGGGTGTCCCTGCTGCCCTCCCTCCCTTGCGATTGGAAGCAGCAGCATCTGCAGCAATGCAGATTACAGCTGTAGTCTAAGCAAAAGCCAAGAGTTTTGGACACCAAGAAAACAGCCCTTCCCACTCCCTGCCTCATGGAAGGAAACACATTGTGCCCACGGATGTAGGGCCCCAGGGTGGTTTTAAATTAGCTGAAGGCGCCTGCATGAAGTTTGACTGCAAGAACAGTGTGGTAAAACACATATTACCACTTTCCTACATTATTGTTAATCACTATTTTCTAGAACAGTTAAACTGCCATCCCCTTCCAGAGAATAATTACTGCTATTTAATTGTATTTATAATTTAGTATACACCTGAAAAATATGCTATAAAATATCAGGGGGGTTCCCTTTAATACTGGTGTTCCATTTACAAACTGTCACATTTATAATGCGTCTTTAATCTTCTGTGGTCTGCTAGAATTTTATATTAAAGTCTGCTTTGTGCTTTAAATATTAAAGATTCTGCAGTACTTCAAAAGGTGATAATGCCTGATGCTCTGGTGGTGCTTAAATCTCAACAGCTAAATATATTGAGGAATGTTCGGTGGCCCTGGCTTAATTAAACATGTATGTGTATTTTCAAATGCAATCTTTTTCTGCTTGTTAGGTTTTTGACAAACCTCCAAACAGGTCCAGGTGGAACAAAGCATGTAAACAAGCTTGTGAATGCAAGCTTAAAACACTCAAATTAGCACCTTCTTACAATTAATATGCAAACCCTGGGATCTCTGTTATTGATAATGCCATTTAATATTATTTGCAGCTGAGCTTTATATTCTAGCCTTTTAATTTTTCTAAGCTGTGTCCACTTTAATTATGTGAAAATGTACTGTTAGAGACAAGTCATCCAATGAGACCCTATTTACTATGAGCAACTTACTCTGCCCTGTGTAGCGTAGTATAAATTACAAGGCTGTGGGAGCACTTCAGTAACCATTGACTTTACAGTGTTTAATGGTCTAATTTAGCACATATGACTAAACCTGAGCCATCGAGGTACGCTCATAGGTTAACACACAGTCTTTTCATTGTTTTCATTGCTGGCTCCCCACCCCCCGTGGGTAAATAAATTCACTTATTGCATCTTCTTCTAGATTGGATTGCAAGTGCTATAGGGGAGCCAAACTCTCTCTGGTAGGAGCAGGCATGATAGCCACTGGTGAGGCTCTGCTCAGCACCAGGGAAGGATGTGAGCCGCTCTCAGCACCCTGCTACATTTATTAGGAACAGGACTGTTTTCATGGGAATAAAATTGCTCTGACTGCAGTGTCTGCTCTTGCAGATTTTTAGAAACTGAAGAATGTTTCAGAAGGATTTTCTTCATTCCAAAATAACGGTACAGCAAAGCTTGACAGCCCCAAAAGATGCAGAGATTGTGCCCCATGGCTGGTCAGTCCATGTGGCCACTTTCACTGGCAGTCGTGGTCGTCTGACCACTCTTGCCCAGTAAATTGGTGCAGTCACAGACAGTGGGTACAGTCATGGTCTTGTGTTAATGACATGCTGCTTTGCCTACCTTAAAACAAGTCCATATCCAAATGACCTGACCTCTAATTTATTTTTAAATTTTGCACATAGGTTTTCTGATTAGGTGTTTCATATTTTTAAAAAGACAGACATGTATGAACACAGACATATTAAGGCATAGGCACATGATTTGATGCATGTATCAACAAACCAACTAGCTCTGCATGTATGTGGGAACATTGCCTTCCAGCTCTGGATAAATAGAGGCTGGCCATCATTCCAACAGGGAAGGAAAGATTTCATATGTGAAGAGATATGGGGAATTATTTCATTTGTTTTGGTGCCAATATGCAGCAATTTTCCGAATGCATTTGAAATATGATGAAAATATCTATGCATGCACCCGAGAAATGTTCTTTTATTCTCCTGTAATAGGTGAGGCGATGGCAGAAGCTGGGGAAGCTGAAATAGATCTGCTGCAGTTTTACAGGTGAGGCAATGTTGGCAGCAAATGACAAGCAGGCTATAGTTATTATAATACCCAGGGCAAATCAGCAAGCACGCACAGTGATAGACAAATCTAAATTAATCATAGCAAAGGTGGTGTGGCATTTTAATGTAAACTTACTCTACTGTACGGGAACTTGTAAGGATATTGTAAAATAGGTGAAATACCAGTCAACATATGTGGCTAACAAAATGTTTTTTCTAGAAAATACAAATGCAAGCTGGACTATTGCAGCTGCCTATTTTTAAGACAGCTAACTTTTTAAAATTTTTATTTTAGCAACACCTGAAAAGCCTAGTGATTGCTTTTGGCAAACATAGGACTACAGTAATTTTAAATCTCTCAAACAAGCACCTTGAGAAATCAACCTCCCCATTTTATCTTGCATTTTAATGTTCTTCTATTCAGACAGAAGGGACTGGTTAGCTAGTTGTCATTAAGTCCTTATGAGTGAAAACTGTTTGTTTCCCTGTAGAATTCCGCATGTTTTCTCAGCCTGTAACCATCACCTATAATTAAAATGTCGTCCTAACAACATCAAGGTGCAGAGAGTAAAGGAGTCAGTTCACCTCTGGAACTGCACGCTCTGTGGAGCTCCACAGCCCCTCAGAAATGGAAGCTCACAGAAACTGTCTCTGTGATCTTTAATGGATTTTTAAAGATGACAAGAAAGGAAATGGGAAACTAAAGGCATGGAAGACATAAATTCCCTAAAGGTGCATTCTGAAGTAAATCAGAGCAACTGAAAAAGTGAATTCTTTGAGCCCTGGGATATCTCCCAGGTTTTTCAGCTGGACACTTACAGCTTGTCGGGTCCCTGAACACCTCTGCTCTGGGCATGCTTTGACACAGTGAGTCACAGAAAGATGAACAACATCACCTGAAGTGCTGTTTGAGGGGCAGAAAATTGCTCCCATTGCACACTGCTGCCTTTACTCTAAATCACATGACTGACTACAACCTTCCTTCTATAAAAGAAGTGCCATTTAGGTATGTTAACTTCTCCAGCTGCAATAGGCATCCTTCTCTCCTTATTTCCACAACAGTTAAATGCAGTCAAAGAAAGAGGTGAAGATCAGGTTTTATAAAATCAAACTTGAATTGTTCTCAGGGCTACAGCTGCACGAAAGCTAAATAACAAAAGGCAAGAGCAAGAAGCTTAAAAAAGCTCTGTTACCAAATATATGTTATTTAGATATGTCTGTTTCTGTAAACTGGTAGGGGAAAGAAGAAAATCAGTTTGCCTTCCAAAGATATCTGAATACAGCTGTGCTTTGTAATTCTCAGTGACTAATACAGGCTGGGGCTGAACATTGTCAAACCCTCTGGAAGAAAAGAAGACTCTATTTTTAGGCAGCTTCATTTATTTATTCATTTTATGAAATCGTATAATATGTATTCATCAATCAAATAGAATTTGAATGTAGGGTTTACAGGAAAATTACAGTGTAAATCTCATGTCTTTATAATGAAAATATTTTAGTGTATGAACAAACACATGCACTGTATATATTTGAGTGGGAAGGAGGTTTGTGCACTGAGGGCTCAGCCCTGCTCCCGAGGCTGAGCTCAGCATGAAGGACCCAATGCAGGGTGTTATGTTGGGGAACTAACAGGACCCAAATCTGTCAGAGCAGCCACCAGTGTCTGTGTGGGTGTTATCAGCCTGCTCACATCACAGCTTTACACTGAAACATTGGAGGAATTACTGCATTATGGTACTTAATTACTTTGGACTCTCCTGGATGTTCATTCTTACTAAAAAAAAAATATTCTATTTTAAAATTTGTCTTCTTTCCTCCTATTTGTCTGCAATCTACTGGTAAGCAATTCAATTAACTGGTTCTTGAGTTCCAAGATCACTTTGGAGAAACTATAATTACTACCTTTTATATTTTTTTATGTGCAACACAAATGTTGCATTTATGTCTCCTTCAGAAATAAAAAAGCCTTCTGTAGAGTGAAAGGAGGGATATTGGTAAAGATGGTGGTGAGTACTGCAGAAGGCAGTATTCTGATAATATATATACAGGAGCAGTACCTGTAGACTACTCTGATTGGAAGGTGTTATCCTGGCTTTCTTCTCTGCTGTGGATGGGTCCAGGGAAAATGTTGCTCTTTTCAGTCAGTCACATTTTTACTCAACTACCATTAATAATAGCAGTCAGATATGAGAAAAGGAAATATTTTCTGTTTTCATTTTCTCCAGAATTGTGAATCATTGATTCTTGTTTCAAGTATGAGTTAAGCACTAAAGGAAGATGACTTGCTCAAAACTATGAGTGTTATAAACCTAATTATTGTGGCCTGGAAATCAGTGGCAACCTTCATGTACCAGCATAATTCCTCCAACATTTAAGTAAAATTTGTTTGGGGAAGGACAAGACGGGAGTTTTAAAAATCAGCTTTATTACAGAGTGAAGCGCAGCAGCATGAGAGGAAGCCACTGAAGGACAGGGATTCAGTGCTTGCTTAGGCTGAAGGTAAGACATATAACTGCAGCTAAATCCTTTGGCAACAGGCACAGCAGCATCCTTCCCCAACAGGTAAAGGGGAAATGCAAAGGCCAGGGTAACTTTGGGTGCAGGGCAACACAATCTCTCACGGCACAGGTGCAGGATGAGGCTCTGCCAGGAAGTCCAGCTCCCTGCGTCAGCTTTGCTTCAGCAAGGGGCACGAGATCAGCCCCTTAATCTGAGCACCTCCCTGTTACAGCAGGGCTTGGGTTTATTAGCTCTCTGGCATTAGAGCCCTATCAATTAATGTACCTGTGCACCTGGGAGAGGGATATGATCACATACTACCTGATACTGCACATGGGGAATGGCAACAATCGTAGTGAGAAGTCAGGGTAGGGTCCTAAGAATTTGTCTTAAATGACTCACAGCTCTCTTTTCCTTTTCTTCCTTTTACCTTGTACTACTGGCCAGTTTTCCATTAATCTCTCTGCCATTTTGCTTTCTGATGCCATTATCTCACTAAAAAAACACCCCAAACCAACCCTTATTTCTGTCAGTCTTTGTTGGCAACTCTATGTTTAAAGCACCCACTTGTAAGCAATTAATTCCTCCCCACACCCATACACAAGTTAATCACTTTTAAACATTTAAATTTAAAAGTAAGAAATCATGACATTGTATCAGTCTGTTTTCTGAAATGTTATCATTTTCAGACTCCAATGCACTTTCTTCTGGTGAAATGTTCCTCATGTCTCTCTCAGACTGATTTATTGGATTGTTGCTTTTGTTTTTCTTGGGGGGGATTATGTTGGTCATTTTTAGTGGTGCTTTTGCCTTCAATCAGTAATACATTTTTACAGCTTCAAAACACTCCAGGATCCACAACTTGTAAATGTCTCCAATTCTTGATTTCTTTCAAGTTCCTGCTACGTTGGAGAAAAGGTAATAGCAATTCCAGAACTGAAGGAAACAGAAATCTTGCCATGTTATCAACCAGCTGCTGCCTTTTCTACTGATAGCACTTAATTGCATTTACAATTTCCTCAGATTTCCAACTATTTCTGTCAGATTTGCTTTTAACTCACTACAGATTGTGTGCATTGACTGTGCAACAACCTCACTCTGAGCTGAAATATTTAATCACTACCCGTGGATAAATGTTTTCATACTTTATGCTATGTTGTTTAGAAGTGAGGCATATATAAGGAACAAAAAATCTGTCAGTATGCATTTTCTATTGGAATGTTGCATAGGTTTTTAATTGGAAAATAGGCTTTTAAAGGTAATCATAGCTGAAGACTAGAGTTAGGAAGTGAAGCATATTTTTGCGTGATTTTTCTTCTTAACATAATGAACCTTTTTGTGTCTGTCATGGAAAACATGGAAATTTCATTCTCTTCTCTGTAACTATCTTCACTTAAATGTTTTAGGTTCAGTTGCTTTGAATGGTTTGCAAGTAACCTAAAGGGCTGTGTTAATATTAGCCTGCAGTGAGCACATACTGGCACTTTGTTGCTGTTTGGAGAAATGACCGGTTTACTTGGTTATATTGACAGCTCTACTGTAAAATTTGCTGGCATTAAAGGTCAAAAAGACCCAGTTTTTCCTCCAGTTGCTTCTATCCAAAAGAGAATAAATCTCAGAGCAGAATCACTTCTCTGACAATAATTTATGAATTATGCACTGACTGTGTTTGAATTGAGAAAGGCTTTCATATCCTTTCCATTAGCTCAGATTAAGTTTTCATATAGATGCTGGGAAGCATGCTAGCAATATCCTTAGCTCATTTTTATGAAAATTTTATCAGTGCTTTTTTCTGTACTACACTCCAATTGGGATGTCTCAGAATCTAAAGCTCAGCTTTGGACATGAACTTCTCTCAACCTGGCTGGCTGCTGCTCTAAAGGTTTCAATATTTTATGGGCTCTGGCTAACTCAGCCGTGAGATTCAAGCTGCAGAGATTTAACTCTAATGTAAAATCATGAACGGATGAAAACTGGGATGTCATAAGTAATACATCTACAAGAGCAGGATGCAGTTACCATTTTTAAAAGGTTTTTAAAAAGAAAACAGCATTCTCTACTCCCTCTTTGTATCCTAAAATGAAAAGCCTCTGAGCTATTGTACTAATACATAACCATCTTTTCTTGCCTGCTTTTCTTCAATTGCTGCTTAATTGTTGTGTGTTTTTTCCTTCAGGTCCACCATCAACAAGAAAGCCCCTAATGTCAGCTTCCTAGAGAAATGGGCATCACATCGCTTAATGTTTATAGGCCAAATCCATTCCATAGCATCTTCCCTTTTTGTCTCAAAACTGATTTAAAACATTTGGAAAATCTGTCTATTCAGCTGGAGTGTTCTGGTGCATTCTTTCCTAGAAACAGTGGGGTCAGATGCGATCTGTCTGATGGACTTCTTTGCTGCAATCTATAGCCGTTTCCCCTGAGTCCTGCCGAGCCTGGCAAAGCAGCGCAGCCCTATAATGGCCTCAATGACAATATGTTCTTTGTGTGAAAGAATCCAGGGGGAAGTGCTGGAAGGTGCTCTGGTCAGTAAAAAAATAGTTTTAGTGCTTGCTTATTTTTATCATTATGTACGTTGCCTCCACTGGAAATATTTTCTTGACAGTAAATAAGCGTCACCATAAAACATTTAACAAGCATGAAGAGAACAAATACAGAGTCCTTTTCATCTTAAAAGGCTTCAGTTGTTAATGTCTGTTATTAGCACGTTTCATTTGAGAGGGCATAAAAGAGGGACTGTATCTTGCATATTTTTGGACTCACAGTCAAGAGTTTAATCTGTTCACAAATGTAAGTCCCTTATGTGTGATGACAGAAAGATTTCTCTCCCTCTTTAAAAATGTGACCTAGTCCAAAACTCTGTTAGGACAACATGATGACCGAGCCCTGTAGTTGCATTTTGGCACAACTATTCAGGCATAATGCATAGGTATAATCAGGGAAACCCCTCTGCAGAAAAGACTTCATCTGCTCCCATAACTGGCGCCCATCTCTGCCTTCCCCAGGATGCTGGTCCAGTGTGCAAGTCTCGCCTTTGTTTTTTCTGGGTGCCAGCAACACCTACTCACCCTGTTAACTGCAAATCACACTCTGCTCTTTCAGCTTTGCACACTATTCATTAACAGCTATAAATATTCAGAATCAGAAACATCTCAGTCCTGTATCAACACTGCATGAGACAAAACACAACTGTGCTGCTCTGCTGTATAGGCTCACAGTACACAGCTCAGCATTAAGTCCTCCATCACCTCTCCTTAAGCACTTGCAATTAATGCACTCTCCAAATAATTTGAGGTGCATAGGAGTTGGACATGGACAGGTAAGTGGTACCCCTTTTTTTGTAAAATTTCAGTCATTTGCTTGATCATAACCACACTGTCACTGTAATGCTGTAATGCTGTCACAAAAAGGTGGCTTCTGCAATGACGGGGTACCAGCCTAATGTGGTGGAAGGAAGAAGACATTTTAAAAGGTCAGTAATAGGCCAGTTTTTACACTTTAACTTCAGTCACCTACACCCAGGCAAGGCAAAACATTTATCTGGGCTGGCATCACCTCTCTGAGCTTCCCCTTGGCCAGTGCCATCATCTGGGCAGGGCCTTTCCACGTGGTCACAAGAGCATGGCCAAGCATTGCTGGTGGCAGCCACACTGAGCACCTGCTCAGCCAGCAGCCCCTGAGCTGTCCCCCACGAGTGTCCCCAGTGCAGCTCAGCACAGGGCATCCCCCTCCTGACAGCACCCCCCTCCAGTGTTAAACCTTGCCTGAAAATTTAAAGTCAAGTCCCCTGACTGATTCAGAAGCAATAGCCCCACAGGGGTGAGCAGATTTACCAGCTGTCCAGCTTCTCTCGTGATTGATCTCTGAATGTTTGATGTTTGATTTGCTTTTGCTCCCTTTCAGCTGTGAGGCTATTTGCATCTGTGCTGTCCTCTCCCCATAGTCTTCTCTCTTGGCAATGGGCTGGGTTCTGTCTCTGTGGTCCTTCTCTGTATTGGAGATCTGCAGTAATCCCCACCCCAATCTTGTCAGTGTTTCACGTGGGAGTGGGGAAATTGTGGGGAACCAGACTGAAATAGCCTAAAAGGAAGAGTTTTGCAGTTTGATTACTTTTACCAGATTTCTTTCTTCAATGTTGGAGCCACCTAAGGTTTTCATTTGATGTTAGGCATTGTGTGAAGACCTTCAGCTAGGACATCTGGCATGGCTTTCAAGGTTTTGCTGTGGCATGTTGCTGCTGAGTATCCAGCTGTGGCACTGTGACTGCACAAGGCTTTGTGAGTGTGATGTCAGGTGTCTGGGGAAGACTCCCAAGGAGCATGAAAACCAGGTAATTCCAGGATATCCAGAAACTGCAAGGTGTTGCAAATCCCCAGATAGGAGTGTACCTTTACTGAAGAGCTTCTTGGGTTGCAACTATTTGTTCATAAGTGTTTTCTCCTAAATGCATCTCCATAGTGAAATTCTCAGAAAGTGCTTTTCAGAAATGGTCACAATTACAGAGCTTGGGTCAATATCTGCATTTCTTACAAGTGAATGTGATTAAGGTATCTTTGTTAGCTGCTCATTGGAGATAAGATGGGTACAGCTGAATAAGGGGAAAAAGGTCTCCCTATACTATAGAACTCAGTGGGATTACAAAAATCTTGTCCTGCACAGTAGGAACATGGATCTGCCCTGGGAAAAGGGGGTGAAGGGAGGGGGGTGGCATGGAGGAGCACGTGCAAAGTGATCTGCTTCCAGCACAGGAAAGACAGGCCTGGGTATCCCAGACCCCAAGCAGGGTGCTCTGTCCCACAGGACACTGCCAGTGGAGGGTTAGTCCCTGTTGGGCTGGGAGGTAGGTGGCAGCCTCACTGATCACCCCTCAGGTTTGGCTGGGTCACTCCCTTTTGGATTTCAGTAAGGTGTCATGGTTAATACTGGTGTGCCTTTCTTAGACAAGTAGATTTTATTCCTAAAGCTGATGTCAAAAGATTTGGTACCCATGGAGCCAACACCATTTTTCAGACCCACCAATTTATTTACCTGGCTAATAGGATTCTCCATCATGGTGAGACATAACAGCAGAGTGTGGCAGGATTTGCTTTTTGTTGTGGGGGGTGAAGATGCTGAGTCTTTGGCCTACTCTGAGGCCTGGCTGTCCCTGACTGTTCCCCAAAATGAAGTTGTTCGCTAAAGACAAACCATATCTTAAATAGAGCCACCAAAAAAAAAAAAAGAGATCCTTGAGACATCTAACTATGCCAGATCCTGTCTTAATGCAAGAAGTCAGAGAAGATGTACTTTTCTTTTCTTTATATTTTCTTACCTAACATTTCTTTACTAGTTTTGTTTTCCTTGCATTTTTAGGACTCAGTTTAATTTTCTTTTCATCACACAACCAAGTCAGGCTGTTTCTGAGAGAGGGCTGCCATGAGCTGATGAGCAGGTGGGTTTCTGGTAGCTGCTAGCCAGGTGTTTTGTTAGCAGCAACTCTACCACAGTGGCAAGATGAAGGTACTTCTTGTGACTCCTGTCCACTCGAATCCTCAAGTGGAAAAAGACCAAATAACTGTAAGATCCAGAAGAAATGCTGCAGACAGTGTTGTAGCCTGAGAGTTTGCAGAGATGAGAGTTTTCTTTTCAGAGCACACCTGGCTGTCTGTAGACTATGAGACACCTTACTCTGCCTCAAAGAAAGGCAGTTCCACAGAGTTTTCCATGGAAAGAGTTGCTGTATGTGCGTGTTTGTATCCTATAGCAGCGGTATGAGGCACACAGATTGCTGAAGCATACCCACAATCCAGAGGTAGTCTAAAATGCATAGCTATTTCTAAAACAACATAAACTCTCATGCATTTGATGGCTTTCCATATCCAGATGGACATTACTTACATGGCCAATCATTAAAGGTAAACCATATGGCCATCTCTTATTTTTTATTGTGAATTTCTCTCATATGTCAGTGTCTAGAATACATTTGGAGTACTTGATTAAAATAGGGGCATAAGTTTGTCCTTTCCACCCTACAAGCATTTTACCAGCCAGTGAGCTCTAACTGGCTGCAGAAAGGCAGATTTTGTATGTTTCCTTGCACTGGCTCTCTTTTTGTAATTCCACTATGCTCTCTCCAGACAGTGCCATTAGAGCATGTAAAATTTAATTTCCATCTCATCAGTGTCAGAAGCTGATCAAAGATTGCTCACAAAAATTTTTTGTGCTACTGGCTGCACCCAGAACATATGGGCATAGCATTAGTCACCATAGCCTCCCCAGCTCCTCCAGCAATTATCATCAAGGAGAAGAGGCACGTCGTGCACTTTAAAGGCAGACACACATTTCTCACTGTTTCCTGATAGCAAACACCTCTAGGATGGCAGGATAAGTCAGAAATTGAGCCTTATACAAATCTGTAATGTAAAGAGTTGACCTCATTGTCACCTAAACCACAGTGCCTAGGGCATGTGTGTTACCAGCCACGTGTGTGTACTTTGTCTGGGGGCAGCCCTCCAGTGTGAGCAAATACAGCTCCTGCCTAGGGCAGCGAGGCTGATAGGGTGGCAAGAAACAGCAGAACTGGGATTTTTTTCCTTGTCTAATACCAGCTTCTTTTTTCTGCCATAATGTACTGAGGAATGACACTTTCCTTACACTCCTCACACCAAGGGGTATTTTCTGTTGGCTAAACAACACAGAGTATGTCATTTTACTTAACCATCTTTGTAATCTCAGATAATGAAGCCACCAGGCACATATAAAAATTAGCATTGTTACCCCAAGTAGACAGGGTTCTGGGTAGACTTCTCCCTTTGCTTTGTTTGGGAAAATGCTCATTACAGTGCAGTTTATGGGAAATGGCCGGGGCCTTTACAGCATGCTCAAATTGTACCATTTTCTGGGGAAAGCACACACTGCCTTTCTCCTCAAGGCCTTGGGGGGGATCTTGATTGTTGTTTTTCAGCTGTTCTCTCATCTTGGATTCTACAAGGAATGAAATGCAGTGAGGTGCTGTCGATGGCCACCTCAGTGGGGTGCAGATTAGGAAGGGCCACTGGGACCCTGGAAATATGGTGAGCTACAGCTGGCAGGGAGGAAGAAGAGGTCTGAGGGTCCTCTCACACTCTATGTTCAGTTTTAGCAAATTTGTTAGTGGCAGAGGTTTTTCTTTTTCTTGGGCACCTAACTTTAGTGTAAGCATGGCTCAAAGCAAAGTCCAAGTCACCCTTTGGGGCCCTTGAGAATTTACAGGGCACAAGGGCCTCACCTCAAAGTAGCCACTGATCACTGAAAATAATATGCAGAGGAATTTTCATATCTCATCAGTTCCATGAGGACTGCAGAGATCAGAACAAGAAAACTTGCTGGCTGATACAGAGCTTATTTGAAAATCATTTGAGGATAGTGCACAGACACACAGCTTTTTGTAGCTCCTTGTCTCTCTTCATGTAGACATGCATCAACAATGATACCTCCTCCTGCCATACCTTGGGTACTGCCTTTTCTCAGGAAATTCACCTTGATTGGATTTCTTTTTCTATGGGCTCATACAAATCCCACAGACTACCATTTTGTAACTGTTTGTTATAAATAACCATATGTATATTAGATAAATATATAGTTGGTTTTTGCCTCCCCTGAGTGCAAAGAGGAGTGAATATATCACTTTCACTCTGACTCTGTTTATGTGATGATGAAGTTGAGAGTTTCCGTCCTTCTGTTTTATACCCTGAGATAGGGACATGCTTTGAATTATGTAATTTCTTTCTTTCTTTGCTCCTTCAGATGATCTTTCAATAGCTGCTGTGGTTGCCTCTCTGTCTGTCCACACAACAGAAAAATACAATACAGAAACCTTCTGCTTTGACATTTCCATCAGGAATAAACTTCCCTGTATGCCTGCCCTTTGCTAACTTCCCACTTGTGTTTGAGTTTGCTTCAAAGAGTAAATAGGGAGCTGTTCCCAGAAGCACAAGCTTTCTTTGTGAGAAACCACTCTACAAGCTAAAGGTAGTTTTTGTATCATGCCAGATTATAGTCTTTTTATATGACAATGAACTTTTTTCAATTGTTGCCATAGTAAGTTAAAAATTAGTTACTTGTCTGGAAGGTGTTTAGGCAAGATTTGTCCTTAGGAACATCTAACTGTATTTTTGAAGCAAGATCTGTGCTATAAATTGAACCATCTTTCTCTCTGTTGCCTTTTTTTCAGTAATGATTTTCAGACTCCTTAGGTCTTGCATGTCATTGTAACAGATTATATTGACCACAAATGATATGTGTATATACAGTCCTTTAGCAATTTAAATATATATTTTCTTCTAGAGAATTAGCATAGAAAAAGGAGAAAAAAAAATCCTTCTATCTATTTTAGGCAAACCATGCTTTAGAAAGGTGAGACCAAGAGTAGAGGATGTGATTTGTTGGGTATCCTGTGCCTTAAGACCAGATGAGACTCCCCCAAAGGAGAGGTTTGCTTATTCCCATGCAGTGGAGCATCTAAAGCCAGCAGGACAAAGTGAATCAGGTCATAAATGCACAGTTTGGAGGTTATCTTGTTCGAAGCAGCAATTGCACTACCCAACACTTGCTAAGAAGCTGCTGTTTGCAAGGCAAATATTTTGTATCAAGCCATTACTGGGTTTGTTACGAGCTGTGGACACATAATAAAAAATGACTACAGTAATATCTTGATGATAGTCCCTACACTGATCAACTGCAAATGATCTGATTAACAGTCAGCTGCTGATTCCCAGTTTAATTAATCCTGATGGGCTATTGATGCGCCACAACTGTTTGTCCTAATAATGAGGTTTGAAATTAGACTGCGACAAGCCACTTAGACAGCTGCCAAGGAAAATAATCATTTAGGAGAGGAGGGCGAGCAATGGAGACAGAGGCAGAGGAGGAATGGCTGCTATTTGACAGAAAATTCACATGGCTGTGTCACATGTGTTTTATTTTTACATTTGGAGCACATTAACTGTACCAGCAGTAAGTGGTGACTGCGAGACACATAACTAGCTTTACAATTAAGAGTGCTACTTCTCATCAGTATGCAAAAGCTAAACATGAAACATGAAGTGTGTTAATAGCAGAATATATGTAGCTACAGACCATTGAACAATTTAGGTCAGTCCTTTGCAATGTTTAATTAGACTAATATATCTGTTTGCAATTAATAACAGATGTGACAAGCTAATGTGTCCATGTACTGACAAATTAACCTTTGCCCATCAGCTGCTCGGATCTGTGAGAAAAGTGCCATGTTTTGCCTCTGTTCAACTGAACCTAAATAAAATTGCAGGATAATTATAAACATAAATGTTAATAGAATGTGCTTTCCATGGAAAGCAGAGACCAAAAGCAAGTATTTCTCAGCCAGGTCGTTGTACTGTACTTTACCACGTGTCAAAACCTGCAAATTATATTTTTCCATTTGTCTCAGTGCAATTAGTGTGTGGTTTGACAGATGCTAGTTCGATAGTCCTCACCGCCAGTAGACCTGGGACATACCAGAAACCCTAAATTAATACCCAGGATAAGAATGCTTCCATAGCCATTCAATCTTTGGCTTTATTTGCTGTCTGCAAGCAAATGTGCCCTCAATTTGTGACAAGCCTTGCCACTGAAGTGACGTGGCAGACATGTCTGTCAGGACTTGGGCTGAGGCCATCAGCATATTCCAGACAAGTAATGGGAACATCTCTCACCCCCTGGGCTGGTGGTCTGTTTGCATTTCCAATATCACCTCTCTATCATTCTTTTTCTCTCTCTCCTGCTCCCACCCCCATATATTTATTTTTTTTTCATATGTATATAAAAATATATGTATCTTAAAATTATAGGCACCTTGTATGTATGTTACATATACATATTGTAGGCATCTTTCCCTGATTTGCATTAAGATCTGTTCATAAACCCCTGTAATTGGTGGAACTTATTGAGATTGTGTTTGCATATGAGTATAAATACATATATATATATATATATATATATATATATATATATATGTATGTGTGCATATGTATCCACATTCATACATATATACAAACACATGTAAATGTGTGGGTACATATGTATACATGTATATGCACTTGTTTATTCTTTATAATAGAGGAACTTGCAAGTAATAAGATTTTAAATACCATTAAGTGGTTATTTTCCTCTAAATCTGATCTAAACTGCAACCTTTTTTATCTCTAAGGTTTCAAAAGCGAGTGGCATGTTTGGGTGTTCCACATCTCCATGCTGACCACTTCTGCAAGAACAGCCTTTTTGGGCACATTGACAGGTTAGTTTCCTTAAGTTCTCTCTGTTAATGGCTCTCAAAGACTGGATACTGACCTGGGCAGGCCCAGTACTTCCATCCTGAAAGTCTTGCTCTGCATTTTTGCATGCATGTTGATTAGGAACTAATGGCTGGCATCCCTGGAGGCTGCCTTTGTGCTGAGATGATATCAGACCTGTTGTGTGATTCAACATGGCCTGTCTGTGGGACTAACCAAGCCTGGGACTCCCCTGGGACCCAAAAGATAAGGCTGTAAAGTGCTGGGCACTCTGGGGGAATTTTCAGAACCCATTCTTGAAAGGTACTTGGCACTAATACATGAAATTTTGGTCCCATGATCAGTCCCATCTTTGGATCATATTTATAGTATCACATCTGAGATTGAGTAGTATCAAGTCATCAGCAGCCTAGAACTAGCAACAGGATTTGAAGAAAATCTCATAAAAACAGGGCAACATTAAAACACAAAGGAGCTATCAATTATGTGTGCTACTGCTCCTTTGGACACTTGCTCTGTGCTGTGGAATATACACGTAAGGACTGGGTGTATATCGACATCCCTCACCCAAATAAGTGTCAAAAGGTAAAGCATTATTATCTCTCAGCCATAAAACCACAGTCTCCACTCATTTTCCCTCCTAAAGGTCAGACATTCGCAGCCTGCATGTACTGCCCCTAAAATGAATGCCACACTGTCATCAGCATTCAGCACCACAGCTGCAGAATAAAGGGAGCCCAGCCAGCCACATGAGAAAGAGGAGATAAAAAGAAACCAGAAAGCAAAAATAAAATGCCTTAAGTCTGTGCAGCAGACTTTTGCCCTCCCTCACTAATCAATTGTCCTCCTGGTGTTCGTTCTCTGCACCAAGTGACTGGCATGTGAGATGGGCTGTGCAGAGAGCAGCAACCCCAAATACACGTGAGATGGGCTGTGCAGAGAGCAACAATCCCAAATACACGTGGGATGGGCTGTGCAGAGAGCAGCAATCCCAAATACACGTGGGATGGGCTGTGCAGAGAGCAGCAATCCCAAACACACATGGGATGGGCTGTGCAGAGAGCAGCAATCACCCAAACCCACAGCACAACCCCGGCCCATGCGGGCCAGAGAGGCAGTGAGGCACCCTGGAGCTCCTCCGTGCAAAGAGCAAACAAGTGCTGCTTCCACAGCACAGAGGACTCATCCTCCTAAGCTCTGAGAGACCTTGAGACCCTTGTTCCCTTTCACTCAATATAAATTTTGTTTTACAGTGAAATGTTTCTCTGCAAAAGCTGTCCTTAGCAAGGGGAGAGGAGGTGCAGAGCAGCAGAAGCCATGGGGGTGCTCCACATGCCTCTTTGTGGCATCTCTCCCTGCTGCCTTGGGCTCTGTTGATAAACCCTTATCAACAGATAAGGGATTTATTCAGTGTGGACCACGGGCAGGGTTGTCACCCACCATGCTCGTCAGTGTTACAGCAACAAGTCACAGGACATTCCTACATCTTAAGGCCAAATATTCTATCCCGTAAACTGTGTCTTAAATTTTTAAGTGAAATTACCACCTCACTTGGAAGTCTGAATAGGCATTTTTTAATTCTACCTTGGAATTATTTTCTTTTTTAAATTTTTTTCCTTCTGATCTGTTAGGAATATTCATCCTTCAAATTATAAATAAGTTTAGAAAGGTATGTAATCTGAATCAGCTTGGAATGCAGCTTATTTTGACACATCAACAGTCTGGGTAGAAGGAAGCAATCCCAATCTTTCCCTCAAAGCTCTGATGTGAGGGCAGTGGAAGTAAGGGTAGAAAGAAGAGACTGTGTGCTGAGAACTCCAGCATCACAGCTGGACGTTTGCCCAGAAAGGAACAAGCCCTGTGACAGAAAATGCTGCCCAGAACTGGCTGGGTAGAGCCTATATGCACATTTATGGAAGAGGCATACAGAGCAACAGCCAGAGTTTCAGGCCCTTGTTTTCCTTTCTGTCCTGAGTTTTGCTCTGTGAGTTTGGTGACAGGACAGGACAGGGGACACTGGTGTGTGTTTCTCTCTCCAGAGCAGCAGAGGGGAAGAGTTGCTCCATGCTCAGGAGCTGAAAGTGCCCAGAGCATGACCTGCAGGGCACCTGTGCCAGCTACACTATGGGCTTGTCTCTTCAGGTTTGCTTTTAATAATTGTTCAACTGCTCATGTGTTTGAAGGAGGGAATAGATTTTGAGATTACTCCTGCCCCCTCTCTGCCCTGTGTATCCCTGGGAGCGTGGCAGAAAGGTAGCTGCTGGCGCTCAGGGAAAAAAGAAGTGTAATGGATTGGAAAAGTGTATACTTTACTTTGAAAAGTTCATCCACATGTTTCTGGGTAGTTAAAAAAAGAAAAAAAGTAATCTATAAATGCTACATAACTTTTTAATGAATATGGCCTTTAGTTAGGCTGAACTTCCAAAAATGTGTTTGAACCACTACAATACTGTATCCTGATAGATTCCTGTGTTTGTGCGCTTCCAGGAAACCACTGTCACAACTGTGTGTGCACCTGATAGAGCAGATACAGAACCAATCATTTCTAAATGAAGTGTGAGGCTTTGGAGTGGATTTGTCCCTCTCAGCCCAGTCTGAGAGGCTCCTCAGCAGGGAGTGAGTGGTTTACCGCCTTGTGTGGGGCTGCTGAGGTGAGGGATGTACCTGAGCCTGTTCCTGCAGGAAGCCAATACAGAGGTTTGGAAAGATGATCAGTTTAAAGCTGAAGAAAGCCCCTGTCCTTTGGGTTCCTGCCACAGCAAATCTCCCCACAGAGGTGCCAAAGGTGGATGCTGTGTGCAGGATCCCAGCACAATCCCAGTCCACATGCTGAACACTGGATACTCTCTTCTGAGTATTTAAGCAGCAAAGAGGAAATGAATGAAAATGTGATATTCAGCATATATGCAGGCATAACAGATAAGTTGGAATTAACTCTTTGACTCTCATTCTTGCAATTTTACTTTAAAATGGGAGGCTTTTTATTATTTCTTCATGTGCACATCAACTTTTGTGTCTCTCATTGCAAGACTTGCTTCATTTCTCTGTAGAGCTACAATCAAAGGATACATGTATGAGGGGCCCAATAATTTTCAGAGATTTTTATTTCAAGCCATTAAAGCTGAAATACATTACTCCCTTTCCAAAGCTTTCAGAAAATAAGCAGATGAAAGCTCTGGGCTTTCTGTTGTTCTTGTTCTTCCACTTGTACAAATAACACATAATAACACCTGCATTCAAAAACTGGGTTTTTTGCCCTTCATATCCCAAACCAGTATAAATTGATGTGGTTCAGATCAGCTATTAAAAATTCCTCTCTACCTTTGCCTCAATTTATAGCAAAGCAATATGGCTCTGGTAGACTGGTATTATGAATAAATGGTATAACCTATCATGTGAAATTAGATTCTCTATCAAAAACAAAAGTTTTAGCAGGATGAAATTATGATTCTGCGAGCAGGTCTCCTGCTCTGGCATCAACATTGATGCAAAATTGATGAAACTTCCAAGTGAAATTGCATTGTTTGATCTTCACAGTCCTGGAATAACATAGCCTAAAGCTACAGTTTCTGTAAACTTACTTTGCACAAACGACTTAGCCAGTACTGATGTATTGACATAGTGTGCCCATGAATGACATCAGGGCTACTTAGAAAAGAGACAAAATAACAGCAAAAGAATGCAGCAATTGGTTCTGAAATTACCTTTTTCCAGTGAACCTCTCTGAAAAATTACCTTTTTCTGCTGAATCTCACTCAAAAATTACCTTTTCCAACTGAAGCTCTCTCAAAGTGCCTTGATGTTAAGCAATATAGTTTTTAGTTGAAAATGTCACAAGGCCATGAAAAGAAATTGATAGAAAATTTCAGGGTTCCTTGTTGATATTTGAAGCAGCCTGTGGATTTTTGTTCTTTAACACAGATCTTCTCTGCTGTGCTACCACTTTGATTTCTGTATTGCCCAAACCAGCATGTTTCTAGGCTTAATGGCTTCACTGGAAGGAATGTGAAGGTGATTTAGTTATTTCTGTGGAGATGATGATACCAGGAGAAAACTGGTAAACAGATATCTCCTGATCCCTTTCCAATTGCATACAAGGTGTTGGTTTGTTTTTAATAGTGAATTAGAATAAATAATCTCTCTCAATGTCCTTCTTTTTAACACATCTCTAAATGCAATGGTACACTGACTGTCTGAGCTACTTAGGTGAAGGTGCTCAGATATTTGTCTACGTATGTGGCTGACAGGAAACAGTGATCCAGAGCTCGTGGAAATCAATGCAAGGACTCCCACAGCATCAGCAGGCTTTAGTTCCAACCTGTAACTGGAAGTTCAGAGAGCAGGTGACTGTCAGCAGGAATTTAGAGTGGAGGATTGCAAAGGCAGGGATCAGGTTTTTCTGTACTTGATAAGGCTGAAGCCTCAGGCTGTTCATGCAGGTGGATCTAACACCTGTACACGGCCTCAGTGAGCTGTGGCAGGCAAAAGAGGTAGTGTATTAGCAAAACTGGGAGCCAGGAGACACCAAGATTAAAGGTATGGGCACCTGAATAAGATACCAAGAGACAGCTAGGGGATAATTTTACAGTGCAGTGGCAGTAATTGCATGTGTACAAGTTCTTACTGTGGTACATGCAAAGTGAACTTCCTCTGAGGAGTGAGGTACCTTGCATTTACTGAGGATTTGAGCATGGATGTAGGCAATTGCTGCAGAGGAGCTGCTCTCTGCTAGCTCCCACCCTTGGAATGAGTTCTGATGCTCATAACATAGGGGGAATTCATCTCACTGCAACACTTGGTCTAAAATAGCAATTAAAGTTCTCTCAATGTCAATGGAGACAGAGAGACCCCATCAAGACAGAGAGACCCTATTCACAGAAGGGATGAAAATAGGAAGTTGTGGTCGTTCCAGTGGCCTGCAAGGAGTCCAGCTGCCATGCTCCATCCCGTGCCCAGTCCTGCACAGAGGTGGCTGTGCAGTACCCAGCCCTGGGGTTAACCTGGGGGATGCAGCCCTGCTGGGCACTGCTCTCCTCCTCCCAGCAGCCTGGCCAGCTCCTGAAGGAACTGCCTTGAGGCTGCTCTCTCCTCCTGTTGAGAGTGGAGGGGCGTCCCAGACAGCCACGAGGGGATGGGGCAGCTCCATCACAAAGATGTGTGACAAGGGCTGGCTGCATGGATGCTCTGGGCTGATTGAATGAGCTGTGCATAGGAGATTGCCTCTGAAACACAGTGCAGCTCCAACAGCTTATGGAGACAGTGAGCAATGAGCTGCCCAACAAAAAGGGAGAAATGCAGTCTTGGACTGTGTAACTCCCCAAAGGCCATTGTTTCCAGCTGGATTTCGTAGGAGAAAAGTTGTACACAAGTTGTGATTTTAAACATAAATTGTTTAAAACAGATGATAATTCGATAAATTAATTGAGCACAAATGTATTAGAGATAATATTAAGAAGATTAGTTATGAATCTCTTTTGGTTGTGTATTGTGCTACAAAGGAACAAGAACAATGCATTTAAGAGAGGATACTTGAGCATCAGCTATTGTCAGTCGATGAACACTGCAAGATCAGCTTTGAAGTTTATATTTAATTAATATATTGAGCAGATTTAGCCAGATAAAAGCCTACAGGAAGAACAAAATGCTCCTCATAGAAAAGTGCATCTTGTGTAAGTTTTCAAGGCACTGTAGAATATGTTTATTGCAAGTTATGGAATTTCAAACTGATGCCCCTGAATCCAGGGAAAACATAAGATTAACCAGAACCCTAAAAAATGTGAAAAACTCACTGCTTCCCTTGGAAAATCTATCCAATACCTTCATTAATGTCATGTATATTGACTTAAATCATCAGTCAATGCTTTCTGCCTGTGGGTCTGACATTGTTACCAGGATTGTAACTACAGCTGGCTGGAAATAGACAGTTATGCACGGTGAAAGCATTTGAGGTTTCAGAATTTATTATCAATATCTGCAACTGCAGAGGAATGAGCCCTTCTGTGTTATTGCATTAACTGAGGTTTAGTGAAACTGATGGAGACATCCTAACACACTTTGGGCTGGATGTATGTGCCTTGCCAGAGATGGAGCAGGGCTGGCTCTGAGTGCCACCTGAGTGCTGGTAGGAAGGTCACAAAGCATTTTTGCATAGTTTTGGAACTGGTTTCTGCCTTTGCCAGTCCTCCTTTAGCTCTTGGAAGGCTTAGGGGGTTTTTCCAGCAGGGGTGAAAAGCAGGATGTGCATGTAAGTATTTATATTCACAGTATAACAGTAATTTACAGTATGCATACCCAGTAAGAACATCTGGCATGGGGTAAATCTTTTTTGGTAGAGGATGCTCATTTTTATAAAAAATCCTATTTTCTTGTGCCAGTCCAAATCTTTCTGGGTGCAAACAGTTTGCCAGGAATGATGTGGGGAAGAAGGGAGCACCCCTCTACCTGTGGCTCAGGTAAGTAGCAATATGAAGCCCTTGAGCCCACAGACAGCAGTGGAGGCTCCTCAAGGGTGACACCAGCACAGGAGGGGCAGATACCTGTGCAGAATTGTGTGGTCTGCAGAGCAGGGTGCAGTGAGAGCCAGGGAGCCAACAGAGGGAGGTTCACAAGCAAATCCTGCAGAAAACAGACTCTGCACAATGTTAGTGCATGGGAAGCCACACTGTGTCTTTTCCAAGCCCATCCTCTTCTTGTGCCATAATACCACACAGAGGTGTAACTCTTTACCAGGCCAAAAGGGTAATTTCTGTGAAAATCTCTTAGAAAGTAAAATAATGTAGCTACACCCCTTATCAGGCAGGGCAGCAAATGTCCTACAGTTTTCCTGAAGGAAAGACTACTCTGAATCTTTTCATTTAAAAGACATGGAATGTACCTCTTTCCAAATCAGCATCCATTTCAAAGGAGTCAGCTCTGGGATCCCCCAGCCCATCCAGGTGTACCTCTGGGTCTGCCTCTGCTGAGCTCAGCTTTTGGAGTTTTGCGTGGCCAACGTGCCTCAACAACTCCCAGAGGAAAGCTGCTCTGTTGGAGGAATTGTCTGTTTGTTAATCAGGAGACACAGGCCAGCTCTTTTAGCAATAATTAGCATGGTGCACTCGGGTATCCTGGCATAGAGAGATGAGATTTAACACTCAGTTACATTTCATGCTGAAACAAATCCATTACAACCTTTGGAATTTAAATTGTTGCTACCCCATTAACCTGCTAATGGACACAGGATCACAGAATAATCTGAGTTGGAAGGAACCCAGAAGGACCATCAAGTCCAGCCCTTGTGAATGGCCCAGACACGTATCAAACCTGTGACCTTGGCATTATTGGCACCATGCTCCCACCAACAGGGCTCTCCTGTCTATAGTTGTACAAAAATCAAGGGGAGAAGTGTGATTTTGTGGATTTGGAAATCCATTTCTAATAAACAGGAGCTCTTTTTGGGAACTGAATTTTGAGCAAAGCTGAATGCCAAGGGATAAGTTTGCTGTTATTTTATTAAGATGGGCTGGGACTGAACACCTTGCACATCTAAACCCCAGAGTGACTGGGAGCTGGAGATGACAAGAAATGTAGGCTAGAGCAGTGGAGGTCCCCCTTGCAGAATAGTTTGGGTAAGTACACTCCCATTTGAAATTTCTACAGGGTTACATGGATAGGAAACCTATGATATTTCCTGCCCCATTATAATTTTATGTTCCTTAAAAATGAATACCTGAAGTACAGACTATAAAAGCAGGACTGAAGTCATTAATGGGCCAGATAGGATACTATCAAAGTGTCTGTGATTCCCCACATACATTAGTGTGGAACTTGCTTTCCATAAAGAGCCCAGTAAAATAACTGCTCTCCAAACAAATCCTCCTAAACAAAATGCTCAGCTTAAAGTCCAAACCCCCGATGACTTTTTTTTTAACATCACATATATTTTTTGTGTTCTTTCAAGTGTTCCTGATGTTATTTTTCACCTTACGAGACATGTCGTGTGCCTTCATCCCCCATAATTTTGGCGGATGTGTCAGTGCCTGGGCAGAAGTGACGCCTGTTTGCATTCTTGGTAGCTCACCTGTGCATCCAAGCTCCCACCCCACTCCGGTGTGAGGAGGAGGAGGAGGAGAGCCGTGCTGAGTCCAGCCCGACAGAGGCTGAGGTTTGATCCCCCGTGCCGGAGCGGTCACCGAGCCGTGCTCGGAGGGATCACGGAGCCTGCCCAGCCCGGGCCATCCTGAGCATCCCGGGGGTGCCGCTGCCGGCGCTGTTTGGGAGCCCGCCGCTAGATGTCCCATGGATTAAGCGGAGCCAGGAGCGCTGTACACCGCCGGCCCGGCCCGGGGCGTTTGCGCGGCCAGGGCTGAGGGAGGAGGCCAGGGAGGGAGCGGCGCCGGAGCCGGAGCCGGAGCCGGAGCCGGAGCTGGAGCTGGAGCTGGAGCTGGAGCCGGAGCTGAGCCGGAGCCGGAGCTGGAGCTGGAGCCGGACCTGGAGCCGGACCTGGAGCCGGAGCTGCAGCTGGAGCTGAGCCGGAGCCGGAGCTGGACCTGGAGCCGGAGCCGGACCTGGAGCCGGAGCTGGAGCCGGAGCTGGAACTGAAGCCGGAGCCGGAGTTCCCAGCACGGGTTCCCAGCACCGCTCCCTCCAGCTGGGGGAAGAACAGCTCCAAGGAGATGCCCAGGCGGATTTCAAGCCCGTATTTTAAGGCCCAGCCGGACACACAGCTGCCCTGCTGTCAGACCAGGCTGGGGTTAAGGTTTCCACGGCCTCTCAGCACACAGAACTGCCTGCCCCGCGCTCAAGCTTGTCCTTTAATTTATTTTCTTTTTAAAGGTGTACATTTTTAATATAAGCAGGTGCCACATTTTTCTTTTACAAGAGGAGTGCAAGACTCTCCCTGTTGATTTCTACGAGACTGAAGACAAATTGAAGACAGTTTTTATTTTCTGTTGTAGTCTGGAGAGGTCCCGGGTTACAAAATGGACAGCCCAGAAGCTCAGAAACATGAAGGAAAAAGCTCAGAAACATGAGGAAGTTGACACTACCTTCTGCAAACCCCTGCTGCCCACGAGAGGTCCAGAAACCCTCTTCCATACATTTCATCTGTAGCTTCTTTCATTTCATCCTTAGCTTCTTTTCTTTCATCCTTAGCTTCTACAAACACGTATATTTTTTCAAATGTTTAGACCAGGGGAAGCAAAGGAAGCATTTATCAATATTTTTTAAAATCCATTTAAATTATGGAAATAAAGTCTGAAACACTGCACTTCTTTCTCCTCAAGGGCCCCTTAAGGAAAGTCCCAGAGAGACAGGTGTAGCTTGCTTGCCAGAAATATGGGACTGGAACTGGGGAAATGAGCGAGCTAATATAAGACAAACACGTGGGGGGAAAAAAATAGAAAGAATAGTCACCTGGAGCCAATTGCCATGGACCTGTTTTATGTGCTGGAAAACCTCTGACAATACATAGCTGGCGAAAAAAATTCAGACTTGATAGCAAAAAATATGCAGCTAGTATTTATGTCTTTGTTCTTTAAGAAAAATTTTTTAAAAAGAAAAGGAAGTATGAGTTATTTTGTGATCATTTATATGTTACAGGGAATATGAGACTCACTTGATTAAAAACTAGCTGAAACAATACACCTGTTTAAAAATCCCAGTAGATTAGTTTATATAAGGCCAGGGATTAAGGATATCTCCAATGTCATTCACCTTTATTTTTTGGTGTGCTGCATTATGGCAACCTTGAATCTTTCTGCCCTAGCCATAGGCAGTGACATCCAGTAGTGAGGGCAAAAATGAACAACTACAACATTTTTTTTCCCAACATCTAAATTTACCTGATAAGTAGCTCAAAACATGGTTCTCCTCTGTGACCACCCTCAGGCTGCTGAGCACTTGTAGGCAAAATGCCACCCAGCCCTTCACCCAACAACCAGGGAACAAGCAGAGCAGTAGAAGAATTAAAGGATTGCCTACTGGAATTCATTTTGGGGAATTGTTATTATTGTTGTTGTTGTTATTATTGAAATTTCTGAGTTTGTTGCTATTAATTTGGTTACCAATACCCCCACCCAAAAAGCAGGGAACAAGCAGAGCAGTAGAAGAATTAAAGGATTGCCTACTGGAATTTATTTTGGGGGAGAACTACTACTACTACTACTACTACTACTACTACTACTACTACTACTACTACTACTATTATTATTATTATTATTATTATTATTATTATTATTATTATTTTGTCATTGTTGCTGTTGTCATTATTGTTGTTATTGAAATTTCTGGGTTTGTTGCTATTAATTTGGTTACCAGTGCCCCAAAGGAGACAATGCAGTTTAAAACCTGGGGCTTTCAGTACAGCAGCAGAGCCAAACCTCCTGCAAACAGAGCTGAATCCTGGGCTGCTGCAAAGGGTGAGAAGGGGAAAAAGGTCGAGTCATTCATGATAGGAGAGGTCTGTCAATGACATTGGTGGTTGTGCTTATCTCCACTGTGTGAAAACCTTCTTTATTTAACAAATTAATGCTCCCTCTGTGGAGCACAGAAAAGTAAAGCAAGTGACTCAGAGCTGGCTGCTTGCTCTGCCAGGGCCAGCTGGCCTCGGGTTACCCCGGTATCCTGGAGGAATGAAAGGTGAAACGAA
Source organism: Ammospiza nelsoni (assembly GCF_027579445.1). Taxonomy (NCBI): domain Eukaryota; kingdom Metazoa; phylum Chordata; class Aves; order Passeriformes; family Passerellidae; genus Ammospiza; species Ammospiza nelsoni. The sequence goes on along the minus strand of NC_080641.1, from coordinate 20,592,532 downwards.
CAGAGCAGGACAAACCCTTCTGGAAAGCAGACCACAAGGTGGGCTTGGAAAGCAGGTCTGCTTTCTGCTGCTCTGCTGGCTTTCCCAGAGACAGAAAATGTTGGATGTGAAAATGTCACTGAGGAAAAGGGAGAACCAGGAGGAGGAAGCCTATGGATCAGCTCTAACCCTCTGGGTTAGGGGGGCTCATGAGGCATAACAGCCCCACAAGGTTCACCATATATCCCTCAGTGAATTACCATGTTGGTATGGATGCACTGATGGCTGATGTCCTTTGAGTTAAGTAACAGAATAAACATGAATTTGTACTCTTAAACCCCCTCCTGCTGTGTTTAATGAATTTTTAGTTCAGGATGTACATAAATAATCAGGCAAATCAAATAACAGGAATTACATTTTACAATAAAAATAATTAAACCTAAAGTATAGACTTAGTCTCTGTTATACAAAGAAATGTAAATAATCTCTGGCAAGAAGTGCAGGAGTTCACTTACCGAGCTTTAACAGTCACCACACTGAGGGGTGGGAGGCTTATACAAATATTGTCTTTTATTATAACATGGAAAACATAAAGCTGTATCAGGAGTAATGATAATTTCTGAAAGCTATTGGAAAATAATGTAAATTCCTGCATTGAACAATTACTTTTTTACATGAATAACAATTTCAGTCAAGTTCATTAGTCAAAATTAAAACCAGTTTATTAGAAAAGCATCACTAAAACGTGTGGTGCAGAATATTCTTCTAACTGGGACATGAAGCAATAGTGAAATATCACTGAATGGCATTTATTATTGCTCTTCTGAAAACAGGGAAAATTTTCTGTGGCTGAGACTAGATACTCCATTTGCCAGCTTGAGTTTTGCTTTGTGTCGGTTTGTTGTTTTTTTTGTGAGCGTACTGTTATTTCATATTCTTTTTTTCATTCCTCTGTTTAGAAAGAAAAAAGTGAACAAGCGAAGCACAACCTTTGGTAGACTGATCTGTGACACCCCATAATCTTTTGATACTGCCTTGATTTCTAATTGTGTTTTTCACATTTTTAGCAAAAGAAATATGAAAAAATCAGAAGTGCAACCTATATTATTATACTTTAATGTGATGTTCTACTTTTCTGTTTGTAGTTCTTGAAGTTTTTGTCTTACTTCATTAAACATTTAATAAATCACTGCCAGTTTTGTGACAGATTTTAACCATAACACAAACAGCAGGAGGTGTAAACTCAGTTCAGTTCGTATAGGCATATAATATCCGTGTCGACATCATCATCCCCTCAAGGCATATTGGCAAAACGGCCAATGGAAGCTAAGCTTTTTCCGACAAAGCTTCGAAAATAAAGTTTTCTTCTTTTATCTTACTACAAATCAATTGGAGCCCTTACAGCAAAATCCTATAAAATAACTTCAAACACCGCTTCTTAGTCTAAAAATTTGTATTATGGCTAAAACTCTTTGAAGTTTTATGACTGAAGTTTGGAGAAAAATGATTTAAGTGCTATCTGCTAGACATCAGAGTGTCAAAATTTCTCTCAGTTTTCTTGACACATAAACTGCTACCTACTGTATGTTTTCTAGAGGTTTTTTTCTTTCTTTTAACCACCTAACCCAGCTTGCTTGATGAAAGTTTCTTAACTGCAGTTTATCCCACTGAATTAATACCCTTTTAAGCTTTGGCTTAAAATAACTGATTGCTTTATTTTTGATTTTCAGCATCTCTGACAACACAGGTGGCAAGGAGGTGGGGAAAAGAGCTGCTTTGCAAGTGTCATATTGATTTTTGAATAGAAAAGAAACAGGTAAGGTGCCCAAAACAACACATTTGCAAAATGCACAAGTGAGTCCTCGCTTTGGGGCAAATGTTGGAATAAGGTCTATTGCAGTAAGCTGTTTCTCAAAGGGGAGAAGAAAATCCTCCTGCAGGAAAAGCTGTAGGGTGGGTGGCTCATAGGACACCCAGAAATGCTGGCAGTAAATAAGGTTTCATGCTGCTCCTTTTGAAATATGTCTGAAAGAGAGCCCCTCACATGCTGCAACATGAGTGGGCAATGGTTAAGTGGTTAAATACTTTTTGTTGATCCTGAGGTACCTAAAGGCCTGAGGAGGCCAGGAGCAGCATGTATCCTGTGCAGCTGCCATTGCTCTTTTCTCTCAGACTGAGTTTGGTCCTTTTAACCCAGGCACCCATCAGTGCCCAGCACTGACATGGTGTTCTGGGTACAAACATCACCATGAAATGTCATTTGGAAGAGCTTTATTTGGTTAAAATTTCCAGGGTGCAAAAACCTGAGGAATAACTTTGAAACTAGGGGCACAAAAATAAAAATTTTATCTAAAGCATACCTTTTGTTTGCCTTTTTTGTTTCATTTTTAAAAAATCAGAAAATACTGTCCAAATTCTCCATAGAAGAAAAATGATGTTGCATTGACAGAGTTGCATCAAAGTGGCATGTGTCAAAATTCAATGAGATGGTTACCACACAAAAATTAAGCAAGGAGCACGAAATACTCTGCAGAGAACAATGGCAAGAAAATGTAAAAAAAACCCAAGCCAACAATTGTGTCATTCTTCCTACTAAAACCTTGTGAGATTTTATTTACCAAACATGACTGATTTGTTTTGATAGGCAAGCAAAATATAATAATTTGAGGGAAGAAGGAGGAAAAGGAAGGGGGTCCATTATCATCACCTTGGGAAAGGATTGGTGAATAGATTTTGTGCCTGAGCTGGTAAATTCACATGGCTGGAATAACATAATAAAGTGACTTAAATATAAATGCCATGTAAGAACTACTCCATAGTGAACAGTTAAAATTAGGGCACTCAAAAGAACTTCCTCATCAGAGCCTGCCTTTGCTGCTAATTTGCAGAAGTAGATCTGCTGTCTTTCCTTCTCCGTTCCTCTTGCAATACCTCAAGGCGTGCTGGGGGCTCACCCATCATGTGCTGGCTCATAACAAGTTGAGAAGAGGGAGCTCAATTGCAGTGTACAAGAAACTGAAGTGTAGGTCTGAGGGGCTGCAGGAAACCATCAACTGTTTAGAATGGGAGAGCTGGAAAAAGATCTTGCCAAGGAAAACATGCATGAAGTCAGATGGCATGTTCCCCCAGAGCAGCATGCAGAGCACTGTGAGGGGGGAGCAGAGCTGCTCAGGGCAGGGAGCTCCAGAGCACGCTAAGAACAAAGCCCTCTGGAAGGCCACATCATGCTTGATGGGCTTTTAATGCTGAACAATTGCAAATTGCCATTAATGCTCCAATAGAACACAGATACACAAGACTATTCCCTTCTGTCATGAGACATTAGGTCAAAAGACTGGATAATAACAGCAATATTAGTCCCACCAGAGAGCTGGGCTGACACAGGCTGCATGGACATGTGGGCATGTTTTTGGCACTTCAGGAAGTGCCATGATCTAACTTTCTGTCTCTCATGTCACACAACACATGGCATTGAGCAGGCCCTGGGCTCTAGGAGGCAGCTCTGAAAATGTGCTTTGCCTTTTCGTGGTCTTTTCACCTGGCCTGTTATGACACAGTAGGTAAAGGAAGCTGCAACATAAGAAAATGGCTGGGTAGGTATTAAATCCCCAAACAGTTTAACACACTCTTCCTATACTGATTCTCCACTATAAAACACCAGGCTGCAATGCAGATGATAAAGCTCCATCTGACAACAAAATCCTGACTTCACACTACCAGTCACATCGATCAACATCTGAACTAATGTCAGAGTCTTCTCTTACTAATGAGCTGCTGCACTGAGATGCAGCTTTGCTATCAGTCAGATACCTGTAATGAGGTAGAATGAATGGCAAGACCCCTCTTCAGACGCTTTCTCTCATCTAGCCACAGAGGGGCTTCGTTGTTCACTTATTTTTGGTGCAGACAAAGAGTTTCTTCCTGAAGGTCTCTACCAGCATCATACAGTTACTCTAGCACCTATTTTATATGTTAGCTGCAGCTGTTTGGAAAATTTCTACCAGGAATGAATCTTTTTTTCTTTTTTTCTCCCTTCTAATCATTTGCAATCCCACTGTTTCCATATAAGGGGCTGTAGTCCTAGTGCTTGCATATAATAACATTTTAATGTACGCTTCAAATTCACATGAAAGTACCTTGCCATGTTTCCAAGTTGGACATGTTCATGTAGCACTCTGCTTTCCTTAGATTATCTGGCTAGAATGCACATCTGTCCAGCTGTTTGTGCTTTGATTTGAAGCCACAGCTACCATGCAGTGGTGTATCCTATTTACCCATCCCTTAATATCACAGGAGGGATGTTCTCCAAATCCATAGCTTTCCATCAATATAACAAAGCCACCCTCATGATTTCTTTATTTTTCTTTGCCTGTCATGCTACTGCTGAATGGTCTGAAGTGGTTACTGTCAGACCCAGAGGTTCTACCCAAATCTGATCCAAGGCAGTTTGCTAAGAAGGTAATTTACAGCTGCAGCAATTGAAGAAGCACCCTAAAACTATAATAGAGGAAAACTCAATAAACAGCAAGGAAAGCTCCAACATTTGTTATGAGCACTCTCTTTGGGTACTAAATTAAGAGCACGGCGGTTTTCTGTACTGGGGTTAAGTCTCAGCACAGACAAGTTAGCTATTATTTGTTACTCCCATGAAAACAGTCATTACAGAAAGGCTGGGCTTCGGTTTGTGTTGCAAACTGAGGTTGTGACTTGAATCTTTCTCATCTTCCCAAATATTTCAGTCAGGTTTTCTTTTTCTTTGTCTTAAACCAACATCTTATGTCTCTCAGTGGCAGGTCTCAGCATGCAATTATTTATGCACATTTCATTCCATGCCACATAAAAAGGGTTATCAAGTTTGTATCTTTAAGACTAATGAACTGTTGGTTAACACTTTTGAGGCAATTAACCAGAGCTATCACTTCTTATCCACCGACAGAGATGTTGTTGCATTCAAATTTCTCCCCGGGGCAAGACACAGGTCTGGAGTTCAGCCCCTGCTTGTTTGCCCTGCCAGACAAGGCTGCAGGTGATGCGCAATGGGAAGCCATGGGTGACCCCTCCACCAGAGCCCTTCTATGGTGCTTTATGTGGTCTCTGACATCAGCTGATGACATTTTGGGGCAGATACCTATCTAGTGGCACTCAGCAGAAGTGTTTGCATTTGTTCTGCCACACATGCAGCCCATCTCAGACCAGTTATCAGGGTATGGCAGCTTTTCACACAGCCAAGCATCTCTCCTGCTGCCTGCAAGGGACCTGGCCAGGACTTCTCAGCACCCTGTCAGTGTCTGGATGCTGCATCAGTCCCTCAGGGCCAGTGGCATCTGGCTCAGGCTAAAGCCACCCTTCAGGCTCCTCTGACTGCTGCCAAGTGACCAACAAAGCAGCCAAAATCAGGGCAGAGCAAATACTCTTCAACAATGGTTTTAACCATTATCTTCAACTATAGATACACAGGAAAATCTGGTGAGGGTGTGATGAAGTCTCCTAGGGTGCATCTGCTGTGAAGATGCAGTGACTTCTATTTTCATGCTCAAGCCACTACTGGGAAGAAACCTGTAAGGTGCAGAGTTTTCTTCTGCCTTTAAAATACATGCCTTCAAAACACATACATTATTTCCTGAACAATTGAGATTTTTTCCTGTAAGATATATTTTTTTGGTGAAAACACTAATGCTTCAAATGCATCTCATTGAAAATATTTTTTTCCTGTTTCCAGGATTAGTATTTCATTTGAAGTTAATTTTGTATTAATAGAAAGGGAGGGTCTCATTTTTCTTTTCAAGTACGTCCTTGTCAAAAGACCATTTTTTGTCACAGTGCATTTTGCAGAAATCCTGTGGACCCACTTGGCTGTGGGAGGAAAATATCCTGGCTGCCAGGAGCAGCAGTCCCACCGTGGCCAGTCCAGCAGCGCGTGTGTCCCGCAGGTGCCTGCGCCGGACACGCAGCCACAGCTTCTGCAGAGGAGCAGGAGGGAGCTGGTGCCTCGCTGGGGCACAGGGGCTGCCTGCCTCCTTCCCTGCTGGGGGGCAGCACAACAGGCCTGCCTGCGAGGAGACACAGCAGCACAGCAGCGCTTCGCTCGGTGCGAGCCTAAGGAGCTCTCGTCTGCAGCCTGGGCTGAGCATCCCACCAAGAGAGAGGACAAGGGCGAGCCCTTGGCAGCACACACAGCCGTGCTGCCGGTGGCAGGGCAGCCCCCTAAGGAGACACAGTCAGAGCCGTGGTTCATCCTCCTTGATGCACATCCTGCTCACAGGTTTTTGCTGGCAGAAGTTTGCACAGTCCTGGGCTGCACCTGAGAGAAGGATTCTGCTACCTGGACCGTGGCTGCCATTCCCTAATGGTACAGAAAAGCACTGGTGGGAAAGTGTGGCAATTCTTAAGATGTTGTAAATAAAATAAATCCATGAGGCTAGAGGGAGGTGATGTTCCACCTGAGAATCATATGTAAACTCTGAAATATTAAAAGCACCCTGGTGAAAGCATTGCTAATTAAAAGGATAAAATATGCACACATAGAGAACAGATTATTTAAAACACAAATTATTTCTTATTAAGATAATAGAGTCTAACTAAATGTTGAAAGAGCTGGATAGTAGTTTACACTGTAAAATGATCTGTTAAATATGTTCTTGTTAACATCAATACAGCTATTGACAAGCAGATCCAATTTTGCTTTACTTTGAGAGAGCAGACAATAGCAAGTTTTACGTGCTATCTTATTTTACAAGCATTAATGAACAATTAACCAACACTAGCACTCTTTCCATCTGTAATCCTGTAGTAGGATCACTAATCTCCACCACTAGCAGCTAATGATGAAGGTCTCTTAAGCTTTACTTCTTATCTCAGCCAGTTCTTAATACTCACATAAGTATGCTTTCTGAGCAGGGCGGCCCCCTATTGCTCTGCGACTTGAATACAAAAGACTGGGGAAATTTTTGAAGGGTTTTCTGTTCAATAACGCTTCTATACTTATGTTTGCCTTCCTACAACAACAAACACAAGTGATCAGCAGAGGACTAGCAAGGTCACTAAGGGCTCTGTGTTTCCATACTTGCTCTAATACTTATAAGAATGTATTCATGCCCTATTATATATATTCCCTGGCTGCTCAGGCAGAAGCTCTAAACTAAACTAAACTGAAATGAAATAAAAGGGAAAAACCAGAAGACTAAAACAGTGTTTACTTCAAGAACAAGTCTGCTGTTTGTATCGAACAAAAGGAAGCTGGAAAGTGGCTGCCATTAAAAATACATGCAAGATAAACTGAAATTTTTATAGTACACAGTACACATGACATTTTCTAACTTCTCTTTCAGAGTGTTCTTGTGTATACCATACACACGAGATCTGTGTACTGGGATGGCAGGGGAATTCACCATTCTGTTAGGCTTTTCTGCAATAGCAAGTAAAGCAGCAACAACTTCCCAAACAGGAAACAGAGAGCACAGTGGGTTCTGTTCCAATCCCTACCAGGAGAAGGTCTTCCATAGTCAGGGCAGTCACCTCAGTAGTAAAATTTGTGCAATTAAAATTGAGATACACAGTCCTTCATCTCCTTCATCTTTTGCTTTCAAGAGAGATGAACCTAAGTAAGAGTAATAAACTTTCTCTAGTTAATTTTATTTATTCCATGCACAATGCTTGAACATGTTGGCCCCAACCCAAGCAGAACTCAGGACAACTCAGGGGTTGTTTCCTGGCCTAAATGAAAGCCCTGAGAGAACTACTCCAACTGGGCCCAAACATCCACTGCAGATACTGAGATTGTTGGAGATCGGGAACAGCAGTTGAGTAGCAAAAGATCTGCTTCCCATCAGGGAGGTGATCCAGTCCTGTTAGAATCTCACCCTGACCCTGCTTGCATTGAGCTGTGTGGCTGATGAATGAGAATCGAGTTGCCTCATCATGCTTGGAGCTGGAGGTACATTATCAAATTGCAACAGATTAGCGGGATCTGAGAACAAACATCTCTCCAAGCCATTCCCAGAGATGTTTTAGCAATAACTAACAGCATGAGGTACTGCTGAAGAAATATGCTTTATAAGCAGCTATAAATTGAGAATTAACATTTCTAATGCAATCAAAAGCTGCCATCTTGCATGCTCTGTTCCAGGGAAGGAGTTCTACTCTAAGGCATAAAGGAAACTGAACTCACCTGGCACCATTCCTGAGAGATGTCTTGGGAAAAACTCGTACTGAGTGTCAGAAACACTAACAGGCCCTACACAGATACAGCCTGTTTTTTTCTTGTGTCTGTACAAGACATATCAAAATGCTGACCTTTTCCTTCACCAGGGCTTCTCAGCACAGACAATAAACAGCATTACTTAGAGGAAACCCCCCACTTCTGTACCTCTGCAGGAATCCTGACTAAGCATTGCTTTTACCACATGGCTTCCTTTTTCTGTGACTGCCCATCATGGCCCAGGTGCCCGTGGCACTTGGCAGACATGCAGAGAGAGAGATGTGCTTGCTTGGGTCAGCCCAGCTACCTTCAGAGGGGTAGCTCTCTGGCTGGGACACAGGGGCAGGCTGGCCAGCCTTACCTGAAAAGTGAAGTGCTAAAGTAGCCTGGGTGCATGTGATGGATGTGGGGATGAAGGAAAGAGAGATTCTGGGACTGCTTTCAGTCTTTATTTATTCAAGTAAAATTTCTATTTAAGTCCAGACGAATTTTGTCAAAGTGAAGCCAAGCAAGTTGTCAGAAGCAGACCTTATCAGGAGGCCTGAGCAAGATGTGAGTGAAATGACTGCTTATGGACAAATCACCAACCATTAGTGAGGAAAGAAAAAATATTTTAATATGTTTCACCCAGCTTTTCCATTTTTAAGCCTTTGCTGTTTGGCATCATATCTGATGCATGGAGATTTGCTTGATGTGACAGTCACCCACAGTGTGGGTGGAAAGCTCATTCCCACTCCCCTCTGCAGGCTTCAAATCTCAGCAATGACTCCAGGTGATGATGGCAGGATCAGAAAATGGGGAAAAGCTAAATGGATGGAGCTAATCCCAGCTTGACAGAGTCTAGCTTCTCCATTACATAGGATAAAGTTTAGTGGGTTTATTTGGATCACCTGTATATTGCACTGTGAGACTCACCTGTCACCCTGACTGCATAGCAATACTGGAGCCATCTTCAACCAAGCTCAGTTGTACTAGTACGAGAGAGAAGCAATTTAAGTCCATTAACCTGCATTTCTGTTCTAAAAGGGCAAATTATTCAGGGCAGAGGTCTAGAGGAACACAGTTAAACCCATTCTGACACTTGACATAGAACCTAGGTACAGATTTTCCTGAATTGGACAATATACTGTCAGCACATCAGGGAAGATATTTAGAGTAGAGAAAGAAGTACAGCCCTGGAACATCTCTCTTCCACAAACTCTCTTTTGTAAATACCTGTCAGGATTCTGGGGATACTTCCCTGGAAAAGTCATGCAAATGGCAACATCTTCTAAGGTCATCTGTTAAGAGAAGGATTAACAAGAAAACAAAAAGCTGATGCTGTGAAGCAGATTCTGGAGAGTGGCCTGTTTGTCAATACTCAGCACCTCCTGCTCATCTGCACAGCTGTCTGCCCCAGGGCTGGCAGGGGCAGCTGGATCAGAGCTACAGTGATGGGCTCTTGTAGGAGCTGAGCATGACCACAACCTGGTCAAACAGATCCTTGGATCAAGCATAAATAGTGACTATTTTCTTTCAACTGTTCTCAAAATGCTCATTTACTTCCATTTAATTTTTGTATTTTTCCACAGGGATGGCATTTTTAGTCATACCTGCTGTACAAAGAAAATGTCAGTGTTTAGTGCATTGTTTTCATTTTTATGATATGCTAGAGGTGAAGGTGGAAGCTAATTAACAATACTGTTTCCAAGATAGCAAAAGAGCTTGTCTGTGATGTTAGTGCTTTGTATTAACCAGGATGAAGCCAAAACCTTGGTTCAACATTTCCACTTCATAGATAATATCAGAGCTACTTCTCCACCCCCACCAGCTCACATATTCATTACCCAAATTGCCTGTCCTCAAAGTGATAATATAGTGTGGTACAACATGCCCCGACAGGACACAAATTGACTCTGTGCCTAGATACTATACAGACAGTGTAAAGCAAATATCTCACTCTATTATCTGTTGTCTCTATGAATCAACAGATTACATGGTTCACTGGGTAGCTGAATAACTTTTGCACAGTTTGCTCATATCTATTTACACATATTCTACAAAAAATACATTAACACCAAAGGACAAATGTAAAAAAAAAATATACCTGCAGAATCCAGATAAATTACACATGTGAAAAAACACAATAAACAGTAGTGCTTAAATTTCATATACAATATCTGTAGATATGAAAGGAAACTCTTCTCTCATGACCAAAACCTGAATCCTGTGAACCTTAAGAGGAAACTTTAATTTGTGACTATTTGTTTGTAGGTAAGATTATGCACCACATTTTAAAGAGTCCTCAGTGTTCCACAGAAGTGGGGTGTAACAACAGAGGGTCCTTCACTGATGACCCCATGGAGGTGCACCTCACCCACCTCTAAGCTGCGACCTTTCAGAGCTCCACATCTCTTGTGTTCACTGTTGTTCCTGGTCACTGATTTGTAAAACATGCCATTTTTTGGAAGGGACAGCAGTATGTCATGTCCTCCCTTTTCATACCTTGTGCGACAATATAGCGAGCAAAGCAGCCTGTCCATGTCACTGTAGAAAGGAGCAGCGCTTTAGCAGCTGGCTACCCCAGGATTTACACACGGCTCTCAAGCTGCATGTGGATACCACCGCGCTCTCTGGATCACTTGGCATGGTTTGTCAGCTCCTTCCAACACCACACTCAAGAAACAAAAGTGAAGATTGTGCAAGGAAAGTACAAAATGTTTATGCCTTCAGTGCTGCACCTTCCAAGCCCAGAAAGTACAAATTCACTGCCATACATATATACCTGTGTGTATGTATCTATATCTATCTATCTATCTATACACACACACGCTCCAAGTTACATTAAAAGCCATTCCTTCTTTTCTGCTTCTCTCTTGCTTCCAGCTCTTCCCTCCCAAATACCTTTTAAACCCATTCCTTGATTAGGTCAGAGCTCCACCTTTACCCTGTCTCACTCTCCAGAGTAATCCATCCAGGCAGTCCTAGTTTGTCCTCAGACAGTGGCGCTGGGAGCTGCTGCATTTGGCTCCTGCCCTATTGCCTGTCTCCTGTGTCCCTGATACACCTTCTCCCAGCAGCTCTCTTCAGTAGAGATACAGGCTGTGAGCACTTTGGTCCACCTAAACATCAATTGTTTCTTTCCTTTTTTCAAAAGCTTAGTTTGCCTTGAATTTCTGGGCCAATTAATTCAAATTTAATAATACAATGAAGCAAAATAGTCCAACAGTGTATTGTAACATGTGGAAATTAAGTGGTAGTATCACAAACTGGCAGCTATTCATCTAATTATATTCCACAGAATGGCAACAGTAATTAATTTTAAAATTAAAACTGAAAAGAGGGATGCATTTAACTAAATTTAGTACCATGCAGTACCTGTTTGCAGGTATGAAATAAACAGTTTTGAAGGTAAGACTTTTTAGTGCTAATTAAGCGACTAATGAACAGTCAAAACCTGCTGCATATTGGATTTTTAAAAGAGCTCATGGTTAAGGGGATTTTTGGGGCTCTGTGTTGGTTAATAATATTTAATTTAAAAATAAAGATTTGTTAAAACTGGTAGATTTTCCTTTGTAAACTATGTCTGCTACTTTGTGCAACAAATTCTACATGTTTTTGGTAATGGAAGACGCTGTTGCAACAGCCTTTTGTGCATCCTGATTGAAAATTCAGCTACATAACCCTCACTGAACTGTTTATCTTATGTACTTATTTAACTAACATTCAAACTGACAAGTCTCCTATTTCTGGGCTTTCTTTTTATACTTTAATGTATGCCTTATCAGATGAAACTCAGATACTACCAAACTTTGCATGTTTTTGATTTTGCACATAAACTGAAGGGCAGAATTCCAGTCTATGTCCTCAGTCATTCAATCTTTCAAGATCTTTGAACAAGACTTCAAACCCTGAAAAAATACAACCCAAACACAGACTTGCTTCTCTGTCTGTACAAATACGTGAAGGAAACTGGTATGTCAGGTTTCAATGTAGGCAAGCCTAATTGAAGCTTTAACTGCATTCGAAACAAGAGGCAGGCAGCACCTCCAAACTGCTTTATTCAAGGGCAGGAAGACATTCAGGAATAGAGCTACTGGAATTATTCATTGCAAATAAATTATCCAATTAATTTAGTCAAATTTTCTTATCATTAATAATTCAAAAACTGCTCCTGATAGTGGTGGATGTGTGCATCAGCCCTGATCCTGACAACACTTAGAAACACATTTAGCTTTTCATATTCCCCATAATCCCATTGAACTCCATCAATTTTCTCAGTGAGCTGCAGGTGAGCCTATGGAGAGTTGGTGAACAGCTTGCTTCTCTGGGTAGCTTTTTAAGGAATAATCACTTGCTTGAGTCATGCATTATTGTGTCTACACCTAATGAATGATATCTCTCCAACTGAATTCTGAGTAGCAAAAGATTAATGTTCTTGTTAAAGTCCTTTTATTTATTTTTTTCACATGAAGATGTTTTATGTGAATAAAGCAGCACTTTCACAACCATTTGTGTGAAAAAATCCAAATACTGATGCAAATATTCATAATAGTGAATAAAACAGGATATACCCTATATGAATGCAGACCATGAGAACAAAGGGTTCTGTGTTTGGCTATAGTGACTTATGAAGAATAATGTTCCCAAGAAAAGGCACTAGTGAAAATGCCATGCATTGGAAAACACTGTAGACTGCATTTTTGAGGATGACAGTCATTATAGGTAGCCTATTGTGCAATTTAGCTTCCTGGCCTCTGTGTATGTTTTAAATTTTGTCACAGTAAATATACAATAGGTCCTTCTGCACAGAAGCCCTCACACTTCCAAGGAACTTTAGCAGAAATAAAATCTCACCTGGCTTCTTCTGTAGTGATCAAGAAAGCTGTGAGATATTTGTTGTCATGCCTATGTTCTCTTCATAATTCGTGACTCCTGTTGCCATGCTCTTGTGGGAAGCTTAAATGGTTGTCACTGCTAGTTCTTTAAGGATATCTTATTTTCTTCTGAAAGAAGAAAATAACTATCAGCAAATTTATAATGAGCTTTCTCATGTGCTGGTTCCTGTTCTTCTATAGGTTCAGGGTTTTGTACCTCAGTTAACACACTTTCAAATATAGAATCATAGAATTATTTTGGTTTGAAAAGATCTTTAAGATCTCTGAGTTCAACCATTAACCCAACACTGCTAAGTCCACCACTAAACCCTGTCCCTAAGTGCCACAACTGCATATTTTTTAAATACCTCCAGTGATAGTGACTCAATTGTTTCCCTGGACAGCCTGTGCCATTGCTTGACAATAAATCAAATATTGGAGCAAGTCCCCTGTAAATAAGATGTAATTAAATGTAACAATTCTCATTGATGTTTTGAACAATTATGCACATCCAGAGCTGTGCTGACAGCTAAGTATAATGCCTTGCAAACTTTCAATTATCTGCTGCCCACCAACTGCTGTCTCACTCAAACCAGCACAAATCTCAGATCACTTGGGTTCTTTCTCAGGGGAACCCATCAAACATAACGTGATCCCAGAGTCTGACATCACAAAACATGATAGCTAAAATACAAAGAGAAGCAGGCTTATTTTAGTATCTGATATCTGACAACAAGTTGGATATTGTGAGTATTTGATTCAATTTTGTGTGTCAGATGGCAGTGGAGCAGACAATAAGGTGTCCACAGTATTTATGAACAGGCAAACACCACAGTTCACTGACAAGGCAAAATAATTTTAGGTAGCACTGAACCTGTCTGCTTGCATTAGGCTGGGGCAGATTTCTAGGTTGGATAGAAAAGCTGCAATTTATTTTTTTCTCTAACAAAATGCTGATAACTACTCTCACTGCTAGCACAGAACAGGATAACTCTGATCACTAGGTCCTTTTGTCACCCTCTCACTGAACTCTTCTTTAACAGAGACATTCTCATTTGCACTCAGCAAAATGCCAGGCTAGATTTCAATCATGTTGACGCACTATCCATGTATCATAGGAAAAAAAAAGATTACCTCTAAGGTCTCAAGGAGCAATAACCTACTGGAGTTTCAAATCATGTGGCTCTGGACAGTGCTGGAGAGGCATGAACTGATGCTCCATTGGAGGTATGCTCAGTTACCAGTTTCTCTAGTCTTTCAAACAAAGCACGTGTCTTTCTGTCATTGCTCCCCTGACCATCAGTTAGGAAGAAAATTAACACAATTTCTATTGTATTATTAGGGAAAGTCTTCCCACTGAATTTTCTTGTGCCTGCAGAAGGAGCTACCACAGCCTGTGATATAGCAGTCACACTGCCCACAGTGCATTGTGACAATGCATGCACCCCTGGGCAGGCATGGATGCTCCCTTCAGTTTCAGAGAGTTAAGTCTTTCCAGGAGGGCCAAAGGCAACAGACCTGTACACAGGAAGACCTGGGGTAAGCATGATACTCAAACCAATTCAGTGCTCTTACATCAATGCAAAATACAAATAAAAATGAGCAACAGATGCTTGCTTGACTGAGAGCAGCAGGTCTATGGGTACATTGAAATTACACATTCTGGGGTTAGACATTACAGGTCTCCTAGTACAAAAACTCTTAACATTCATGTAATCGTGGGGGATGAAGAATTGGGGAAACTGAATGTCACTGCCAACAGGGCACTCACTATTATGGTGGCAAAACCATATGCCACCCAAAATCTTTGGGTTGGAGCCACAGCCTGGAAAAGGCTAAAAGCACCATGTCTGCCTCAGCCTCCCCTCAGCCCTTGTGTGGAAGGAGCTTCATTGCTTGTTGATTTGAAAAGATGAGTACTGAGGCTTTCCTTGTTCAGCAAGGAAATTTTGGCCCCAGGTAGCCAAAGGTGCCTCGCTTTCTATCATCCCAGGCTGCCCAGGGCACGTGAGGCAGTGGAAGGACACTGCCCCTCTGCTAAAGAGAAGCAGCCATGGGGGGGTCCTGGTGCCCATCAATGCCCTGAAACCCACTCCTGCTTCCTCACTGGTGCCTCTGCTAGGGAGCTCTTTGATAAGTAGCCTGCCTGGTTAGAAAGATATTTCAGTCAGAGGTTTTCCTTGGGGAGAATGGGGGGAAGGAAGGGGAAAAAATCAACTATTCCCTCTGAGAAAGTTTCACAGTGTTTCTGTGCATTATTATTTGAATCTGACCATATTCAGAAACACATTTCTCCCCAGAATTGCAAGCTGGAGCCAAATTCTCTGCCCTGACTGCACTCAGAAATTTTCATCCTAATCCCAAACTATTCATCCCAACACTTCTGCTGCCATCAATAGATTTAAGATGTTTTTAATGCCTTCCTTGAACTTGCCTTGTCTCCTGTCAGCCAGCCAGAAGTGGTTTTTATCAGGAATAAGATTCAAAGAGTCTGCCCTGCAGCAATCCCATCGTGCACTTCTTTGTCAGAATCCTAATGACGATTTATATATACTTAAGAGACTATCTCCAGCTGTAAAACTGAAAAGCTTCTGGGGGTCTGTACAGTTCCCTGACCTCAGACCTATTTTTATATTTTGATCTTGGGGATAGTGCCTCCCAACACTCCGAATCCTCCAGTTATCCCTGCAGTAACAAAGTGCTAGCTTAACCAGTAGTAGCAAGACTTAAAACAGGGCACTCAGGATCAAAGTGACTAACAAACTTGAGTATTAGCCACTGTGTCAGCCCTAGAGACAGCCACGTTCAACCAAAACATGTATATGGCTCAGTCTCCATGCTAAAACGAAACATTGTGCTCCAGAGGACGTGCATCTAAAGAGCCATTTTCACTGAGGTAGGTATGAAAGCATGCTCAATTTAACATGCTAAACAGGCATCCACCACAGACACTCTCCTCCCAAGCAGAGAGGAATTATACTATTATGTTGCTTTTAGGTTTCATGGAGCTATTTCCAGGATTTTTCCGGCATTATTTGCTTTTACTTTCATCCCAAACATTTATAAAAGAGATTTTAAATTTTTGATTCAGAGCAAGTGAGAAAATATGAAAGCGTGTGAGAGCACTGATGAGTCTGGATTAAGACAAAAACATAGGCAGGATAAGGTTGTGTCAATGAACTGACACTTCATTTTCCTTCTATTGTCTGATTACCAGAAGAGCAGTACACTAGCAACAAGATGATCACATGAAGGCGGGAAAACACAACTGTCAGGCTTCAAGGACAAAGCCTATTCTTACATTGCCATTCCTTAAATCCAGACATTAGAGCAAAAGGAATGAGAAAAAAGCAGCTCACTCATGGATAGCTTACTGAGGATACTGCAAAAGATTATGCTAATCTTCACTTCATTGTCCTCTGCAAAATGTTTTCATACCATGCCTTTTATCTTTGGAAGGGATGCACAACCTCTCAACTCTGTGACAGCGAGCACTTTCTGTGTGGTTTCTGCGTAATTAACACCAGCACTAGACCTTTTCATTTTTGCTACTCAAGCTTATGGCCTTTTAAGGGTACCCACAGGGGAGCATCCCTCACCCCTTTGCTTGCAGCCTCAGTGATAGTCTCAGCTTATCCTTAGCTACATATACCATCTGTTAATAGCAGAAGGATCAAAAACTTTTGGCTAGCCTGCATTTTTCAAAGAATGGGGGCAGGCAGCATAAACAACACATTAGACAAGATTTCTAAGAGTTTTAATTCTGAGTTGGGGCCTAAAGACTTTTAGTTTTATTTAAACTGCCATTGCATTATTGTCTAGATTATGTTCACATGCACATCTTAGGGGGTGGCTGGAATTAGATAAAAGTCTGCATTTAAGATTAAATTCATTCTAGTATAGTCCAATTTTATCAAAGCAGTGTGACATTTTGGATTTTTGGTCGATCTGAACACAATAAACACTGAAACTGCAATTTTGCCCCTCAGTAATCATCCCACTTTTGACAGTAGAATCAGGTGCTTGAGAGTGTATTTGATACCAGTGACAGTGGAAATTGCATCTCAGTAGTGACACAGGAATTGCCCCTGAAAACACAGATCAAATCTGACACTTGCAATCCCACACTTTTCTTCCTTACTTCCAGAAATTGTAGAATACTTAAAAAGTAAAAGAACCCAAATTATTGTGGTGCTTGAGCATTAATATTTACTTTCACTAGCTTTCCCTCAGGCATATTTTACTAAGAATGGGGTTTTCATGTGTTTTTTTTTTTTCCAGATACATTTTTTCCCTGGTCCATTTCCCACCAGACTCTGTCATGCTGGTGGCCTGGCCTCCAGACACAGACACCCCATTTCTTTGGAAGGCAGAAAGAGCAAGAGCAGCACATGTTTGCGAGGCTCCCCACCCGATTTGCCCCTGCCCAGCAGCCCTCATAGTGGCACAGCAGCTACACCTGGGAGCAGGGCCAAGACCTGCAGAGGTTGGCAGAGCCCCTGCAATTCCCAGACCCATCGAGGCTCCATTGACTCATCTTCGTCTCCTGCCCCTTTTGACTTTGTAGGAAAGCTATCAGTGACCCCATGAACAACAAACAACAGTGGTATTTTGGTGGCATATTACAGTTGAAGCTGCCTTGGAAGTGGACTAAGATGCAGAGAGTGAGAGATTCTGCCTTTCCTTTCTGGGCATCGCACTGGTAGATGGAGCTAATCTCCTCTATGGATGCCCAGAAGCACCAGATGTGGTTATGTGGTAGGAGAGGGCTAAAAGCACAGCTTTTCTTTCCATTTCCAAGTGCATTGACATATTCTCTCCTCCCTGAGAAAGACAAATGTGCCTTGAGATAGTTTGGCAACATGACAGATGGTAACTACCACTGTGGCTTATTATAGTGCTGCCAATGTCTCAGATGTGCATTAAACTCATACACTGACAGGAAGTCTCAAGGAAATGTTCTACATTTTTCTGCACAGGCATAATGCCTTTTCAAACAAAAACAAACAAAAAACCCCAAACAAATAAACAAACAAACAACAAAAAAACCCCATGAAGATTTAAAACCCTAGCTGTCAGGATGTCCTGTACTAAAGGGTAAATACTATAGAGAAACTCATGTTCCTGCTCTGATGTAACACCATGTTCTTAAATCTGAAACCAGCCTGTTCATTGCTGCACATAAAGAACTCAAAAGCCTCACAACTGCACCCAGTTCTCCTCCAAACAATCTGAAATTTCTACCTACTATACTGAGAAAAGGGATGCAAAGGAAATACTTGGAAGAGCATTTTTGAAATCTTACAGGTGGGCAGAAACAGTTTCATTCACATCACTTCAGTGCTCAGAACTACCAAATATAGCTTTTTAGTTTTTTAAAATACCAGCCTTTGAACTGTTAGGACCTTTTATGTTTTCAAGTGCTGTCAAAACCAATGCAAATTCTTGTGGAGAGTACAGGTCATAGGATGTTTGTGCTCACCTTTCTTCTTGGGAAACCTGAGCCAAAACCCTGCATTATGTGGCAATCCCTGTCCATACCTGAAAAATCAAACTGTAATTTGCCATTATATCTTCTTTTGCTTAGAGAAACCGCCAAGAAAGGACTTTTAGAAAACTGGACCAAGGCTGCCAGGATAAAACAAAGGTGAAGAAGTTTTCACACTTTGTAAGGCTCCAGCTTAGTCCTATGAGCCTTCTTTTTCATTAGCACTGCCAATAACATCTATTTACAAAGAAATTTTAGGGAAAAGGAACTGCACTGAAAACTGTTACCACAGACTCAACTGCCATGAAGCTGTCACTGAAAAAAGTAGGAGAACAAAAATTTTTTTACATTTTGAAGATGCTGTGCAAAAAATATTTAATGATCTAAAAAGTAGAATAGGAGGCCACTTTAGTATTCTCTATAACACAATTCACTTACAAGTTTTTATCGTTATAAAAATAATTTTCCAAAGAGATAATTACAGAAATAATTTTGGCTGGTGAATTCAAGCAAAATTCATGCAATTTGTGGAGAAAATTGAACAACAAACTGTCAATACAGTGTACAAACTATAAAATGGGTGGGAGCAACTATATAAAATTAAAGTTCTGGAAAATTCACATGATAAGATTTCACTCTTTCTTCTAAAAGAGAACTACCCCAGTGTGATATCTCGCTGCATGCAAAAAACTGCCAGCCATCGGACAGGATTTTTTTCTCTGGTTCTTATTCAGCTCAACTGACTTACATGGAGTTATTTCTATTCTGCACCAGTATAAATTAAACAAAATGAAAATGCATGTTTCTGTCTGAACTCTGAAGGCCAGATTTTCAATCTGTGTAAACATGAACAATTTAAGATAGCCCCTGTGTTATGTGAATAACTTTAAACAATCTTAATAGGACTATTTTATATGCAAATATAAAAATATAATATAACATTTCTTTGTTGCCAACATTCACAGCAGGCTTACAGTGCAAATAAAATAACAATTCTTGTAAGCTGTCTGAAACTGAAAGAAGGCAATTTCCTTTCCTGCCTTCAGTCAGAATCCAGGTACAGTGACATTCCAAACAAAATTAAATAAGTCTGTGTTTGTGGGAGGAAAATCTTCATTAGATTCAAACAAATAAGGTCAAAACCTTTGTCTCGCTGCCCTAACCCTCTTGTCTTACAGGAGTTTCAAAAATTTTCCCATGATTTTGGAAAAAGGAGATAAATTTCCTAGCATCTATTTTAAAAATCCAAAATGCCATTCTCAGTAGCCAGTCTATTAAATCTTCTATTAACTAGAGAGGAAAAGCCTCACCAGTGTAATAAATACACCCGTAATCTAGTTTGAGTTTCATAAAATTGGCAGTCCACCTAACAGCCACAGTTCCTGCAAGTGCTAAGAATCACTGGTTTCTGTCTTCAGCAATGCAATTTTGTGGAATTATATTACACAAGACCTCATACACCTCTGCAAAACAGCATTGCTGTGAAAACACCACTTACTGGCTACCTAGAGTTTTACTTGCTATAAGCTGTTTAGACCACATGAAACCTGCAATACACTGTTAGATCTTTACAAATTTCATGAAATCTTTTTCGGATATCCAAAAAATCCTGAACTACTTGAATCTTTTGTCTCCCAGCACTGGGGACTGACCCATAATCTCTTTCCCAGCCAGTACACCAAATCTGTAGCCAACCTTGTCACTGACTCCAACAGCTGCTTAAATTCACCAGAGGGGATAGCAGCAATCCTACTTCTAAAAGAACACCACAAGGCTTACGTTCATGATGCCTTGAGGAGACACTGAAAGGAAGGTCAAAGGTGAAGAAAAGATAAAGTGCAGTACAAGAAGATCAGTAAAGTTGAATCTTCTTGATGGAAAACTCATGTCTGCTTCTTCATGATGCAAACAACATAACTTCATTTCAAAAAGCCTCTGGTTTTTGTTGATTTTTTCCCTTCCCTTTTGCTTTGGAGTATTTTGAAGTTTATTGAAGTTTTTTTTCCTTTTTTTTTAGGTCAGAGCTCTGTGCATCTAAAAGCCTTATTCAGTTGTTCTTGTCACGAGTACTTTGTCTTACACAGGCTGCATTACTCTTGTAAACAGAGGCAGCATCAAAGTGAAAGCAGATAGAGTCACATCAGTGGATTAAGGCCTTCTGCATGATAAAGTAGCTACCTAGGGTGGGATAAACTTAATATGTGAAAGAATGTTATTGAGGAGGAATAAAGTGCCAAAACTCTGTCATTCTCTTAGTAATGTCCTAATCTAATGCCTGACACCAAGGCCTTAGGCCAGTGTTAGTGTTAATCAATGAAATACCCATCTGTGTTCCCTGTCCTTATCGCTATTTAGAACTAGCCTAAACTCAATTATTTTCCCTTAGAGACCAAGATGGGATATTAAGTTGAGTGAAAGGGATTGTGTCTCACAAAGAAATCCCAGTGTTAAAATGCAGAGGTGTCAACATTGCTAACTAAATTTCAGTTAAACAGAGATTAAATGCTAGTTCTTTGGACATGAAACACTGCATAGATTAAATCTGGTTAAAAATCCTTATTTAGAGAGTGGCTAAAAACTGTTAAGCAGTTTAATCAACTTATAATGTAAATTTTCTTCCCTTGTATGCATTATTTATCCCCTGCAATAACCATCGTACAATAAATGTTTGAAGAGTACACTCACTAAAGCAATAGGAAAGCACAGTCTCTTGCTGTTAGCCAGAGCTGGGAATGATACAGACATTGCCAGATACATAATGGTTATCTGAGGAGTATGTAATTTATCCCACGAGTGAACTGCAAATCCCATAATTCAAAACTGCCTCAGTCACAAATGAGTTATGGAGGTGTTTTTTACAAGTGGGAATAATCTCACATCCCATCGATATTCATGATTGTATTTTTGGTTCATATCGCCAAGATAATATATTTTTTTTATTTTATTAAAATTTCAAACTTGTTTGGCTTCTCTTTTTGTGTCTTTTTTTTTTTTAATTAGATCACTCTAAAGAGAGGAAGATTCTGCAGAAGCACACAGCCGTCTTTTCTATGTATTCAAGTGGATATAAAGAAAAGAAATTTTAAAACCTCCAAATTAGCAAGGAATAAATGTTTTCAACTGCTTTGTAATGAGCACATTTTTTAGTTTAATTTCTGAATAGTATCTGGGCTGAAATCACTATATGCATTTCTTAAGAATTTTCTCTTCTGATTTCTTTTTTAATTGTAAAGTGATTTGGAGCACCTTATTACCACAAAATTTTAAAGGTTAACAGTCAAAACTGCTACAGAAATGAGCTACAAAACTATTTTATTCTAAATGAAAAGACGTGCATTCTCTTGGGTATATATGAATTTAAAAGGGCACTTAAGTGACTAAAATCAGGTAAGAATTTCTAAGACATAACGGAAACACCAGAGGAAAAAACAGAAGGAACATCTCTTTGGCTCACTTTCTCTGCTAATAATTCACCAGATGTAACTATCCTCATGGTACTGGTCTTACTCTCAGTATTTTTGTTTCTCTTTGAAATAGCACTACAGCTTTTTTAATCGCCAGTGTGCATCTTTGTTTAGCATCTCAAGCAAATTAACTGAAGAGAAAGAAATAACATTTTTGTAACAGAGGTGAGCACATAATGCTGAGAGGGCATTTGGTGCTGCAAATATGTTTTTTCCTCTTAGCCAGAAGCATGGGCATAAATGCAGTGAAGCTCTCTGACTATGAGGATCCCTGCTTTTTCCCTTCTCTCTCCAGCAGAAGTTACATTTAGTATATTCTTTCTCATTGGTAAGTAACATATACATTTTCTCATTTGCAGATTAGCCTCTACTTTTTTAAACTTTGAGTATTTTTCATTTATAAAATAAGAGATTTCTGTCTTGGTTACTTGGGACCCCAGACATGGGAGCTGGTTTTATGTCATATGCAGTCAAGAAGAAAAAACAAACATGATTGTGTGAGAGCTTGGGGTTGTGGGTTGTTTCCTTTTTTCCCAAGGCAGAGGGATACAATATTTCAAATTATAGCAGTTGTGAAATTTTGGTTTACACTGTGCAAAAAATGTAAGTAGTTCTTGGGTCATTTAGATATTTCTCCGGGGGAGAGTTGGAAAAGTTCATAAAAAAACATTGTTTGAAGCCCAAAAATGTAATTTGTCAAGATTTACAGGCAGCATTAAAGACTTGAGGAACTAAGGGATTCAAAAATCTGCTTCTAACATAGCTGAGTGAGCTTTAGCTTTACTTTAGAAAGCAACGTCTCTTCCTGGGTTAGCAGAAATTGTTAATGATAATATACAATAGAAGGTTGGTGCAAGGGCTTCTCTTAAAAAAAATATGCTTTTTAGATCAATTCTCCTCTCCAAGGTCTCAGTATTACTTTGACTGAATAAAATTGTTCCTAGAGGGTTGTATTACAAAGGCTGAGTCTACCCGATTTTGATGATTCCCAAACTTAAAGAGAGGCACACACCACAATAAATAAAAACACACTGCTAGTAGCAGGCATTTAGAAGTCCCATACTGATGAAAATTTGAACCCTGCTATTCTTATCACAAATCAACATTTCATGTTCTGAACAACAAATACTGAAAGAATGTCCTGTTTAAAATTCTTAATATTTCTTTACTTTTTTTCACCCCTTTTAAATTTAGGGGTACTTGAGTGGCTTTAGGTGGATTTAGGGTTATGTTGGTGGTTAGGGTGGGTGTCTGAAGAGGTCATTGAAAACCTTGCACTCACAAACTAGGGTGAAGTTTTGTTACTTGCTTCACCCTCCAGACTGGCATTAGAAGGCATTGTGTTATTATGGCTCCCATCTCACAAAACAGACATAAACCTGAGGATTCAACCACATGTATGTAAGTAAAAGTCGAGACTCTCTGCCATGAGTTGCATCACTTTTATCAATACTGAAGCCCTAATTCATTTTCCTGCTTGAATCCCCCTGAAGTTGTTAAAAGCAGTGTACTTTCTGCCTGTAATTGCTGGATACTATTTCTGTATATGATAAATACATGCTATACTGCACAAGTGATTTCATTTCAGTGATAGTTATATGCTTCCCTGCTTATCAGTTTACAAAAAATATGGAAGACCTCTCAAATTTATTTTAGGAAACATTGTGAGGTTTGAGATTCTGGTGGTGATGGAGGCTAAGGCTAAGCTCTGAACATTCACAAAAAGCACTTAATACAGTGTGGTGTTTTCTTTCTTTTAAAATTTTAGAGGTAAGGGGTCCCAGAAAAAATGAGGTGGTA
This sequence comes from Ammospiza nelsoni, assembly GCF_027579445.1. Classification (NCBI taxonomy): domain Eukaryota; kingdom Metazoa; phylum Chordata; class Aves; order Passeriformes; family Passerellidae; genus Ammospiza; species Ammospiza nelsoni. The sequence goes on along the minus strand of NC_080641.1, from coordinate 20,568,748 downwards.
GCACCGATTGCCTTGGAGCACTTTGCACACAATCTGAATCCAAATCACCAGTATATCTGTAGGAAATTATCTTCTCTTGTACTGATGGAGAATTGTTTTCACTGACAGAGAACTGAGACAGGGAACATACCTCAGGCAGACAGGCAGAGCAAGGAAAGGCTCCTCAGTCCCATGTGAACCCCCATTCTATTTCGGTCATGGGCCAATCTCCAAAACCATGCTAGTGCAGAATGGCTCTGCCCCACCTCCATCACAGGACTGGTGCTATAAGCTACAAGACAGCCAATCTCATGCAAAGGACACGACCTAATTCAATTCCAATATAAATTATGTATGAATATTGTAGCACAAGACAGTTGGAAAGCACATTGTGTAATTCAGCAGTTCAATCATATTTGTTGTTAGTGTACAATAGTGTACACTATAGTTGGAGAGAGGAACTGTCTCAGAGTCAAGTGGATCAAAAACAGTCTATGAGAGCCAACTAAAAAAAGCTATTGTACTTAGCTGACTGAAGTGGAGAATGAAGTAGTCTCCCTCAATTAAGGAAAGTGTGGTGGAGCTGATTAACCTGCTTGTTACCTTGGCAACCTGAGATTTAGATTGTGAATGAATATGTAAGACTGTGGATACCTTTCATCAAACAAGAGTCTGGTGAACAGTTTGAGTGAGAGAACTGCAAGCTGGAAGGTACTGGCACTTAATCTGTTTATGAGACAACACTTAATTTATAAGAGGTAGTCATTACTACTGCATATGCAAGTCACCAATAAATAGAATGACAGCCATGTGCTATGCTCCAATCTGCCATGCAGGTTGTGCACACAGACCTAAATACTCAAAACCCTTCATCGATGCAATTCCTCTGAGCCACTGCAAAACCTACCTGGCTTTGGGTTGGGCTGAGGTCTCACAGCATTCCCTGAAATCACCAGAGCTCCTGTGTGCAAAGTGCCCATGCTTTGGGCATTGTGCACCTCATCTCTCTGTTCACTTCATTCCTTGTCTTTTGTGCACCTCAGACTAATGGATAAGACTTCATATTTATTAACATTAAGCATCTTTCACCAGCTCTCCACCCCTTTGTAGAAAAGGCCTGAGGCTACATTCTCCCCTCAGTTACACCTGTCCAATCCCATCGACTTCAGTAAGATTGAACAGGTGTAAGCAAGGAGAAAATTTGGCCCCCTGTTGTCTATGAATAGCATTATCTGTGTTCACCACTGCCTTGACTTTATGTCGCTGGTAAGTATAATTAATTTATAGTTTGTCTTATTCTCTTAGTTGTTTAATAAATAGATGAAAACAGAAGACTCCTGAGGGACTTACTCTAGTTACCTGTAATAGAAACTCCCCTACTGATACAGCTTCTTCAGGAATATCCCTAATACTTCCTCTTCTTTTTATCAATTCTTTATGAATTTTCATTATCTTTGGATTTTGCAGTTCTGCAGAATCACATTTCTTGTGTGCCATGACATGATTTGTTTGGAAAGAAATGTTGATACCTCTTGCTTTTAAAAATGGAGCTGTCTTAAACTGAAAATATCTTCTATTTGACTTTTGCAAAGACCAACATCTGCACGAGGAATACCATCAACTAGCACTTAGTTACAATAAATCACATTGCCATAAAGACTGTTACTTGAATTAAAGCAAAGACAAAATCAGGGAGTATTCAGGGAAGACAGCTGATTCTTTATAATTAACTGGGTTTGTGAGCCTAGCTTGAGGCTTTCTGAATAGCAGTTACTGTTAGTCTTAGTTTTCTATCTGACCACATTCCAAATGCTTCAGCAGTAAATATATCCTTTATTAAACTAGGAATGCATGAAGCTGTTTCTTGGTACTAGCATAATCAGTCAAACGTAGGCAAACAGTCAACTAAAGCAGAAAAAAAACCAACTTCACCTCAGTGAGAAGATCCCTCCAATGAGATCATAATGACCAATTCCACTAGAACCAGTAAATTTAAGGTTAACACACTTTAAGCACAATGAAAGAAATTAGCAATCCTTACATGTCTTCCATATGGGACTTTTTTGCTTTCTAAGTGCATTACAATAGGTACTACCATCATCCCTATCTTGTAAGGGTGTCAGAAAAAGGCACATTTAAGCCAAAGATCATTCAGCAGGTCAAAGGCAGAGCAGGCTTTCCAAGGTCCAGTTGAGCATGCTGTTCTCTAGGCCAAACCTATTGTACACTACAAGAAGTCAAATGAGTTGAATCCCATTCCAATATGCTCACTTCTAGACACTGAAACCTCTGCACATCCCAGTGCAAAAAAAACCCAAAAGAGTTGGACTTGGCTGGTATAATACTTTCATGTTTTGCATTACTTAAATGTTATCCATTATTTCCTCTAAACTTCTAGTCAAACCTAAGCAGCAATAATAAGTTTACAAAGTCAGGGCACTGATTGATTGGCAGTGCTTTTTGCTGTATTAGTGATGCATTTGGAGTAATTATTGAATGGCCGTTCCGTCAAGAGCAGGCCACCCGCTCCACATGTGGCACTCTTCTCACCTTCTACTAAATTAATGTCTCTCCTCCTAGACATATGGATTTCCTGTCAAGGAAACAATCTCCTTCTAGTAGAGATACAACAGACTATTTTGCCAGCATTGTGCAACTTTCAGCTGATAACTACAGCTCAATGTATTATGCATGTTCTACTGCTCTAATAAATATAGGATTGACTTGTTTACTACCAGCACTGTTGTCTTGATTAGCACTGTGTTTCTCTAGGCCATTATTCATTGGTGAGAGGAACCTGCTTTGTTCTCCATTAATCCAACTGTGTGAAACAAACTGGTTAATTTTTCAGCTTGTGTTGTTTGTTACTGAATGAGGAGAAATCGATTATTTCATTGCTGTCATTAACACCCTATTTATGAAGTGCAACATTGTTTATTTTTCTACTTTGAGCCACAAATTAGACAAACAAATTCTTGTTTCTCCACTGAGATTCTGTCTCAAAAGTTACCTCACTGGGGCAAAATGGACATCCAGAGTCCGCAGCACAGTGACCTGGAATAGTCTTCAAGACAAAGCTCTTTGGCTATGATTAGTCAGGAATGATTTTCCCTTTTCATTGCCAGAGTTGATACAGGTTTTTCATCTAGGATCCAGAGCTCATGCACTCAGGTTGTTCAGGTATCTCCAAAGATTCTAAACAGGAAAATAACCATGAATCTACCCAAACTTTGAAACACCACCCATATTTCTGCAGCATCTAACAAAGAATTCTCCAGTGGAACTTAAAGGGTTCTTCAGACTGCCAGCAAAGTCACAACAATACACTTGCATTTTGTTTAGTATAGGCAACAGAGAGCTGCTAGCCAAGGTCTGCTGCCCTGTCTAGGGATGAGGCTGCTCACTTGAGTACATGATGCACCAAGGCCAACCAGACTGCTGGCTATTGTCCCTGTGACGTGGGAAGGAGGAATCACAATGAGTAGAAAAAAAGTCCTGCAAAGTGTCAGGAACAAAAGAGAGAATGGACTGAGAAATGAAGGAAATATGTCCATAGAGGAAGAAAATCCTAGTATAAAGCTGTAGATTAACAGATCAGACATAATACTGGTGAAACACAGGTGTTAAGACAGCCCCAGCTGCTGCAGGAACAAGCTGCCCAGAAGCTGGGTGTATGGGATGGCCCAGGTTCTCAAACACAGGGGCCCTTGGTCTGCATGTTAGATCTGTAAGCATCCAGTCTGGTTATGTAAAGTGACAAGCATCCAGCATGCTCTACTTAGCCTTCCACAGATTTTAGACTGCCATTTGTGAAAACTTAGGTCAACAGAGTATCCATTGCTGAGTAGCAGATATATTTAATTACCTTCAAAACATTATGGTCATTAAAAGTCCAAGATATTTTTCCCATCTGATGCCATCTTAGAAAGCTATATTCTGGGCAGAAAGGAAGCCATGGGTCTAATCCTGTCCTTTCCAATTCTTTCTGGGTATCTCTTGAGTCACTGTAGAGATTAACCTAAACTTTACAACAGTTAAGTTTTCTGCTATGGTACTTCCAGGAACGACCAAGCCGCTGGATGAGAACTAGCTCTCCAATTTTTTTGGCTTGTTTCTCAGTCTGGCACAATTCTGATTCTTTTCTTCATCTGTTCATCTGTGAGGTAAAGCATTGTAGAGTCAACCTCTCATTGGCATTTGCATTAGATTGCCACCTCTGCTACACTGCAATTGTTTATGGATGTATTTTGAGGGGACACAGACCATACAGGAAGGACAAAAAAATCTACAACAGGACCGTTTCTGTAGAAGAAAAGAACTTTAACCCCACACTTCTTAGTAGATAGAAAATATACATCTCACTTTAATTCTATGAGTGTCAGCTGTAATACCTGTAAAACTAGTCATACTTCAAAAGAAGGATGGGAACTAAAAGGAAAAGAAGTCAAACAAAAAACACATATACTTTTCTTTCAGATCTGAGAGTCCATTGAGTGCACCCTTTTGCATTGCACTAAAACACAGCAAGAAAGAGTGTTCTTGTAGCATTTCAAAGAGAAGCCAAACATGCAGAGATCACTGTATCTCATGTTACTTTGGAGAGAAGAAGGACTGTGGTGGCTGGGAGACTCCCAGAGAGCAACAGAAAGATTTTCTTAAAGGATTAACATGTAGTGTCTACAGGACATCACTGATTCACTTCACTGGCTCCCTAGAAACCTGAACTGTCCTTGGTGGTATTCTGTGAGGTGACTGTTATTGAACAGGATGATATTGCTGTAAGAGTTCTTTCTTGCAGTCCTCAGAAGCACTTTTAAAGAGAATCACAGTACACACACAAGTCAGAAAGTTACTATGTGGAGACAGCTATCTTTTTTACAGAACATATTGTATCAAGGAATCTCTGATGTAAAGCTGTCTTTGCCTCTCTTCAGCTTATCCTAGAGGTTGTCACTTGAATAAAAGCATGATTTTGTTACAGGATGCCTTCCATCTTGTTCAGTTTTTACAGGCCAATGTTAAACTATGTCTCCCATATGGTGTCACCAATTCATAAGCACAAAAAGACCAGCCAATCTACAATGAATTGTTAGATACAGGAGAAAAAAAACCACAGAGATTTAATACTAGAGGTCAGGAGAAAAGACATGAGGGAGCAGGTTGGACGATTTTATTCCCAGTTTTAGTTAAACTTGCCATAATTTTCTGGATAACCCATTTAAGCTCTGTGCCTCATGCATGCCCTCTCCTCTGAAGCACTAGATCTGAAGGAAATACATTTTGGGAACAGAGTAAAGCATCACAGCTCTGACCTGGCAAGAATCTGCCTAATTTCTGACATGTGAAGTTAGTCTGAAGAAGGGAAGGTCCCAGTCATGACTTTGTTGTGCAGAACTTTGTTGCACTCTGTAGATATAATTTAAGAATCAGGCTGACCTTTGCACTCCAGTTGGGTCCTTCTTCCTCCCACCACCAAGCGTTCAGCCAAGGGTTGTGAACCAGAGAGCATGAGCACACATGGATCAAAAACGGAATGCAGGGTACACCTTTAGATCATCACACAGACAGATTACTTAAGTACTGCTAGAACAGATTCTGCTTATTTTAGGAAAAAATAGACACTTTCTTGCCTTCTAGTGGTGTTCATGTTCAAACAAATGTTCTTCATCCCTATAAAGGCTGCACTCACCCTGGACATGTGAATTATTTTCTATTTATTATTCTCTATTGTTATTCTCTCTTTACCTCCAAATTTTGAGGACCTATGTCACCACTAAGCCTTACTGAAGGAGTAATTTGTTACAGTTTTTTGCTGTATCTTCTTCCTAAATAACATTTGCTGTGTTGTGCTATTCTGAGAAGTGACATTACGAAAGCGGCAACAAAGGGCTCCATGTTCAGAGAGGCTTACTAGATTCCTAATTAAATATGGTTAAAAAACACCTCAAAGAGTGCCAGATATGTAACTTTCATCCTGAAGACTCAAGGTGAGATCTGACCGTGAGCCAGGCTCTCCCTTTACTTCACAGCATTACCAGCAGTGCTGCAGCTGCAGCACGATGCTCTGACTGACAGCTTCACTGGGGCTCAGAGCTTTACAGCAGTGAAAGATCTGTCCCAAGGGATCCCTCAGCAACGTTCCCCTAAGCAAGTGCCTCACTGGGATCTGCAGCATCCTCGGAAATGCCAGAGCTCAGCCACTGCAGCAAGCAGGAGCTGAGCATTTTGGGGAACTACATTCTGGCACAATGGAGCAAGAACAGTATAGGGTGCATCCAAGAGCTCCTCCAATGACTTAGCTAAAAGGTTCAAGAATTAACAACACAGCAGTTTACTTCAGCTTCATGCACTGCCACAGTGTTGCAACTGCCTTTATGTGGACTGAACCACTTTAATATAATTTAAATTTATCTGGGTGGAATTGCTCTGAAACAGTCCAAGAGCTCACACAGGATTTATTTGACATCTGATCTGTAGGCTGTATTATTCTTCAGCTATAGGGCAGAAGTCAACCAGAAGGAGTAGATTCTTATGCTACTCAGTCATGCCTGCACCTGCAACTGCTCTGCTCTGCCCCCTTCATAGGAGTTAAATGGATTTTTTTTCTAGATAGCTGAAAGGTAAAGGTCCTGTTTGAAATAGTATTTGAGTACTTTAGGTTTTTATTTTAAGTCATATATGTGATAGAATAGCCACAGTTCTACTTAGGCAGCTACTTTTATTACTTAAATGAAAATAAATTATATGTAACAAACACCTGCTTTAGATATCAAAGCAGGCAAACACACCTACTCATCCATATCAAACTGACATGCTATTTTTCAGAGCAGAATCACCTCTTGAACAAATAAAGATGCTTTTAAAATGCTACGAGCAATTAATTTTTTTCTTGTTACTGTGCATTTGTGCTGTGTGTTAAACTATTCTGGTTTCTCCATTTCTCTTTCTCTTCTAACAGAATCAACCATGGCAATTACAACCAAGGTTGCAAATAGGTTCCCAGAGATATATAACTGTTTTTTCCTGTGGACCAGCAACTGGTTGGACAGGAATGGCCCTTCTCCCATTAGATATTACACTCATCCTGCCCATAATATGCTATAAGTCAGAGTCTCATCTAACCTAAGGGAACCGTTTCCTTTATTCATTTCCCCACCATACTGAAAATACCACAAGAATATATTCTGTCTAAGAGAAATAAAAAGGTTCCTGTAGATATAGTTTGGGTTTGTGTGTGCTGCTGAAAGAGGTCAGCCCTGTTAATGGCATGTGGGAAGTATGTATACAAATGTGCTCACTGCTGGGCAATCACCAGCCTTTAATGTGTGGAGAAATCAGCAGAGACTCATATGTATGTTTTATTAATTCTTCCTCTATCTTGGTCTGTGCAGGCCTGGTGAATGCAGTTATTTAGGAATTTACATACCATTGGTTCTAAGGTTTGAGGACAGATAAGAAAATTGATTAACTACCACACAAATCCAGCTATGTCTTTGAAGAGTCAAGGCCTCCATATAGTCATGCTGGTGTTCAGCTGAAAAACTGTGAAGGAGGATGTGAGCACCTATCAAGCCAGGAAGGTGAGCTACAGCTCACAGTCACCTTTATTCTGACACTGAAAAGAAGAATCACACCCAATACTCCATCTAGCCCAATGTTTTGTTTGCTCTGTGAATTTTATAGACAAAGAGGAACAAAAAGTCCAACAATTCAGGGACATTGTCTAAAGACATATACAAAATTTTACTTCCCTTACAAATAGAGTTACTTTCTAGTCACCTAAAAAAAAGCAAAAAATACCAAACCCAACACAAACAAACAAAATGTCTCCACCAACAAAATCACCAGAACTCTGCAGCCTTTCCTATTCTGTTTGACAAAAGTAGAACATATTGTTCTATGTGTAGCTTTTTCTGGCTTGTTTTCCAGCTCAAAAGCCTAAGTTGGGGAACAAGGACAAATTCTGCTAGTTTTCTAAGGGAAGCTTGGAAGAGCAGGTTTATTGCAACAGATATATGAAAGCAGGTCCCAGAATACAAGGCAGATGACCAAAACATGGATTACAATATCAAGGAGCACAGAAATAGCAAGAGAACATGGCAATTGATTCTGAAGAAATAACTGCAATATGTGTAGGGCAGTGTTCATATTTCAGCTCTTAAAGTCACTCAAAGCAGTAAGCACAATCACCAGCTGCTCTGTAAGGATCATACAGCTGAGAGGTATTTGACTCAGATATGTGAGACTGTCCTTCATAAACCAAGTTACATTACATTCAGGTTTGTTCCCACACTTCCACACAGAACACCATAGGCAGAGAGCTAGATGTGTTTTTGCTCTGTACATATTAAATAAACCCAATGTACAGACAACAGCTGCTCATGAGCCTTACTCTAGAGAAGGGAAGAGCTCAGATGTTTGCTCCCTTATTCACAAAGACAGTAAAGTGTATCAACATCTGCGAATAACCTCTACCATCAGGAGAGTCTTTGTCAAGGATAAACTAAATAAAATCTCCACAATGTGTGAAAGATCAGTCTGATTTCTTATTCTGACAGAATCATGAATAGTCACTTAAATAAATCTTCAATGCCGGCTGTAATCTCTCTCCAAGAAACTTCCCTAAAACCAAGATGGCTTCCTGATCAACAAGACAATAACTGCACAGAAGCAGAAAAAAAAGTAAGGTTTACAGTATGTAGTCTTACAAAAATCTAAAGGACAATATTTGATTGCATAGGTACATCCATGGTAGACAGTGAGGCTTACATACAAGAGAGATTTGTTTCACATACCTGGTTCTGAAATGTGTGAGGAGCAGATCTACATCCAGTGGCATGTCTCATGGTAAGCTTCTTCACTATGAGCACCTCTCCTTTTGCCATGCTCCTGCAAAGCTGTAAACAACTTGGAAAGCAGACACAGGATACTGAGCTCCTGTCCCTCTGTCCCTACAGACTTTACCTGGCAAAGTTCTTGGTGGAATGAGATTGTCTTCTCCTCAGAGGATCCTGGCCAGATAAGGCCTGCAAAAATTTGTGTGAAACCTGTGAAAATTTACCATCAGAAAAGACAAACCACTAGGAACCGACAAAAATAGACATCTGATTTTATGGTATGGTTATAGAACAGGTACAATATCCATATCTCTCCACAGAGGAGTCATTCTCATGCACTACCTCTAAGGGGTCTGATACCAACACACAAAGAAAAATTTTAAAAGTTATGGAATAAACATAGCCCTATTCTATTACATGTCATGGCTCTGGTTGGGACCAAGGGCACAAAATGATAGTTTCATTGCCTTCTGCTTATTCCACACTTGTGGCATCAGGAACTAACATCCAATAATACCACACTAGACTACACCATGGTTGAATGGATGTCTCTAGAAGGATGTAAAACCTTGACACAGCATGATATATGCCTCCAGTGAGTCAAATTCTATTCTCAGGTGGAAGGAAATAAACTCAGAGTGATTACATATGGACTCACATCAACACCAGTCCTGAAAGCAGAATTTGACTGACTGTATCTTCCCTAGCTGATTTTACTAATGATTGATTTTTTTTTTTTTACACACCTAAATCTCCCACCAGTGCAGAAAGAACTCTGCATGAGTTGGCACAAAATAAGATCTTTTCTGGTCAAGTTAGCAATGGTCCTGCTGGACAGGGCTGAGCTGAAGTTTCCTGGAATCCTAGGCAGAGGCAGGTATCAGTATGGACTCTGGGACCCAAGCAATTCACCCTGATTAAACCACTTACCTTTGAGAATGTAGGGCCAATAGTGCTTACAGCAGGGTGAGGCTCAACGTTTTGCTGACTGCTGTTGAAATTGGTAACAGACTTTGCATATTATATCACCAGGTTTTTTTGGTTGTATTTCACATGCAGTGTTTTTCTGCTTTTGACTTTGAGGTGTGAGGGGGAAGGCTCTAATCATATGGCCTTGTGCAGATGCTCCATTTGCATTTCTATTAATCCAGGCCCTCCTGGAGACGTTTGAGCATAGGCACAGCATGCTCTGCGTTTGAACTTGTGAGAACCCACACCACTGCTTAATAACTTAATACATATGTATAGCCTCCTTCAGCAGCCCACTAGGAGGCAGAAGCAGGGGGAGGCGCTATTAGTGCATAGGCTGCAGGGCTCTATGTAAATGCATTTTGACAGGGAGGATAACTTGCCGAATAAAGAACCCAGCTCCTTAGTGCTGGGCTGGTGCTGATTTAGGTCAGAAAACTTGTTTTACCAGAATTTGTACAAATGAGAGCTCACATGGATCTGCTGGAGAATGTTTAAGGTATCTTAGCAACTTTGCTCGCAGCACATGAATGTAATAATGATACTTTCCACACAAACTGTCCTACAGGAACAAAAAATACATCTGAGTCTTTGTTGCTCTTTACTTTTACCTTTCCTGAACACCTCTCCTCAGAGGGACACCCAACCCTGCCTCAGCAAAGTGCCACAATAACCACAATAAGTGGCAGTTTCACCATGTTTGAAGTGAATAGTTAATGGCTTAGAACAGCAGCCTCTAGATACAATTGAGCTGAGATCTCTTAATACAAACCAGATTTCGTTGGAAAACAGAGTCAAAAGGGAAAGGTTTTTTATAGAAGATACACTCTGGAGACCATTTCTACAGAACACTAGAAAGAGGCGAGGTAAAATTCCCCCAGATGTCAGCAGAGATGGGTGTAAGCAGAGCATCAGGGCTGCCATAGTAGCATGCCTGCACAGCCTGTGATCTGTCAACCCCTGCAAACACCCTCGAACCCCAGCACATCCTGATCCATGCAGAGTTAACCTCTGCCAACCGACCCTGGAACATCCTTGTCCAATTCTCAGTCTGAAAGAAGCAAGGTAGGGATTCGAACATTTGATACATCCAGTAAGAAGCAACAGGTGGGAGAAAGAAGGGAGGAAGGACTGATCCCGAATGTCTTCTTTCTTTTTTTTCTCTTCAAAAAGTTCCACTGCTCATTTTGATGCAAAATAAAAATTAAACACCCCTCAAATTTCTTCTCTCCCACCATTCGCGCCACCTGCTTTCCAGCCAGCTCCAGCAGATGAAAGCTGTTAATGTGAAACTGTCTGCAAGGACAACACCATAATTTTCTTACACTTAAAAAAGAAAGAATCCATTACTCTCTCCACCCCCAACACACCTCTGAAGTCTCCAATAAAGTCTTCTCTATACAGGCCCAGCTCACAATGAATTTACATCAAATTCCAGGAAGGGGTTCCTAGCTGTCCCATAATAAACAAATTGGGAGAAGGAGGGGGATGCCAACCTCCAGGACAGACACTGGCTGCAGACAAACAGCCACACAGGCAGTAACTGATGGGGCCTTAGCCTCTAAAGTGGCAGGTGAGACAAATGAAAAAATGACATGCTGAAAGCACACTAAGAGAGGAGGCAGAGCCCAGGTCTGAGAGTCAATCTTAGTCCATCAGGTAAAGAGAATAGATACGCATGGGGATAATTGGTGATGAGACACTTGAAATTAGGTGTATGATAGGTCCCCCACTGCCCAGCCACATTCATTTTTCTTACACTCAATGAGCACTGATGGGCAGGGGTGAGCTAAGAATATTTCTTAAACCTTTGCATTCTCCTGTCACATTTCCATGGCTGTGTCTATTCCTCCCAGACACACAGACAATTGCCTTATGCAGGCTGTCACCCACACTGCTGCTCTGCCGGCGTGTGGCTGCAGGCAGAGCTCGCAGCACAGGCCCTGCTCATGTTCCCACAAGTCTCAGCAAGAGAAAACAAAGCTCAGCCTGCTGTGTCCAGGCCACGTCCTCACACCAGCACCACATGCTACTTTCAGCAGCCCAGCACAGCAAATGAAATGGGGGGCTGAGACATGGCAGGATGCCCAGTTTCCAGCCCAGGGGGCTCTCAGGGGTGAAGGGCAAGGGTAGCCCCAGCCTGGCCTCACCCACACCTGTGAAAGGATGTGACAGATTAAATCCCAGGCTGAGGAGCAGTGGGAGATGGCTATTCCTTCACATTGCCACCCATGTCAAAATTGCACATTCTGACTTCTCTCATCTCAAAGCCCACAGACACAGCAGGAGGGGGTGGGTGGCAGGAAGGCTGGCAGCCCACAGGCCAGTCTGGGTACACTGGTTTGAGTGGAGCAGCTCAGGGTGCTCTGGCCACTGAGGCGATGGGGCTGCCACAGCGTGCCAGCACACATGCTGCTCTCAAGGAGGGGCACTGGCCCCTGCCCACCTCACACGTCCTGGGGATGGGCACTGGCCCCTGCCCAGCTCACATACACCAGGAGGCACAGCCAGCACATGCTGCAGGGCAAGCACCCTACTCCTGGGGCTGGTGCCAGGGTCCCAGAGAAGCAGAAAGAAGCCAGCCAGAGTTAGGCCTCTTTCCCCCTTCCAATTAGCACTCAATGGTATGAAGGTGTCCCTCAAACCACAAGTGCCACAGCTGAAAAAGGCAATGCCCAGCCTCACAGGGATGGCTTCTGCTGTCCCACAGAGGAGCAGCCATTCCCTCCAACACCTGCAGGCAGCAGCTCGCCTTGCTGAGGCCAGCAACGCCCACTGCTCCCTTTTCTTCACGAGCTTCTTGCAAATGATGTGAACCCATACTTATTAATTTACATTAAGTTCATTTAACACCAATGAAAGAGACCAGAAGTGTCTAATGAGCAAACTGTAATGAGCTACCAGTGACTGTTAATCACATTCAGTTTATGCATTCTTGCTTCATTCTTATAGAGTATTGTTGCAGAATAAATGCTTTGCTCTTATCCTACAAGAGGAAAAAGAATCTCTAGGTATTGTACCAGTGAATAACAAAGGAATGAACAAGCCTCTGGTCTTGCACTGCATATAATGATAGAGATGCTGTGAATTCTAGGGACAAAGTACATGAAGAAGTACCCACAAGTACTGAAAATTTAATTAAAAGTCAGAAAGCCATTGCAATGAAGACTCAGCAGAAAGCCATTTATTTTTAAAATCTAATATATTCTTCATGACTAAAGGCTAAAGCACACGCTGACTTACACATTTAGCTGTAACTGATTTAAGCTACTTGATGATTTTTTGCGCACAGGGTGGCGCTCAATTTGCAATGGAGTAAATTGGCAGAATTTAATTTGGTGGATTTTTTTAACTCTGAAAAAAGAATCCTCATTAAAACCTCTCGATAGGCTGTATACTTTTTTCATCATTAACCAGCCTAACTGCAGGTAAAAGAGATACAATTATGGATTTATATAAATCCTATTGTCAATTTACAGCTCAAAGACTGGTGAGTTACCTCATTTTAAATAGGTTATTTTTTCCCCTTAACCTTTCTTTGTTTTAATGAGGATTTGGTTTGTCATTGTCAGGGTGCTTGTTTGCAGGAAAGTTTCTCATCATGTGAAGAAGGTGTAAGGAAAAAGGACAGAAGACCTCTTACTGAATTTCAAACCCCATCACAAACCCTGTCCTGGACATTCTGTCTTTAAATATTCACCTTTCCATGAAGACAGTCAGATCTCAGCTGCTGATTCCTCACTCTCTCAGCCCTATGAATGCTCTATCTCATGCTTTGACACTTTCAACCTTACTCATGCCCAGTTTTTTCTTCTTTGCTGCACCTTATTTTATCCCACCTCCCACCAAAGCACCATTAAATTCTTTGTTCTGCCTCATTCAGAACCACCAGCAACTCCAGGATTCTGACCACACAGGCTACGTAGGAAATTGACTGAAAACTGCAACTTAAATCCAGAACTCTCAAAAGATGAGGGCAGCCAGAGCTGTCATTGAGAGACCCTTCTGTTCAACAAGAGCCCAAGGTCCAAAACAAGGTCCCGCATATTCAATGAGGCAGATTCTCAAGTGACAAATTACACAAGTTACTCAAGAAGCTGAGCAGCTGCCCCACTAAATGTTTTTCCATTAACAGAATGACAGAATCATTTAGGTTGAAAAGGGCCTCTGAGATAATTGAGTCCAACTTTTGACTGAACACCACCTTGTCAACTAGACCATGGCACTAAGCACCATGTCCAGTCATTTCTTGAATACCTCCAGGGATGGTGACTCCACCACCTTCTTAGGCAGTCCATTCCAATGTTTAACAATCTTCTCTATGAATAAATTCCTCCTGATGTCCAGAACCTCTAAGACTAATTTAATTTCTGGGTTTAATTCTTAGTCTCCAAGTAGGTTGACAATGCTAATCAAGAGGAAGGCAGTCACATTTATATATTACTTCATAACTGCACCCAGAAATGCAACTACTCCTCTTGCTTTACTGAAATGCTGCCTCCCCTTTCCTTTACCAAGCTCCTCCAGCAGCTTCTGAAGGATAAGGTTGAGGGCTGAAGGGATAACACCAGGAGGGAGCTAGTGGCTGATGTCATCTTCTACCAGTCTGTTACCCACAACTCCTTCATTTGACTGCTTTCAGAATTTTGCTTACAATTTCATCACCCATCTGCATTTTAAATATTAGCCTGCAACATACTAGAATGATATACAGCAAGCCAAGGGTGAAGGAATTATTCCCATAACTTAGAAGAAAGAAACTAAAAACATAAAGAAAAGGGATTTGTAAGAGGGTCTGGATTTTAACCTTCCTTGCGGTGAGAGAATAAGCACAGCTACTACTCTAGCACTTAGATGTTGAAAGCTGTTGTTTTTCCTCTTTGAACTTTTTAGCAGTTGTAGCAATTAAATGATAAAGTTGTCTTTAGCTCATTAGATGATGAGTTAATTATATGCCAAAATTAACTTTGTTAAGCTCTTAATAGAACATCTTTTATCTGAGTAGCCACAGTCTGTGTTAAAATTCTTAATGATCTGGGCTAAAAATCAATAATTTGTATGACTTCCGTATATGAACTGGGAATTAAATGTATCTTTAAAATGTACTATAATGATAACCTCAAGCTGAAATTGAAATAAAGATATTCCTTGGCGATTTCAAGGACAACACTTTCACCAGTGTGGAGGCCGTGTAAGCCACTAAAGAACATTGCCACTGGGGACAGCTCTCCTGCCTGCAGCACAAAGATAAATCAAGCTAAGACTAAGTCCAAGATTTTGATTTTTCAAGTATTTTTTTGCTGCAGCCCTGTGTTTCACATTTGTGATCCTCCTATACATATTAATGTTAAGTCAGGACTGACTGTTGTCTTCTCAAAAGTTGGAAGAGTGGATACATTTTGAGAACTTATATACCCCTATCAATGATCAAAAGAGTCTAATCATTCCCCCATGCAGGGAGCTGATAGATGCAGTGCCATGCTTTTCCCCATGTAATCAATTGCTAGCTAATTTGACAAGAGCTCAGCAACCATTCTGTAGTTCAGTTCACTTTAAAGCTTTTATGTTTAAGGAAGCAAAAGTCCTATTGTTTGGCACATAAATTGCATGTGTTCAGCAGAAGACAATGAATATATCTTACTGAATATAACTCTGTATGATATTAATGTATGAAATGGGGAGATGTCTCATTAAAATGATAAAATCCTCAATCTGAAGTGTCAATTATCAATAGTTTAATGCTTTTTCTTCCTTTGGATTCCCATTTGAGCCACCCACAGAAGACTAATTTCATATACTCTCTGGTACCAACTCAGAGACAGAAAACTTTAAAACTGAAGACTGGTTTTACTAATGAGGCCTAAAGGCCACTGAAATCCTTGTGATTTCAGCAAAGTTTCACTCAGAGTTATCAAGAATTATTCTTCATAACCTTGACTTACACTGTGACTATCATCTTCAGGTTCATTCTCTTCCCCTAATGCCAGAGAACACCTTCTGCTTGAGAGATTGACAAGCATGGCTCTCTGATGATGTTAAGCTGTGACTTGCCTTGTAGCCTGCACCACACCTCAGTTAGCCTGTGAGGAAGTCTGGACAGAATTGAGCCAATTTTTAAGCCTCACCATCAACGCATTAATGGTTATGAATTGAGTAGAGAAAAAAATTATAAAAATAACTATTACTTGCTACTTTTTTGTCTGATAACAAGTTTAAGTATTTTTGAGGTGATGAAATAGGAAGAAAAGAAAGATAAGATTTCAATTTCACAGTTAAGAATAAAAACAGAGTTTTAAAATCTTTCAAGCATCTTTCAGCTAAAGGAATTCTGTGCATATTTTTAACAGCATGGCCCTGTTTATGATATTTACTTGCAACAAATCTGTACAGAGTCCATACATCTCAGACCTCCCAGACATGGCAGGTTGCTGGAGAATAGACTGACCTCTCACAACTTGACCTTGTAGAAGGTGCCTCCTTGGGTGCTATTGCTGGGACAAATCAATTTGAGCAGATATGGTAAGGCAGGCTGAAAGATGGGAATTATCAGTCAAGATTGCTCTGCCAACAGGCACAGATCACTGTACGATAGCAGGCTGAAGGTTGTACTATTCCCTGAAGGCAGTTTGGTAAATAAGGAGGTTATGGGTATGTTACTGTCAAGCATGAAGAAATTTTTGTTGATATATTCTCAGAAACTAATTTTTTTCTTTAATAACCTGCAGGGCTACTCTTCAGCAAAATTACCAGTCAACTTTGACAGCCTAGGCTACAATAAGCTGAATCACACTCCAGGTCTTTAAACATTTGGTTTGCTTTTTCTTACTAGCTTGTTTCAAGTGTGCTTAGGAGAGTGTAATACAAAGTAAAACTGAATCTTTTCAGCTAATCAAAAGAGAGAAGTCTTCTCTCAAATCAGAGAAAGACTACGCCTGTTTAAAGATGCAAATTAATAATGGAGTTGCACATCAAAACAAGACTACTGTTCAATTTTTAAAAGGTGTAAATTGCTAATCTTCAGTCTTTTTAAATAACTTATTAAAAGTTTCTACCAGAGAAATTTAACACAAGTCTAAACAAAATATATTAAATATGGTACAGTGAGGATACATAGCCTTCTTCAGTCTCACATTTGAAATGCAGTTATCTTGGTTACCAACTCTGGCCACTTTTTCACTGCAAAAGAATCAAAATTTAAAATTGCCCTTCCTACACCTACAGAATAAAGGATTGTGTTTCCCTTTCCCATCTCAATATGTACAAACAGGAAGCATAGCACCACAAAGGGACTCAAAGAGCAGAACCTGCCCATACCAAGAACTGGGCCAGGAAGTGTTACCCTCAGAGGGAAGCAGACCACCAAGTCAGGGCATTCTGTGTACTTGCATGCAAAGCCCCATTTCCAATTAAAGCATTTAAGAGTCTGCTAAGGACGTCATAACACAGGAGAAATTTATAGTTGGCCCAAAAAATTAAAACCGCAGATGGCAAATCATCTTCTGATACCTTTCTTCTTGGTCAAACTAACTTTGTTTGATTTGACAAGTATTAATTAGAAATTACCTGTCTGCTCACTGGTGATCAGCTGAAAAAGGAGCCTCCACAGAATTCTCTTTCTTGTGTCTTACTGTGAGACATCAGACAAGGCACTAGCTTTCCTGCAGTGCTGAGCAGCCTGGCTCCTTCATCCTCTAAGAAAGCAGACCCTGCAATTCAACAGCAAAACTGTGAGCTGCCTTAAGAAATTTCAGCTCCCCAAAACTCCATCACACCCAGAGCTGGAATTTGTTGCGTTGCTTTGTTCTTCCTTCCTTCCTTCCTTCCTTCCTTCCTTCCTTCCTTCCTTCCTTCCTTCCTTCCTTCCTTCCTTCCTTCCTTCCTTCCTTCCTTCCTTCCTTCCTTCCTTCCTTCCTTCCTTCCTTCCTTCCTTCCTTCCTTCCTTCCTTCCTTCCTTCCTTCCTTCCTTCCTTCCACAAACTCCCCAGTTTCTTGCACAACTCCTTTAGATTTAATTTCTCACCCACTTGACTAGAGACAGAAGTAGGAATTAGCATTACTTTCACATCCTCCACTTCTCCTCACATCTCAGAGCAGTGATGTTTTTTGTCTCTACCAGACAGATCAGAACCTGACCTGGAGCCAGCTGGACAAGGCTACAGTTCTGCTCTCCAGGGGCCTGACAGTTCATTCAAAATCATCCTGAAACTGCCCACAGACCTCCGTGGCCTATAATGCCCACACCATGTGGGGCAAGCAGCCAGAGTGACAGTGACCCCAAGGTCCTACTTTGGACACCAGATACTCACGTCTGTTGGTTGCTTAATTTGATCGAAATTGCCCTGAACCATCACATTTTGATAGAACAGGTGCTGGAGACATTCATTTTGTTCTGCATGTGAGGCAGGGCAAGGCAGAGTGGAAACTAAATCAAGCCACAAAATGGTGATCAGCCCCAAAATAAGCCATTCAAAGGACATCAGTTTTCCAATCGCATTCTTTGGAGAGGTGGCAAAACTTAAAGGTGAAGGGAAAAGGCATCCCTCATGTACACTTTGTGGGGTGGTGAAGTTGGGAAGGCAGCCTCTTGAGCCTCAGAGCAATGGAATGCAGGCAGTGGTCTCTCCAATTGCTCCTCCAGTCTAAACTAAAAGGTCCCTGCCTCTCAGTCAGTCTTCCTGCTGTCCCTTTGGCCAATCTTCTGGCTAGACTGGGTAATATCATTCTGAAAAGTAACTTCCCAATGAGTCAGCCACAGAAAAATCTGAATTTAACCTCTGACCCTATGGAATCACCTCCTCAGGGATATCAGCAGGTCCTGGCTTTATGAAACAAAATCTCAGATTGCATGGGTAAAAATACTTCCTTTCATGAATGAAATTTGCAAAGATGCACTGACCAAAAAAATAAAATAAAATAAATAAATTATTTTCACTGGGTCGTAAAACTGGTGGAAATGTAGAATTTCCTAGCTTTGTGTACAGATGAGATGTCAAGATGATTTGAAATACTTCCTAGATGTAAGAACAAAAAAGGATGAATAAATAACATACAACATATGTGGAATATAAACCAATCCTGCAATTTGCCTCATTATTTCACAAAAAAGAACTACATAAACATGAACATGCCAAGCATAAGACATGATGCTAAGCTACTGCAGTAATATGTCCTTTAGCTATGTGGGTAGGTGGAATGGATGGATCCAGAATAAACACATATACACCTTATTTATTACCTGTCTCTATCCATATGTTATTTCCCACTGTCCTCAGCAGATTCTTTTGTGTGTACAGAGTTCAAGTAAAATGCTGAATGTTATGAATGCATAAGCCAGTGTGAGATTCAGAAAATTGAAAAAGACCAAGCTATCACCCCAAAGTTGCCTCAGTCTTTGCTTATTCTTTTTTCCTCAAAAATGCAAGTTGCATTTTGTTTTGGTGGACCAAGGAAACTACGTCATCCCATGACTCTTTACTCAATTTTCAAGTCTGTTCAATTTTGTCTTCTAGAGAACAAATTGACGAGAGTGGGGCTGTTACTGTCCTGCTTGCCACAGCCTAAATGGAACTGTTTTGTATAGTAGTTTGTACCTGATTTTTTAGGTATCAATTTTGTGACAGCCAGTATGTGTATAAGAACATGCCTTTCCTCCTCACTCCAATAAAGTGTTCATCATGAATGGAACTGGACAGGTAAGAAAACAACATATTCTGTGTCTATCAACCATCAGCATGGTTTGAACAGTCACACACATATATAGAAAAATGAGTGTTGTCAGCAACCACCATGAAACTACCACCAGTAATTGCTGCACCATCCTTGTGATGTGTCAGACCTTACCAAGTAATTGCACTACACCAAGTAGATAAAACCCACACTCCAACTGTGTGGTGTTTATGTTGCTACTTCAGTCTGCCGGTTCTCTTGACAGAATTTCTGTCCAGTAACCCAATCTGAATAAGCCATGACCACATAAGCCTCCAATACAGAGGAAACATCAAGCCCTGAGTTTCTCCTTGCAACTCCTTCACAGATGAAAACTAGTCCAGGCACACCTATGTGTCAATTGTATCTCACCTGTGAGGTGCAAATAAGAAATTAAGTCCAACTTTTTCTACATTGCTGAGTCAGGAGTGCATGTGTTTGCACAGTCAAATAACAATCCAACTTTTACATTCTTAGAAATAATGGCTTCTCTCTTTGGATAGCTAACACGTTCTGCTGCCCCATGGGATGTTACTTACCTTGGCATACACTCTGACTGTAACTCATCATCGTTGCCAATGTCAGCTGGTCCACATGGGGCGTGTGGACAGCTGGAGGTGTGTGAAGACTCATCTTTCTGAGAAGAGTATAAGCATTCTTAGACCAATCATGAAGATGAGTTGAGGACACAGCTCACAACCTGAAGCTGAATAAATGGTGAATGGAGTGTTAGTTGCATACCTACAATCCCTACAATTATGGAGGAATCCTCTTCATGAACGTGTTTCAAATTAACAAGTGTGATCACATTAACCTGCCAAGTGGTCACCTGAAGAAGAAACCTTATTAAATGGCTAAAATCACTGGCTATATTCACTCCAACTACATAGAAAATTTCTTTATTGTCTCTTGTGAGTCACAAACTCAACAGGCAACTGGAAATGTTTGTTCTCTTTATGTGGTTGTCAGACTTTAATAAATGCCAGATTAAAATAGGCAATTGCCATTTTGCCCAGGGTTCAGAAAATACTTTGACTCTGTATTAAATCTTTTCTCTTCATCAGAGGAAGAAGAATTCAGATAAGTGTAGATTAAGACACAGGAGCTTTAAAAGTAGCAAAGGCTCACCAGCAGCTTCTGCCACTGTTTCACTGCGTGCTTTGTAGTAAGTTGTTTTGTGTTGCTCATTCTTCCTGCCTAGGCCAGTGGAAGTCTGCTCTGTCTGTCAAGAGTAATCCTAATATTAGGAGACTCCAGGCAAAGGATGGAACATGATCTGGCACTCCCTGTGGCTGTTTGTTTGATGCTGATTTCACAGCCATCGAATGAGCCCTTAACCTTGTCACTCGTAGCTCCTTTTTGGCAGAATGTCAGGTAACAAAATTGGCCTTGAGAAAATGCCAGACTTTTCCAGTTCCTCCTCAACAGAAGATCCAGTCGTTTTGTCAGCAGTTACTCAGCCCTTGGTATTCCCAGGTCATTTTCACTAAGCTCAGAAGCAGAATGCACTGTCCCATACTCCATTTCACTAGTGCTAAACTTCTCAAAATTTCCAGGGTAAGAACCTATATCAGTTGTAGGATTTTAAATATAAATCTCAAAACATGTATTTTGTACTGTAGAAAAATCAATAAATAAGCAATTTACCTGCTATGTTAGACTACAATGATACCAATAGGTGGAACTAGTTACACTCCGACAAGGAAAGGAACAGTGACTGGTTCTAAGCCACAAAAATTGGGAAAAATATATTTCTAGGCAGATGCACAATGGAGAGAAAAATGGTGAAGTTTGTTACCTGAAAAGCACTTACACATGTTTTAATATTAACAATATAATAAGTTTTTCAGTGTTCAGATTAGTTACTATACTGGTTAATTGTCTGACTAAATGCCCAAGTCATCTCCATACCAAACCCTTAAGGTACATATCAGACACAGGTCAATATTTTTGATCTCATAGGCTTTGAGATAGCTCCAGATTTTATTCCTCAGTACCTCCCAGTAAAAGGGGGTGGATTTTTTCTTTTTGTTTAATTTCTGGGACAAAGCAATATGTTAGAAGTACCTGTTGATGAGCTGGTATTGCAGAGCTAATGCCATGACTATAGATTTTCTCTCACTGGTCATGTATTTGTTCAATATGATCTCCATTTTTTTCCTGCATAGTTTGATATATGTATCTATATATGTATTTAGATACCTATTTCTTAGCTGCTAGAGCAGGAGGAAAGGAAACTCCCTCTAGTTCCTCTTCAAGCTCTGCAGAGTGCTGTTTCAAATCAAAAGTCCTTATTTATTACTAAACTTCCTTCATAGATATACTATGTTGGTAATCCATCTGCACGTTTATAGTTGCACTAAGACAAATAAATCCATGAGCAGCAGCCTTCAGGGTGTTTATTGTGTTATTTAGTAACATGTAACAAGAGCTGCATGGGAAAGTCACCATTTGGGGAGTTTTACCAGCCTGTCTCTGAGGCCAACACAAAAAGAAGAGGATGCTGGTTTCAGACCAGAACAAATTGCTGTGATGTTTCTGGTGCCCAGCAACATCTGCTAACCAAGATGGTTCTAATGGATTTATCTCCTGTCTGGGGCCCTCTGCTCCCAGTGCTACAAATCATCAAACACTACGTGGTCAGGTGAAAAGCCTGACCCTCAGCACCCTCAATGAGCAAACTAAAAGAGCATGTGCACTTGATGAAGGTTTATCACAAGGGAACCTGCTGGTTCCTCCATTCCTTCAACATCTACAGGGATGACACCTTGCTCTTGAGCTGTAACTGTGCATGAATGATGGTTTCTCCATCTTTAGTGACATCCCCTTTAGCCTGGAGATGGAGCAGGCAATAACAAGGAAAAGAAAACCCCCTAACTGGCACCAGAGTTTAGGTAGTAACTTCAACTCACCAGAGCATTGCTAAAATCACAAGGACAAGAAAAGAACTCCATGTGACCCATCACTGACAAACACTTTCTCCTAAGACTAAACACTGAAACCAGCAAACCTCCAGAACCTGCTCACACCTTCCTGTAGGGCTTCACAGCTGCATTCTACTTGCACTTGTCCAATGGAAGAATCACGGGGGGATCTCTGCAACACTGAACCTTTGAGCAGTGCAAATGGTAAAAAGTTGCTGACTATTTAGATATCTGAGTCCTCCCCTTCAGCCCTCCAACCCACTTGGAGTAAACATGCAGGTTTTCAAAATGCTCAGCTCTTGATTCACAGGCTGGAGGTGAGGTCAGGGCTAGAGGGACTCAGTGGGGCTATCACAATGTGAGATAAAGTTGAGCAGCACATAAAAGTCACTGGCATTCTGTAGTGAAATCAATACATTCCTTCAGAAACTTATTAAGGCAAATACAGGCTATGACAGGAAGTTTAGATGACTGCAATAGAGCACCCAATGCTGTGCCTTAGATCTGAAGAACAGTAGTGCAAATGGGAGAGAATTTGCGTGGAGTGATCTCTATCAAACTGCAAGCACAATTTCTCTCTCACTGGCTGGAAGCTTCAGTAGCTAGACCATCTCCAGGGTGCTTCTGAACCCTTCTAAAATCAAAAGTGAGAATAAACTTGGGCAGCTCTAGGAAAATGGAAAATTCAGGAGGCAAAAGGAAATGGAAATCTTCCCCCGTCAGCTCAGACAGCCAAAGCCACACTACAGCTTGACAGAGTAACGCATCTTCCAAGTACAATCACGTGTGCAGGATTCTTCTCATTTTTGTTACTTTGTCACAATGACTTTGGCTGAGGAGTCCTTTTCAGCCCTGCAGCCCCTTCAGATGTATTTGCTGAAGACAATCATAGCAAAATAAGAATGTTAGCCCTGTAGCTGTACATCATTATACAGATGTGAAGACAAATACAAGACTGTTTTAGAAGAAAACTGAAGTGAAAAAGGTAAATGTGTTGTGACCTTAGATCATATGCCACTATTTTCTGAAGTAATCTTTACTGAATTCTTCTTTCCAGCTTCTTGATTCTTGTTTTGTTAGAAGTTGCACGTGGCTCACGGCTCCTTCCTTTGTGGGCAGATCACGGGGCGCAGCCCATCGCGCCCAGCCTTGCACACTCCCATCACTGCAGAGCGTGTGCCTCCCCATGTGCTGTCTCCTGCTCTGCAAGCATCCCTGAGAAACAGGGACTGACAAGACAAATTTCCTCCCAACAAAAGAAGGTTTTTCTCCCATTGGATTCATAGCATTAAGCTGCTCAATGGAATTTCAGAATTAAAACCATTATTATAAGACATCAAATGCCTTTTGTATTAGTATAATAAAATAATATAATCATCTCTTGTCCATGTGCAGGGAGGAACTGCAGTACCAGAAGAACTGTTGAGCTTTGTGGTCCCCTCCTGCCTTTTTTCTGGAAAGGAAACCAGCTGAGACATCACAAAGAAAATAACCTACCTCTGGAGCTGCTATTGATACTGCACTGCATCTTAAATGTTTCTCTGCCAGAAAATTCCTCTGCTTTTGCTAAGAATAGCCAGCAGAAAGCTGGCAGAGAGTATCATCATTTTTTAATGACTGTAAAATAACAGTCTGTTATAGGTATGCTTAAGCTTTGCAAACCATCAAGAAAGACTGAAATTTGACAAAACATTGGAGGTAAATGGCTACTAAGCACCTGAGTGCATTTTATTCCACAGAGAGGCTGAAAGTCAAGGAAAGATACAAGGCAAAGTCTCATTCCATAACACAGTTTAGGTATGGTTGCAAAGGGCACATGCATTTCAGCTCTGGTTGAGATTTGTGTTAAAATGGCCTCCCAGGAGTATTTCTCTTTGGTTCTACCTTCTTCTGTTTTTGTAGTAGATCAAATTCCTCTTCAATGAACAGAAGGAAAAAGAAGACATCAAGCTATCCTCCAGGTGAGAACACTTCATCACATTAATGATCAGGTTAACTCAGCTGTGCTTCCCAAAGCTTCAGCTGGAGAGGGAGGTAATCTTTTTGGAGACGAGATAACATCATCTTTGACACAGCTGTGGTATTTCTGCAGTGGGCACTATTATGCACAAGGCAATGCAAGTACTTTAAATACCTCTGAATTTGTAGGTATTTGTTGCTAGGGAATGTGCTCTGGGAGGCACCAGTGGGGAGAACAGTTTGCAAGCTCAGCACAGCACAGGCAGCTGTGGGACTCACAGAGCTCCCCAGTACTGCATCAGTCCTGCATAGCTCCAGATTTTGGCAGCTTTTTGAGGTCCAGGGTTTTAAAGCAGCAATCTTCTGTCATTTTAAAACATAAACTGGAGACCGCAGATAGCATTCAACTTCATGAAGTGGATCAGCTTTAAAAAGTGGCATCATAAACAAACATAGGGCAGCCCCATGTTTATTGAGTCTCAGTGGTTTACAAATAAAATCTTTTTATAAGCTTTTAAAAAATGTCCTCTTGTAGCCACTGCAAATCCAGCTTAGAACCTGCAAATCAGACTGAGCTTCAGCACACATAGTAGAAGTTAACAGTCCAGTTGTTGGCCTCCCTTCTCCCTGCATAACATTTAAACAAGCACAAAAATACAGGAGGTATAAGCAAGGACCATCACTAGATCTGCAATTTAAACTCATTTCCTATTCATACAAACAACACCGTGGTTATCAGAATAAAATCTTGATTACTCTCTTATAGTCATATTGGTTCTGT